>NW_028073705.1:3523399-4170533 GCF_014824575.4 Sturnira hondurensis
ATTTTACTGTTTATACTTTTTATCTTCTTTTTCTTAGATAAGTTCCTTTAACATTTCCTATAGTAAGGGCTTGGTGATGATGAACTCCCTGAACTTGACCTTATCTGAGAAGCACTTTATCTGCCCTTCCATTCTAAATGAAAGCTTTACTGGACAGAGCAATCTTGGATGTAGGCCCTTGCCTTTCATGAGTTGGAATACTTCTTTCTAGCCCCTTCTCGCCTGTAAGGTCTCTTTGAAGAGGTGAGCTGACAGTCTGATGAGAACTCCTTTGTAGGTAACTCCTTTGTCTCCTTTTCTCTTGCTGCTTTTACGATTCTCTATTTTTTTAATATATTTTATTGATTATACCATTACAGTTGTTCTGTTCCCCCCCTTCAAACCCCTCCACCCCCACCCTCCCTCCCCCACCATTCCCCCCCCCCCTTAGTTTATAACCACATGTCTCAAGTTCTTTGGATTCTATATTTCCCCCACTATTCTCACCCTCCCCCCTATCTATTTTCTACCTACCATCTATGCTATTTTCTGTGCCTTCTCCCCCCTTTTCCCCCTCCCACCCCCCTGTTTCTAACCCTCCATGTGTTCTTCATTTCTATGGTTCCACTCCTGATCTAGCTGTCCTCTTGGTTTGCTTTTGTTTTAGGTACGGTTGTTAATAACTGTGTGTTTGCTGTCCTTTCACTGTTAATATTTTTCATCTTCTTTTTCTTATATAAGTCCCTTTAGCATTTCATATAATAAGGGCTTGGTGATGATGAACTCCTTGAACTTGACCTTATCTGAGAAGCACTTTATCTGTCCTTCCATTCTAAATGAAAGTTTTGCTGGATAAAGCAATCTTGGCTGTAGGTCTTTGGATTTCATGACTTGGAATACTTCTTTCCAGCCCCTTCTTGCCTGTAAGGTCTCTTTTGAGAAATCCGCTGACAGTCTGATGGGTACTCCTTTGTAGGTGACTGTCCCCTTATCCCTTGATGCTTCTAGGATTCTCTCCTTCATTTTGGTCTTGGCTAATGTAATTATGATGTGCCTTGGTGTGTTCCTTCTTGGGTCCAACTTCTTTGGCACTCTCTGAGCTTCCTGGATTTCCTGGAAGTCTATTTCCTTTGCCAGACTGGGGAAGTTCTCCTTTATTATTTGTTCAAATACGTTTTCCACTCGTGGCTGTTTCTTTCCCCCTTCTGGTACCCCTATAATTCGGATGTTGGAACGTTTAAAGATGTCCTGGAGGTTCCTAAGCCTCTCCTCATTTTTTTGAATTCTCATTTCTTCATTCCTTTCTGGTGGGATGTTTTGTTCTTCCTTCTGGTCCATTCCATTGATTTGAGTCCCCGTTTCCTTTCCATCACTATTGGTTTCCTGTGCATCTCCCTTCATTTCAATTAGTTTAGCCTTCATATGTTCCTCTAATTTGTGACTTTGTTCCTCTAATTTGTGACTATAATCTACCAGTTCTGTGAGCATCCTGATAAATAGTGTCCTGAATTGTGCTTCTGAGAGGCTGGCACTTTCTCGGTCACTTAGAGTTATTGGCTCTGGGACTTTGAGTTCTTCTTGCACCATCTTTTGGGTTGTTCATGCCTGTTCCATAGCAGGATCAGAGCCCTAAATTGTTCACTAGAGCAGGGCAACTAAGTTGCTGGGTTGTGACGCTGTATGTGGGGGCGGGGTCAATTAGGGACTATGGCGTCCTGTCCGCCGCCTGCCGCCATGGCCCTCACTGGTGCCGCAGTTGCTGCAGTCACCGGGCCCACGAGTTTCGTCCCACTGCACGCGAGTGTGCCACCGCCGTCAGCCCTCGCCCCCTGGGGCCTGCGTTGTCTGTCTCACTGTGAGCAAATATGCGCCCGCGGTCTGCCCCGCACTCAGCCCCACACTCCAACTGTTTTCCATCTGCCTGCGCGCCTGGGTCGGGGGCCCTGTCCTGCCCCAACCTGCTCGCTGCTGGCTCTGCCCCTCTTACCGTCCCCGTTGAACGGTTAGATGTAGTCGGACTTCCGTATAATTCAATTTTCTGTCCTTTGGTTGTGTCTTTGTTTCTCCAAACCTTTGTTGTATTCAAACTTGGTTGTGGGAGAAGGCACAGTGTTTCCACCTATGCCTCCATCTTGGCGGAAGTCCGATTCTCTATTTTTAATCTTGGGTAACTGAATGATGATGAGCCTTGGTATGTTCCTCTTTGGGTCCAACTTCTTTGGGACTCTCTTAGTTTTCTGGACTTCCTGGAAGTCTATTTCCTTTGCCAGATTGGGGAAGTTTTTCTTCATTATTTGTTCAAATAAGTTTTCAATTTCTTGCTCTTCGTCTTCTCCTTCTGGCACCCCTATGATTTGGATGTTGGAACATTTAAAGATGTCCTAGAGGTTCTTAAGCCTTTCCTCATTTTTTGAATTCTTGTTTCTTTATTCTGTTCTAGTTCAATGTTTCTTTCTTCCTTCTGGTCCACACCATTGATTCGAATCATAGTTTCCTTCCCTCCACTGTTGTTTCCCTGTACGTTTTTCTTGATTTCACTTAGCATAGCCTTCATTTTTTCATCTTATTTGTGACCATATTCAACCAATTCTGTGAGCATCTTTATTACCAGTGTTTTGAACTGTGCATCTGATAGGTCAGCTATCTCTTTGTCACTTAGTTGTATTTTTTTCTGGAGCTTTGATCTATTCTTTCATTTTGGCCATTTTTTTTGTCTGGGTGGGCCTTTTATGTAGTAGGGGGCAGAGCCTTAGGTGTTCACTAGGGCAGGCTAACCCACATTGCTGTGTTGTGATGCTGTATGTGGGGGAGTGTTTGAGAGGGAACAAAGGCACTCACTCAGTTCTCTGCTGGTTTTAAGTCACTTCCCCTGCTACCCAGAAGCAAATTGGGCCCTTCTGGTGCTTATTTCTGGGTGGGTGTGCTTGTGTACCTTCTAGAACCCTGTATGTCTCTCCAACAGACCCTCCTGTGAGTCTGGGAGTTTCTCCCACTGCTACCTCAACCCCCACTGATGTTTTCAATTACAAATTTGAGTCTTTATTTCCCTGCCCTAGAACCCTGGGTTGTGCAGTTTGTCTCACTCCCCAGGTGTTCCTCTCTGTTTATCTGCATGCAAATGTGGGACAGTTTGCTCCACCAGCCACTGCCTCACCGAGTCCACCAGTTGCAGCCTTGCCTGCTCCGCTCCACAGTCTGCCACCTTGCTGGGTCAGCCGGCCACTTGCCCTTCCTGGTCCTCCAGCTGCTGCTTTGTCTTGAGTCCTCTCTGCCTGGCTGCCCATCTCTGCCCCTCCTACTGGTTTGGATGGATGTGTCATCTTTAACTCCTTAATTGTTGGAGTTCCATACAGTTTTGCTTTCTGTCAGTTCTGGTTGTTTTTTGTTTTTAAATTTGTTGTTCTTCTTTTGGTTGTGCAAGGAGGCACAGTGTGTCTACTTATGCCTCCATTTTGGCTGGAAGTCCCAATCACACCTTCTATCCAGCACACTATCAAGAGTCATAGCCAGAGGATTAGACAAGAGAAAAAATAAAAATAATTCCAATCTGAAAGAAAGAAGTAAAATTGTCTGTTTACAGATATTATATATAGAAAATCTGCAGTTCTTGTACATAGAAAACCCTGAAGATTCTACAAAAATATTGTTAGAACTAATCAACAAATTCAGTGAAGTTTCAGGAGACAAAAATCAACATACAAAAGTCTGTTGCATTAATATATACTAACTGCAAGTTACCTGAAAAAGCAATTAGAAAATGTCATTTACAGTAGCATTTATTCTAATCTTATCTGACACAAATGAGAATAAGTCTACCAAGACATGATTTGCATGGGGAGGAAATGTAGCCAATCTCTCAAAGGAGTAGGGCCATGAGCCTGTTCCTCAATGGACTTTTATTGGGTTCAATTTGCATAGAAATACAGGTAAAGCTCATCAATCATTGTCAGGCAGTAATGATCAAACAATAAAGAACATTCAAAGAACTATGAGGGCTTATTCTGAGTCAGGGTCAGTTATCTAAAGGGCCATAAAAGTTTGAGAAAAAAACTCATTTTATGCTTGGAGCCAAATCAGAAAATTGAGGGCATTCTTTGCAAAGCAGTTTTCATAGGAGTTAATGCATTCTTTCTTAGGCCTGATCACCCCGGGGAATCACCTGTTCCTGCCCAGGTCTGTACCACCCTCCAGCATTGTTTCAGGCTTAAGTCAGGCAGGGGAAGTAAGGCAGCCAAGAGATTAGGAGAATTCTTGCAGACCAAGTGAGGATTCAGGCTATGTCAAAGCCAAGGGATGAGGGTCCATCACCCCCTTTTTCTATAGCACCTGAAGTCCTTCCCTGAGGGCCCCCTCATAACCATGCCTCTCTTAGGTCATTCCTCCCATCAGGAATCTTACCAGTCATTGGCTAACCTGTCATCTGCTTGGGGCCAAGCAGATTGAAGTAAAGGGGGCAGATGCTGCACCCCAGCCAGGAAGATAAGCTTTTGTCTTTTTAGTGGCTTATGGTCCCAGGGTCTCTTTACTCAGCCTTAGCCAGGGGGGGTTACAGCTTCTGAAACCAGGCAGGGTGGTTCCCAACAAGCATCAAAACAATAAAATACTTGAGTAAATTTCACCAAGTAAGTAAAAGATTTGTACACTTAAAGGTATAAGATGTTTGTTGTTCACAGAAATTTTAAAAGGCACAAATAAATGAAAAGATAGCTTGTGTTTGTGGGTCAGAAGAATTGCTATTATTAAAATATATATACTATTCAGTCCTGGCTGGTATAGCTCCGTGGATTGAGCATGGGCCTGCGAACCAGATGATTGCGGTTCGATTCCCAGTCAGGGCACATGCCTGGGTTGCAGGCCAGTTCCCTGCAGGCCAACTCCCAGCAGGGGACGCACAAAAGGCAACCATACATTGATGTTTCTCTTCCTCTCTCCTTCCCCTCTAAAGATAAATATATATATATATATATATATATATATATATATATATACACACACACACACACACACATACATACACATATACATATATACATATATATACACACTATTCAAAGTATCCATAGATTTAAAACAATTTCTATCAAATTTCCAATGGCATTATTCACAGAAATAGAAGAAACAGTCGTAAAATTTATATGGAACCATACAAAAAACCCAAATAGCTGAGGAAATCTGATGAAACAAGAACAAAATAACAGGCATCACACTTTCTGTTTAGAAACAGTATCACAAAGCTACAGCCATCATAATGGTATGATACTGGCATAAAAACAGACTCACAGACCAGTGGAACATAATAGAGAGCTCAAATGAACCCCTCAATATATACAAAGGCATGAAGAATATACAATGGGTAAAGAATAGTCTTTTAAATAACTGGTGTTAGAAAATGGATAACCACATATAAAAGAGTGAAATTGGACCCATATACAACAGTTAACTTTGAAAGGATAAAGACTTTAATGTAGGATCTGGCACAGTAAAACTCCAAGAAGAAAACAGGGGAAAGTTCCTTGACGTTGGTCTTAGCAATGAATTTTTATTTGATATGATACCCAATGCATGGTCAAGAAAAGCAAAAATAAACAAATGGGTCTGCATCAAACTTTAAGGCTTCTGCACAGCAAAAATAAATAAAATAAAAATTTTAAAAATAAACAAAATAAATAACCTATAGAATTGAAGAAAATATTTTTAAGCCATATATCTGATAAGGGGTTAATATGCAAAAGATAAGGAACTCATACAACTCAATAGCAAAAACAAACAAACAAACAAACTGAAAAATGGGCAAAGGACTTTGGAAATGAACTTCTTTCCAATGACACATAGAAATGACTAAAGTGTTCAGCATCACTAATCACCAGAAAAATATAAATTAATACTACAAGCTATCACCTCATACATATTAGGATGGCTAGTATCAAAAAGACAAGAGATAAATGTTGGCATGAATATAGAGAAAAGGGAACTCTTGAGCACTGCTAGTAGAAATTTAAACTGGTACAGCTCAGTATTTACAATTACAATAGCCAAGATATGGAAGCAGCCTTAGGGCCCACCAGGAGATGAGTGGATAAAAAAGCTTGGTACATTTACACAATGGAATACTGACTGCATGGTCATAAAAAAGAAGGAAAACTTTTTTTGCAGTAGCATGGATGGACCTGGAGAGTATTATGCTAAGTGAAGTAAGCCAGCTAGAGAAAGACAAATACCATATGGTTTCACTTATATGTAGAATCTAATGAATGAAATAAACTAACTCTATTAGTTTAGGGCCATACTATATTTCTGTGAGCATCCTGATTACCAGTGTTTTGAGTTTTGCATCTGATAGGTTGGCTATCTCTTCATTGCTTAGTTCTATTTTGGGAGTTTTGACCTGTTCTTTCATGTGGGCCATATTTCTTTGTCTCAGCACACCTATTACATTGTAAGGGGTGGAGCCTTAGGTATTTGCCAGGGCAGGGCAATCCAAGTAGCTGTGTTGTGGCACTGTATGTGGGGGAAGGGTCCAAGAGGGAACAATGCTGCTTGCTTTGCTCTGGGCAGCTTTCAGTCACTTTCCCTGCTACCCACAAGCAAATTGGGCCATTCTGGTGCTGATTCCCTGGTGGGTGAGCATGTGTAAGTTCTAAGACCCTGTGAATCTTTCCAATGAACTGTACTGTGAAGCTGGGAGTTTATTCTGCTGCTGCAACCCCCACATACTTTTACAACCAGAGGTTCTGGGGTGTTCTTTTCCAGGAACCCTGGGTTGTGCAGTCTGTCTCACTCCTCAGTTGTTCCTCCTGGTTTATCATCATGCAAATGTGGGGCCTTCTGGCCCACCAACAGTTGCCTCAGCACGTGTGTTCTCCATCCTGGATGACTCTCCATCCCTCCTACCAGTCTGGATGAGTGTTTCTTCTTTAACTCCTTGGTTGTCAGACTTCTATACAGTTTGATTTTCTGGCAGTTCTGGTAATTTTTTGTTTTTATATTTGTTTTTGTCCTTCTTTTGGTTGTGCAAGGAGGCCAAGTGTATCTACCTACACCTCTATCTTGGCCAAAAGTCCTTTTTTTCCCATTTGGAACACATCCCTTTGTTTCTTTATTTTGCTTGACTTTCCTATGTTGGTTTGTATGTTAGATAAAGCCATATCTCCTAGTCTTGAAGGAGTGGCTATATATAGAAGACGAACCTTATCTCTTTTTTCTTTGCCTCAGCTCTTGGTTTTCCATCAAACCTTTTATGATTGTCCAAGCAACCTATATTATTTTAATTGCTTCCATTAGAAAAGGGTGTGCCCAAGACTAGTTAGTGTCCTATAGGGGAGGATGTCTTTCAGCACCTGCATTCAGGCTGATTGGAAGCCAGACACACATGTAGCAGCTTTTAAAGAATGCAAATACACACACACACATACACACACACACGCACACACTTCCATGGGGCCATGAGTATAAGTCCAGTTAGTAACAAGAGCCAAATGATCTGGAAGTGTCCCTCAGGCAGCATTTGCAAAAATGGGGGCTCCAGATGAGTGATTAAGCTTTTTTCTTGGAGGTACCCATGAGCTTCAGTAAGACAGAGAGAGAGTGGAAAGATAGCCCCCGGGAACATGTTTTCTGAAAGCACCTCTGTAGCCTTTGGATATGTGCCAAACCTGAAGCCTGCACCTAAGTCTGCAGCTCCAGGAAAAGTAAGTAGGCTCTTTTACAGAAAGGCCAGGACCATGTTTCAGTCTGCTACTTGTGCTGTGCCCTGGGAGTGGTAGTCTGGCAACAACTGTCTCTCCAATTGTTACAGTTCCACCGGACCCAGGCACAAAGGCTTCTCTAGCTTCCAGAGTTAGGTGATAAAGGGGAACTTCCTGAGTGGCACCCTCGAAAACTAGGTCTCCAGACTTGTGTAGAAGTTCCTACTATGAGAGATACTGGCACTCTGGGGCACAGCAGAGAGAGAGAGTACAAAGATGGAACCTGCTGTAAAAAGAAAGAAAAAGGGGGCAAAGTGGAGAAATAAATGGGAAAAACTGGTGATCACTGGCTCTAGCAAGGCAGAAAGTGCAGGAAAAGCCACCTGCCACCTGGAGCATTAATTTGGCACCCAGTGGAAAGAAAAGGGGGAAATGGTGCCTGCTGGCTTTTGCAAGGAGGAGGGAGAGTGGTAAAATGGCACCCAACAGCCTCTGTCCCTGGAATGTTCCCTAGCAGGCCCCTGCCCCTCTAACCAATGTTTTCACATAAAGTGTGTGCACTTTTCAAAGGGCTGGTTCTGCACTACATCCTGGGCAGGCGAGTCTGTCCCAGGAGCCCTCTGCAGGTCCTGTCTCAGTTCATTACAGCCCTGAAAGTCTCTGGGTATAAGCTACATATTTGGGGGACTTGTCTCTCAGGCACTGGTCTTAAAGGCGAGGGTGCCCAATGTGGGTCATGAACCCTTCACTCCTCAGAGTGAAGCTCCAGGTGTTGAGCTCCCTTGCAATGGATCCTGGCACCAGCAGTGGGAATTCTGGCTAGGTTGTGTCTTAGCCTTTCCTACCCATTTTGATAGCTTTTCCTTTGGTTTTCCCAATGTGAAGGGGTTGGTCTACCTCTTTTAAATTTATTTTTTAAAAAGGAAATTGTTCCATATATAGATGTAAGTTTAGTAGGTCCATGGGAGAGAGTGAGTTAAAGATCTTCCTATGCTGCCATCTTAAATCAGAATCTTTAGCAATTATTTTTGGTTCTTTCTAGGCTTTCCATCTCTCTACACATCTCATCAGTTCCCTTTTTTTTAATCCTCACCCAAGGCTATGGGTTTTTTAAATTGATTTTAGAGAGAGTGGGGGGAGAGAGATTGAGATTTCTGTGAGAGAAACTGATAGAGAAAAGCCCCTTTTCCGCTAGCCTAAGAACGCCCCGTAGGAGAGTCTAACTTCTGCATTCTGCTTCTGTAACCTGCTTCTGCCGCGCAGCCAAAGAGAGCCACAGCACCTCAGATATCCCCAAATAAGGAAATAGACATAACTTCTGCATTCCGCTTCTGTAACTCGCTTTGCCACGTAGACAGGAAGGTCCTGCAGGCTATATAAACCCCAAGAACCCTTTGTTCAGGGCTCAGAATTTGGAGATTACTCTCCTCTGGGCCCCTGAACATAATAAAGATCGTGCTCCTGAACCCTCAGTGTCTGGTCACTTCATTTTTCTGTAACATTTGGTTCCCTGACCGGGAAGTGACCTTACATAAATTCGGGCCAATTTTCCACCGGCTGGACAGGGCAGGCTGGGTGGACGGTGGCCCGACTGGGGACCGGGGGAGCACCTGTCCTGAGATTTCTCAGGCCACGACCAGTGGGGGCACTGGACGCCAACCTGCGACTCCAGATGGGAAGTGAGGGTTTCGGACCACGATCTATCGGAAATCGGAAGGCGCCGGATCGGTAAGTGTCCCGGGGACCAGACCCGAGACCAGGGAGAGACTGATCACCTCTCATAGCCAGAAAATTTGATCGGAGTCAGGAATTTAGACTAAGTCCGATCATCAGACCCTCATTCGGGGAGGGACCAGACCTGAGACCAGGAAGGGAGGTTCGAGTCCTCCTAGATCTGCCTGAGGATCGAGACTAGGTAGTCTGATCACCGGACCCTCACTCGGGGAGGGAATGTTTAACTTCTGAGTGTCTGAGAGTGAAAGCAAGAGTGTGTGTGTTTGTGGCTCCACGGGTGAAAAACCTATGGAGCAAGATTGGGTCCCAACCTGCGGTTCCTGTGTCAGGTCATACGGCATAATGGTTGGCAGTTAACCCCGAATTCTGCTGGGGCAACCTTAGCCAAGACCGACTTCGCCCCGTGAGGGGAAAGGCCAGGCGGGCGAGTGAGTGAACCCCACCCTTTGTGTGTCTGTGCCGAGTGGGAGGAAGACCATGGGAGGTGGGCCTTCCACAGTCCTAGATTGTATGCTCAAGAACTTCAGTAAATTTAGAGGGCAGGACCCATCGCTGAATGCAGAACAACTTGAGACTTTTTTGTACCTCAGAATGGCCGACACTTGGGGTCGGCTGGCCCCCCGAGGGAACTTTAAATTTGTCCACCATTAGAGCAGTTCACCTCATAGTTACAGGGAAGCCAGGTCACCCCGACCAATACCCCTATATAGACAGATGGCAAGAATTAACCCAGGACATGCCCAGATGGCTGAGCCAGTGTGCAGGGACTTCGAACCGCCCTAAAGGACCTCAGGCAGAACACGCTCGAGAATGTATTGTGTGCAGCCCGGGGACAGGGACCCCCGACCGTGTTAGTTGCTAGAGCCAGACCCCCCATCCACCAAGATCAGGCACAAGATGATGAATTAGTTATTCACCAGCTGTCTCCCTATCAGGCTCCCACCACAGGAGCCCTTGACTCCGCCACCCTCTGTTTCGTCACAAGAGCAGCAGCCTAGTCCTGAACTGGCACCTGTCCGGTATCCGGCCTTGCCCCAACCGGGCCCATTGCCCGTGGCCAGTAGGCTCAGAAGCCAGCATCAGCCACCTCTCCAGATGCCACTCCGGGAGGTACAGGCGGCTCTTAGAGTCAATGAGGATGGGACCATCCAGCCAGGTCAGGTTACCTACTACTACCAGCCCTTTAGTACAACTGACCTCCTAAATTGGAAACATCATACCCCTCCATTTTCAGAGAAGCCACAGGCCGTGACTGAATTAGTAGATTCAATTTTCCAAACCCACCAGCCTACCTGGTTTGACTGTCGCCAACTCCTCCTCACACTTTTTAACACGGAAGAGAGGAGAAAGATCCTACAGGAGGCCCGGCGCTGCCTAGAGGCACATGCCCCAGCTGGGACCCTCGAACCCTCTGACTATGCTCGCACAGCTGCCCCCAAGCAACAGCCGGCCTGGGACCCAAACACAGAACAAGGACGAGCGGCCCTTGATCAGTATCGCCACTCCTTACTACAGGGGGTAAAAGCGGCGGCTAGAAAACCCACCAATATGGCCAAGGTAGCCACCATAATTCAGAAGGCAGACGAGAGTCCCGGGGACTTCCTAGAGTGCCTAATGGAGGCCTATCGGGTTTACACCCCTTTTAACCCAGAGGTGACCGAGAACCAGTGTATGGTCACCATGGCCTTCGTCTCCCAGTCGGCCTCAGACATTAGGAAAAAGCTTCAGAAATTAGAAGGCTTCGCAGGCATGACTTTGAACCAACTCTTGGCAGTAGCCAACAAAGTATATGAAAACCGAGAAGAAGCTGTGGCAGCTGCCCGCTTAGAAGACCAAAAATTGCAGGCCACCCTCTTAGCCACCACACTGGGAAAACCAGCCTCCACAACATCAAAAGTGGACCGGGCAATAAAAAGGGGCAGTTCAAAGCAGAAAAATATCAGTGTGCTTACTGCAAAGAGCAAGGACATTGGAAGTGGGACTGCCCAGCCTGCAAGCGGCAAGAGGAGTCATCTAACAGTCAGGCAGTCCCACCGGCACCAGCCCCCAATGTATTAGCCCTTGCCGGATTTAGCCAAGACTGAGGAGGACCAGGCTCCATCGCACTCAGTCCCCAGGAGCCCATGGTCAGAGTAAAAGTCGGGGGCCAAGACATTGACTTTATGGTAGACACCAGGACGGAACATTCAGTAGTCACCGTCCCAGTAGGACCTCCAACTGGAAAGGAGGTTCTAGTACAAGGGGCCACCGACCTCTCAGCCAGCCTGCAAAGGTTTTGCCAGTTGTGGAAGGTCGAACTTGGCGGCTACCAGATCACCCATGAGTTCCTATACCTGTCAGACTGCCCAATCCCCCTGTTGGGCAGGGACATTCTAACCAAGCTGGCGGCATGGGTCACTTTCCGACCTGGGGGGGGCCTTCCTAGACCTGTCTGCACCGCGGACTATCGCCCTGGTAATACCTTGAGAAGAAGAATATAGACTCCACCAGAAAGACGAAAGATCAGCCCAGGATCCCCTTTGGGCAGCCTACTCCAGAGTCTGGGCAGAGGACAATCCACCAGGACTAGCAAAAGGGCGGGAGCCCGTGTTAGTAGAGCTCATGCCCAGAGTGACTCCAAGATGCCTCAAACAGTGCCCGATACCTAGAGAGGCCCGGCATGGCATAGCTCCGATAATCAATAGGCATCCTGAAGCGGGGATCCTAGTCCCTTGCCAGTCGCCATGGAACACACCATTGCTCCCTGTAAAGAAACCAGATGGGTCCGGCTATAGGCCAGTACAGGATTTACGGGCAGTCAATCAAGCCATGGTTACGCTGCACTCTGTAGTCCCAAATCCATATACCCTGTTGGGACAGTTGCCATCGACAGCCACTCACTTTACCTGCCTAGACCTGAAAGATGCCTTCTTCTGCATCCCTCTGGCCCCGCAGTTGCAAGCTATATTTGCCTTCGAGTGGGAGGGCCCGGTATCTGGGGAAAAGTCCTAGCTAACTTGGACGAGACAGTCACAGAGCTTCAGAAACTCTCACTTCCCTCAGAGAGGCCCTGGCCAGAGATCTAAAATCATTCACCAAGAAGGAGACTGGACAATTTTGGACTGATTTGCTGCTGCTGGCACTACTTAGAATTAGGAATGCCCCCAAAGTCTTTAGGAGACCTCCTTCCATCCTCAGAATAGATAAAGGGGGGAGATGTAGCAGGAGACCTGTTTAGACAAGCCCAGAGAAGTCAGAGGGACTCGGTCCGTTTGCTGAGCCACTGAGATAAGGAGGGGTAAACAACTAAGTAACTAAGAAGTAAGAACAAAAGAACATTATATGACCCTATCAGCAGCCCTGCTTTCTTGCTTCTGTAAACCTGCTTAGCTGTATGCTGCTGCTGTGTGGACACTACAGCAGTCAGATTCTCTGTGTAACTAGTTCTGATAGGAATGGCTCTGGTTTTGAAGGTCATGAACTGAGGTCCAAGGCTGACCATCTGATTTATAGGGTGTTTGCAAGGTCTAAGCTTCAGAAAGGTGAAAAATGTCCCTGCGAATCTAGGGACTTTTAGCTGCCAGATACTGAGTTTAAGTACAGTCCTTCCTAGTGTGGGAAAGGAACAGGGATTAAAAGAGAATTGTGGATAAATCTGGATAGGTAAAAAGGCTATAGAAGGTTTATGAATATTGCAGAAAGTCTGTGGGAAGTTATAAAAATAAATAGAAATGTGAAAGTTTTGGGAAGAAATTATGTGGTGTTAGTAATAGAAGGTATAAGGCATGGAGATACACCTTGATGGGTATTAGAAGGAGAAAGATTTTCCTTCAAGCTTTGTGTTTTTCTCCCTACCTGATCCCTCCAGAATTTGGCATTCTGAAGAAATGAATGATGCCATAAGGTTTCTTTGCATAAAACCAATAAGACCAGTCATTAATAGTGGTTTTATGAACCAGGACTTTGACTGGAATGTCACGCCTGAAGGAGGCATGTATGGG
Source organism: Sturnira hondurensis (assembly GCF_014824575.4). NCBI lineage: Eukaryota > Metazoa > Chordata > Mammalia > Chiroptera > Phyllostomidae > Sturnira > Sturnira hondurensis. The sequence continues at coordinate 3,536,778 of NW_028073705.1, forward strand.
TTCTGGTTGTTACCAGAGAGCTCAGAGGACTGGGATTGACTTGTGAAGCTAGCAAAAGCCCATGGGAAAAGCCTGGCACTTTGGTTGGTTGTGCGGTTCCAGCCAGCCTTTCCAGGGAAGGAACAAAGGTTGCTTTCCTGAAAGATGGCTAGAAAGGAACCTGTAGGCACAATGGAGGCTCAAGGATTTGAGTGAAATGACTGGTACAGGCGAAGCCAGATGGTGGATGTGTGGCTCTGCTTCTGTGCCCTGAGGGGCTGACTGAGAAGTCAATCTGATAGTTCCTGATGGTTCCCTGTATGAGTTCCAGCAAAGCGAACTTATAGATCATACGTGATCCAGGCTGCTCTTAGTGTGTTTATGCAAACAAACAGTCAAAATCAAAAGTGGGACCCAAAGTAGTCACTGTAATAACAGTAAGGGTGATCTTAAGGAGAAAAATTATAGTTCAAGGAAAATCACTATGCTCAGTATTGGATATCAGAATGGCACAGAATGTCTTAAAACTGTCTTATTTTCATTTAAGAGTTGAAACCAGGTTTGTGATGTCACCAAAGATGTACAATTTACAGGTGCAAAGGACCTGTCAAATTGCCACTGTTAAATGTCATTTCAGGAAGGACCTTGCAATGGAATGTCATCCCAAAAGACAGTCTCACAGGCACAGCAACTGGTTTGGGGATTATTGTGTAAATTAACCTGTGTGTTCTTCTGTTTACATAGGCCGTATGCCTATGACCTGCCTATGCCTATAGATGATTAGTTACAATATAGGCCTCACTTAAGGAGCCCATCTTTGTCATTGCCCCCCCTTGAGTCTCAATGGTTTGATTGAACTAAGTAGTTAGGTTGATACAGTTGGAGTGGTCTGTGGGCTTCCCTTTAGAACTGATTTTCCCTTTTCTGTCTTGATAACTTGGACAGAAAGTGCTCAGAAATCTGAAAGGAGGGAAATCCTAATGTATTCCCCTCAGCCCGAGTGCAATATAGCAGGCCACAAGAGTCTTGGATAAGTGTAGCATGCTTGTACACCTTCCTCCAGATAAGCCATTCTTTACTGAAGTCCCTGCCTTTGTCATTTAATAGTTATAATTTAATTGTGCTTCCAATTTCTTGCCTAATCTGTCACCTCCAGAATATGACCTGACCAGAAGGCCAATGGTCCAGTAATGCCAGCCTTTGGACACCAGGCCTGCAACTTCCTGGTGACAGCCAACTGACCAGGACCCTGTAAGGTCCTTCCCCTTGCAGGAAGGACTCCCTCCGTGCTGCACCCTCCTCCTCCTCTTTCAGGGTACCTCTGACCCAAGGGTAGGTAAGATGACGTCCATGTCCAGCCTGAAGTAGTTATATGAAGATGAGACCTTCATCCATTGTCCTTTATATGATTCCAGAAGGAGAAAGGAATCTCAGAACCCCTCCCTAATAGTAAATCACAGGAGGAGAAAAATGATGAGGAAAGAAACCTCATTAATGCTCTGAATCCAGGAACGGCGGGCGGAGGGGGGGGGGGGACCTGTATATTCCTAGGAGAAGAGTGTTGCTATTTTGTTAATGAAAGTGGCTTAGTTGAAGAAAACTTACAATGCATAAATGAACTTAAAGACAGACTACAGCCCAGGGCCGGGACGGGAGCATCCTCCTGGTGGCAGGACACTCTTCTCTCCTTCCTAGCCTCTGTCCTAGGACCCCTGATCATCCTCATCCTAGTCATTACCATAGGACTCTGGGCCATCAGGACAGTAGTCAGCCGGTTAGAAGGAGCACTACTAGTATGGAAGACCACTAGCCCCATTGTCATGCTCCAGCAACAACAAGAGCAGAGAGTCCCGTTATTGGATGCTGAGACAGACAAAAGCATTGTCTAAGCACCCACGGTGGGGAATGATAGAGAAAAGCCCCTTTTCCGCTAGCCTAAGAACGCCCCGTAGGAGAGTCTAATTTCCGCATTCCGCTTCTGTAACCTGCTTCTGCCCTGCAGCCAAAGAGAGTCACAGCACCTCAAATATCCCCAAATAAGGAAATAGACATAACTTCTGCATTCTGCTTCTGTAACTCGCTTTGCCACGTAGACAGGAAGGTCCTGCAGGCTACATAAACCCCAAGAACCCTTTGTTCAGGGCTCAGAATTTAGAGATTACTCTCCTCTGGGCCCGTGCACGTAACAAAGATCGTGCTCCTGAACCCTCAGTGTCTGGTCACTTCATTTTTCTGTAACAAAACATCAGTTGCCTCCAGTACATGCCCCAACCTAGGACCAAACCTACAACCTAGGTATGTGCCCTGACCAGGAATAGAATCCACAGCCCTTTGCTGTATGAGACGATGCTCCAACCAACTGAGCAACCTGGCTAGGGCTGCTCATCACTTTTTGCATGCTGTCTACTTTATTTTTAGAATCTTTAGTTTATTATTCATTGTTGTTTTCACTTCCTAGCCTGATAATTCCAACATCCCTTCCACATCTGTTTCTGTTGTTTACTCTGTACATTCAAATTGCCTTTTAGTTTTTTCCTTGATAGCTGGGCATGATGTACTCAGTAAAAGGAATTGCTATAAATAATAGGCTTTTAGTAATGTGGTGGTATGATGTGGGAGAGGACAAAATGTTCTATTGTTCTATGGCTATATTATAATCTTTTAGCAAACCTATGCCTCTGAACTGTTAGCTTTGAAAGTATTTTTATTCTTTTCCCTCCACTTAGGTGAAGTAGAATCAGGATAGAGTGGGCTGGAGTTGGGTATTTCTCTTCTCCCACCTGCAAGGCTAGAGCTTAGTGGACTTGAGTATTATTCTTTCTTTACGTCAGTTAGGCTCTGGTTAACTCGTTTCTCCTGAGGGCAGTCCTTGTTAAGAACAGATGCTCTGATGCATTTAAAAATGGCTCCTTTTCCCACTACCTTTAGAAGTATGAGGAAATTTTTCTTTCACATTTACTGTGAAAACTTGTCAAGTTCCTTCAAGTAAATCTTATAATATGAGGCCCCTCCATGACTGGGTCCTCTGGAATTTTTAATTCTAAAGTTATCTACACCGAGCCTCTAGCAATTCGTCCATTGTGTTTCAGGTTTTCCTACTCGGCACTGGTTCCCACAGCATTTCTGCTCCTGGGTCTCTGCTCTGGTAAGGAGTTACTGCCTGTATTGGCCTGTCTCTCCAGGCTTGGGGGCAGCTGTGTCCTCCCATCTCTTATGATCCAGGAAGTGCTGTTGGTTTTCAGTTCTTTCAGCTTTGTACTTGTTGGTAGGAGTGGTGACTCTAAGCTCCGTACATGCAAAACCGGAATTGCCTTGCACTTCTAAATTATGAAACATAAAGGATGTGTTGTACCCCTTTAGTTTTGTAGCAGTTATTGGCAGTTAGGACACAAGGTAAAATCCCTTGCACTTGGATTCAAGATTGGTCTTTTGGTGGTATGTTTTCTAGTCAATTAAATCTCCAGTTTGAAGACCATGTAAGGGCTGTGGTGGGAAAGGGCACCTGACCTGCTGATGACAAATATGAGTGTATTTAATAGGACTTCTGCAATATTTAAGGATAGATGTTGTATTAGATGAAATTAGGGTCACCTAAAGGACCAGAGGAGGTAAGGAATCCTCATTGGCTTGCCAGCATTATTTCATAAGGTGCTAATAATCAGTGTTGACTGGAGGATGAACAGGGCTAAGTGCAAGACTTTGGGTCTGTTGTGTTGCTCAGAGAGTTTGCCTAGTTTGAATTTAAGAGCATTGTTTGCCTGTTTCATTTTTCCAGAGGATCGAGGGTGGTGAAAGTAGTAATATTTTAGGCTATGAAGTGAATTCTTCTACCACAAGAGATGAACAAAGGATCCCCAAGCTTAGCTACAAATGTGGCAGTAGCTTGTTTGCAGAGAAAAGCTTCTAACCATTCTGAAAACAAGGATATGCATATCCTTCCTTTTTGTGCATAAAAAGGGGAAAGGGTGATGAGTAATTGGAAAGTCCAAAAGCAAGAGAAGAGCATAGAGAAGTTTTCAGTTTTTGAAATGCAGACTTTGAAGGGGAGTCCCAATTAGAGGGCTCCCTGCTGTTTCCTTGGTCAAGGCATGTGGGGAGAGGCAATAGTGAAAAAGCTAGGGCTCAGTTTGAGCTATAGCCAACTAATCCTAGAAACCCTCAGGGTTGTGTTTTGTTCTCAGGGAATGGGGAGTTGATGATGAGGTTAATACATTTAGGGGAAAAAATCTTCCCTTCGAGGGAGACAACATGTGTTAGATAATGCTCTTGAGGGGGCTAAATATTTGCATTTTGTTTTTAGAAACTTTGTGTGTGTTGTGGGCAAAAGCTTGGAGCAAATGAGGTAAAAATCAGGTAAGCAGAGAGCAAGGTCATCTACATACTACATAAGGAAAAAGCTGCAGGGCCAGGTTAAATTCCAAAGTTTGCTTTTAGGGTCCTAGAGAAACAATTAAGACCTAAGGTGTGGTGATAATCTCCTAAGGCATGACAATCTACGTGGGATGTTGATTTTTTTCAGGTGATGGCAAAAAGGATATTGTTAGTCAGGGTGAAGGGGTATACTGAAAAAAAATATATAAATTGCTGACTGTGAAGTGAGTGATGCTGACTGGTGAAAAGCCAGAATGGTATTGGGGTTAGGAACTAGAGGAAACTGGTGTTTAACTGTTTTATTCCTTGCAAGCATTGGACTAGTCAGTATCCTCCCTTGCCATTGGGATTCTTTACTGTGGGGAGTCATAGTACCATAGGATGTATTGATAGACCTTGCATAGGTTGAAAGGTTGAAAATTTTGAAGGGCTTCTAGTTTTAAATATATTAGTCTTGGGAATTTCACGGAAAGGTCTGTTTCTACCTCAAGAAGTTCATTCTCCAAGGTTTACCTTATGTCAGAGGAGTGAGCACCCCAGAGAAGTCAGGTATTTTAGCAAGCAAAAATTTTTTGATCGCGGTTCGATCGCAGTTCGATTCCAAGTCAGGGCACATGCCTGGGTTGCAGGCCAGTTCCCGGCAGGGGACCCACGAGAGGCAACCATACATTGATATTTCTCTCCCTCTCTCCTTCCCTTCCCCTCTAAAGATAAATAAATAAAATATTTTTTAAAAAGGTATTTGTATTAGCTTTCTAGAACTGACATGGTACTTTGTTATGTACCACAGAATGGGTGGCTTGAATGAAAGAAATTTGGCATCTCACACTTGTGCAAGCAAGAAGACCAAGTTCAAGAAGGCTGTGAGGGAAGACCCTTGGTTTATAGATGGCCATCTTCTCTCTGTCTCTTCACATTACCTTCCTTCTATGCATGTTCTCATTTCTCCTTTTTATAAGGACACTAGTCATATTGGATTAGAGCCCACCCTAATGCCTCATTTTAACTTGGTTACCTCTGTAAAACCCTATCTACAAATAAGGTCGTGTTCTGAATTATTAGGGATTAGGGCTCTGATATATTGTTCAGGAGGTATTCTGGAGGAATAGCAGTGTTAATTGTGAAACTGCTGCCCTTGTGTCCCCTAGGAAGTTGGTGGGGTGTGCATTAATGATAGTGGTTGTGCCCCTTTGCACCTTAAGAGTTAGTTGTTGATTTCACTTATATGTGGAATTTAAAAAACAAAAAGGCAGAACCAAAACAGACTCAGATATAGTGAACATTTTGATGGTTTCCAGATGGGAGAGAGGTTGGGGGAAGATGGGTGAAAAAGGTAAAGGGGTTTAGAAGTACAAACTGGTATTACAGAATAGTCATAGGATATAAGGTGTAGCATAGGGGATATAGTCAGTAATACTGTAATAACTGTTTATGGTGTTAGATGGGTACTACACTTATCAGGATGACCACTTTGTAAGTTATATAAATTACTAAAGTTGTCTAATTATAAGGCTGTACACCTGAAACTAATATAATATTGTACATCAACTGTAATTTAAAAATTAAAGAGTAGTTGTTCCCCCCAAAATGAGCATTCCTTTGAGGAAAGACATTAAGAGGTGGATTTTTTGTCTTTTACTAACTTTTGCATTTTAAGGTTGGTTAATACCGAGTCTAATGTCCCTTTTTAAAATAACATGTCCCTTTTCTTATGTCCCTTTTCTTTATAACATCATCTCTTACTATGAAAGTTTTTGGAGAGAGCAGATTGTCCTGGCTTATTTCCTTCAAAATAAGTTGTAAAACCTTGAGTTTGCATTGTTTTGATTTGACCTTTTCTGCAACAGAGTCCTTCTGATGTTGAGCTAGTATATGTGTTTCAGAGAGAGACCACCTCTTTAATTTACAATGTGCTTTGAATATTCGAATTCCTGGTCATAGCCTTAATGAAGCTAGTGACTAGTGCAGAAAGGGGTCAGTCATTGCAGTAGTCCTTCCAAGCATTTCCTAAACTATTTCTAGAGGCAGATTCATCTCTATATTCTGCAATCTTTTATCTTTGACCCACCAATGTAAAAATTTTTTAAATTATGATCCTCACCTGAGGCCATTTGTTTTCATTACTTTTAAAGAGAGAGGAAGAGAGAGAGAAAAACATCATTGTGAGAGAGAATCATCGATTGGTTGCCTTCTTGTATCTGCCTGACCAGGGATTGAACTTGCAGTCCAGGTGTGTGCCCTGATCAGGAACTGAACCCATGAACTTTTGATCTATAGGACAATGCTCCAACCAACTGAGCTACAGGAGCCAAGGCTGACCAATTGAGTATTGAAGTAAGACAGTGGGAATGAATTCTAAAAGCCCTTTCCCTTATGATGTTAGCCTGTATGTAAGCCTCAAAATGTTCTGATTTCTTTGAAAGTCATTTTGAAGAGTGGCCCAATTGGTTTTTCAAACAAAGTGGCATCTCTGGGACCCACTAGTAATGGCACAAGTTGTTATAAATAATGGGTCCTAAGAGAATATATTCCAAACTGATTACTAGATTCTTCCCTATTTTTATGGAGGTCCAGAAAAACTGTAACGATCAGATGTAAATCCTTCAGTGAAATCAAGGATTAATGAATACCTGCTCAGGTGCATGCTCAGGTAATTGACCTTTTCTTACAGGCTGGGAAGGGCCAATAATAAGTGTCTTTGTTTTGGGGAGTTGGGAGCAAAGCAATGTCAAGGAGGCAGGGAGAGGTAAAAAGGAAGAACAGACATGGAAGGAAGAGAAAGAGAATCCACAGAAAAGGGAGGAATAGAGGGTAGGAGAAAGGGCTTGGTTGGTCACATGGCGAGTCCTATTAGAGGACACAGTCCTGAGTTTGAGAACTCTTGGTAAAACAGGCATTCTTTAAGAGACTGTACACTTCAAGGTAGACAGAAGATATTTTATTTTTCAGCCTCCTCATACCAAGCAAAATAAGCTGACCATTGGTGAGAAGAAATCTTAGCGCATTAAGACTTTTGAGCACTTTGTAAATAGGCTAGGGAAATTCCAAGTGTCTCAAATAGGCCACTAGAGTTGTAAGATGTCTTCTGTAAAGTTCTGCCACTTTTCATAGGTAATAATCTGAATTTTCACCTTAGTAGTAAAGCATATAATTGGTGAGAATTTTGAAGATCCTTGAGAAGTGGGTTGACAGTTTCCTATAATACTAAGTTTAAATAATAGCTAGCAACAAAACCAAACGAAGAGATGGCTTTAGGCAGTTCTAAACAACACTAAACATAGTCTTCCCATAGGACCCGGCAGTAACTCTCCTGGGTATTTACCAAAATAAGTTGAAAACTTATGTCCACAAAAAAACCCAGCTCATGAATATTTGTAGCATGTTTATTTACAACTCCAAAAACTTAAAGCAAAAATGTCATTCAGTAGGTGAACAGATAAGTAAACTGTGGTATATCCATACAATGGAATATTACTCACTAACAAAAAGAAATGAGCTATCAGGCCATGAAAAAATATGAGAAACCTGAGATGACTATTGCTAAAAGAAGGTATCTTTTTTAAAAACTGAATTTATTAGGGTGACAGTAGTTTGCAAAACTATGCTGGTTCCAAGTGTACAACTTAATGAAACATCATCTACACACTGCATCATGCACCCAACACCCCAGGTAAAGTCTCTCTGTCCCCATTTCCCCTCCCTTTGCCCACCTCCACCTACCTCTCACTCCCCTCCCCCACTCCGTTGGCCATCACCACACTGTCGTCTGTGCCCATGTGCTAAATATATATACATATATGTGTGTGTGTTTTGGCATTTTGTTTGTTTTATTTGAATTTTTATAAGAATTTGAGCCAAACTGATGACATATGCAAGGAGCAAGATCTTAAACGCTCCCCCAACGCAGAATTTTTAGGGCAGCGAGAACTGTTCTAAACAATGGTGGATATATTACGTATATTTCAAAACCCATATAGGACTGTACAAAAAAAGTGAACCCTAATATAAATTATATGCATTAATTAATAAATCTGTATGAATTTATCATTCGTAATAAATGCATACACTAATGCAAGCTATTGACAGTACGAGAAACTGTGAATATACAGGAGCTCCTTGTAACTTTCTGCTGGGTTTTCTGGTAAACCTAGAACTAATCTGAACAATGAAATTCGTTATTTAAAAATATATAAACAAAACTTAAAAGGATCTCTGCAGAAACTTGAAGGGCTTTAAAATGTTTCCTACAGACTCTTGATTTCAAATGAGTGGATACTTCATCTTTTATAAATGCTAGAAGAAAAGCTTAAACATTGAAACTTTACAGGTACTAAGTAATTTTTTAGTTATTCTAATAAATACATATTCGGAGAACCCTATGTATCCTACGACATTCATCTAATCCTATAATAACGCTATGGGAGAGAACTCAATTGATAAATACTAGAACGGGCGCCTAATCCAGATTCCGTACTCAAAATTCTACCGAAATACCGAACCGGGAGGATTACCTATTTCTCACTTCGTCCTCCGAAACAATGAACGGCCGATAAATCTCGCGATACTATTGAAACTACTACTCCCAACAGGCAAAGCGGCTGCTGTTCATCAGCCTATGCCCGCAGGTCTGGAGGGCCCCCGGCATGCCTCGAGGCGCGAAAGGCCACCTGGGCACGGTAGTTCTCCTTGACGCCTAGCGGTATTGCCAGCGCGGCGGAGGCGGCTCCTTTGGGTTCAGCCAGCGTGTTCAGTGAAGGCGAGCGGAGGTGGAGAAAGGTCGTGGAACTGGGGAAGGGTGAGTTGGCACGGTCTACGTGATAAAGGCAGGTGGCACCTTGGCACAGGCTGAATTAAATAAATGGACTGGTGTTGTGGTCTCTCCGGAGACACCGTTATCTTTGTGCCCGCGATAGCAGGAGGCAGAATCCGGTCCTAGCCTAGTACCCATTCTTGCCCTCAACACCTGCCACCATCTCCACCATGCAGTCCCGGGAAGATGCTCCACGCTCCCGCCGCCTTACCAGTCCTCGTGGTGGGAAGCGACCCAAAAGGATTCATAAGCCCACGGTTTCGGCTTTTTTCACGGGCCCGGAAGAGCTGAAAGATACGGCTCATTGTGCAGCCCTGCTGGCACAGCTTAAGTCCTTCTATGATGCTCGGCTGCTATGTGATGTGACCATCGAGGTGGTGACGCCTGGTAGTGGACCTGGCACAGGCCGCCTCTTCCCTTGCAACCGCAATGTGCTGGCTGCCGCATGTCCTTACTTCAAGAGCATGTTCACCGGCGGCATGTACGAGAGCCAGCAGGCGAATGTGACCATGCATGATGTGGATGCCGAGTCCTTTGAGGTGTTGGTCGAATACTGCTACACGGGTCGTGTGTCCCTGAGTGAAGCCAACGTGGAGCGCCTTTATGCCGCCTCTGACATGCTACAGCTCGAGTACGTTCGGGAAGCCTGTGCCTCCTTCCTAGCCCGCCGCCTTGACCTAGCTAACTGCACCGCCATCCTCAAGTTTGCAGATGCCTTCGGCAATCGCAAGTTGCGATCACAGGCCCAGTCCTTTATAGCCCACAATTTCAAGCAGCTCAGCCAGATGGGTCCGATTCGGGAGGAAACTCTGGCAGATCTGACTCTGGCCCAGCTGCTGGCTGTCCTGCGTCTGGATAGTCTAAACATCGAGCAGGAACAGACGGTGTGTCACGTGGCTATGCAATGGTTGGAGGCAGCTCCCAAGGACCGGGGTCCCAGCGCTGCAGAAGTCTTCAAGTGTGTCCGCTGGACACACTTCACTGATGAAGATCAGGATTACCTGAAAGGGCTGCTGACCAACACCACTGTGAACAAGTACTGTCTGGACCTTATCAAAGGGGCCCTGCAGATGCGATACGGTGACATGTTATACAAGTCTGTGGTGCCAAAGCCAGGGTGCAGCAGCAGCAGCCATGTTGTATCCACAGCAGAAAATCCACCTCAGAGACTGGGTGTGTGTGCCAAGAAGATGGTGATCTTCTTTGGGCACCCTAGAGATCCCTTTCTGTGCTGTGACCCATACTCTGGTGATATTTACAAAGTGCCGTCACCTTTGACTTGCCTTGCTCACACTCGGACGGTAACCACCCTAGCAGTCTGTATCTCTCCGGACCATGATATCTATCTAGCTGCCCAGCCAAGGAAAGACCTCTGGGTGTATAAACCAGCCCAGAATAGTTGGCAGCAACTTGCAGATCGCTTGCTCTGTCGTGAGGGCATGGATGTGGCCTACCTCAATGGCTACATTTACATCTTGGGTGGGAGAGACCCTATTACTGGACTTAAATTGAAGGAAGTGGAATGCTACAGTGTCCAGAGGAACCAGTGGGCCCTTGTGGCTCCCCTACCCCATTCCTTTATCTCCTTTGACCTAATGGTAATTCAGAACTATCTTTATGCTCTCAACAGTAAGCGCATGTTCTGCTATGATCCTAGCCACAATATGTGGCTGAAGTGTGTTTCCCTTAAGCGCCATGACTTTCAGGAAGCTTGTGTCTTCAATGATGAGATCTATTGTATCTGTGACATCCCAGTCATGAAGGTGTACAATCCAGTCAGAGGAGAGTGGAGACAGATTAATAATATTCCTTTGGTGTCAGAGACCACCAACTATCGGATCATCAATCATGATCAAAAATTGTTGTTGATCACGTCACGCACACCACAGTGGAAAAAGAATCGGGTGACTGTCTATGAATATGACATTAACGGGGACCAGTGGATTAATATAGGTACCACATTAGGCCTCTTCCAATTTGATTCTAACTTTTTTTGCCTCTCAGCTCGTGTTTATCCTTCCTGCCTTGAGCCTGGTCAGAGTTTCCTCACTGAGGAAGAGGAGATACCAAGTGAATCTAGTACTGAATGGGATTTAGGTGGATTCAGTGAGCTCGATTCAGAGTCAGGAAGTTCAAGTTCTTTATCTGATGATGATTTGTGGGTCCAGGTAGCGCCTCAGTGATATGCACAGGATCAGCAGTTTGTTGTAGCTACGTTGAGACACTTAGGTGTTTTACTGCTTTGGAAAGTATCTTAAAGAAATTCCTTTTCCCTTTACAGGAAAAAAAAAAAGGTTGGTTGATTTCAGGTTTTGTTTAAAAAATACTGTTTGAAATACTAATGTAATTTAATGTTAGAGAATTTAAGCACTCCAAAAAAACCTGTTTAATAATTTACTGTGCTAAAAGTCCAGTATTGATTTGATTGTATAGTATGTTTATGTTTGATTATGCTAATTTTGCCTTACATTTTGTTTAGTGCAATAAGTACAGTAACTGGAATTTAAAATTTTATAATAGAAAACTGAGTGGATAGGAATTACTAGATATGGTTTTGAAAGTATATATTTTCCTTGAGAACAGTAGTAGATTTCCACTACTACTGTTTTTACAAAGTGTGTTCTAACCTAAATGTAGTTTACTAAGTTTTGGTTTAGTTTCCTCCTTTTTTGTGAAGAAAAAAGTGCACAGATGTTTAACGTGACTGAATGCTGACTTGTAATGTGACTGAATGTAATACTTTATAGAATGGCATTCACTGATGGTAAAAACAAAATAAACCAGGATTTTACTCTTGGAAAAGAAATTTCAGTTTTAAATTTGTAATATAAAATGTGTATTTGCAAATAGTGATCAATTTTTTATCTAAAAATAATTCCATTCTAGCAGTGTCACCAATCATCTACAAAGCTTAAAAAACAAACAAAAAAACCCCAGTAACTTGTTTTGTAGGTTCAAGTTTTTTTGTCTATACTCGGTACATACTTCAGAGGAATAATCCCTTTTTTCACTGGACATGATTATGTAAATTTTTATCCATTGTCTTAAAAAGTTATTGTGACTCTTAAAATATTTTGGCTGTATAGTTTTAGTGTTCATCTTAGAAGATCGGTCAGCAAGATGTGATTATTCTTTACTGTTTTGTGAGGTAATACTGGTTTTGAAAATATGTATAAGCTAAGAACAGTATTTTATTGATTAGTAGTTATTGTATCTATCAACTATAAAATCAAGTGCCAGAAAAGAACTTTAAAACTTTAAGTTTTAAGCATAGAACTGTTTTGTGTGGCACTAAAATATTGTCAGTTTTGTAAGTCACTAAATGTTATTATCAGCTTAAAGGTATTTTTGTATTAAAAGTTTACAGTTAAATAACATAAGTGGATGATGGCATTTGGGGCCAGTAGTGAAAGTATATTTCGTCTAAAATATTTCCCTGAGAAGTGGTACACATGGTTATTTTATTAGGGTATTTGTATCTCATCTGTGTTTCTCTGTGAATTAATGTTCCAGTCTTTGTTTCTGTCACTGTATGTAAGAAAAAGTCCAGAAATAGAAACTACATCACATAAAACTGACATTGTTAAATACAAGAAAATATAAATGCTTAATTACCTCTTAAGGTTTACTACCTATGGTTGTTATTATTCATATACATAATACATAACCAGATGCTTATAGTGTTTAAAATTTTCTGTACCCAAATAGAATTATCTTCATTTAGTAACATGCTAATTCCTCTTCTATGTGTATTTGCTGGTAACAGAATGCTGACATTTTTATACACCCTGGCAGAGTGCTGAGGAGTGTGCTCTCACTGTTGGGAAACTGAATTTTTGAATGAAATACTGTAGGATGAAAATGAAGAGAGGACAACACACAAGGTTTTAAAAAAAGTCTTTTCAGCCATTTTTATTGGCCATTTTAAGAGTGAACATTCCTGTTTAACATTTTTAGTGAAATAAGATGCTTTCTTAGCAGTATGTGTTCCTTTAAAAGATCAGACATACTTTTAGTTGGCTAGGGCTAAATTTTGGCTAGGGCTAAATTTTGACAAATGTTCCATTTGCCATCAAGGGTGTTATAAGCACTCTACTTAACACAAAGCTTTTTCTCAGTAGTGTTATTTTTGACCAACTTTTTCTTTACCAGTAACTTCTTTTGATAGCTTTTTGTTTTTTCATGTTGAAATAGGACATTGTTGATTTCAGCCATATTATCCATCTGCAGAACTAAGGTATGCAACCAATTTATAAAAGACAGATTCTCCAATTTGTCATTTTCAGCCTTTCATTTAAAGTCTAAGACAAATGGTAGTAATATCTTTATTGACAAAGATTTCTTGGGAAGAATTTTGGTTTTGTGATATATTTGGGAATTAGGGAATAGATGTTAACTATTATTTTATAGATAAGTGATTTGTATGTGATTAGTTACAAATAAAACTGGTACTAAAACCCTAACTTTCTGACTTTTTAACTCAGTGCTTCTGCTGAATGTATCCAACCCTTGCTTATGCAGTGAATAACGTAACTAGCAGTGTTGAAATCCCTCCTTAACAGAAAAGCACCCTGTCTCTGTTTTCCAATTGATCATTACATCTTTTAGCAAATTCTCAATACAGTGTTGTTTGCAGACTCCTATTATTTATTGGATGTGGAATTACCTTAATCATCTTGTGTATCTGTTTCTGTACTCTGAAAAGCTCAAAGGGCCCAAATTTTTGCAAGTTCTTTTTAGTTTAAATGATGTGGCATTAAAGCTTCCAAAAGGATGAAATAGAAATTAATTTAGCAATTAGCTTATCTATATATGGATTAAATATTGAAGTTAACTTTTTGTTTTTAGTTGAGCTGGAATTTAAAAATTGTTCATACCTAATCTTGTTGAGAATCTTGGAAAAGTTTTTAATCTATTCCCCCCACAAGACAAATATTTATAATTTAGTATTTTCAGTTTATGAAACTTTTGAAGCTCATCAGACACAAAGTGAGTGCACTGTGGCAGTCTCTCTTTCCCATACCTGCTTAAAAACTTCCACTCCCTTTTCATCATTCTAACTAACTTTAAAGGAATATTTATTTTAGTAAATTTGATAAAGCAGAATAGTGTTAAGAGGCAGAATTATTTATAGAAAATGTGAGTATCAGTAGAATCCCAAGAGAATTAATATTATTTTTAGAACCAAAAAGAGGGTTCAATATATATAAACTAATTTAATAGTAATATAAAAACGTAATTTTAAAAATCCTGTTTACAAAAGCTGAGTACCATGAGTACCATGAAAATAGATTTTCAGAGTACCACGGAAGCAATAGGTTTTGTGCAGAATTGGGAGAAGGACCCCCTCCTTGACACTGAGCCAGATATCTCCTGTGTCTGTTTCATCAAACTTCCATTCCTCACATCTTTAAACCTCAAGGACTCAACATTGAGGCACAGGGAGAGAAGGGAACATATGTTTTACATAACATTCTGTCTATATCTCAGACATATTTTCTCCTAAAGCAACTTGTGGGGAGTCATTTATCTTTATTGGAGTCAAACTTGTACATTCTTATTCCTAAAGCTAAAACTGTTGCTTAGAACCAAAACTATTTCTCAATCAGGAATATTTTTTGTGAGGGATACACTAATCATCATTAATTCTGGGAACACTAGTTAAAAAGGACTTCGTGTAAATATCAGGCAGTTTTTCTTCCAAACAGGCATGTTTGTGTGTTAAAGAAAGAGAAGAGCCCTGGCTGCTGTAGCTCAGTGGATTGAGCTCAGGCCTGCGAACCACAGAATCACGGTTCGATTCCCAGTCAGGGCACATGCCTGGGTTGCAGGCCAGTTCCCAGCGGGGGACTCACGAGAGGCAACCACACATTGATATTTCTCTCCTTCTCTCCTTCCCTTCCTCTCTAAAGATAAATAAAATAAAATCTTAAAAAAAAGAGAAGAGCTTGGACTCTAAGTTGTAAACAATATTACCTTAATTTAGATCATCTTAAGAAAAAAAGTAGAATTTTTTGCCCATTGTAACTGAAAAACCCAGCAATGTCATTTACTTCAGGCACAGCCTGAACCAGAATCTCAGTGTCTTCAGGGCCTTCTTTGTTCAGAGAAGATATCACAGATGTCTTCTCTCACTTTATACGTTAGTTAGGATCTAGGTGTGGTTATATATAAACAGTCAGAGACCTGACTGTTTTAATAAGATAGACATTTCTCATATGAAAGTTCAAACTACTATGTTATCCCTGATCTAGAAACCATCTGAGTTCAGGCTTTCCTGCTTTCCTCTTCTGCTCTGCTTAGGAGTGTTGTCCTGGTCCACATGGTACAAGCTGGTTCACCCTTGTGTGCATATTCTAGTCATGAGAAAGCGGGGAAGGAGGTGGGACACGACTCCTGTAAGGGAAGTTGGGCACGTGGCATTGGTCAGATGTTAACCATATGGTCACATCTTTTGCAATGGTGATTTGGAGAGGCAGTTTTTATTCTGGGTTAACATGTGTATAGTTAAAATTCAGGGATTCCTTATTAAATGGGCAACAAAGGCTATTGGGTTAAATAGCAGTCTGCCATACCATGTGTCAGGGCAGATTTTATCACATGGCAGCCGAAGTGGTATCACCATCCGAGGAGTTACTACAGTTGACACAACATGGACTGGCCTCCCACCCAGGAGGGACTTAGAGAGCTTCCTAGGCTCTTGCTGTTGCTCTGTACAGAAGGGGTAAGGGCACTTGACCTTGTTTTGATTACATAAAACTTAATAGACTCTTGCATATTGGTAATCTAGATCATGAACCAAAGTCTAGTCTTAGCATTATATCATGGAATGTTCCAACTTCCTAAAGGGAAAGAAAACTAAAAAATGGCTCTGTATAATCAATTGCACTATTAATTATCTTAACAAGTAAGTGTTGCTTCTGTTACATAAGATATAAGAATTAATAGAGGAATAAAAACTGACAATTTCTTAGAGCAAGCTAGGCTATTTAGCAACATTGTAGCATTTTCTATGCTCAAATCATTTGTGCTATGTGAGTGTAATCTAATCCTCTCCTGCTCTGTTGAAATGCAGACCATTAGCCACAATAGTCTAATCAAACCTTAGTTTCTGGTGCTCGCTTCGGCAGCACACGTACTAAAATTGGAAGGATACAGAGGAGATTAACATGGCCCCTGTGCAAGGATGACATGTAAATTCATGAAATGTTCCATATTTTTTTAAAACTTTATTGATGAATTCTTATAATGATTTCAGATTAATCATGTCCCATTTTGTGTTTGTGAATAATTGCTTCTGTCACATATGTGATATAACTTTTATCATTATAACTTTCATTACAAATATGTATGTTTTAAAAACATACTCAACCCTTGTTTTCATAAAGAATCCTAACCTCTGCTAGCAAATGAGGAGTAAGTAATATTTCAGTTGTAGTTCTGTTTTCTATTCTTACGTTAACAAAGACTATAAGACTCCATTTTCTGTGTCACTTCTACTAAATCTCTTAGAAGCCTAAGGGCAAGAATTTAAATATATGCTGTGACTGGGTTTTTCTCCATATTTTGTACATACACTGCTTGTTTAGTATCACAGTCCCATTGCTTTCTTTCCTGTAGGGCCTTCCTCACATGCTGGAATTATTCAGTTTATTGATTTTTTTACTCTTTATTATGTGTCTCCTGCACTAGAAGGTGCCCTCCATCATGGAAGGACCACATCTTTTTTTTCCCCATAGGTCCTAACATAGAGCCAGAAACAGCATAGGCGCTTGATGAATATTTGTTGAACAAAGAAATAAATGTATTTGGTGCTTGCTTGCATTTACATGAGAAACCATTGCATTTAGAGCTCTCATCTTTCTGTCAATTTTCCAGGTTTGAGGGAGTGCTATTATTAAACTCTTTTGCCTGGTTGTCATAGCAACCCTCTTGCCTCCAGAGCTACAGGTTATTTCTAATGGGCATATCCTGCCAGACTACCAAACACTCAGTATTTTCAATTATGGGATAATGATGCTATTATAAATCACATTTCTCACAGTATATATTTCTCTGTCTTCTATAAAAATGATAAATAATTAGAAAGTAAATGTGTTCAAACCAATGCAAGCTCGGGAAAATAAAGCATTGTGACACATTTCATTTCCTTTCGTATTCTTTCAAGTTCTTCACTGTTTCACAAGCACCTGTGAATTCATTGGGTTGTCTGTCCATGTTTTTAAGAAAGTTTTGAAAGTTAATTGCTATAAAACGAACTCTAAAGAGCTCTGGTAGAGCTTGTGTTTTTCTCCTCCTTGCTCATTTCTTAAATTTCATGTTAAATCAGCAAATGACAGTAGTGTTACAAAAATTGAGATTTGCTCTGAAAAGGTCTAAAATCAGGTACCTCCCTCCCCCATTCCTTCCACTCACATTTTAGTGGTAGGAAGTGAGACAGGCTTTATTAAACTAAATTAATTATCATAGAAAACTCATTATTATCAGTTCAATAAAACAGGGTGTATATGGGCCGTCAACTAGCCATAAATGTAGTTTTTAAAAGACAGAGTCTAATGGTGGATACTCTAAGGGGATTTTACATGTATGTTTTGCTGTATTTTCTCTTCTGCAAGTTTTGGTCACATGTGCTAGGGAGAGTCAGGAACCACCCAGGTCCAACATAGATCCCATAATAAATATTTCATCACACGCTTCCTCTGTGCACTTCTAATTGTATAGCAATTGGTAAACAATCACATGACTTGGCCTAGCCAGGTAGTTCAGTTGGTTAGAACGTCATCTCAATAGTCAATGTTGTGGATTGGATCTTAGGTTAGCACACATGCAAGACTCAAATAATGAATACATAAGTAACTGGAACAACAAATCAGTGTTTTCTCTCCCTTCCCCTCTCTCTTTCAAGTCATTTTTTTTTTTTACTACTGCTGTGTATCAAGACCATTGAGGCCCTAGTGGTCTGATTTAATTTTTATTTATTTTAACTATAGTTTATTGATTATGCTATTACAGTTGCCCCATTTTTTCTCCCTTTTACTGCCCCTTTGCCCTGCAACACCCCACCCTCCAGCCTTCTCCCCTCCCTTAGTTCATGCCCATGGGTTGTACATATAAGTTTTTTGGCTTCTCAATTTCCTATACTATTCTTAACCTCCCCCTGTCTATTTTGTACCTACCAACTATGCTTCTTATTCCCTGTACCTTTTCACCTATTCTCCCTTTCCCCACTGATAACCCTCCATGTGATCTCCATTTCTGTGATTCTGTTCTTGCTCTAGTTGTCTGCTTAGTCTTTGTTTTTGTTTTTTAGGATTAGTAATATTGATAGTTATAAATTTGTTGTCATTTTACTTCATAGTTTTTGATCTTCTATTTCTTAGATTAGTCCCTTTAACATTTCATATAAGGGCTTGGTGATGATGAACTGCGTGAACCTGACCTTATCTGAAAAGTACTTTATCTGCCCTTCCATTCTAAATGATAACTTTGCTGGATAGAGTAATCTTGGATGTAGGTGCTTGCCTTTCATGAGTTGGAATACTTCTTTCCAGCTGCTTCTTGACAGCAACGTTTCTTTTGAGAAATCAGCTGATAGTCTTATGGGAACTCTTTTGTAGTTCTCTCCTTTTCTCTTGCTGCTTCTAAGATTCTCTTCTCTTTAATATTGACTAATGTAATTAAGATGTGCCTTGGTGTGTTCCTCCTTGGGTCCAACTTCTTTGGGACTCTGAGCTTCCTGAACTTCCTGGAAGTCTCTTTTATTTGCCAGATTGGGGAAGTTATCCATTATTTTTTCAAATAAGTTTTCAATATCTTGCTCTTCCTCTTCTCTTTTTGGCATCCCTATGACTCAAATGTTGACACACTTAAAGTTGTCTGAGAGATTCCTAAGCCTCTCCGTGTTTTTTTTTAATCCTTATTTCTTCATTCTGTTCCAGTTGTATGCTTAATTTTTCCTTTTGTTCCAAATTGTTGATTTGAATCCCAGTTTCCTTCCCTTCACTGTTGATCCCTGTACATTTTTCTTTATTTTACTTTGTGTAGCCTTCATTTCCTTCTTCATTTTGCAACTGAGCTCAACCAGTTCTGTGAGCATCCTGATTGCCAGTGTTTTGAACTCTGCATCAGACAGGTTGTCTATTTCCTTGTCGCTTAGTTCTTTTTCTGGAATTTTAATTCATTCCTTCATTTGAGCCATATATCTTTGTCTCAGTGCACCAATTATGTTGTGAGGGGGCTGAGCCTTAGGTATTCACCAGGGTGGAACACCCTCTTTGTGCATTGTATCAGTGTCTATGGGGGAGGGGTCAGAGAGAGAACAATACCACTCACTCACTCTGCTCTAGCCCCACTTTCCAATCAACTCTCCTGTGAGACTGGGAGTTTCTCCTGCCTTCACAACCCCCACAGTGTTTCATAGCTATAGATTTTGAGTCTTTAGTTTCCCAATCAGCCACCCCTACCTTGCCCACGTGATCTGCCACCTTGCCACAGGTACTCTCCACCCCTGCTACCAGTCTGGATGAATGTTTCTTTAACTCTTTGGTAGTCAGAGGTCCATGCAGTTTGATTTTTCTGGCAGTTATAGTTGTTTATTTCTAAATTGGTTGTTATTCTTCTTCTGGTTGTGTGAGAAAGCAAAGCATTTTTACCTATACCTCCATCTAAAGTCAATTAAAACAATTGCATAACTTTATTTTAAAAGAAATTACAGTATATTGCAATTACCTGGGCTTTGACACTATAAAAACAGTAACCACATCAATATAGTCAACCATCTTCAATAAGTAATATATAACTAAGTGAAATAAGTCAATCAGAGACAGATAAATACCATATAATTTCACTTATATGTGAAATCTAAAAAATATAAATGAACAAACAAAACAGAAACAGACTTACAGATATAGAGAACAGACTGATGGTTGCCGTGGGCAAGGGAGGAACAGATGACTGAATAGACAAGTGAAGGGATTAGATGAAGAACATATGTGCATGACCCATGCAAATGGGCAACTGTGGGGGTGGGGGCTGGGTTGAGGTGGGCAAAGGGGGAACAAGTCCGGATTTGCCAATGATACCTTGAACAAGGGTTTGATCCCCAAAACAGGACTTGTTTACTTGGAAAACAGGAAGACAAAAATCCAATTAAAAAATGAGCAGAGGACCTGAACAGATACTTCTCCAAGGAGGACATAGAGAGGGCCCAGAGACATATGAAAAATTTGCTTAATGTCACACTAGCCATTAGAGAGATGCAAATTAAAACCACAATGAGATACCATTTCCCATTGGTCAGAATGGCCACCATTAAAAATCAACAAACAACTGGTGCTGGTGAGGTAAAGAAAAGGGAACCCTAGTGCACTGTTGATAGGAATGCAAACTGGTACAGCCACTGTGGAAAATAGTATGGAATTTCTTCAAAAAACTAAAGATGGAACTGCCTTTCAATTCAGTGATCCCCCTGCTGGGATTTTACCCTAAGAATACTGAATCACCAATTCAAAAGAACCTTTGCATCCCAATGTTCATAGCAGCACAATTTACAATAGCTAAGTGCTGGAAACAGCCTAAGTGCCAATCAGTACATGAGTGGATCAAATGAGTGGATTAATAGAATACTATGCAGCAGAAAGAAAGAAGGAACTCCTACCCTTTGTGGCAGTATGGATGGAACTGGAGAATATTATATTAAGTGAAATAAGCTAGATGGTAAAAGACAAATACCATATGATCTCACCCATAAGTGGAACCTAATAAACAAAACAAACAAATGAACCAAATATATCTAGAGACATTGAAATAAAGAACAAACTGACAGTTCTTTATTATGGGGGTCCATAATGAAGGAAAGAAGGGGAGGGGGCAAGCAAAGTAACACAAATAGAGGTCTCATGGGCATGGACAATGATGGAGGAATAAGCCGTGGGAGTAGAGGGGATAGGGTAGGGGTGAGAATGGGAAAAACGGTTGGACTACTGTAACTGAACAACAATTAGAAAAAAACTAAAAAAAGGAAAGTACATGGAATATTATCCAGTATAGATCATATGTTGGGCCATAAAACAGTGGCTTTTAAAAAATTTGACACCAAAAACAAAGGCAACACAAGCAAAAAATAGAAAGTGGGACTATATGAAACTAAAAAGCTTCTGCACAGCAAAGGAAACAATCAACAAAATGTAAAGGCAGCCTATGGAACTAGAGAAAATATTTCCAAACCATGTATCTGATAAGAGGTTAAAATCTACAATATATAAGGAACTCATACAACTCAATGGCAAGGCAAATAAACCCAATTTAAAAAATGGGCATCTGATGGGAATAGACATTTTTCCAAAGAAGTTATCTACATGACCAGTAGGTGTGGTGGGGGCTCCACCCAAAGGCTGCCCCCACCCCTCAAGCTGCCATGGATGAGAATAAGTCTACTAAGACATGATTTGCTTGGGGAGGAAAGGTGGCCAATCTCTCAAAGGAGAAGGGCCAAGAGCCTTTTCCTCAATGGGCTTTTATTGGGTAGTTTTGCACAGGAATACAGGTAAACCTTATGAATCATTATAAGGAAGTAAGGATCAAACAATAGATAACATTCAAAGAACTCTGAGGGCCTATTTCGAGTCAGGGTCTGGTAGCTAAATGGCCATAAAAATTTGGGGAACAAATTCACTTCTTGCTTGGACCCCTTTTCATTTAGTTGAGAGTATTCTAAACAAAGTAGTTTTTACAGGATTTTACTTTCTTAGGTCTGATCACCCTAGGGAACCCGCCTTTTCCAGCACTGGGTGGCACCCACCACCAGCAATGTTTCAATCTTAAGGCATTGTTTCAGTCTTAAATCAGGCCAGGGTAGTAAGGCAGCCAAGAGATTAGGAAACTTCTTGCAGACAGAATGAGGACTCAAGTTATGTCAAAGCTGAGGGGTGAGGGTCCATCACCCCTTTTGCTATAGCCCTCCCAAGTCCTTCCCTAGGACCTCTCCATGATCATGCCTGTCTTAGGTCATTACCCTCTTGGGGAATCTTACTGGTCACTGGCTAACTGATCAAGCATTGGGGGCTAGTTATGGATGAACTAAAAGGAGCAGAAGCAGCGATCCTGTCAGGGAGATAAATCTTGTCTCCTTGTGGCTTATGGTCTGAAGGTTGCTCACTCAGCCATAGCCATGGGGTGGGGGGTGGGGGGACATTCAGCTTCTGAAACCGGGCAGGGCTGTTCCCAACAAGTAGATATATGGAAAAGTGTTCAACATCACAATCATTAGGAAATACAAATCAAAACCACAATGAGATATCACCTCTCCCCTGTAAGGATGACTAGTGTCTAAAAGACAACAAGTGTTGGAGACAGTTTGGGAAAAAAGGAACCATTCAGCATTATTGATGGGAATGTAAACCAGTGTAGCCATTATTGAAAAGAGCATGGAGTTTCCTTAAGACATTAAAGCTAGAACTACCATAAGATCCAGCAAGTGCACTTGTGGATATATATCCAAAGGAAACATACATCTCCGAGATTTTTTTTTGAGATTAGATAGATATCTTGATTCCTATGTTCATTACAGCATTATTCAAAATAGTCCAGATATGACAACAATCTAAATGTCCATCAATGGAAAAATGAATAAAAACTGTGGTGTATATATAATGGATTACTATTCAGACTTTAAAAAGAAAGAAATCCAGCCTTGACTGTTGGGGACTACTTTGTGTGTTATCAGAAACCATAGCCCTGCACAAGCAAGGCCTTGTCTGTAAGTCTCGACTGGAATGTCAAGAATGCTAGTGGCAAGTATGACCTGATACTTACACCTGAGGGTTCCCATGGGAAATCAGGCCTGAAGAATACATTGTATCCTTTGAAGTCTTGCTTTGCTTTGTATAGCCCTGTTGGTATAAACCAGATATTTAAGTTCAAAGAATAAGGGAGTGAACTCCTAATCTCATGAACTATGCCTTAACAACTCTCTGGCTTCAGCATATCTAACAGACCCTGACCTGAAGCAGATGCCTGTGTTTCCTCAGTTGCTATCTATAGATAATATCTGTTTTTTATAACTATAGCCTTTGGACATTGATTGATGAGGTTTGCATACATACTGTATACCCCTGCACAGACTGATCCCAATAAAAGCCATTTTGGAGAAGAGATCAGGGCATTCTCCACTAGAGGGAATCACCACCCCCTTTTCTGCTGGAACCACAGATTGTGTCCAGGATGACTCATTCTCATCCTCGGGGACCAGGAGAGCTCCTCAGGATGGGGCATCCCACATTTGGCACCCAACATGGGGCCCTCAATTTGGGACCTGCATTGGTGGAGAGGCTTTGAGCCATCAAGCAGAAGGCATATCTAGACAGATGGGATTTGGCACCTTTCATCCCCTGGTAAGGGACAGTGGCACCAGCACTTTTGGTTGTGCTTCCAGTGTGTCTGACATAAGGGCAAGGGGGATTTCTTCCAGGGCTACCTCTTTTGTGGCCGTTTTGCTTCAGTTCATCTACTTTCCTCCCTCTGCCTCTAGGAACACTAGGAAGTTACCCTCAGCTCAATAGCTAACAGTCAGGACTCAAATGAGTGCTCCAGTCCCTTAAATGAGGACTCCAAAGAAAAGAGGCATTTTCTCCCTCCAGCCCGAGTTCATAGGTGTCCCTACATGAGTGGGGGCCTTGCAGATGTGTCTGGGATCAAACCCTAAGAAGTGCAGGGCCTCAACTTTTGGCTCGTCCAGGGAAGTGTGATGGAAGGGTTGGTCACTCAGCACTCTGAGTCCTCCCAGCTGTTCTAGACAACTGGGAGAGAAACTGAGGCATGTAAGAGAGTCAAGGATGACCAAGGGGTGACACCCTTGCGAGCCATCCTCACAAGCAGCACACTTCAACCCACTATATCCCTTTCATTCCCCAGCAATTAGTCAGAAGAAGCTTACAAAACTAGGTAAATGGAGTGAGGGTGAGGAAAGACAAAACCGAAAGTAAAACTATCCCAGCTGCCAATATGGGCTTGGGACTTTCCAAGGAGCAAGAGAGATATTTTTGGCTGCTTCAGCAGCTTCTTAAGGTTTAGGGGTGTCAAGTTAAAGAACAGAATTTAATTATCTTATTACAGACAGTAAAGAGCTACTGTCCGTGGCTCCCAGTTAAAGGCTCTTTAGATTTAGAAGTACAGGAAAATGTGGGGCAAAAACTGACATGGTATCAGGAAAATGTGACCAGAATCTAACGGATATCAGAATTTATTAACCTGGACCCTAATTGGAATGGCTCTTGCCCCTATTCATACTAGAAACTCAAAATCAGGAAAGTTTGGACACAAGAGAGGGACCTATAGGATGGCGGTGGGTGTAGTTACCGAACTGAACAATAAAAACCCAGCACTGCACACGGAGGAGAATGGCAGCTTTTCAAGCACTCCTTCAGCTCCACCATGGGACAAGTCGGGGATCTGCTCCCCCCACCCCCACCCCCGTCCTCCTCTGTTAGATCCATCTTCCACCCTTAGCTAGACTACTACTGCCATGCAACCATGTCTCTGAGAGGCTGTGAAAGCCGGAGACTGGAAAGCTCTGTCTGCTTTCCCTGTTGTCACTAAACAGCGCGGACAGCCAACGAATGAACCTTTGCCTTTTGAAATATACAAAGACTTAAAAAGGGGGGTTAAAGACAAGGGCTTCAGTCACCCTACACTATGGTGCTCATGTCAGCCATCACTGAAGGATATCGGATGGCCCCTTGTGATTGGACCGCCCTAGCTCAGACTGTCTTTATGCCCGCCCAAGTTACTGTGTGGCATTCAGAATATAGTGATTGCTGCTGCCGCCAAGTGGCTGAGAATAACAGCAGCAGAAACCCAGACTGACTGAATGTGCTTCTTGGAACTGATCAATATGAATCTGCTGAAGAGCAGGTGAGAATGGACCCTCAGGCTTTCTCCCAAAGCCCAGGATGCTTTCTGTGCCCTAAAGATGGTTCTGGAAGCTAATGCTCAGGGGCCAGGCTCCTTCATTAATATTTAGCAAGGAGCTATGGAGGCTTATTTAGATTTTGTTCACAGACTACAAGCGGCAATACAAAAACAGGTTGAGAGTCAGGAAGCAGCCAAGACCCTTTTATTATAATTGGCTTATAAAAATGCAAATAATGATTAAAAGGCTGTACTCAATCCTCTCAGACTAACCCACCACTGATGTTAGTAAATTTATCAAGGCTTGCCAAAATGTTGGCATGGGGCAATATCGAGTCACGTTGCTAGTGTTTGTGATAAAGAAGGAAGTTAAATGCTTTAATTGTGGCAGACTGGGACACACCCTGTCAGGAGTGCCAAAATACACAACAGAACAAACCCCAAAACCCGCCCACTAAAGACTGCCCAAGATGTGTCAAAAGGAAATATTGTGCCAGTCAATGTAGATCCAGATATGAAAAAAATGGCAAACTGCTTCCACCTCAAGGAAATGGGCAGAGGGGCCAGAACTCCGGTGTCCCCAACTCCAACAGTTTTCTAAGCAGCAGCAACCAATTGCTTTGGACTCAAGAACGCGCTGTCGCAGATCTCTACACCACCACAAGGGGGAGGGCAGGATTGGACTTGGTCACTATCCAAGAACTCATCTTTTTTTTAGTTATTTATTTATTTTCAATATATTTTATTGATTATGCCATTATAGTTGTTCTATTCCCCCTTCATTCCCCTCCACCCTGCATACCCCTCCCCCACCATTCCCCCCTTTAGTTTATGACCACAAGTCTCAAGTTCTTTAGATTCTACTATTCCCCTACTTTTCTTGCCCTCCCCCCATCCATTTTTCCTACCTACTGTCTATGCTATTTTCTGTACCTTCTCCCCCCTTCTCCTCCTCCCACTTCCCTGTTGCTAACCCTCCATGTGTTGCTCACATTTCTATGGTTCCACTCCTGATCTAGCTGTCTTCTTGGTTTGCTTTTGTTTTAGGTGTGGTTGTTAATAACTGTGAGTTTGCTGTCCTTTCACTGTTAATATTTTTCATCTTCTTTTTCTTAGATAAGTCTCTTTAACATTTCATATAATAAGGGCTTGGTGATGATGAACTCCTTGAATTTGATCTTATTTGAGAAGCACTTTATCTGCACTTCCATTCTAAATGAAAGCTTTGCTGGATAAAGCAATCTTGGATGTAGGTCTTTGGATTTCATGATTTGGAATACTTCTTTCCAGCCCCTTCTTGCCTGGAAGGTCTCTTTGGAGAAATCAGTTGACAGTCCTATGGGCACTCCTTTGTAGGTGACTGTCCCCTTATCTCTTGCTGTTTCTCAGATTCTCTCCTTCATTTTAATCTTGGCTAATGTAATTATGATGTGCCTTGGTGTGTTCCTTCTTGGGTCCAACTTCTTTGGCACTATCTGAGCTTCCTGGATTTCCTGGAAGTCTATTTCCTTTGCCAGACTGGGGAAATTCTCCTTTATTATTTGTTCAGATAAGTTTTCCACTCGTGGCTGTTTCTTTTGCCCTTCTGGTACCCCTATAATCCGGATGTTGGAACGTTTAAAGATGTCCTGGAGGTTCCTAAGCCTCTCCTCATTTTTTTGAATTCTCATTTCTTCATTCCTTTCTGGTTGGATGTTTCGTTCTTCCTTCTGGTCCATTCCATTGATTTGAGTCCCAGTTTCCTTTCCATCACTATTGGTTTCCTGTGCACTTCCCTTCATTTCAATTAGTTTAGCCTTCATATGTTCCTCTAATTTGTGACTATAATCAACCAGTTCTGTGAGCATCCTGATCACTAGTATTCTGAACTGTGCATCTGAGAGGTTTGCTATCTCTTTTTTGCTTAAAGTTATGGGCTCTGGGGCTTTGAGTTCTTCTTGAGCCATATTTTGGTCTGTCACCAGGGTGGGGCAACTCAGTTCCTGGGTTGTGACGCTGTATGTGGGGGCAGAGTCAAAGGAAAGCAATGGCGGTCCCCTCTGTCTCCTCCTGCCACTGGGGCCAAGCCGTCTGTCCCACTGCACGTGAATGTGCAACCGCAATAAGCCTGCCGCCTTACGCCCTCACTGGGTTCACCCACTGGGGCATGTGCGGTACATCTCACTGCTCACCCCACTGCTGGTTTATCTGAGTGTGAAGTGTGACTGCGGTCAGCCTGCCCCACACCCTCACTGGGTCCGTGCTGCTACCCTGAGTGTGAAGTGTGCCTGGATTGGGGGATCTTTCCTGCCTGACCCTGCTCCACTGCTGGCTCCACCCCTCTTACCGGTCCTGGTTGAACAGTTCATTGTTGTTGGATTTCTGTATAGTTCAATTTTTCTGTTCTTTGGCTGTGTCTTTGTTTACTAAACCTTTGTTGTATTCAAACTTGATTGTGGGAGAAGGCACAGTGTTTCCACCTACGCCTCCATCTTGGTGGAATTCATCAGAACTTATCTTAAAAAAACAAAACAAAACAGGGTAACATCCTCATAGCTCCTACAGGGGTATGGGGACCATTGCCTGAGGGCACTGTTGGATTGATTTTAGGAAGGTCTAGCATTACCATGAAAAGGATTTTAGTTCAGCCCAGAGTAATTCATTCTGATTACCAGGGAGAAATCAAAATTATGATGAGCCTTTGATATCATGTCATTCCTGCCCAAACTCACATAGCCCAACTTCTTCTTCCTTATACAGTGCCAAACACTCAAAATATTAAGAAAGGGGAAGGAGGCTTTGGTAGTACTAATAACCAATCTGTCTTTTGGACTGCCTCCATTAAATTAAATAAACCTCTTTTAGAAGTAACACAGACAGAACCTTCCATGGCCTACTAGATATGGGTGCAGGTGTCTCTGTAATTTCCATCCAATATTGGCCTCCAGATTGGCTGCTAACAGAGGCCGACATATCCATAACTGGCATAGGAGGCATAGAATTCTCAGGCATAGAAGTGTCTGGTCCCACAGGTGCTATGGCCCTGACCTATAGGAAGGACAAATTCAGCCCTATGCTCTTCCAGCCCCACTTAATATTTGGCAAAGAGAACTTACTCAGTGGGGAATGAAAATCATCCTCTCACATTTTTGCTAATGGCCACTTCAGGTATTTCTTCTGCCCCTCACATGGTTCTCAGATATGCCTGTGTGGGTCAATCAGTGACCACTAAAAAGGGAGAGGTTAGAAAAAGTCCATGAATTAGTAAAACAACAATTAGAAGCAGGACATATTGAGCCATCTAGCAGCCTGTGGAATACTCTGATTTGTGTAGTTTCTGAAAAATCAGGGAAATAGAGGCTTATGCATGACCTTAGGAAAAGCAATGAGATATTTCAACCAATGGGCACTCTCCAACCTGGAATCCCAAATCCAGCCTGCCTACCTGAGGATTGGCCAGTCCTAGTCATTGACTTAAAAGATTGCTTTTTTATAATTCCTCTGGCTGACAAGGACACAGAGAGATTTGCTTTCTCTGTCCCAGTTCTTAACAACTCTCAACCATGACAGACATTACACTGGAAAGATCTGCCTCAAGGCATGTTAAATAACCCAACTATCTGCCAGCATTTAGTCCTCCAAACCTTAGGGCCTGTCTGGGAAAGTTTCTTTAATTCTATAATATATCATTATATGGATGATATTCTAATTGCTGTCCTGTCTTCTGAGATACTAGCTAAGACCTATGCATACCTAAAACAAGGCATATCTCATGCAGGCTTAGTTATAGCCCCTGAAAAAGTCCAACAATCTGAGTTTCGGAAATACCTGGGGCATATTCTTTTTCCCAGACAATTCACTCTAAAACACTCAAAATCAATCCACCAGAATCCCCAACCCTTAATAACCTCCAGCAACTATTGGATGTTATTGACTGGATTTAACCTAGTCTAGGAATTACCACCCATCAGCTTATTAATTTATTCAATACATTAAAAGGCTAAATTCCCCCAGAACTTTATCGCTCCTGGCTCTGGACCTTGAGAGCTAGAACTAGACCTTGACAATCAACATATCAATAAAAGACATATCACAAGAGTTGACCACCAATTTCCCATCAGGCTATTCTACTTCCCAACTTTAGGTACCCCCACAGGATTAATTGGTCAACTCTTACCTCATTTAGGCATGATAGAATGGTTAGTTTTCTCTCATCAACCTCAACATACTGTTACCACTTATATTACAGTTCTATGCCAGCTTATTATTAAAGGACGTGAGAGAATGCAACAACTTTCCGCCCACGATCCAGCTATCATTCATGTCCTTCTTACCCAAATCCTACAATAGTTGTCCTGTCAGTCTCTAGAATTTCAGTGTGCTGTCACAGATTTTGTTGGCAAAATAGAAATTAGCCTGCCCTCGAACAATTTTTTACAAAACATCCCAATTCTTAATATGGATTTGAAAGAAAATACTAGTAAGAACCCTATCCCCAGAGCAAGGACTTCATTGACAGCTCAGGAAAAACAGGGAAAACAGCCATCACCTGGCAAGAAAATAAGGAATGGAAACACTGTATTTCTTACAGTCATATTTCCACTCAATGAGGCAAGCTCTCAGAAGCCATTATGGCTCTCCAACAGTAGCCTCATGAGCCCTTGAATCTAGTTTGTGACTCTGGTTATACTGTGAATACTCTTCTTCATACAAGCCAGGCTCTCCTTAAGGGGTCCATTGACCCTCCTCCATTCAGCCTGTTTTTAACGTTGCAAACTTTTCTAGATAGAAGGGAACATATTCTCTTTGTTACACATGCGTGTTCCCATACAGGCTTCCCTGGTCCTATGTCTGAAAGCAATGCCTGAACTGATGCTCTACTGAGCATAGTAGATACCTTTCAAAAAGCTGTTGCCTCCCATCAATTTTTTCATCAAAATAGTCATGCACTTCACAAAGAGTTCAAAATCCCACATTCTCAAGCCAAACAAATTATTAAAGAACGTCCAGATTGTCAGGTCTTAGGTAAGGCATTGCCCTCTATTGGAATTAATCCCAGAGGTCTAGAGCCACAAATATTCTGAGAAACTGATGTCAACCGTTACCCCCTTTTTGGTAAGTTTAAACTTATTCATGTCTCTGTTGGTACTTTCACCAGAGCATCACACGCTTACGCCCTTACTGGCGAATCAGCTAAGAACATGCAGGCCCATTGGCTTGAGGCTTTTAGCCATTTAGGCCATCCACAACAAATTAAAATGGATAATGGGCTATGGTATAGATCCTGATCTACTCAAGATTTCCTACAAAGATGGGGAATTCAAAACAAAAAGACATCCCTTATAATCCCACAGGCCAAGCAATGGTTGAACATGCCAATCATACTTTTAAAACTCTTCTTAACAAACAAAAAATGGGGAGCCAGGAAACCTGTCCCAGAAATCTGATAATGCTGGCCATGTATACTTACAATTTTCTTAACTGCAATAATTCTCTTAATACACTGATAAAGTAACATTTCAATCAACAAAAGGTAGATAATAAAGGGCCCCCTCTCTTAGTGTTATACAGCAGTCCTCTGGGAGAAGAGAAATGGGAGGGGCTGGTTGAATTGTTAACATGGGGAAGAGGGTATGCTTGTATTTCAGTCCCTACAGGTCCTTTGTGGCTACTCACCAAAAGAGTAGAATCCTACCATGGGAGAATGACCCCACCAACTCTTGTGAATAACTCAGATGGAGAGAATCCAGTGTCTCAAGGACCTGACCAACCAGCTGCCCCAGATGGCTATGACTGAGTGCTGACGTCAGATCCGGACACATCACCAGAATTGGGGGAAGCAGGCCACAGGGACCACTCCACCACCTGAACCCAAGGGGATAATGTGGGGAGACTTAAAAACCCCTTAATAGCAGGGCAGAAGAGATCATGAGGATATAGGGGTAGAAGACACTCCTGAAAATCAAGTTCTAGCCTATGTGTCAGTAGTGTCTTCTAATTTCATCAAAACCATGTTGATACTTATCCTGTTAGCTTGTTTTGGAGGCTTAGGCCTTGCTGCTGAGACTCAGCATATTTACTGGGGCATATTGTTCTGCTTTATAGCCTTGATCCACCCATTTTAAGCCCCAAACCTGGTAGAGTTCAGAGCCTCCTTTATCTAGCAATGATACCAAATGGACAGGTGGCATCTGGCTCCCACCAGATGGATTATTAGAAGAAAAACAACATTGGTTATCTGTCCCTATGAATACTGTCTATGTGTCAGAACATTTGCCTGCTTGTTTTTCCAGACTATCTGACACTCTGTGTCTACCTATAACTTTTAAATGATACGTATATGTCATTGACAGTAAGGAATCTCAAGCTAATGTCTCCCTACTAGGAGCCATAGGCTTTAAAAGAGAAAAGGATGGGGATAATAATAACCCTCTGGATGTACCCATCTGTAAAATTAAGACCAAAAACTACTGAGCCTGTTACTTGCCATTGTGTAGAGATCAACAGCTCTCAATTATTGATATTCCTAACACCCCATTAACAGACAAAAACTAAGGTGCCAAGTGGAACATGCATGCTAGTCTGGGCTCTACCATTATCCCTGCCAAACCTAATACTATATACAGTGGTATGGGGTGGTACCAAGGGGGAACTGGGGCTTCTATTATAAGAGTCATGTCTTCAAATCACACTAGCCCTTGGCATACTAACACTTGGAAAATGGGACCTCCTTTCATAGAATACCTTCTAGGATGCCTTTCAATATATTGAAAGCCATCAATATATTTTAGAGAATGTTACTAATTCCTGGATTACTGTATGTACTTCTCACCCTTATCTTTTCCTAACTATCCTGGGGATAACTCATCTGACCTAGATAATAATTCTATGATGTAGTCTCTATACTTCCCCTGGCTCTATCTACGCTAGTTATCCTACCCACTCCAATGTTACTCAACTCAATCTCACTATGGTTTTTGTAGTTCTCAGACAGAAATATGACTGCGAGTTAATGTTACCCATGAATGTGAGGATCCAGGAGGCCTAGCCGCCCTCAACCATGCTCTCTCGCAAGTAAGGGTGCAGTGTTTCCCAGGAACTCTCATTGCTTGTATTGTTTCTGCTATCATTATAGCTGCCCCTGCTGCAGCGGCTGCCACTGCTCTGGCTGAGTCCATACAAATTGTTCGTGCTGTTGATGCTCTCCTCACCAATAGAACTCAAGAAATGATCCAACAAACACCTATTGACCGGGAGATCCTTGTCAGGCTCTCAGCGGTAGAGTCTGCAGTAATATGGCTGGGAGAATGGCAGGATGCTCTTGTCACTCGCCAACAACTCACTTGTGATCTAGGCTTCTCTAAGCTGTGTGTTACCCCCATGAAGTGGAAATCCAGTCAGCACTCATGGGAGGAGGGCCAACATCACTTGTGAGGGGCCTTTTCCTCCAATCTCAAGGGACAAATTGATCAACTCCAGCTTGAGCTACATCAACAACTTCAGGACATTAAATGGCTCACTGAACAGGAGATCTTTCAGACCCTGCATGACAAGGGCTTAATCTCAAAACTTGGTTTGAGGGCCTAAATTTACATGTCTGGGTCATGGGGGCTATGGGATACCTCCTGATCAGTGTCGTCTTTTGTGCCTTGAGATGTATTTACAAATTGTTTTCCAAAGATCATATATGTGAAAAGCAAGTAGCAGGCTTCATTGTACTTCCCACCATTTCCACTGTAACAAACAAAAAAGGGGAGATGTTGGGGACCACTTTGTGTGATATCAGAAACTGTAGCTCTGCACAAGCAAGGCCTTGCCTATAAGTCTCGACCTGAACACTGGGAATGCAAGTGGCAGGCATGGCCTGATACTAACACCTGAGGGTTCCTGTGGGAAATGAGGCCTGAAGACTACATTGTATCCCTTGAAGTCTTGCTTTGCTTTATATAGCCCTGTTGGTATAAACTGGATGTTTAAGTTCAAAGCAAAAGGGAGTGAACTTCTCATGAACCATGCCTTAACAACCCTCTGGCTTCAGCATATCTAACAGACCTGACCTGAGGAAGATGCCTGTGTTTCCTCAATTGTTATCTATAGGTAATATCTGTTTTCTATAACTATAGCCTTTGAACATTGATTGATGAGGTTTGCATGTATACTGTATACCCCTGTGCATACCAATCCCAATAAAAGCCATTTTGGAGAAGAGCTCAGGGCATTCTCCACTAGAGGGAATCACCACCACCTTTTCTGCTGGAACAACAGATTGTGTCCAGGATGACTCATTCCCATCCATGGTGGCCGGGAGAGCTCCTAGGGACAGAGAATCCCACACTTGACCAGTGTGGCTCAGTTGGTTGGGCATTGTCTGGCAATGAGAGAAGTCACTGGTTCCATCCCCAGTCATGCCTGGGTTGCAGGTTTGGGCCCTGGTTGGAGACGGCATGTAGGAGAGGCAACCAATCAATATTTGTCTCCATCTCTTTCTCCCCCCCTTCTCTCTCTAAAATTAAATAAATAAAATCTTTAAAAAGAAGAAAATTCTGTCATTTGCAAAGTGCAATAAGCCAGACACACTAAAGAAAGACAAATATTGCATGGTATCACTTATATGTGGCATCTGTAGAATTCCACATACGTGGAGTATGTGGGAAAAAATTAAAAAGCTGTACTCAAAGAATTAGAGAGTAGAATGGTGGTTGCTAGGGGACGAAGAGTGTGGGAAATGAGCAGAGGTTGGTTAGAGGACACAAACTTTCAGTTATAGGATGAGTAAGTTTTGAGGATCTAATGTATAGTGTGGTGACTATAGTTAATCACATTGCATTGTATACTTGAATTTTCTAAGAGAATAGATCTTAAGTGGTCTCAGAAATAAATTTAAATAAGTAACTGAGGTGATGAATGTGTTAATTAATTTCATTGTGGGAATCCTTTCACAATGTTTTGACTATCAAAACATCACACTGTACACTTTACATAAACTACTTTTTGGCTCAGTTGTACCTCAATAAAACTGGGGGGAAAGGAAAATATAAATTTCAAATAGCATAAATAAATATGGTGATCCATGATCAATACATTAGTTGTGTTGTCCAATCTTCATGAGAGACAAGATATAAGATTTCCTGATTTCAAAATATATTACAAAGCTACATTAATCAGGACAATATTATGGATGAAAAAAGGTGTTTGATAAAAATTAACCTCACAGAGGTATCTGATCATAAATTACTAACTGGGTAGGACCCAGGCCTATAACTTCTTTAGTGAAAGGTTTTAAGCCAGCCCTGTCTATTGTCCATCCTTCTGTCCTTCCTTGCTACCTTGCTTCCTTCTTTCCCTTCTTCCTTCCTTCCTTTCTTCCTTCTTTTGTGGTATCCTCTTCCTTAGAGATGTGGCTTTTTATTTCATTTGTGTTTTCCATAACTTGTAGTGCAGAGCTGGAATCACAACAAGTATACATTCTGGTTTATTGATTAACATATTCCAAGGTGATAACTCTGATTTATAAGACCAAAGAAAAGCAATTATGTTATATGCTGGATTAATTGCCATTAGCAGGTTTTACCTTATTTTTTAAAAAACGTGCACTACATTTATTTTATTTATAAGAAAAAGTGGCTTTTGCCACAATTTCCATTTGGCTTTTATTTTCACTTTAAGACAGCCCTGATGTTTGAGATAGTGCCACTTTTTAAATAATGATGAAATCAGAAACTGCTAGCATATAGACATTTTAGTGATGAACCTGAGCTTATTAAGAATCTATTGCATGACTTCATAAAATATTTATCTTTAAATGAACTATCTACACTAAATTTACTTGTGCATCTAAATTAACACACCTTTGATATATCAGCAGTAATACTTCTGAAGGAAATATTAAATCTTAGTAGAGCACATAATCTTGCTAACTATCCTGTAATTCACTCCTTACCTTTGCTCTTCCCAATCTTTCTTACATCCCCTCATTAATTTCAAATGCATAAAAAAGCTACAAAACTCTTATTCTTTAAAAAAATGATACATTGATTTTAGACAGGGAGAGAAACATAGGTTTGTTATGCCACTTATTTATGCATTCATTGCTTGATATTTAAAAAATGTATTTTAGGAGACTTCTGCCAACATGGAGGCATAGGTGGAAACACTGTACCTTCTCCCACCACCAAGTTTAAAGACAACAAAGTTTTAGTAAACAAAAATGCAGCCAAAACACGGAAAATTGAACTATATGGAAGTCCGACAACAACGAACCATTCAGCCAGACCAGTAAGAGGGGCGGAGCCAGCAGTGGAGCAGGGTCGGGCAGGAAAAATCCCCAGACCCAGATGCATAGGCAGCCAGTGGCGGATCCCAGGTGTAGCAACGG
This sequence comes from Sturnira hondurensis, assembly GCF_014824575.4. Classification (NCBI taxonomy): domain Eukaryota; kingdom Metazoa; phylum Chordata; class Mammalia; order Chiroptera; family Phyllostomidae; genus Sturnira; species Sturnira hondurensis. Next base: position 3,572,198 of record NW_028073705.1, read on the forward strand.
GTGGACCCAGTAAGTATGCAAGGTGGCAGGCTGACCACAGTCACAGAGTCGCATGCAGATAAACCAGGGAAGGAGCTAGCAGTGAGACAGACCGTGCAGGCCCCAGAGGCGGGAAGCAGCAGAAGGGACTGCCATTGCCCCTCTCTGACCCTGCCCCCACATACAACATCACAACCCAGCAACTGAGTTGCCCTGCTCTGGTGAACACCTAGGGCTCTGATCCTGCTATGTAACAGGCACGAACAGACCAAAATATGGCTCAAGAACTCAAAGCCCCAGGGCCGATAACTCTAAGTGAACAAGAAATGGCCAACCTCTCAGATGCACAGTTCAAAATACTGGTGATCAGGATGCTCACAGAACTGGTCGATTTTAGTCACAAATTAGAGGAACATATGAAGGCTAAACTAATTGAAATGAAGGGAAATGCACAGAAAACCAATAGTGATGGAAAGGAAACTGGGACTCAAATCAAGGGAGTGGACCAGAAGGAAGAAAAAAATGACCAAACAGAAAAGAATGAAGAAACAAGAATTCAAAAAAATGAGGAGAGGCTTAGGAACCTCTAGGACATCTTTAAACGTTCCAACATCCAAACTATAGGGGTACCAGAAGGGGAAGAGGAACAGCCATGAGTGGAGAACTTATTTGAACAAATAATAAAGGAGAACTTCCACAGTCTGGCAAAGGAGATAGACTTCCAGGAAGTCCAGGAAGCTCAGAGAGTCTCAAAGAAGTTGGACCCAAAGAGGAACACACCAAGGCACATCATAATTGTATTAGCCAAGATTAAAATGAAGGAGAGAATCCTAGAAGCAGCAAGAGATAAGGGGACAGTCACCTACATAGGAGTGCCCATCAGACTGTCAGCTGATTTCTCCAAAGAGACCTTCCAGGCAAGAAGGGGCTGGAAAGAAGGATTCCAAGTCATAAAATCCAATGACCTACAACCAAGATTGCTCTATCCATCAAAGCTTTCATTTAGAATGGAAGTGCAGATAAAGTGCTTCTCAAATAAGGTCAAATTCAAGGAGTTCATCATCACCAAGACCTTATTATATGAAATGTTAAAGGGACTTATATAAAAAAAGAAGATGAAAAATATTAACAGTGAAAGGACAGCAAACTCACAGTTATTAACAACCACACCTAAAACAAAAGCAAATCAAAAGGACAGCTAGATCAGGAGTGGAACCATAGAAACGTGAGCAACACACAGAGGGTTAGCAACAGGGGAGTGGGTGGAGGAGAAGTGGGGAGAAGGTACAGAAAATGAGTAGCATACATGGTAAGTAGAAAATGGATGGGGGGAGGGAAAGAATAGTACAGGAAATATAGAATCTAAAGAACTTGAGACATGTGGTCATAAACTAAAGGCGGGGAATGGTGGGGGAGGGAGTGTGCAGGGTGGAGGGGAATGAAGGGAGGCAATAGAACAACTTTAATGGCATAATCTATAAAATATATTAAAAATTTTATTTTAAAGAGAGAGAAGGAAGAGAGAGAGGGAGATTCATTGTTTCACTATTTGGGCACTCATCAGTTGATTCTTGTTTGTGTCCTGACCAGTGTTTGAACCTGAACCTTGGTGTATTGGTACAATGCTGTTACCAGTGAGCTACCCAGCCAGGGCAAAAACTGTTATTCTTTTGCAGGGGTGTCCAACCCATGGCCCACAGGCCGCATGCAGCCCAGGATGGCTATGAATTCAGCCCAGCACAAAATCATAAAAATACCTAAAACATTATGAGATTGTTTTCTGATTACGTGTCATAGTGTATTTAATGTGTGGCTCAATCATATAACATGTTGTCTTTTGTGTCTGCCTTCTTTCATTTAGCATGATATTTTCTCTCTTTTTAAATTTCCTTTTTATTTTTCATCTGGCTTTTTTTAGCATATTTTCAAGGTTCATTCATACTGTGGAACATATTCGTACTTCATTCCTTTTTGTGACCTAATCATATTCCACTGCATAAATATACCATAGTTTATTTATCCATTCTCATCTGATAGACATTAGGGATTTTTAGACTTTTTGGCTATTATGAATTATGCTGTTATGAACATTCATCTATAAGTTTTTGTGTGAATGTATAATTTCAGTTCTCTTGAGTATATATAGATACATGTTTAACTTTTTGAGAAGTACCACATTGTTTTCCAAAACTGCTGCAATCCTACCAGCAATATACGAGGGTTCCAGATTCTCTATAGTAAAAATTATTTTTTTTCTAAAATTAAAGCCATCCTAGTATATGAAGTGTGTTCTGATCATTGTTTTGGCTTACATTTCCCTAGTATCAAATGGGTAATGATGTTGAACATTTTTTTCATGTGTTTCTTGGCCACTTGTATATCTCATTTAAAGAAATGTCTTCTCACATCCATTGTTGTCTTTTTATTGTTAAGTTGTAAGAATTCTTTATATATTCTGGATACTATTGCCATATCAGATATATAATTTGCAAACATAGCATCCAGCAGAAGTAATTGCCCCTTTTTTACTACAAAATCATGAGCATGTAATTCTGTAACACAGTAATATCACACTCAGGTGCACCATATGGCATTTTAGGTGAAATGTTCAAATTATAACTGTAAATGATTACACCCATATTATTACCCTACCAACCACACTCAAGCAGGTGTTACTTCTGCTGGACCCTATATTTTATTCCATTCTATGTGTCATGGGCTGAATTGTGTCTCCCCAAATTCTTATGTTGAATTCTTAACCAACCCAGTACCTCATTTCATGTCTGTTTCTGAAGATAGGGCCTTTAAAGAAGTAATTAAATGCCCATCAGTAAATGAGTGGATCAAAAAACTATAGTGCATTTACACAATGGAATACTATATAGCAGAAAGAAAGAAGGAGCTCCTACCCTTCACAACAGCATAGATGGAACTGGAAAGTATTATGCTAAGTGAAATAAGCCAGGCAGTGAAAGAGAAATACCATATGATATCACCTTTAAGTAGAACCTAATCAACAAAATAAACAAGCAAGCAAAATACAACCAGAGACATTGAAATAAAGAACAAACTGACAGTAACCAGAGAGGAAGTGGGGAGGGGTATAATAGGGGATAATAAGGGAAGGGCCATCAAGGATCATGTATAAAGGACACATGGACAAAGCCAAAGGGGATAGGTTTGAGGGTGGGAGGCTGGTATGGATGGGACAGGGGGGCATGGTGAGGTGAAAATGGAGGCAACTGTACCTGAACAATAAAAAAAAGGAAAAAAGAGAAATAATTAAGTGAAAATGAGATACCCTAGTGAGGCAGGCTAGTAAACCAGGACAAATGATATAGGGAAACTGAGATAGGTAATTAAATGGATAAGCAGTTTATAGCCATTTAATAAATAGTAAAATCCTAACTACTCTAATCAAGAACACTTAGGAGTAAATGGTTTACACTTCTCCCTAACCTGAGGGTAAATAGCTTAAATCACCCTACTCAAGGAGCTAGATTACAGAAATCCAGTTAGTGCCATTTGTACCAACCACACTCAAGGATGGATGAAGTCAGGGGAATAAGTCTCACTTTGGCACATCAGCATAAAGCTCATGAATACTCTATTGAGATACTGCCCTAAGACCTTTTTTAAACTCTCAGTCTTTAAAACCTTCAAAATGAGAGATTGAGCACTTACCCTGCCTCTTGGGAGCACACCAGGTCCTTTCCCTTCTCCCTTTCTCCCCTACCCCACGCATTTTACCTTAGCCTTTTTCTCCTAAGCTCCAAGAGCCCTTCTTTTGCCTCTGTAACTTGTTTCCTAAGCCCATTTCTTCTATGGCTTACCTTTACTACCTCTGTATCTTTCTAAATAAACTTTCTTTTGTAATCTGAGTTCCTGACCCCGAATTCTTGTTTTGTCACACTCAAGAACTGAGAGGTTCTTAACACATCATCTGTATGTTGTATTGTGTGTTCACCACCCCAAGTCAATTCTCCTTCCATTACCATTTATCCCCCTTATATCCTATACATTTTGTATTATTAAAAAAAGAAAGAAAATAAAAGAAAGAAAAACAAAACAAAACAAAAAGAATGAAGGTCCAACTTTGCTGATAACAATTGGCGAGTTTCCACTGCCAACATTGCCAGTAACACTAGAATGGGCCTAATCTAATGTGATGCCTATGAACAGAGGAAAGACCATTTGAAAATACATTGAGAGGCATTAGAAGAAAACAAACTTGTCAGTATTTTGATCTTGGACCGCTACCCTCCAGGAACTGTGAGAAAAAAAGTTTCTGTTGTTAGGCCATTCTGGCCATGGTAGTTTGTTATGGCAGTCATACAAACTAATATAGATTTTGTTATTGGGAACAAGTTCTATTATTTCAAATACCTAAAAACATAAAGCCAGATAGTGAGTAGAGGCTGCAAGAATTTTGAGACACATGTTAGAAAAAGCTTAGATTGCCTTGAGGAGACTATTGATAGAAATACAAACCTTAAAGATGCTTCTGCTGAGGGCCTCGGTTGGAGATAAAAAATGTGTTATTGGGCACTGCAGAAATATGATCCTTGTAAAATAACAAAGAACTCAGCTGAACTCTGTTCTAGTATTTTGTGGAAGGCAGAATTTGTGAGTGATGAAATTGGATATTTAGCAAGTGTGATTTTTTTAAATCCTCACTGAAGGATATGCATTTTATAGATTTGAAACAGAAAAAGAGAGAGAGAGAAATGTTACATTCGAAGAGCGAGTAACCAAATGTCCAGGCACTTAGAGCATTTAGATGTTATTTATTGGCCAAACTTTTAACCTGCGCAGGGGCGAACTTCCCCAACTGTGACCGGAGTCACCGTAGCTCCTCAGAGCTACAATATGGAAGTCGCGCCTGGCTTACAGACTAAATGGTTTTTATAGAATACTGCAAGCAAGCAATATACAGAAGCAGATGTGGCTGTTAGCGATTGGTGCCATTGAACAATAGCCTCCTTACTCATTGGTGGGACCCTCTTGTTGGAAGGCAGAACATATTTTTCTTTTTTTTTTCCTCCTACTGGCCTTCCACATTCTCCTTATCTAGCTTCATGCCTGACTGGCCTTGTACACTGACTACATTCTGGGGTGGGGGCCTAACTATATCCTGTTGGAATTTCTACTTGCAGCTGGCTCTTATCGTAGCTGGCTCCTACAAGAAACATCCATCGGTCACCTTCCCTAACCTGCAATCCAGGTATGTTCCCTGACCTGGAATCGAACCCACAATCTTTTGGAGTAGGGAATGATGCTAGAATTGACTGAGCCACACAGCCAGGTCAGTGAACATGATTTCTAAGCAATGTGCTTAAGGTGTGGGTTAGTTTCTTCTTATTGCTTACAGTAAAAATGTAAAAGTAGAGAGATAAATTAAAGAAGAAAATTTTTAGGAAAAGAGAACCAGAACTTGAAGATTTGGAAAATTCTCAGCCTAGTCTCATTGCAAAAATATGAAAAACTATGTTCTAGAGAGAATATAAATGTGTAGCTGGAAAATCACTTCATAAAAAGATTATGGATGTGATTCATGAATCTAATCAGACATTTTCAGCTGAAGCCAGAAAAGTAGAGATGAGGTTATGCCACTAGAAACCCTGTCAGTTGGGGTAAAAGAAACAGATTTTCAGAAAACAAAGAGACTATTGGAACCCTGCGACTCTAGAGCAAGTCACAACAGAGCTATCCTCTGGCCATAAACATGCCTCATCCTTCAAGAAAAGTAAAAAATGGCTCGGTGATTTGTAGGGCTGCCGCTTCCACCACAAACCCACAGGGCATGGCCCCAGGGGTGAAGCTGTTGCTTCCTCAAGTTTCCACAGGCCTGTCTGCCTTAAGGCCTCAGGGGTGGAGCTTCCTCCTGGAGCAGAAGAAGTAGGGCTTCCCCATCAGTGGGCCTGTGGACAGAGTATCATGCTGAAGAATACTATTCTCCAACCTTAAAGTTGTGCGGAATTTTCTCTGGTACATTTGGTACTTGCTTGAGATCCATGAGCCCTTTCTTTTTTCCAATTTTCCCCTTTTGGAATAGGACCGTCCATCCTATGCCTGTCCCAGTGTTGTATTTTGGAAGCAGATAATTTGGTTCACAGCAAGAGAGTAGTCTTTGCCTCAGAATGAATCATAGCACCAGTCTCTCCCACACTTCATTTAGATTATATTTAGGTGACCTTTGGGATGTAGAGCTGATGTTAGAGTGGGTTCAGACATTCGAGCTACTGGGATTGTGGTGAATCCCTTTCGAGTTCAAGATGAACATGAATTTGGTGGATCTAGATGGTGGGCTAAATTCTGTCTCTGCAAATTTCTATGTTGAAGGCTTAATCCCCAGTATGTCTAAATGTGAACGTGTTTGTGAAACTAAGGTTCATTATGACTTTAAAGTTAGTTTTAAATCCTAGCTCTGGAAATCACATCTCTCTCCTCACTGGGAGCTTAGCTTCCCCCTTGACCCCTTCCCAAATATTCAGCAACCCTCAAGGCAGCAGAAGGGAGTAGGCCATACCTGACTAATACTCACAGGGTTCCACCTTTCCACCTCTCCCAGGCTAAAGACATCTTTTTTTTCCCTCTAACTTCTTTTTTTTCTCTAACTTCTTTTTTTAATCTTTATTGTACTTTTAATCTATTACCATTTAATCCCCTTATACACCCCTCCCCACAGCAATCACCACACTGTTGTCCATGTCCATGAGTCCATTTTCCTTTTCGACCAATTCCTCCACCCCTTCCCCTCCCCCACTAGCTGTCATCCTACTTTCTGTCCGTAAGTCTGTCCCCATTTTCCTTGTTTGTTCAATTTGTTCACTAGATTCCACATATGAGTGAAATCATATGGTATTTGTTTTTCTTTGACTGGCTTACTTCACTCAGCAGAATGTTCTCCAGGTGATCCATACTGTCACAAAAGGCAGAATTTTCTTCTTGTTTTCATGGTTGAGTAATATTTCATCATGTCGATATCCCACAGTTGTTTTATCCACTCATTTACTGATTGGGCTACTTTCATATCTTGGCAATTGTAAATAACACTGTAATGAACAGAGGGGTACTTATGGTCTTTCAAATTAGTGTTTTGGGTTCCCTCAAATATATTCCCAGAGTGGGATCACTGTGTCAAAAGGCAGATCCATGTTTAATTTTTTGAGGTATCTCCATACTGCTTTCCACAGTGGCTGCACCAGTCTGCATTCCCACCAACCTTGCACAAGGATTCCCCTTTCTCACATCTTCACCAGGATTTGTTGTTTGTCGATTTATTGATGATAGACATTCTGACAGGTATGAAATCTTTGGTATCTCATTGTGGCTTTAATTTGCATATGTCCTCCTTGGAGAAGTGTCTGCTCAGGTCTTTTGCCCATTTTTAAATTGGATTGTTTCTTTGAAGTTGAGTTTTGTAAGTTCCTTATAAATGTTGGATATTAACCCTTTATCAGACATATTGGCGGTGAATGTGTTCTCCGATTCTGTGGGTTGTCTTTATTTCATTGATGATTTCCTTTGCTGTGCAAAAACTATGTAGTTTCATTTAGTCCCATTTGTTTATTTTTTCTTTTGTTTCCCTTGCCTATGGAGATATATCCAATAAAAAATTGCTCTGAAAATCATCTGAGATTTTGCTGCCTTGTTTTCTTCTAGGATTTTTATGGTTTCAGGTCCAACATTTAAGTCTTTGATCCATTTTGAATTTATTCTTTTGTGTGGTGTAAGAAGGTGGTCTAGTTTCATTTCCCTCCATGTATCTGTCCAATTTTCCTAACACCATTTATTAAATAAACTATCTTTAGCCCATTGTCTGTGCTTGCTTCCTCTGTCACATATTAATTGACTATAAAGTTTTGAGTTTATTTCTGAGCTCTCTATTCTGTTTTATTGATCTGTGTGTCTGTTTTTATGCCAGCACCATGCTGTTTTGATTACTATGGCCTTATAGTATAGTTTGATATTAGGTAGCATGATTTCTCCAACTTTATTCTTCTTTCTTAGGATCATGGTTGCTATGTGGGGCCTTTTGTGGTTCCATATAAATCTTAAATTTTTTTTCTAGTTTTGTGAAATACGTCATTAGAATTTTCATAGGAATTGCGTTACATCAATAGATTGCTTTGGGTAGTATTGTGGAGGGTCAAGCAGGATAATGCGTGCCAAGAGAATTGGAAGCAGACCTCGGGTTCAGCACAGCTGCCCTAGGCATGGATGACTGCTTGATAGATTGTTGTAAGAAAAGAATGACTTGGCTGCTTGCTATATCACTGTACCAAGAAGGAGCAGCAAATGTTCTTAAAAAAATAAAATGTACTTAGCCTCGCGGTTTGTCTTTCTCACATTCTGCTTCAAAGCTGACCCAATATACACAGCCTAACTTCACCAATAAACAGTTCCCTCTTCTGCATCCCAGAGAAGGGACTCCACCTGACCCTGCTTTGACTCTGTCTCTTTATTTCTCAATCCCCTGCCACCTTCCCTTGTGACCTGATGGATCTAGTTTCACTGGTCGCAGCAAGTGGCGCCCGGAACAGGGACCCTGTTGTAGACTGCTCTGCCTGGTTTTAGGAATTGCATCTCAACCCCTTGTGGCTAAGGACAAGGGATGACCTTTGGAGTGCCAGCCTGAGGAGACAAAACTTGTCTCTGGTAGCAAATGCTGCCTCAGTTTTCTCTCCCTGCCCCCAAAGCATGGTCGGAAGTCAATGACGGGTAAGACCCCTCACAATGGGGGGCAACCTAAGCCAGACTTGGTCACTTGGGAGGCCTTCATGGAAGGACTTTAGGGGCTGCAACAAAGAGCAATGGACTCTCACTCCCCAGCTTTGAGATAGCCCAAGTCCCCATGTTTTCTGGGAGAAGCGCTTTCTGGCTCTAATCCCCTTAAGCCTGAATACATGTTGGGGAGGGGTGCAGCTCCTTGCCTTGCTAGAGGTGTCCTGGGAAAAAATCTGGCATCACAAAGACTTCCTGATAAACCTGTGAAATCTGCTCTGCTAAGAGTACTTTCATTCATATGTTAAGGGTTCGAGCAGGAAACCCTAAAACTCTGTTCCTGACAGACTGACTCATAATAAACCCTCAGATTTCTTTGAAATGTTATCTACTGTTTGATCCTTGCCACCCTGTATTCCTGTGTATTAGAACCCAATAAAAGCCCTGGAGGAGGGGGCTCAGGGCCTTTTTCTCTTCCAAGAAACTGGCTGCTGCTGGCCTTTTTCCCATGAGAAACTGGCCACTGCTCACTTCTCCTCCCCAAGCAGATCACATCATGTCTCAGTCATATTTACTCTCATCCATGGCACATGGGGGGACTTTCGAGGAAAGTCACCCCCACAGGACCAGAGTATGAAGGAACTCCTAAGCCAGAAGACAAGGGGACACTCCTGAGTGGCCATGGTACAGTAAGTGGGGAATGAAAAGGATTTATAGCAATCAGGTATAAAATGGGGCATTCTGGGTCCACCGAGCGGTGGCTATATACGCAAATGCTGTGCTCCATGCTACTTGCACAGAGCCATACAGTTGGAGCAATTCTTAACCTTTGTACAGCAAACTCGTCCTTGGTTTCCTGACGAAGGCATGGTAAATGAACATACATGGGCTCAGGTTGTCTTAAAAATTAGAGAGAGATATACAGCAGAAGGGCCCACGCACATTCCAATCTTTGCTTTCACTGTATGGACTCCGATTAGGGAAGCTCTAGATCATGTAAAAGAGTAATGTAGAGTGCAGAAAATAGCAGCTGAAACCCTCGCTCCTACTGTAGAGGGATCTACTACTTTGAAGGCAACCGCTCCCTGGTTAGAGCCCAGTGAAGAGCTGCTGCTGCCAGAGTTTGAACAACTGGAAATGGAAGGTGCTGGGGACCAGCAGCAGAGAATACAAGAGGATGAGTCTCCTAATAATTCTGATGAGGAGGACTCAGTAGTAGGATTAGTAAAGCAAATGTCTCAACCATCCTCTCAAGACCGAGCTAAGCTCACTGAAGTACTTTCTCCCACTAACCCCTCACCTTGGAAAGCCCCTCCTCCTTGTCGTAGTCCAGCAGGACCGCCAGAAACTACTCCCTTACAAAAGGCTTGATTAAAAGCTGTGGATCTGGGAGAGGACATACAGAGATTTGTGTTATTCCCTGTGTTTGAGAGGCCCAATCCACAAAATACTGACAACAAAGATATCACGAGGTCCTCTCCTTTAAAACTTTAGAAGACTTAAAAGCTGCTTGCATATGTATGGGCCAACATCCCCTTTGCCCTTGCTCTTCTTGATACCATTGGCTCTGAAGCCATGGCACCAAAAGACGGGGTTGTACTAGCCAAAACATGCTTATTCAGGGGGCATTACCTAATGTGGAAGTCTGACTGGTATGAGGAGAGTTCACAACAGGCAGATAGGAAACATTTGAAATGCTTACTGGGTCTGGATTATATGAGAACTTGCAGAATCAGCTAGGCTATACCTTACAAGCTTACCAACAAATTATGGCATGCGCCACCAAAGCTTGGCACTGCCTTCCTTCCAAAGGAGAAAAATCGGACAGGGGCCAGAAGAGCCTGATCGGGATTTTGTTTCCCATCTCCACCAGGCTACTGGACAGTTGACTGGGGATCCTGAGGTTGGTAATATATTAGTCAAACAGCTAGTTTTTGAAAATGCAAATAAGGTCTGCCAAGCCACCCTAAGGCCATATAAGAAAGGGAATCTTACTGATTTTATTAGAATCTGTGCAGATATTGGCCCCTCCTATATCCAAGGAGTTACTCTCGCAGCCACTCTCAAAGGAACTTTGGGGAAAAAAGGTGCTTGCTTTAACTGCAAACAAAGTGGACACTTTGCCTGTGACTGTCCTCAAAAAATGGGAAAAGACACTGTAAACACAGGGCAAAAGCATAAAACCCGTATTCTGCTGCCCAACAACTACAGCTGTGGGAAACCACAGATTACTGGCAAATAGCCCTAGCTGCTTATCCCGGACAAATAGATAATCATTACTCTGCTGATAAATTCCTTCGGTTTTCTGAGACATCCCTTTATCTTTCCAGAGACTGTAACTTTGACTCCCATTTCAGGGCCAGCAGTCATATTCACTGATGGGTCAATTTCAGGAAAAGCTGGGGTTTATACCCCCCAGCAAACTTGGATTAAAACTACCCTCTATTCATCTGTTCAGCGTGTTGAACTCTATGCTGTCTGTATGACCTTAACTCATTTTGTTGCAGAATCTGTCAATATTTATAGTGACAATCACTATGTCCTTCATACAGTACGACATATTGAGTCAGCAATCCTTGGACACATTTCCTCTGAGGAATTGTTCCATCCCTTTACCAAACTACAATCATTAGTCCACAAGAGAGTCTTTCCCTTTTTTATTGAACATATTCACTCTCATAGTCAATTACCTGGGCCCTTAGTGGAGGGCAATCATAATGCTGACCTGCTAGTCTCCGCTCTTGTGCCTACACCTTTACAACAAGCCACAGACATACACCCCCAATTTCATGTCAATGCCACAATTCTTCAAAAAATGTTCCCTATTAGTAGGGAACAGGCTCCACAAATTGTCAAAAAGTGCTCTCACTGCACTGTGCACCTCCCCTCACCTGTCGTTGGGGTCAATCCTCAGGGACTTCGACCCAACCATTTATGGCAAATGGATGTTACACGAACCCCTGCATTTGGCTGATTGGCATGGGTTCACACAACCATTGATACCTTTTCTCATTCCACATGGGCTTCCTGCCACATTGGAGAAAGCATTAAAAATGTCATCTTTCACTGTTCCAGGCGTTCTCTGTTATGGGATGCCCTACACAGCTCAACCCTGATAATGCGCCTGCATGCTGCAGCAGGACGTTTCAACGGCTTTGTACATACTTTCAAATCACCCATGTCACTGGCACCCCTTACAATTCTCAGAGACAAGCCATTGTAGAGTGAGTTAACAGATCCCTTAAAACTTATATTGACAAACAAAAAAGGGGGGGGACTTCTGGCCAAGACGGAGACATAGGTAGACACGCTGTGACTCCTCGCACAACCAAAATGAGGACAACAATTTAGAAACAAAATAACAACCAGAAGTGACAGAAAATTGAACTCTATGAAAGTTGGACAACCAAGGAGACAAAATAGACACATTCAACCAGATCGGTAAGCCAGGTGGAGTCGGGCAGATGGACGGAGAGGGGTCGCAGCACAAAAAGTGGTGGCACTGGGCTTGAAAGGCACCTCAGGTGTGCAAGAAGGCAGTGGGCGGACCCTGGCCATGCAGGCGGTGGCTGGCAGACCCAGCAAGGCGGCGATTGTGAAGTGAGGCACTGTGTGCAAGGTGGTTGACCAGGTGGTCCCACATTCTCACGCAGATAAACCAAGTGAAATTGGGGAGCGAGACAGACCGAGCAACCCAGGGACCCAGCTCAGGGAAATAAAGCCTCAAAACACCAATTGAAAACACCTGTAGGGTGTTTTCACAGGGAGGCACAGGGAGGGGGGACTCCCAGGCTCACAGGAGAGTTTGTTGGAGAGACCCACAGGGTCCTAGAACATACACAAGCCCACTCATATGGGAATCAGCACCAGAAAGGCCCAGTTTGCTTGGGGGAAGCGGTGGAAGGGACTGAGATCCGACAGAGAGTGGAGCAATCGCCATTGTTCCCTCTCAGACCCCTGTCCCACATACAGTGTCACAACCTAGCAACTGAGTTGCCCCACCCTGGTGAACACCTGAGTCTCCACCCCTCATACACAGCAGGTGTGACAAGACAAAAAAAAATGGCCCAAACAGAAGAACAGATCAAAGCTCCACAGCAAATATAACTAAGTGATGAACAGATAGCCAATCTATCAGATGCATAGTTCAAAGCACTGGTGATCAAAGCACTGTGATGCTCACAGAATTGGTTGAATTTGGTCACAAATTAGATGAAAAAATGAAGACTATGTTAAGTGAAATGAAGGAAAATGCACATGAACCAATAGTGATGGAAAGAAAACTGGGACTTAAATCAATGGAGTGGACCAGAAGAAAGAAAGAAACAACCAAACATAAAAGAAGGAAGAAACAAGAATTCAAAAAATGAGGAGAGGCTTAGGAACCTCTAGGACATCTTTAAATGTTCCAACATCCGAATTATAGTTGTACCAGAAAGGGAAGAGGAAGAGCAACAAGTGAAAACCTTATTTGAACAAATAATAAAGGAGAACTTCCCCAATCTGGCAAAGGAAATAAAATTCCGGGAACTCCAGGAAGCTCAGAGAGTCCCAAAGAAGGTGGACCCAAGGAGGAACACACCAAGGTACATCATAATTACATTAGCCAAGATTAAAATGAAGGAGAGAATCCTAGAAGCAGCAAGAGATAAGGGGACAGTCACCTACAAAGGAGTTCCCATCAGACTGTCAGCTGATTTATCCAAAGAGGCCTTCCAGGCAAGAAGGGGCTGGAAAGAAGTATTCCAAGTCATGAAATCCAAAGACCTACATCCAAGATTGCTCTATCCAGCAAAGCTTTCATTTAGAATGGAAGTGCAGATAAAGTGCTTCTCAGATAAGGTCAAGTTGAAGGAGTTCATCATCACCAAGCCCTTATTTTATGAAATGTTAAAGGGACTTATCTAAGAAAAAGAAGATAAAAAACATGTATAGTTAATTGACAGCAAAGTCACAATTACTAACAACCACACCTAAAACAAAAACAGAAACAAACTAAGCAAACAACTAGAAAAGGAACAGAACCACAGAAACGGAGATCACATGGAGGGTTAGCAACAGAGGAGTGGGAGGAGGAGAGAGGGGGAAAAGGTGCAGAGAAAAAGTAGCATAGATGGTAGGTAGAAAATAGACATGGGTGAGAGCAAGAATAGTATGGGGAATGTAGAAGCTAGAGAACTTATGACACATGGACATGAACTAAAGGGGGGAATGTGAGTGGGAGGGGGGAATGAAGAGGGGGATGGGACAACTGTAATAGTATAATCAATAAAATATATTTTATAAGTACCACGCACTAACCAATTGCTCCACTGGAGCTCCGTATAAAATATATTTTTAGAAAAGAAAAACAAAAAGGGGGAGACTATACTAATACTTCCTGAAGACAGCTAGGACTAGCCATATATACCCTCAATTTTTTAAATTGTAATGAGCAAGGGATTACTCCTGCAGAAAAACACCAGTCATTTCCAGTTACAAGGATCTGGTTTCCCACCAAGTGGAAGGATCTTGCCAGAGGCCAATGGCAGGGTCCTGACCCTATATTAACAAAAGGAAGGAGATATGTGTGTTTATTTTCTAGATCTGCATCTCAACCTATTTGGGTCCCAGAGAGACTGGTCCGCATCTGTGATGGAATCCTATGAGCCTCCACTCCTGGATACCCTGGAGAGAAAGATGAAATGGCTGAGGATAGGCCCCAGACGACCCAGGCAGAGGGTGCTGAGGCTGCTGGCCCATAGTATGGGTTGGGCTGGACTTCCGCCATGGGGACAACTGAAAAAAAACTGGCCAAGCAAGCACAAGGTTTGGTCAATCAGCAAGCTGCTCCCCATGATGCCTTTCCCCTGTTTGTAGCCATGTTAGCTGTCATTGCTTCCCTAGTCTGCCCAAAACTGCAAGCCCAACTATTCCGTACACGAGTAAAGCTGCATCAGGTGCAACAGAAAAAAGAAAAGGCGGGGATGTGGAGGGTCAAGCAGAATAATGCGTGCCAAGAGAGCTGGAAGCAGACCTCGGGTTCAGCACAGCTGCCCTAGGCCACGGACAACTGCTTGATAGATTGTTGTAAGAAAAGAATGACTTGGCTGCTTGCTATATCACTGTACCAAGAAGGAGCAGCAAATGTTCTTAAAAAATAAAATGTACCTAGCCTCGCGGGTTGTCTTTCTCACGCTTTGCTTCAAAGCTGGCCCAATATACACAGCCTGACTTCACCAATAAACAGTTCCCTCTTCTGCATCCCAGAGAAGGGACTCCACCTGACCCTGCTTTGACTCTGTCTCTTTATTTCTCAATCCCCTGTCACCTTCCCTCAGGACCTGATGGATCTAGTTGCACTGGTCGCGACAAGTATGGACATTGTAAATGGTGTTAATTCTTCTATCCATGAACATGGTAAGAGCTTCCATTTATATGTAACTTCCTCAATTTCTTTCTTCAGTGTCATCATTTTCAATGTAAAGGTCTTTTACATCCTTGTTAGGTTTATTCCTAAATATTTTATTCCTTTTGAAGCAATTGTGAATGGGATGGTTTTCTCAATTTCCCTTTCTGGTAGTGCATTATTGGCATATAAAAATGTAACTGATTTCTGGATATTAATTAATCTTGTATCCTGCTACTTTGCTTAATTCATTTATCAGTCCTAGTAGTTTCATGATGGAATTTTTGTGTTATATCATCTGCAAATAAAAATAGTTTACTTCTTTCTTTCCAATTTGGAGGCTTTTATTTTGTTTTCTTGTCTGATCTGTGGCCAGGACTGCCAGTACTATGATGAATAAGAGAGGTGAAAGCATATGTCCTTGTCTTGTTCCAGCTCTTAAGGGGAGTGCTGGTAGTTTTTATCTATTGAGTGTGATGCTGGCAGTTTGTTTGCCATGTATCTCCTTTATGATGTTTAGACATGTTCCCTTCTATTCCCTTTTGCTAAGAGTTTTTCTCATAAATAGTTGCTGGATTTTATCAAATGCTTTTTCTGCACCTATTGATATGATCATGTTGTTTTTATTTTTGATTTTGTTTAGGTGGTAAATCACATTTATTGATTTGTGAACGTTACATCAACGTTGCATTCTCAGAATAAATCCCATTCGATGATGGTGTATGATCATTTTGATAAATTACTGCATTTGATTCATTAGTATTTTGTTGAGAATTTTAGCACCCACGTTCACCAGGGATATTAGCCTCTAATTTTCTTTCTTTGTAATGTCTTTATCTGGTTTTGGAATTAGGATATGTTGGCCTCACAAAATGAGTTTAGGAGTCTTCTCTCCTCTTGAATTTTATGAAATGGTTTGAGAAGGAGAGGTGTTATTTCTTCTCAGAATATTTGGTAAAATTCAGCTTGGAAGCCATTCAATCCAGGCCTGTGTTTGTTGATAGTTTTTTGATTACTGCTTCAATTTTACTAGGTGTAATCTATCTGTTCAGATTCTCTGATTCTTCCTGATTTAGTTTTGAAAGACTGTATATTTCTGGGAATTTATCCATCTTACCCAGATTGTCCAGTTTGTTGACATACAGTTATTCATAATATTTTCTTATAATCCTTTGTATTTCTTTGGTGTTGGTTGTTTCTCCTCTTTTATTTCTGATTTTATTTATTTGGGCCCTTTTTTCCTTGATGAACCTTGTTAAAGGTTTGTCACTCTTGTTTATATTTTCTAAGAACAAGCTCTTGGATTCATTTATCATTTCTGTAGTTTTTTAGACTCTATTTCTTTTATTTATGCTCTAATCATTATTATTTACTTCTTTCTACTCACTTTGTGCTTTGTTTGGTGTTCTTTTTCAGATTCCTTTTAACTGTGAAGCTAGATTGTTTATTTGGGCTCTTCCTTTTTGTTCAAGATAGGCCTGTAATGCTATGAATTTCACTCTTAGGATTGTATTCTCAGTGTCCCACAGATTTTGAATTTTTGTGTCCTCATTTTCATTTGTTTCAAGGTATCTTTTGATTTCTTCCTTGATCTCATTGTTGACACATTCATTGTTTAATAACATGTTATTTAGCTTCCATGTCTTTGTGTGTTTTTCAGTGTTCTTCTTGTGATTGATTTCTAGTTTCATAGCATTGTGGTCAGAGAAGTTGCTTGATATGATTTCAATCTTCTTCTAATATATGGTCTATCACAGAAAATGTTCCATGTGCACTTGAGAAGTATATATATTCTGCTGCTTTGGGATAAAATGCTCTGTAGATATCAATTAAATCCATTTGATCTGCTGTGTTGTCTAAGGCCACTGTCTCCGTGTTGACTTTGTGTCTTGAAGATCTATTCATTAACATCAATGGGGTGTTAAAATCCTTGACTATGACTGTGTTTCTGTTGATCTCCCCCTTCATATCCATCAAGATTTGCTGTACATGTTTAGGTGCTCCTATGTTGGGTGCATAAAATTTTACTAGGGTTATATCCTCTTGTTGGATTGTTCCCTTTATCACTTATTGTCCTTTGTCTCTTACTGTAACCTTGGTCTTATAGTCTATTTTTTTTTGTATATTAAGTACTGCTATGTCAGCTTTTTTCTTTTCTATTTGCATGAAATATCTTTTTCCATCCTTTTACTTCATACAAATAGAAAAGAAAAAAAGCTGACATAGCAGTACTTAATATACAAAAAAAAAAATAGACTATAAGACCAAGGCTTAGTCTGAGTGTATCTTTTGATCTGAGATGGGTCTCTGGGAGGCAACATATATATGTGGGTCTTGCTTTCTTATCCATTCAGCTACCCTCTGTCATTTGGTTGGAATATTTATGCCATTTACATTTAAGGTGATTATTAATAGATACATATGTGGTGTCATTTTATTGTTAGACTCTTCATCTACTTTATTTTTCTCCTTTTTTTCTTCTTAAAGCAACCCTTTTAACATTTGTTGCAGTACTGGTTTGGTGTTAACAAACTCCTTTAGATTTTTCTTGTCTGGAAAGCTCCTTATTTCTCCTTTGATTTTAAATGATAGCCTTGCTGGGTATAGTAGCTGCAGTTGTAGGTCCTTGTTTTTCATCACCTTGAATAGTTCACACCATTTCCTTCTGGCCTGAAATGTTTCTGATGAGTAATCAGATGACAATCTAATTGGTGCTCCCTTGTAGGTAACTACCTGCTTTTCTTTTGCAGCTTATAGGGTTCTCTCCTTGTCTTTCAGTCTTGTTATTTTAATTATGATGTGTCTCAGGGTAGGCCTCTTAGGGTATAACTTGTTTGGAGCTATCTGAGCTTCCTGGACTTATCTGACTTTTTTCCTTCACCAAATTAGGGAAGTTTTCCATCGTTAGTTCTTCAGATAGGTTCTCAATCCCTTGCTTGCTCTCTTCTCCTAGTATCCATGATGTTGATGTTGTTATGCTTCACATTATCCAAAATACTTCTTAAGCTCTCCTCATTTTTTAAAAAGTGCTTTTTTCTTTTTGGTGCTCTGCCTTTGTGTTTTTCCTACCTTGTCTTCCAAATCACTTATGTGATCCTCTGCTTCATCTAATCTACTGTTTATTCCTTCCAATGTATTATTTATCTAAGCTATTATATTCTTTATTTCTGACTAGTCCTTGTTCTTGGTTTCTATGTCTTTTTTTATGCTGTTGAGTATCCTTATAATAACTACTCTAAATTCTCTACCTGATAAATTGCCTCCTCCATTTCATCTAGTTCTTCTTCTGGAGGATTATTTTGTTCTTTCATTTGGAGTCTGTTTCTTTGTCTTCCCATTTTGACTGCTTCTTTTTATTTTCTTACTTAGTTGTTAATCTAATAGCTATTAGACTGATCAGTTGTTAAACTAATCAAGCTGTAGTCAGCAGCCTCGCTTAAGTTCCACAGAGTGGAGCACAGTAAATCCTGCAGGCAAAGCTTTTGCTTCCCCTCAATCTGATGCCACTTGAAGAGGAGTGCTCTGCCTCAGAAGAATGGCTTCTGCAATATGGGGAATGATTTAGCACAAGGATCCTGGCAGCTGTTCCTTCAGTTCCCCAGAGCCACCAACCCCAGACTCTCCTCAAGCATCTCTGGTTCACTCTGCCCTCCCTTTGCTGGAGCCCAGGGTAAGTGGCTGCTAAAGACATTTCCTGCGTTAATCCTTTAAGAGTTTCTCTGTGTCTCTCCTAGCAGGCAGAAACCCTGCTGTTTTTCACACCTGGATGTTATCTGGGGATCTTCCTGGCTCTGGTGCTATAGTCTGGGGAGCCTACCTTGGGGTTTAGACCTCACACTTTTCAGGGAGAGCATCCTAGCTGCTGAAATATTCCTCCAGAACTTCAGTTGCCAATTGTGGGAACCCAGCCAATCCTCTTGTTCCTCCTTTGCACTCCCTACTAGTCTTGTGGTGAAGTGATTTCTTCTGTGTGCCCATGGTTATAAGACTTCTCTCCAGGTAGTGTTCAGTTGGCTATTCAGGATGATTTCTCTACAATTTACTTGTAATTCCAGATTGGTCCTGGAGGAGGTTAGTGTAGCCTGGACTTATTCCTCTGCCATCTTTTCTAACTTCTAATTAAATCCAGATAATTTCTTGATCTAAATATGTTTCTATTCCTGAGCCCTAGGGTGGAATGATCCTCCTGGCTACTTTCCCGAGAGATGCTGGAGCTGTTCTCAAGACCTGAAGAGGTGATTTACACCTTTACTTCACCTCCAATCAGTCAGCTTCCACCACAACCCCTAACGCATGGGTGTCTTGTGATTTTTCCCTTTCTGATCTGTAACCTACATGCGATTGTGAAGTTTGGGCTTTTAAGCATTACTTTCCTGTTCTTCTAGGTGGTACCATTTATAATAAAATAGCCAATATTCCTTCACTGCAATTCTCAGTGCCTAGTGTTTGGCTGCTAAAACCTGGTGGACAAACTCTTTCTGTTCTGTAACATAAATGGCACCTCTGGTGGGTCTCAGCCATGAGTGGGCTTTCTGCCTAGAGTTCAGCAACTCCTGGGTGGTGGCAGTCTCTCCAGGTTCTGTATGAGCAGCTGCCTGGACTGATGCTCCAAGGATGGGCCTGAAGTGCTCACCACTGACTGGGCATGGCTGACTAATGGAGCTTTCATTCTGCAGTGAGAGAAATTGTGGACTTGGTTTAAGAGACATCTACTGGTGAGTAACCTTATGGATGACCCAAGGGACACCACCTATTACTTTTGGTTGGGTCCTTGAGGGATTCCTCTGACTTGCTTTGAGGCTCCCCCTATTGATTGCATTAGGGAAAGGATCCTGAGAAGTACATTTAGCAACCAGGATTGATTTCTGGAACTGTTTCTGCTACTTGTTGAGTCTGTGCTTCAACCCAGCCATGGAATTTTGTTTTTAACTTAAAACCAGTTTTGAATTTTGTCCAGATCAAGCAAATTAAATATGGAAGTATTATATGTTTGGGGGGAAGTTGTATGAATTTGAGTTAAGATTTGTCATTTGTTGACATTACTTGTTTTACAGCCTGCAAGGCTTTAGTCATCTGAGCAAAATCTTAAATTAGTTCATTTGCCAGAAGCATAATCTGGATCCAGTTTTTCCTCTGAGTTTTGAATTGTACCTGGGACTCAGGCTAGCAATTTAGAATGAAAACTATGAGACCTGTGTTTATGCTTATCTGTATGTTTACATATATCTATTTATATATTAGATATATGTAATATATCTAATATATATATATATTAGATATATATATTGGCCATATATTGGGTTGGCCAAAAAGTCTGCATGGTTTTTCATGAAAAATAAAAGATACATATTTCATTTAAAAATAACTTTACTGATTTGGATATTTGAGTATGTCAGCTATCTCTCATGTGGTATAACATTTGTTGTTCTCAGTTAATGTCTCAATTTGATCACTATCAGCTTCAACTGGTCTATCTGACCACGGGTCATTGTTCATCGAGAAATCTTTAGCAAAAACTTCATAAACCACTTGTGACGTATTTGACCAGTCACAGCACCTTCTCCATACACTGCACAAACCTTATGTTTCATTTTTGTCTTTCTTGAAATAATATAGCAGGAGTGTCCAACCTCTTGGCATCTCTGTGCCACACTGGAGGAAGAAGAGTTGTCTTGGGTCACACATTAAATACATTGTGACATGTAATCACAAAAAAGAATCTTATAATGTTTTAAGTACATTTACAATTTTGTGTTGGGCCATATTCACAGTCATCCTGGGACATATGTACCCTGAAGGCCACAGATTGGACACCTCTGTAATAAAGCATAATATGCCAAAAATGTTGCTTGTTTTCTTCCATCTTCAACATTAAAATGGCTACCCAAAAATTCACCATTTTTGATAAGTTTTTAAAATGCATGCTGATTACAGTTGTCATGGTACAATCTAACAAAATTGTATTGAATAATGTTAAAGACAACTAATTGCTATTAGAGACATCTTATGGCAAAAACCAAATGAACTTTTTGGTCTACCCAATATATTCTGGATATAGCATATTTCTTCTATTGAATGCTAACTTTGTTAGGGGGACACAAGAGTTAAAGCTTTTAACTTCAGTTATAGTTGATAGGCTAAGTTTTTAGTGCTCATGGAAAGCTTTTATTCCAAGAATTGGAATGGTTGACCTACATTGGTCTAGAAGGTGACAGGCAATTCAACCTTTTGTGCCCAGGGTTTCTGTAACCAATCCATTGAGGTGTTATCTGAGCCATTCTGTCCCAGGGAGGGAGCAGTGATGCAGATAAAGACTTGTCCATGGGCAGATAAAGAAATACTAGGAAAATCCTGTGGGCCTGGAACTCTTATCTGATTAACCTTTTCCCCAAACCTTTTACCTACCCTTTTCTTGTCCTTATAAAAAGGTCAGCTTGAGAAGAGATGTTAAAGTTGATTTTAGGGTACATAATCCACCGCTTCTCAGATTACCAGCATATGGTAAATTGCCCATAAAGATTCAACCTTTGTCTCTATTATTGGTTCTGGTAGTGACAGGCAATGCAGGTGCTGAATTTCCCATTCGTAATGTAAAATTGCTTTAACCAAGTGCTTATATGAAAATACTAAAAAATAGAACAGGCTAACACAAGTGCTTTTCAGAATCACAAGATTTGGGAAAATATTGAAATGGAAGCTGGTTCTGAGTTTGTTTTTGTTAAACAGGCATATCTTTATTGTTGGGGACCACTTTGTGTGGTTTCAGAGATTGTGGCCCCAATAGGGTAAGCTCTGAAAGGGGCTGGTAGGTCTCCCAGGAGAACCAGGTCATAACACAGGTGGCAGGCATGACTCAAAATGCTAATACCGAGGCCTGAAATGTACATTTTTGTCTTTCGAAGCCGGCTCTGCTCAGCAATAAACCCTGTCAATATAACCTTGATGCTTGAGTTCAAGGCATAAGGAGTGAAACTTCCTACTTCATGATATATGTCTTTACAGCCATCTGGTGCCTGCATGTCTCACAGACCTCAACCTGAAAAGATTTCTGTGTTTCTTCAATTGTTATTTATAGATAGTGTTACTTTTTTTATGACTATAGCCTTTTGGACATTGATTGATAAGCTATGCACATGTGCTGTATCCCCCTGTACTTCCCAACCCCAATAAAAGTCCTGTTGGAGAAAGGCTGGGGGCATTCTCCACTAGAGGGAATCGCCACCCCTTTTCCCACCAGAGCAACAAGATTGGGTCCAGGATGACTCTTTATTTCCATCTGTGGCAGCCGGAGGAAACTTGTTGGCCAAAGTTCCCCCCACTTTGGAATCATCAGCATTAAATAATACTTTTATTTTACCTGGGTTTATTAGTAAAATAAGGTCATATTATCTCTGCAGCAAAATTTGTCAGCAAGACAAATAACTTGGTATAGTAAAATTTTTGTAAGTAACCTAAATTAGGAGAAAGTAAATAAATGTAAATGGGATAAAAGGGTTTCTTTTAAGTTAACTCTTTAGCAATAATTGTGTAAGAGGGTACAAACAGGGAGCCCCCAAAAGAAGGATTTATAATGGAGTTCAGAAGTCAGGGTGCCCAGGAAATATTAAAAATGTGGGATGTCACCCTGGCTGGTGTAGCTCAGTGGATTGAGCACAGGCCTGCAAACCACACGATTGCGATTTGATTCCCATTCAGGGCACATGCCTGGGTTGCAGGCCAGTTCCCAGCAGGGGACTCATGAGAGGAGGCAACCATACATTGATATTTCTCTCCTTCTCTCCTTCCCTTCCCCTCTAAAGATAAATAAAATCTTTAAAAAAAATGAAGGATGTCCTTACTCCCCACAAGTCTGAGCCAGGGGATGGGATTCATGGAGCAGGGCCATTGAGTTGTTCTGCATAGCAACAGCTTTATGTCTCTAGAACAGTCATTTAACATACCTATAACCTTTAATTGGTTTCATAGATATGTTAAATAGCTGTGGCCATGCTTTGAGCCAGGAATAAGGGAGTGACTTCCACCCAAGATGTAACTGGGAGGCAACTCCCCCTGGTTACAAGAACTTGCATGAGAGCTTGGAGATGATTGGCTGCACACCACGGGGCCACGCCTGCCCAGACTTACTATGGCAGCCCAAGAAAGTTGGAAAATACAGGAGTGCTGACAAGTGTAGCTGATTGTGGGAGGAGTTGGAAATGGGGCTGCAGAGGAAGACTGGCACAGGGATTTAAATGCAAGCACAGCAGTCTTGACAAGAATCACCACGCAGCTCTGGCAAAGAATCACCATGTGGCTTTGGCAAAGGACTGCCACACGGCTTTGGCAAAGAATCACATGGCTTTGGCAGAGAACCACCATGTGGCTTTGGCAGGGGAGAATCACACAGCTTTGAGTCTCCCTTTGCCATGCAGTTTAGGAAGCTGGAAAGCAAGATGTAGCAGGGATGCAGAGCTCTCTCTTAGCAGTTCAGAAGAATGCAGGAGAGACACAGCAGGAAGGAAAAGGGTGAAAGGACTCTTGCTGGTGGGCCATGAGAAGTTGTCATATGGTTTTGGAATAAGAACTGGAGATGCCAGCGACACAGCTAATGGTGCCGGGAACTGAGGGAGGCCTACCAGCAGAGCACTGGGATGAACCGGGGGCTGCCTGAGCCATGGACTTGTATTTCTTTCCCTGAGATATGGTACCCCAGATTGGGCAAAAGAGGGAAAGAAGGACTATGTGTGTTTATGGGTGTTTTAAGGGATGTTGGGATTTTGATGAAGACATTAAGTTAAGTCATTACTCTTAAGTCTGTATAAGTTGAATAAATAATTCCTTTCCTTTTCATTAATCTCTAACATAGAGAGCTATAATTCTCTGGTGATGATCAAGGTGAACCTAGTACAGGGGGACCTTAGGAGAAGAGGCGTCAATTCGGTAACATTGTGGGACCCCCCCTCCCCTGGCGGCCAATCAGGAAAATCATGGCAGACCACATGTACAGCAGCTTTAAAGTAATATAACAACTTACAATTGCGCGGTAAAAACTCACCAGAACTAGCCAGAAAGGATGTGCCCTATAAGAATAGAGTCCCTCCAGTCCATGAAGTCAATCTCTGCTTGGATTTGGCCTGCTCTCATGTTCTTTGCTATAAACGCTGGGTGTTTGGTTCAATTCTTTGTCCTGATCACCAAGAACCTGGTTACCTGCGCCCACCTGTGACAATTACATGTGTATTTAAATGATTTTCTAAACCTTTTCAGTAACTTGAAACTTTAGAATTTTACTACATTAAGTGAAATGATTAAAAATAGAATATGTAGACATTTCTAAATAACATGAAATACTGAAACATTGATTGCTAGATAAGTCCACGTTTACCTACTTTTGAACTACTATTACAGAGAAACTAAAAAAAAAATAAATTTAGATGTATCAATGAAAACATTTTATGCTTTGCCAGTAAAAGAACCTGTTTTTAAAGGTATAAAGTAAAGAAATAAATTTGCCAATCTATTAAATAGTTATTACTTACATTTTGGTTGTCAGTAAAAATTAAGGTTCTAAAAATTGTAAATACTTATCAATATGGGAAGAAATGATGTATGTTTCTAGTGAAGGAAAGTATATTGTATGGAAATACATTTTTTGAAGGAATTAAAAGAAGTGGTTTGTTTTAAAATAAGATTGGTTATTTTAATAAGAAAAGGCAAACTGAGGGGGTTTAGGAAAGTTGTAGAACATCTGTGGAAAGGAATCCTAAGAAAGAAAATTTTATGTATCGTCAAGCTAAATAAGATTAAAGTAGATTTAAAAAAGTAATTTAAGTACCTAAAGTAAGGCAATACAGTATTAGAGTTTGGTTCTCTTTCACACTGTCAAAAGGACAAAGTTTTTCTATAATGTTCTGCTCCAGATAAGATATGAAAAGTTTTCTTCCTAGATAGCAAGGATTCTATATTTTATTTGTGTGTGTGTGTTTTTTAAAAAATTGATTAATCAGCCCTGGCTAGTGTGGCTCAGTGGATTGAGCGCCAGCCTACAAACAAAGGTTTGCCAGTTTGATTCCCAGTAAGAGCACATGCCTGGGTTGCAGGCCAGGTCCCCAGTTAGGGGCATGTGAGAAGCAACAACACATTGATAGTTCTCTCCCTCTGTTTTTCCCTCCCTTCCCCTCACTCTCAAAACAAATAAATAAAAATATTTTTTAAACTGTTATTGATCAGGTACTTGATTACTCAGGACAATAATCTCAGTATGAAGAACTAGGTTTTGATAACAATAGGCAACCTGTATTTGTTCGACATCTTCAAATTTCACTTTGACTAAATAAATAATTTAATATTGTTTCATAATGATATATAATCTTTTTGGTCAAGAATGTTTGACAAACTTCCCAGGGTTCTGGATGTAAAAGGAAGGTTTTTTTTATGTTTTAAATTATTATTATTTTTTTATTTTTAAAGATCAAATGTAATTTTTTATTTAATTATTTTTCAAGTACAGTTTTCTGTCTTTTACTCCCACCCCAGCCCACCCCCCTTGCTCCCCACCTGCCTCCCCTATCCATCCACCTTAGTTGTTCTCCATGTGTCCTTTATACTTGTTCCTGTAAATCCTTCCCCTTTTCCCCTGAAATTCCCTCCCCTCTCTCCTCTGGTCACTTTCAGCCTGTTCTCTATTTCAGTATCTTTGTTTTTATTTTTCTTGCTTGTTTGTTTTGTTGTTTAGCTTCCTGTTAAAGGTGAGATCACATGGTATTTGTCTTTCAGCACCTGGCTATTTCACTCAGCATAATGCTTTCCAGTTCCATCCATGCTATTGCAAAGGGTAGGAGCTCCTTCTTTCTTTCTGCTGCATCGAATTCCATTGTGTGTATGTACAATCATTTTTTGATCTATTCATTTACTGACAGGCACCTAAGTTGCTTCCAACTCTTGGCTATTGTAAATTGTGCTGCTATAAACATTGGGGTGCATAGATTCTTTTGGATTTGTGTTTTAGGGTTCTTAAGGATGTAATCCCAGAAGCGGAATTGCTGGGTCAAAGGGCAGGTCCATTTTTAGTTTTCTGAGAAAATTTCATGATGTTTTCCAT
This sequence comes from Sturnira hondurensis, assembly GCF_014824575.4. NCBI lineage: Eukaryota > Metazoa > Chordata > Mammalia > Chiroptera > Phyllostomidae > Sturnira > Sturnira hondurensis. Next base: position 3,598,372 of record NW_028073705.1, read on the forward strand.
AATGGTTGTACCAGTCTGCAATCTCACCAACAGTGAACTAGGGTCCCCTTTTCCTCACAATCTCTCCAACATGTGTTGTTTGTTGCTTTGTTTATGATGGCCATTCTGACCAGTGTACAGCGGTATCTCATTGTGGTTTTAATTTGCATCTCTCTGATAGCTAGCAATATTGAGCATCTTTTCATGTGTCTCTGGATCCTCTGTATGTCCTCCTTGCAGAAGTGTCTGTTCAAGTCCTTTCCCCATTTTTTAATTGGGTTAGTTGTCTTCTTAGAGTGAAGTCGTGTGAGTTCTTTGTATATTTTGGAGATTAAACCTTTGTCTGAGGTATCATTGGCAAATATGTTTTCCCATACAGTTGGTTGTCTTTTTATTTTAATGCTGTTTTCTTTAGCTGCGCAGAAGCTTTTTATTTTGATGAGATCCCATTTGTTTATTCTTTCCTTTATAGTCCTTGCTCTAGGGGACATATCAGTAAAAATGTTGCTGCGTGAAATATCTGAGATTTTCCTGCCAATGTTCTCCTCTAGGACTTTAATGGTGTCATGGCTTATATTTAAGTCTTTTATCCACCTTGAATTTATTTTGGTGTATGATGTAAGTTGGTGCTCGAGTTTCATTTTTTTGCATGTAGCTGTCCAGTTCTCCCAACACCATTTGTTGAAGAGGCTATCTTTACCCCATTTTATGATACTGCCCCCTTTGTCGAATATTAATTGACTGTAGAGATTTGGGTTTATTTCTGGGTTCTCTATTCTGTTCCATTGGTCTATGTGCCTGTTTTTATGCCAGTACCAGGCTGTTTTGATTACAGTGGCCTTGTAATACAGTTTGATATCAGGTATTGTGATCCCTCCTACTTTGTTCTTCTTTCTTAACATTGCAGCTGCTATTCGGGGTCTTTTATGGTTCCATATAAATTTTTGAAGTGTTTGTTCTATGTCTGTGAAATATGCCATTGGTACTTTAATAGGTATTGCATTGAATCTGTAAATTGCTTTGGGTAGTATGGACATTTTGATGATGTTAATTCTTCCAATCCATGAACACGGTATACGTCTCCATTTGTTTGTGTCTTCCTTGATTTCTGTCTTCAGTGTTGTGTAATTTTCTGCATACAGGTCTTTAACCTCCTTGGTTAGATTTATTCCCAGATATTTTATTTTTCTTTTTGCTATATCGAATGGGATTTTTTTCTTGATTTCTGCTTCTGCTGATTCATTGTTAGTATACAGAAATGCCTTTGATTTCTGGATATTGACTTTGTATCCCGCTGTTTTGCCAAATTCATTTATTAGTTCCAGCAATTTTTTGGTAGAGTCTATAGGATTTTCCATGTACACTATCATGTCATCTGCAAACAGTGACAGTTTTGTTTCCTCCTTTCCGATTTGGATGCCTTTTATTTCCTTTTCTTGTCTGATTGCTGTGGCTAGAACTTCCAATACTATATTAAATAGAAGTGGTGAAAGTGGACAACCTTGTCTTGTTCCTGATCTTAGTGGAAAAGCTTTCAGTTTTTGCCCATTCAGTATGATGTTGGCTGTAGGTCTTTCATATATGGCCTTTATTATATTGAGGAATGCTCCCTCTATTCCCACTTTGCTGAGTACCTTTATCATAAATGGGTGTTGTACCTTATCAAAAGCTTTTTCCGCGTCTATTGATATGACCATGTGGTTTTTGTCCTTGCTTTTGTTTATGTGGTGTATTACATTTACTGATTTGCGGATATTGAACCATCCTTGCATCCCTGGGATGAATCCCACTTGGTCATGGTGTATGATCTTTTTGATGTATTGTTGGATGCGATTTGCCAATATTTTGTTGAGGATTTTAGCATCTATGTTCATCAGTGATATTGGCCTAAAGTTTTCTTTCTTTGTTGTGTCTCTATCTGGTTTTGGAATTAGGATAATGCTCGCTTCATAAAAAGAGTTTGGGAGTTTCCCATCATTTTGGATTTTTTGGAATAGTCTGTGAAGAATAGGGGTTAGCTCTTCCTTAAACGCTTTGTAGAATTCTCCTGTGAAACCATCTGGTCCGGGGCTTTTGTGTGATGGGAGTTTTTTGATTACTGCTTCAATTTCATTTGCTGTTATTGGTCTGTTCAGGCTTTCTACTTCTTCTTCATTGAGTTTTGGAAGATTATATTTTTCTAGAAATTTGTCCATTTCACCTAGGTTTTCAAATTTCTTGGCATACAGTTCTTCATAGTAATTCCTTACAATCCCTTCTATTTCTGTGGTATCAGTTGTAATCTCTCCTCTTTCATTTCTGATTGTGTTTATTTGTGTCCTCTCTCTTCTTTTCTTAATGAGCCTACTTAAAGGCTTGTCTATTTTGTTTATCTTTTCAAAAAACCAACTCTTGGATTCATTGATCCTTATAATTGTGCTTTTGGTCTCTATGTCATTTAATTCTGCTCTGATCTTGGTTATTTCCTTCCTTGTACTTGCTCTGGGCTGTCTTTGTTGTTGTTCTTCGAGTTCTTGCAGGTGTCGGGTTAGGTTGTTTGTTTGAAATGTTTCTATTTTCTTTAGGTAAGCCTGTATTGCTATGAACTTCCCTCTCAGGACTGCCTTCACTGTGTCCCATAAGTTTTGGATTGTTGTGAGTTCATTTTCATTTGTTTCCAGAAACTTTTTGATTTCTTCCCTAATTTCAATCTTGACCCATTCATTGTTTAATAGCATACCAATCAGTCTCCATGATTTGGGGTGTTTGGGGTTTTTTTCTTTGAGGTTGGTTTCTAATTTCAGTCCCTTGTGGTTAGAGAAAAGGCTTGGTATGATTTCAATTTTCTTGAATTTGTTGAGGCTCGTTTTGTGTCCTATCATGTGGTCTGTCTTTGAAAATGTTCCATGTGCATTTGAAAAGAATGTGTATTTAGCTTCTTTGGGATGAAGGGCTCTATATATATCAGTCAAGTCCATTTCATCTAGGGTGTTGTTTAGTGCAGCTATATCTTTGTTGATATTTTGTTTGGAAGATCTGTCCATTTTTGACAGTGGGGTGTTAAAGTTCCCTACTATAATTGTGTTGCTGTCAATATCTTTCTTGAAGTCCTCTAGGATTTTCCTTATATATTTGGGTGCTCCTATGTTGGGTGCATATATATTTATGATGTTAATGTTTTCTTGGTGGATTCTTCCCTTGAGTATTATGAAGTGACCTTCTGGGTCTCTCTTTATGGCCATTGTTTTGAAATCTATTTTGTCTGATATGAGAATTGCAACCCCAGCTTTTTTTTTTCTTGTCCATTTGCTTGGAAAATTTGTTTCAAACCTTTTTCTTTTAGTCTGCGATGGTCTTTTGACCTGAGGTGGGTCTCTTGTAGGCAGCATATGTGTTGGGTCGTGCTTTCTTATCCATTCAGCTATTTTATGTTTTTTGATTGGAGCATTTAATCCATTTACATTTAAGGTTATTATTGAAAGGTACTTATTCATTGCCATTTTTGTACCTGTGTTTCTCTCTGTCTCTCTCTTTTCCTTCCTTTCCTTAAAGCAGACCTTTTAGTATTTCTTGTAGAGCTGGTTTGGTGGAGGCATATTCTTTTAGACCTCTTTTATCTTGGAAGCTCTTTATTTGGCCTTCTATCTTGATTGAGAGTCTTGCTTGGTATAGTAGCCTTGGTTGCAGGCCTCTGGTTATCATTACTTGGAATATTTCTTACAATTCTCTTCTTGCTTGGAGTGTTTCCATTGAGAAGTCAGTAGCTAACCTTAGTGGGGCTCCCTTGTATGTTATTTCCTTTTTCTCCCTTGCTGACTTTAAGATTCTCTTTTTTTCTTGGAATTTTGCCATTTTAATAATGATGTGTCTTGAAGTGGGCCTCTTTGGGTTCCTCTTGATTGGGACTCTCTGTGATTCCTGGATTTGTGTGACTTTTTCTCTCATCAAATTAGGGAAATTTCCCATAAATACTCTTACAAATAGGTTTTCTATCCCTTGTTCTTCTTCTTCTCCTTCTGATATTCCTATTATTCAGATATTATTACATTTCATATTGTCCTGCATTTCTCTTAATCCCTCTTCATTCTTTCTGAGCCTCTTTTCCTTTTCTTGCTCTTTCTGGGTGTTTTTTCCCCCTACTTTGTCCTCCAGCTCACTGATCTGATCTTCTGCTTCATTGATCCTGCTTTTGATTCCTTCTACTGTGTTCTTTAGTTCAGAAATTGTGTTCTTCATTTCCTCTTGGCCTTTGCTGATAGTTTCTATTTCCTTTTTCATGTTGGTATAGTTTGCAGTGAGTTCATTGTAGCTCACCATAGTTTCTGGTAGCTCATTGTGAGCTCTTTGAATTTCCTGATAACAAGTGCTTTGAATTCAATATCTGATAGTTGACTTGCCTCTATTTCATCTAACATTCTTTCTGAGGCTTCCTCCTTTTCTTTCATTTGGGGATTGTTTCTTAGTCTTTCAACTGTTTGTGAGACTCTTCTTGTTGGCCTCAGCTTCTCAAATTGATGTGTTCTGACTCCCTGGGTTTATGGTGTGAACTTCTGTGGTAGAATACCTGTGAAATTCAGTGGTGCAGTCTCCTGCAGGTATCTTGATGTTCTCCGTTCCCACCTGTTCCTTTCTTTGTGTGTGTGTAGTCATTTGGAGGGTGAGGCAAAATGGTTCATGACAGCAGAAGAGTACTTCATGATATTTACATTCACAACCAGTAGAGAAGAGATAGAAGATCTTTAGGCTATATATAGTGTCAGCTGTAATCTTCAACCCATCTTGCCACTTTTAAGAAAGGATGGACAAATGATAAGTCTCTTTTGGGGGAGGGAAGGCTTGTGAGTTGGATTCGCCGCTGTGTGGTCCTTCAGCATCTGTCACAATCTCTAGTCTCTTAATTTCATAAATGCTGGGGAACTATTGGTTGATTGTGCTGTTCCTCAGTTGATCTGCCAGGATTTTCTTCCATGTGTACGGGAGCTGGAATCCACTCCATCTTACTTCATTGCTATCTTCTCAAGTCCGTATTTTTGACTCCTCATACTTTTTGGTGACAGGTCTTCTCTTTAACCTCTGTTGCTTTGCTTCCACTCTTCACAATTTTGGGTCTGCCAAGTTCTCTGGGCAGACCAGGGGCCAGAACTGAAGACGGAGATACTCCAGGAGAGTCCAGAACAGTTAGTAGCTGAAGTGGAACCTCGAATCCCTGGGTAAAGCCAGAACCCTTATAATTCTTGACTCTTTCTTAAAAGAACAGCTAGGGAAAAGCATGAGCTGTTCACCTTGACACAGTCCAGCTGTCCTACTCTGTGGGAGAGCCCCACCAGGGCTGCTACCCACAGTGAGCTCTCCTACTTCTCTCCATTTTAAATTATTTTAAAGTATATTTTGGGTTCCAGTCAAGAAGGAGGCATAGGCAGAAAGGCTTTGCTGTCTCTCACAACCAGAAGAAGGATTACAGCCAATTTAAAAACAAAAATAACCAGAACTGCCATAAAAACATTTGCATATAAGTCCTACAACCAAGGAGTTAAAGGAACATTCATCCAGACAGTAGGCGGGGTGGAGATGGGCAGCCAGGGAGGAGAGGATGCATGGCAAAGCAAGGTGACAGACTGCACAGGGATCCCACATTCATGTGCATGGAAGCCAGGAGGAACAGTGAGGAAGTGAGAGAGATCTTGAAACCCAGGGTTGCCCTGGCTGGTGTAGCTCAGTGGATTGAGCGCAGGCCTGCGAACCAGATGATCGCGGTTCAATTCCCAGTCCGGGCACAGGGCACATGCCTGGGTTGCAGGCCAGTTCTTGGCAGGGGCCAGTTCCCAGCAGGGGATGCACAAGAAGCAACCATACATTGATGTTTCTCTTCCTCTCTCCTTCCCTTCCCCTCTAAAGATAAATAAATAAAATATTTAAAAAATAAAAATAAATAAAATCTTAAAAAAGAAAAAAGAAACCCAGGGTTCCAGCACAGGGAAATAAAGCCTCAAAACCTCTGGCTGTAAAGACCTGTGGGAGTTGTAGTGGCAAGAGAAACTATCATCGTCACAAGAGAGTGTGTTGGAGAGACCCAGAGTTTGTTGGAGAGACCCAGGTTCTAAAATGTACACATATCTACCCACCTGTGAATCAGCACCTGAAAGGGTATATTCTACTTGTGGGAAGCCAGGGAAATGACAGAAAGTAGGATGAAATCAGAGCAAGCAGCATTGTTCCCTCTCTGACCCCTTCGTCACAGGCAACACCACAATGTAGGAAAGAGGATTGCCCAGTCCTAGTGAATACCTAAGGCTCCACCCCTTACCATGAGCAGGTGCCCTGAGACAAGGAAATATGGTCCAAATGAAAGAACACATCAAAACTCCAGAAAAAGAACTAAGCGACAAGGAAATAGACAAACTGTCTGATGCAGAGTTTAAAACACTGGAATCAGGATGCTCACAAAATTGATTGAGCTCAGTCACAAAATGAAGGAAGAAATGAAGGCTACACAAAGTGAAATAAGGAAAATGTACAGGGAACCAAAAGTGAAGGGAAGGAAACTAGGACTCAAATCAACAATTTGGAAGAAAAGGAAGAAATAAGCATACAACTGGAACAGAATGAAGAAACAAGAAGTAAAAACAAAAAACAAAAAACAAGGAGAGGCTTAGGAACCTTTAAAAGGTACAGCTTTAAAAGTTCCAACATCTGAATCATGGGAGTGCCAGAAGGAGAAGAGGAAGTGTAAGATATTGAAAGCTTATTTGAACAAATAATTAAGAAGAACTTCCCCGTTGTATTGAAGGAAATAGACTTCCAGGAAGTCCAGGAACCCCAGAGAGTCCCAAAGAAATTGGACCCAAGGAGGAAAACACCAAGACACATCATAATTATATTACTCAAGATTAAAGAGAAGGAGAGAATCTTAAAAGCAGCGAGAGGAAAGGAGACAGTTTTCTCCAAAGGAGTTCCCATAAGGCTATTAACTGATTTCTCAAAAGAAGCCTTGCAGTCAAGAAGGGGCTAGAAAGAAGTATTTGAAGTCGTGAAAGGCAAGGATCTACATCCAAGATGACTCTATCCAGCAAAGCTATCATTTAGATTGGGAAGGCAGATAAAGTGCTTCCCCAGATAAGGTCAAATTAAAGGAGTTCATCATCACCAAGCCCTTATTATATGAAATGTTAAAGGGACTTATCTAAGGAAAAGAAGATCAAAAGTATGAATAGTAAAATTATACAAACTCGCAACTATCAACAACTGATGCTAAAAAACAAAAAGAATAACTAAGCAAACTAGAATGGCAACAGAATCACAGAAATGGAGATCACATGGAGGGTTATCAGTGGGGAAGGAGATGAGGAGAATAGGAGAAAAAGTACAGAGAATAAGAAGCATAATCGGTAGGCACAAAATAGATAGTGAGAGGTTAAGAATAGTATAGGAAATGGAGAAGCCAAAGACTTATATGTACAACCCATGGACATGAAATGTGGAGGGGGGAATTCTAGAAGTTGGAGGGGTGCAGGGAGGAGGGGGAAATGCCCCTCTCCACTTGGTACCCAACTTTCCTCCAGGAGTTTCCCACCCCCCTACCTTAGTTCATGTCCATGGGTAGTACCTGTAAGTTCTTTGGCTACTCCCTTAAATGAGGTTTTTTAAAACTTGGGAATAGCTTTGGGTTATCCATTGGGCCCCTGGAATGCTTCAAAGATTTGTTCTCTCTCTTTTTACATAAAAGAAAATTTAAATTGATTAAGCCTATTTAATAAACTAAAATTGTATGGAAAGCTGTGTCAAATAAAGAAGTAATCATTATATTGTATTTGTATGCATATATTCTTAAAACTAAAAGTAAATTTTTTAAAATATATTTTATTGATTATACCATTACAGGTGTTCTATTCCCCCCCTTCATTCCTCTCCACCCACGCACTCCCTCCCCCACCATTCTTCCCCCCTTAGTTTATAACCACGTGTCTCAAGTTCTTTGGATTCTATATTTCCCACACTATTCTCGCCCTCCCCCTATCTATTTTCTACCTACCATCTATGCTATTTTCTGTTCCTTCTCCCCCCTTCTCCTCCTCCCATCCCCCTGTTGCTAACCCTCCATGTGTTCTTCATTTCTATGGTTCCACTCCTGATCTAGCTGTCCTCTTGGTTTGCTTTTGTTTTAGGTGTGGTTGTTAATAACTGAGTTTGCTGTCCTTTCACTGTTAACATTTTTCATCCTCTTTTTCTTATATAAGTCCCTTTAGCATTTCATATAATAAGGGCTTGGTGATGATGAACTCCTTGAACTTGACCTTATCTGAGAAGCACTTTATCTGTCCTTCCATTCTAAATGAAAGTTTTGCTGGATAAAGCAATCTTGGCTGTAGGTCTTTGGATTTCATGACTTGGAATACTTCTTTCCAGCCCCTTCTTGCCTGTAAGGTCTCTTTTGAGAAATCCACTGACAGTCTGATGGGAACTCCTTTGTAGGTGACTGTCCCCTTATCTCTTGCTGCTTGTAGGATTCTCTCCTTCATTTTAGTCTTGGCTAATGTAATTATGATGTGCCTTGGTGTGTTCATTCTTGGGTCCAACTTCTTTGGAACTCTCTGAGCTTCCTGGATTTCCTGGAAGTCTATGTCCTTTGCCAGACTGGGGAAGTTCTCCTTTATTATTTGTTCAAATAAGTTTTCCACTCGTGGCTGTTTCTTTCCCCCTTCTGGTACCCCTATAATCCGGATGTTGGAACGTTTAAAGATGTCCTGGAGGTTCCTAAGCCTCTCCTCATTTTTTTGAATTCTCATTTCTTCATTCCTTTCTGGTTGGATGTTTCATTCTTCCTTCTGGTCCATTCCATTGATTTGAGTCCCAGTTTCCTTTCCATTGCTATTGGTTTCCTGTGCATTTCCCTTCATTTCAATTAGTTTAGCCTTCATATGTTCCTCTAATTTGTGACTATAATCAACCAGTTCTGTGAGCATCCTGATAAATAGTGTCTTGAATTGTGCTTCTGAGAGGCTGGCACTTTCTCGGTCACTTAGAGTTATGGGCTCCGGGACTTTGAGTTCTTCTTACGCCATCTTTTGGGCTGTTCCTGCCTGTTCTGTAGCAGGATAGGAGCCCTAAAGTGTTCACTAGAGCAGGGCAACTAAGTCTCTGGGTTGTGACATTGTATGTGGGGGCGGGGTCAAAGAGGAACAATGGCTTCCTGTCTGCCACCTGCCGCCATGGCCCCCACCGGCGCCGCAGCCACCACCGTCACCAGGCCCACGCGTTTCGTTCCACTGCACGGGAGTGTGCCACTGCCGTCAGCCCTCCACCACTGGGTTCGCCCCCTGGGGCCTGCGTGGTCCGTCTCACTGTGTGCGAATGTGCGACCGTGGTCAGTCTGCCCCGAACCCCGACTGGTTCCGGGCTGCCTGCGCGTCTAGGTCGGGGGATCTGTCCTGCCTGACCCAGCTCTGCTGCTGGCTCCGCCTCTCTTACCGTCCCCGTTGAAGGGTTCGTAGTTGTCGGACTTCTGTATAATTCCGTTTTCTGGTCTTTGGGTGTGTCCTTGTTCTCCAAACCTTTGTTGTGTTCAAACTTGGTTGTGGGAGAAGGCACAGTGTTTCCACCTATGCCTCCATCTTGGCGGAAAATTATAGGGGAAAAGGGAATGGACTCACATGAACAAGTATAAAGGACACATGGACAATAACTAAGGGTGGGGGGTGGAAAGGGGAGGGAGGCGGGGAGCATGGGGCGGGGGGCGGGCAGGGTTGGGAATATAAGACAGAAACCTGTACGTGAACAATAATTAAATAAAAATTATATTAAAAAAAAACTAAAAGTAAATTTTCTTGAGATTATAATCTTAAAGAGCCTTCAATATTCTGATATATTATTATCCTTTGTAATTCTGGTTAGTTTCTTATAATGTTATGTTTCAGAGAAAAATAAATCTTTGCAATTGCAATATCATACCTATAGCCATGTCATTTTAAGTTTTTATCATTTACAGACAGTCATTATTTTACTCTGATACTTTTGCAAATATGTTTTATCTTAAAAAAGATAGAGAGAACTCTGACTTACTCCAAAATACAGGCCTCTGAGAATATTCTTTCAAAACATACCTTTAAACTGGATAAAGATTTTCAGAACTCTAAGGCATAACTGTAGTCATGAACTGTTGGCAAGTCATTAAGATGAAAAAGAATGAATTACATGGCATTGAGTGAACTCAGAATGTTTGTAATGTTTATGAATATTTGTTTAAAATATTTCTGATTTTTAGCCTTTTATTTTCCAGATAAATGAAACTTATTTCTTTTAAACTACTATGACTTGGCAATTTGGTAATTATACCTTTGTAAACAGAATTGAAACATTTATTTTTTTCCTCCCTATTTGATCCCTCTAGGATTCAGAAACTTTTAACACATATTTTTATTTTCATGGCAATATTATTATTTGCTCAGGTTCAATAAGACTCGGTTCTCTTTATGATAGGATATAATTGGAAATCGTTTTTATTATGAAGGCTTTGACTGGAATATCATGTTTGAGAGAAACACATAGGCTCAGATATGACAAGACAACTTTAAGAAATTATAGAAACCAATAAAAACCCTTGGAGCCCTGGCTGGTGTGGTTCAGTGGATTGAGCACCGGTGTGTGAACCAAAGGGTCACGGGTTTGATTTCCCCTCAGGACACAGGACTGGGTTGCAGGCCATGTCTACAGTTGGGGGCACATGAGAGGTAACCACACATTGATGTTTCTCTCTATCTCTTTCTCCCTCCCTTCCCCTCTCTCTAAATATAAAAAAATAACTTAATAAAAATCCTTGGAAACAATTGACTTGGCACCTTGCTTACATGGCTTCCAGCAGCCTTACCATGTAAGTAAAGAATGTCATTTTTTGGTAGATGCAGAAACCTCTAGATATTTTGGGGACATCAAGAAGAGAGGAACTCACCAAAACCTATAGATGTTGCAGCCAGCTTCTGATAGCAAGTCCATGTCTTCGCTTTTCTAGCCTTTAGTTTCAGTCTGAAGATTCCTTATGAAATATTCCAGCAAAGCAGATTTAATAGGGCAGATATAGCCTTGGTTAAAGTGGCTCAGTGGACAGACCACTGGTCTGTGAACCAAAATGTGGTTGGTTTGATTCCTGATCATGGCATATGCCTGGGTTGTGGGCCAGCTTCCCAGTTGAGGGTGTGTGAGAGAAAACTGTTTGATGTTTCTCTCTCACATTGATGTTTGTCTCCTTCTTTTTCTCTCCTATCCCACTCTCTAAAAGTAAGAAAGAAAATCTTAAAAAAATAAAATAAAAGTGCCTATATGGTTAATTAATATTCTTGTTGGACTTAAACAAATAACTGGCCCAAATTTATTGAAACTAGACTTATTTTTCAACTATATTATTCTTAATATGGATATATTTGGTAAAAATTGGGGTGATTTTAGAAAGAAAAATGTGTTTCAATAAAAACTATAATATACCTTTCTGAGTATTATATTCTAGGGCTGTTCATTGCCTTTTGGGTTTTGTTTTGTTTTCTATTTATAAACAGGACTGGGTACAGAATTCTTCTGGTTTCCCCCAATACCTGCCTATGACTCTCCAAATGTTTTCAATTTTTTAACTAGAAGTAATTGAGAACTAAAACTGCTTTTTCCCAAAGCCAGGTAAACTAAAAATGGACAACTTGTTATAAAATTCCAAAAATCACCACAACAGCTCATGTTTAAGCAGTCTCAGTCACTAACAGTGTGTAAGGCATGCAGAGAATCCACCCGAGCACCTGATGGTATCATCAGAGACACTTCAAACCACAAAAGGTACATGATTAACAGCCTTTCACACTCAGAAGCTAATTTATAATTTGCTCTGATCATTAACCTTTGCTTTTCTTTCATCTTCATAGACATATCTTATCTTTAGGACTAAAAGCAGGTATCCCAGGGAAAAAACCAAATATTATGGTAATGCAGAGTATTCGTGGTAAACCTGGAACTAAAGAATATTTTCAATTTAATGTAAGAGTTTCATTCCTCTAACTCTGTACTCTACCCCTTTTTAGCAGGAAGCAGCCAGAGTGGTCGGTCTCCATGAGGATTGAGGAACGATTAAAAAAAAAAAGAGGGATTGAAACCAAGGGTCCTTATGACTTTGGTCACATTTAGTTTTAATTCCTAGCTCTAGAAATCTTCCTCCCCCTCCCCACCCCTTCAGAGGCCTAGCCTTTCCCCAGAATAATCAGCAACCTCCAAAGCATCAGGAGACAGTAGCCCACACATAGGGTCCTTATGTCTGGCAGGCTAAACATAACATCTTGACCTATGTTGTGTTTCAGCTCCTGAGTTCTAAGGTGGAACAACCCCCTGGCTACTTTTCTATAACACTGTCCTCAAAACCTGAAGACATGATTCATTACCCTTACCTCACTTCCAACCAATCAACTCTCAATATGACACCCATGGTGTTTTGTGATTTTTTTCCCTGTCTAATCTATAACCTACACACCATTGGAGTTTGGGCTTTTGAGCTTTTTCATCTGTTTTTCCTGAGTGGTGCCATTTATAATAATCAATATTCACTACAATTCTTGGCATCTAGTGTTTGGCTCTGGTAGCACTGGGTGGACAAACCCTTTCTGTTCTGTAACATTTGGAAATAAAATCTTCAAAGAGGAACTTGAGTTAAAACAAGTCTGTTGAGGTGGGCCCTAATTCAATCTAACTGGTGTCCTTATAAGAAGAGGAGCTTAGGATACACGAAGAAACACTGGGGGTTCTCTGCACAGAGCAAAGGCCAGGTGAGGCCCATGGAGAGAGAATATAGCTGTTTGCAAGCCAAGGAGAGAGAGACCCTAGGAGAAACCAAATCTACTTGCACTTGACCTTGGACTTTAGTTTCCAGAACTGTAAGAAGATGTATCTCTGTTGTTTAGGTCATACTGGCTGTGGTATTTTGTTACAGCAGCCCCAGCAAACTAATACACTACAGGTTATTTTTCTACTTTGTTGGTAGTATCCCTTGAAGCACAAAAGTTTTTAATTTTTATGAAATCCAATCAACTTTTTCTTTCATCACTTATGGTTTTAACATATGTCTAAGAAGGCTTTCTTTAGGTTATGGGTATTTATTTCTGTTTTCTCCTCTAAGCACTTTATAGTTTTACATTTATGTTCATTTTAAATTGATCCATTTAAAATTATTTTTTGTGTATGGTGTTACAAAGGAGTCAAACTTTATTCCATTTGCATGTGGCTATTCAGTTGTTGAAAAGGCTGTTCTTTCCCCTTTTGAAGGTCTTGGCACCTTTGTGAACATTCAAATGACCATAAAAGTAAAGGCTTGTTTCTGTCATCTCAGTTCTTTTCTACTACCTTATGTGTCTGGGCTTATGCTAGCACCACACTGTTTTAGTATTGATTAGTGCAGTTTTCTAAGTTTTGAAATCAGAATGTGTGACTCTCCTAACTTTATCATTCTATTTTAAGACTTTTTTGGCTATTCCTTATCACTTACATTTCCATATGAATTGTTGGACCAGCTAGAATTTTGATAATGATTGTGTTGAGTCTAGAACAATGTAGAATATTTCTGTTTTAACAACATTAAATTTTTCAATCCATGATATATGGAAGACAGCCTTTATTTATTTAGGTATTCTTTAATTTCGTTCAATAATAATTTATAATTTTCTGGGTACACATTCTGTACTTTTCTTGAATTTATTTCTAAGTATTTTATTTTTTGATGCTATTATAAATAGAATTATTTTGTTAATTTTTTTGTGTAATTCTGGATATTTTATTTCAGGCCTTTAAATAATTATTCTGAAATGGGATCAACAGAGTTCACCAGGTTATCAAATATGTCCATAAACCAATAAATACACAAATATATAAAAATATAAATAAATAAAATGTAAAAAAACTTACTCAGTGTTGTAGCCAATGATCTTTATTAATTATACCAAAGATAAAGTTTATATGATTCACTATATTGTAATCACTGTCCCACTCTGATAAGGTATATCAATAGTGGGGGAGAGTATGCATATATGAGGATGGGGTACACATATAGGCACTCTGTGTATTCCTTTTCATTTTACTGTGAATCTAAAACTGCTCTAAAAAATCCCTAATTTAAAAAAATTTTAATTGAATTTATTTGGGTGACATTGTTAATAAAATTATATAGGATTCAGGTGAACAATTCTATATCACTTGTGTATTGTATTGTGTTCACCACCCAAAGTCATCTCCTTCTGTCACCATTTATCCCTCTCTACCCTCTTTTACCTCCTTCCAACTCCCTTTCCATCTAGTAATCACCATACTCTTGTCTGTGTCTATGACCTTTTTCATGCAGTCCCCAATCCCCTCCCATCTGACAGCTGTCAGTCTGTTCTTTGTATCTATGAGTCTTGCTTCTAGTTTATTTTGTAAAAATATCCCTGTTTTACAGATAAAAAATGGAGGTACAAAGAGGTGAATTAGCTTGCCTAAATCTTATTAAATTTTGCTAGATACAAATAGGGATTGGTAATGACTCAGTCTGGCACTAGAACTTTTGTCTTCAATTAGTACACTTTTCTTCCTTTTCTCAATCTTGCTTCTTTTATCTAGCAATATATCATGCAGATCAATCCATAAAAGCACATACAGAGCTCCTTTTAAATGAGCCAGTTCTGTATAGATAGACCTCAAGGCTGTGTCTAATGTTTGATTTAGGAGTAAGGCTACATTAGTCTTACATGTCACTTCTCACATGTGTTGGTACTTACAAGATATATTTCTGTAAGTGGAAATGCCAAGTTAACAGATACCAAAATCTAAATATTTGATTTTGATGAATTGTTCCCTATAGAGGTTGAATCAATTTATACTGTTCTATGAATAGACAGACATGTTGGATATGGCATGGTAAAGTAGGCAGGGCCACTAGGGATGAGAATGACACTTGCAAGGAACTTTATTACACTCACAGATCTAAGAGATGTCACCACATGCCACAAAGGGCCATAGGGATTTGGCAGAAGACAAGAGTAAGGGGAAAGCCAAGGCCAAAGCCTTTATTGGCCTTTTGCAGGAAAGGCAAGGCAGGTGGAATAAACATTACGGGATTGGCTAGTTTCAATAATAATGGTGGGCTTTTGACAATAGGAGTGATCTCTCATTGCCTGGTGTCTAGCCCTGGATGATTTAGGGCAGAATAAATAATGGCTTGGTGGGTTAGATAAGAAGGTGGTAGGGGCCATAGACTTGGGATTGGTTGGTTTGTATGTTAAAGATGTGTCCCGGGCAAGCCCTTTGCTATCTATAAAACCAGATAGCCCTGGAAAGGGCCGTCTTTTCTCTGGCTAGCAAGCTGATTAAAATATCAAAACATCATAAAAAGATTAAAAGCATATTAAGTCTGTCCAGAAGGTATCTTGCCATGTAATAAGAAAACATTTAACATGTAGTATGAAATATGAGACATTTATTGAAGATAGAATACATGAAACATTGTACACAGGGCAATGATGCCTCAGTCCCCTTCAAAGTAAGCATAGTTCTCCCAATCACCATCAGCTGCCCCATCGTACTTTCCAGAATCTTGACAGTCTATCTGAAATCTGTTCCCTTTCAAAGGTGATTTTAGTTTTGGGAAAAGCCAGAAGTCACAGGTGCCAAATCTGGGCCGTAGGGGAGCTGGGTATTTTCCAAAAAACTGCATGAGACATGAGTAAGGGTAATGAGCAGGCATGTTGTTGTGATAAAGCTGCCAATCACTAGTTGCCCATAGCTGCAGCCTTCTGAGTCATCCAAATAGTTTCCACAGAGGAACATTCAAGCTTAACGCAAAATTTGATGCAGACCCATTCCTCTAATCATGCAGTCATGAATGCAATGGCCACACAGTACACGTGCTCACTCAACGGCATCTGCTACTACCATTGACTAGTATGGTGAAGTCGTCATTGTTAATGCATGTGCACTTTGGCAGCCAGGTTACGCTGATGTCACGCAAACTGTTGTTATATTAGCAATAGCTGGATTTTTTCCCAGACAGACCTTGTATACTTTAGCAGTTTATAAGATCACCCATTCTCCCACATTTTCACAAACATTGACAAATTATTTGATCTTTGGTAATCTGGTAAAAATTGACTTCCAGTTGTAATTTCATCTGTATTTTTTGCTCATTTTTTTCTGATTTTTTTATTTATTTACTAATCAAACAACAAATATTAAGTACTAACAATGTGTGAACAACATAGACAAAGCTCTTGCCCGAAGGAAGCTCACATTTCAAGAAATGTGTAGGACAACCCTGACTGGTGTGGCTCAGTGGATTTTTCATCATGCTACAAGCTGTAATGTTGCCAGCTTCATTCCCAGTCAGGGCACATGCCTGGGTTGTGGACCAGGTCCTTAGTTGGGGGCATGTGAGGGGCAACTGATCGATGTTTCTCTTACATGTTGATGTTTTGCTTGCACATCGATGTTTCTCTTCCTCTTCCTTTCCCCTCTCTAAAAATAAATAAAATCTTTAAAAAAATGTGTAGGACCCATAGGGAGAAAACTGCAAAATTTAGAGAGACATAAAAGAACTAAACGAAAGATGCTCTGGCTGATGTGGCTCAGTTGGTTGGGCATCATCATACAAACAGAAAGGTTGCAGGTTTGATTTCCAGTCAGGGCACATACCTAGGTTGTGGGTTTGGTTCCCAGTAGGGACACATACAAAAGGGAACTGATGTATCTTTCCCTCTCTTTCTCCCTCCCTTTCTCTCTCTCTAAATCAATAAGCAAGTCCTCAGGTAAGGATAAAAAAAATAGTAAGTGAAAGATGATGTTGACGGAAGAATCAATGCCAGGAAGAGGGCAATTATTAAGTATGGTACGGTATGACAGTCTTTTTGAGGCAACAAGGAGGTGGCAGTGTGGCAAAATGTTACTTGAAGTAATGAATGGATAGGAACATTCTGAAATAGAAAGGTAGAATGAGGATTATCCGCTTTATCAGATGTTAAAATATAGAATGAAAACACAATAGTGAAGTAAAGTGTGGTAACAGCACAGCGACAATAAGACAATTCTACTTTATATATGATATGCCTATATAAAAACAAGTATCATACTTTGGTATTTCATTTTTATTGTTGACACTATTACACTGTCCCTGTTCCCCACCCTTTGGCCACCTTCACGCACTCTTGCTCCCCTTCCTGCCGGCCATCACCACAGTTGTCTGAGTTATGCATGTATGTTCCTTAATCCCTTCACCTTTTCATCCAGTCCTCCCCCCTCCTCTCTGACAGCTGTTAGTCTACTCCATGTATCCTGCCTCTGCTTCTATTTTGTTCGTTAGTTTTTGTTCATTAGATTCCACATGCAAGTGAGATCATGTGGTATTTCTTTCTTTAACTGGCTTATTTCACTTAGCATAATAATCTCCAGGTCCATCCATGCTGTCGAAAAAGGTCAGAGCTCCTCTTTTACAGCCACGTAGTATTCCATTGTGTAAATGTACCAGTTTATCCACTGCTTCCACATCTTGGCTACTGTAAATAACACCACTGTGAATATATTCTTTTAAATTGGTGTTTTGGGATTCCTAGGATATATTCCCAGGAAGTGGGGCAGTGAAGACTGCCTTCAAAAGGCAGTTTTTTAATTTTTTGAGGAGACTCCATTCTGTTTCCCAGTGGCTGCACCAGTGTGCATTCCCACTAACAGTGCACTTGGTTTTCCTTTTCCCACATCCTCACCAACACTTGTAGTTTGTTGAGTAATAGACATATATTTAAAATGCAAGGCTCAACATCACTAATATGAGAGATGCAAATTAAAGCCACAATGAGAATCATCTCACACCGGCCAGAATGGCATACTAATTATTATAGTTTCTGAATATTTAAAAATCAGATAGGGTTGTCTCCACAGTAGAGTTTTCAGAATTTATAAAAACTGCATTAGAAAACAAAAATCACTTGTGGCTGTTTGGATCATGCTTCTTTGAATAGCAGTTCATCCAGAGTGAACCTCACAGACCTAGGTGTCACAATGATTACCCACATACACTCAGTGTTAACATGCTTTGGGGGCAGGGAACCCCACACTGGTCATAGGGGAGGGCATCAGAGATTATTTGGACTGAAAAAAAAACTTAATTCACTATTATTTGGATATTTATAATAAAATATATAACAATCTCCCACCTATAACTATATACAAATATATAAAAAAAATACTATAATAGAAAATAAAAGCAGAAATGATATTAAATGCTTAATTTCTTCCAAAAAAAAGGGCTAGCTAAAATTGATAGGTCCTCTTTTCCAAAATAAAATTTTCTAAATTTTCATAGAAAAAAATACTGTTTTTTACAATTTGATTTAGTAAGATTTTTGTGGTTCTCAAGTCTTTTCTGAACAACCCTAAAACCAGTTTAAGGAAATTTACCTTCAAACTTTTAAGAAGACTACTGTCTTATTAAAAAGGTAAAGGAGTTAAAGAATGCATCAAAAGTGGAACACTCTACATAGTGAGGTGTGGTTTTAAAAAGTCTTTGATTGTGTATTTTTTATAAGCTAAATGTGGGTAAAATACAGCAGCATTGCATCTACAGCCTTACAATCTTTTCCAACTGAGGAGTCAAGCAACAAAAATTACTTAGCTAGATGATAAATTGGCCATAGAGAACCAAAAATACTTCTTTATAATGCTATGCATTCATGAAAATACCCAAATAAGTAAATTGAACAAACGGAAAAACAAATCTGCAAATATTATTCCTCCAATGCTAAGCTGACTCTGATCAGTGTTAAAAAAAAATCCGGTATTACTTTTATAAAATTTTTAATAAGCTATCATTTTTCTTACATGTACACTAGTAACCTTACAAAGACAAGTATTTACTACCAAATGTTAAATACTATACAATTTATAAAAATATAATTTTAAGAATTAGGAGTAATAAAGAGAAGGTATCTACTTCCAAGTAAGAAATTGAACCAGTAAACAGGAAATTTCTAATTTGTCTAACTGAAGTCAGAGACCTTACTCTTTTATTCAAGACTTTATCTAGTTTTAAATTAACCTTCAAGAACATTTTCCACTACCTATAAATAAGGTCACTAAATTAAGAATGCATGATGTGGGGGAAAAGGACTATGCTAGAAGGTGAAGAAGTGAATATTCACAATAGTTGTGAGTATGTCTGATCTTTAATATCCTCAGTTCCTAGCATAATACTTAGCTCAAAGTAAAAATGCTTAGGCAATGGTTGTTATCTCTAACTGAACTGGGCAAATACACCTTTGTACCTGTGGTCCAATTTGTACTCTACCTGAGCAACAGTCCTTGTTCTTGGTCCTTGATCTTAAATTGAGTAACATAAGCCATTAGGCATACACTTCCTACATTAGCCTTTTGACAGTATTCTCAGAACCGAATCCCTCAATGGGCTGTGAAATCTCTTATGTAGTCTGATTCATATTTCTTGGATAACAGTTAATATCAGTGTACAAAAGAAATGCATTTTCAGTGCAGGATAATTATGTTCATAAGAATAAAAATGGAATAAAGGCCTGTTTTTCCAGGTTTTAAGTAACAGATACACAGCATCTTATATCATGACAATTAGCAATTTTTAGACACTGAACATAATACACTGCAATACAATGCAATGTGGCAGGCTTCCATTTAGGAACAAAAATAAATTTCACATGGAAAAAGATTTATTTGAAATTCATAAAACACATTTAGAATAAATCTAAATTTTTAGCATTAAAGTATTTAGAAACAATATAGATAAGCTTTTAAGATGTGATCTTCTTTCTGCTCAAAAAAAAATGTTCAAAAAGCTCTTTCCAATTACTGATCATCACCTCTTGGTCTTAAGTTTCTAGATTTTCCATTTTCAATTCTTCTCTTTTTGAAAACTGGTGCCACTCCATCTGCCATGACTCCAAGAGAAGTGACTGTTTTTTCTTTAAAGACCACTTTAGGTTCCCCACCAACATCAGCTTCTAAAGTAGATACGTATTCACTTTCAGTGCTCGGAAGTTCTAAATCGACCTCCTCACTGAAATAGAAAATAAAAATAAAACCATTACTTGACAGAGTAAGACAAACTTTCACATAACTGGTGGGTCCACCAAAACCCCAAGATCATCTTTCTAATAATAGTGAGAAGTTAGTCCTTCTGAAGTAAGAAACTATTTTAAAATACATTATTTAAGATACTGAACACTTATTTAGGTTGAGACATCAGGAAAAGTCCCATCTATTGTTTTTCTCTTTTCAAAAAGACTTTATTTATTTATTCTTAGAGAAAGGGGAAGAGAGGGAGAGAAACATCCACATGTGATTGAAAACATCAGTCAGTTGCCTCTTGGTTGAGGTGTGTATGAGAGACAACAGATTTATGTTTCTCACATCATCAGTATTTCTATCTTTCTCCCTCCCTTCCCCGCTCTCTAAAAAATATATATACTGCACTTTTTGGACTATAAGACACCCCCCCCCAATTTGGTAGGAAAGGGGTGGTGCATTTTATAGTCTGAATGTAGCATACCTGGCTTGCTGTGGTGGGGGGGTGCGGGGCGGCAGGGGAATGGGGAAACAGGAGGCAGAAGCAGGGTAGCCGCTGCATTTTCCTTCCAAATGGGGGGATGGGGTGCATCTTATAGTCCAAAAATGTGACATATGTATACTGCTAGTACATGAAACTGATACAAAATAGTACTGTATGTAAACTGTAATAGAATATTAACAAAGTAAGATATACTGAAAAAAACAATTAAGATGGCATTAGTATATCTGTATATAACTCTAAATTTAAATGAACTGAATTCTTCAGTCAAAAGGCACAGAGTGACTGGATGAATAAAAAAATAAGACGCAACCATATACTGCCTGCAAGAGACTCACATAAGATTTACAGACACATACAAGGTTCAAAGTGAAGGAATGGAAAAGTACATTTCATTTAAGTGGAAACCAAAAGGAAGCAAAAGTAACCATACTTAGACAAAACACACCAAGCCAAAAGTGAAAATTAGAGACAAAGAAGGTCATTATACTATAATCATAAAGGGGTCATCAAGAAATAACAATTGTAGGCCCTGGCTGGTGTAGCTCAGTGGATTGAGCACAGGCCTGCGAACCACACAATCGCTGTTCGATTCCCAGTCAGGGCACATGCCTGGGTTGAAGGCCAGTTCCCAGCAGGGGATGCATGAGAAGCAACCATGCATTGATATTTCTCTCCTTCTTTCCTTCCCTTCCCCTCTAAAGATAAATAAATAAAATCTTTAAAAAAAGAAGTAACAATTGTAAATACATGTGAACCCAACATTAGCACATCTAAACATATTAAGCAAACACTAAGAGATCCGAAAGAAGAAACAGACAGCAATGCAATAACAATAGGAGACTTCAATAAACCACTTTCAGCACTGGACAGATCATCAAACAGAAATTTAAAGAAATGTTGGACTTGGAACATACTACATATAAATGGACCTAATAAACATATACAGAACATTCTGTCCAATAGCAGCAACAAACACATTCTTCTCAAGAACACATGGAACATTCTCCAGGATAGATCATATAAATCATGAAGAATTCTTACCAAAAGAAGACTGAAATCATACCAAGTACCTTTTTTTGACTAGAATGGTAAGAAACTAGAAATCAGTAACAGGACTAAAGCTGAAAATTTAAAAATATGTGGAAAGTAGCACACTTATGAACAATTAATGGGTTAAAGAGGAATGCAAAATGAAATCAAATCATCTTTTCAAAAATATGAAAATGGGAACACAATATATCAAAACTTAAAGAATGCTGCAAAGTGGTTCTAAAAGAGGGGTGTTAATAGGCATAAATGCCTACAGTACAGAAAAAGAAAGGTCTCAACCTAATTTTATACCTAGAAAGGACTAAGTAACTAGAAAAAGAACAAAGCCCATATTAGCATAAGGAAGAATAAAACAAAGATTAGAGCAGAAATAAATGGAATAGAGGCCAGAAGAACAATAGAAAAGATTAAGAAACCCACGAGCTGGTTTATTGAAAAGGAAAACAAAACCGACAAACCTTTAGCTAGACTAAGTAAAAAGAGAGAAGACTCATATGAAACCAGAAACAAAAGAGGAGACATTATAACTGTTAGCACAGAAACACAAAGGATAATAACATCGTTTATGCCAACAATTATACGCCAACAAATTGGATAATCCAGAAGAAATGGATGGATACAACTTAACAAAACTGAGTTATGCTAAAACAGAAAATCTGACTATAGTAGTAACAGCTAAGAATATTGAACCAGTAACCACAAACCTCTCAACACAGCCCTGGCTGGTGAGGCTCAGTGGACTGAGTGCCGGCCTGTGAGCCTAAGTGTCACCAGTTCGATTCCCAGTCAGGGCACATGCCTGGGTTGCAGGCCAGTTCCCCAGTAGAGGGGGCACATGAGAAGCCACCACACATTGATGTTTCTCCACCCCCTTCTCCCTCTCTTCCCCTCTGCCTAAAAATAAATAAAATCTCTAAAAACAAACAAACAAACAAACAAACAAAAACCTCTCAACACAAAAAGACCATAGCTTCACTGGTGAATTCTACCAATATTTAAAGAATTAACATCAATAATCCTTCAACTGTTCTGAAAAATTGGAGAGAAGGAAACACTCCTGAATTCATCACAGCAGGCCAGCATTACCCTGATATCTAGCCAGATAAGGAAAATACAAGAAAAGAAAACTACAGTAATATCCCTGATGAACAAAGATGCAAAAATCCTCAAAAAATTATTGGCAATTAAATTAAAAAACACAAAAGGATCATACATAATAACAAAATGGGATTTAATTCTGGGATGCAAGGATGATTCCACATTTGTGAATCATTTGTGACATACACCACACTGACAGAATGAAAGATGAAAATCATATGATCATCTCAACTGACGGAGAAAAGTATTGGACAAAATACATCCTTTTGTAATAAAAATGCTCAACAAATTTGGTATGGAAGAAGCAGCTCAACATCTAAAAGCTATATATGACAAACCCACAGCCGACATCATACTCAATGGTGAAAGACTAATTTTCCTCTAAGATGAAGAACACAACAAGGGTGCCCACTCTCACCACTCTTATTTAATACAGTACTGAAAATCTTAGCCAAAGCAATCAGGAACGGAAAATAAAAGGCATCAAATTATAAATGAAGAAGTAAAACTGTTTGTTTGCAGAAGATATCTTATGTATAGAAAATCTTGAAGACTTCAAAAAAACTGTTAAACAAACTAATGAATTCAGTAAAGTTGCAGGATACAAAATTAACATACAGAAATCAGTTGTTTTTATATACTCTTAACTAAGCATCTAAAAAACAAATAAAGGTTAACAATCCCATTCACAATAGCATCGTAAACAATAAAATTCCTAATGATAAATTTAAGCAAGGAGGTAAAAAGTCTGTATAAAACTGTAACACACTGATGAAAGAAATTAAAGAAAGCAAAAATAAATATGTTCATGGATCAGATGAATTAAGGTCGTTAAAATGTTCGTACTAGTCAAAGCCATCTGTGGATTCAATGCTATAGTGATCAAAATTCAAATTCAAATGGCACATCACAGAAACAGAAAAACAGTCCTACAATCTGTATGAAATCACAGAAGGCCCATATGGCTAAAGCAATCCTGAGAAAGAAAAATAAAGCCAGAGACATCACATATCCTGATTTCACATGGTACCACAAAGCTATAATAATCAAAATAGTATGGTACTGACAGAGAAATAAACACACAGACCAATGGAACAGAACTGAGTGCCCAGAAATAAGTCTTCATATACAGGGTTACTATTGATAAGGGAGCCAAGAATATTCAACATGGAATGTATATTCCCTTCAATAACTGGTATTGGGAAAAGTGAATAACCACATGCAAGAGAATGAAAACAGGATCTTGAAGAGATATCCACATAGCCATGTACATTTCAGCATCATTCACAATAACCAAAATATAGAAACAACCTAAGTGTCTATCAATGGATAAATGCAGTATTACTCAGCCAAAGAAGAAAAGGAAAATTGCCATTTGTGACAGCATGATGGACCTTGAGGGCATTATGCTAACTGAAATAAGTTAGACAGAGAAAGGCAAATTCTGTATGTTATCACTTACACGTGAAATCTGAAAAATCTAAACTCAAAGAAACAGAGTGCACTGGTGGTTACCAGGGACTGAGGGGTTGGGGGAAGGAGGAGAGTGGCCAAATTTATAATTTCAAGTTATAAGATTAAAAAGTTGTAAAGATCTAATGCATTGCATGGTGATTACAGTTAACACTATATCATATACTTCAAAGTTGCTAAGAGACTGGATCCTAAATGTTCTTATCACACACACATAATTATGTGATGTGATGGAGGTGTTAGCTAACACTAAGGTGGTAATCAGTATCAAATCAACACACTGTATGCCTTAAATTTACACAATGCTATATGTCAATTATCTCAAAATGCTGGGACAAAAATTATAGAAAGTTTAATGTATTTAAGCATGTTTTAATTTGAAAGTCTATAAAGTAAGATTTTAGGAAAAAATATAATTACTCAAACTGACTAGTACTCAAGAATAAGTAGCTGAAGCTATAATCCCCATGCCCCACTCTTTCTCCAAGAACAGCAGCAGCTGTACATAACAGTTGAAATCTTAGGTGATCCAGAACCAAGTGCGTATGTGGTCCTAAATGTGTTAATTTGTCTTTTCTAATATATTCCTCACAATAAATTAGAAATCAGGTCTATTACCATCCCATTTTACAAATGAAGAAATTGAGACTCAAAGAGATAAGGCAATTTGTCCAAAGTCAACAAAGATAGTAACCAAGAGACTAAAAGAAATATAAAAAATTATCTCCCTTCCAGAACTCCAGGACAAGATTTTACTAGTGATATCTTTTAAACTTTCTAATCCTAGAGGAACTTTTAACTATTCCAGAACATTAAAAAATAGAAATCTATTTAGTTCATTTTATTTAACATACGTGTAATAACAAAACTTAATAAAGACATAACACATTTTCAAAAGAAAAAAGCCCCTAAACTACAGACCACCATTTCCCAATCTGTTTCCCATCAAAAGTACAACTATCGAAATATATTAAAGTCAATTTCTGATAATAATCCTTGGAAAAAATCTAGAAATAAAGCATAGCTCCTTTACATAATAAAAATAACCCGAAAGGCTTAAGATCTATCAATAAGCCAAAATGACAGATATTAAGATAGATCTCAATTTTAACTCAATATAAATTTTAGAATATTTCCATTGAAATGAGAAAGCACTAATGCCCACTATCATCACTATTATACAACATGGATTTAAAAATCTAGAAGAAAAATGGAACTTGACATACATAGGGAGTAAAAACAAAAGAAAAAATAACAAAATATTTGCAGAAAAGTTTCTATGTGGAAAACACAAGACTCCAAAGAGTCAGTCAATCTTGTAAGTAATAACATAAGTCAGTAGCACAACTGGATACATAAGGTTTTTCATACTATAATTACTGGTTAAAAAATAATAGGAAAAAGTGGACTTAATTCACATTTAAAAAAACCAAAATATATAAAAATGTATTCATGTACTTAATAAACACTAAGTACCTAATATACGGTAGGCATTGTTTTTAGTTCTGGGTTTATAGGAGAGAATCAATAAGTGGCTACCTAAGCTTACATTCAAGAAATGCAAATGTAACACTTATATAGTGGCAGTTAGAAAAACTGTATAATCATACAAATGACAAGTAAAAAGAGATATATGTCTTTGGATACAAATATAGAATACTGAAAATATGCCAGTTTTGTGCTAAGAATACCTAATGGAAGATGAACTTTCAGAAACTGCTAATGGAGTAAAAATTGGTATGCTCTTTTGGAAAGAAATCTAGCACTGTGTATCAAGATTTTCAAAATGCGAGGACTTCTGTCAAGATGGAGGCGTAGGTGGAAACACTGTGCCTTCTCCCACAACCAAGTTTGAATACAACAAAGGTTTGGAGAACAAAGACGTAGCCAAAGAACAGAAAATTGAACTATATGGAAGTCCGACAACAACGAACCTTTCAACCCGACTGATAAGAGGGGCGGAGCCAGCATTGGGGCGGGGGACAGGCAAGAAAGATCCCCCGACCCCAGGCGCCCAGGCAGCTCCCTGTGGGGATGACCCAGTGAGGGCTCGGGGCAGTGGGCTGGCTGCGGTCACACATCCTCGTGCATATAAACCAGCAAAGGAGTGAGCAGTGAGACGGACCTAGCAGGCCCTAGCAGGCAAACCCAGTGGCGGGCTGACCAAGGTCACACATTCGAGTGCGGTGGCAGCGGGAGGCAGCATAGGGGTCCCACCATTGCTTTCCTTTGGCCCCGCCTCCACATACAGCGTCACAACCCAGTGACTGAGTGGCCTGGCCCTGGTGAACACCTAGGGCTCCGCTCCTCATAGGTAACAGGCACAAACAGTCCAAAATATGGCTCAAGAAGAACTCAAAGCCCCAGAGCTGATAACTCTAAGTGACCAGGAAATAGCGAACCTCTCAGATGCACAATTCAAGACACTGGTGATCAGGATGCTCACAGAACTGGTTGATTTTAGCCACAAACTAGAGGAACATATGAAGGCTAAACTAATTGAAATGAAGGGCAAAGCACAGGAAACCAATAGTGATGGAAAGGAAACTGGGACTCAAATCAAGGGGGTGGACCAAAAGGAAGGAAGAAATGACCAAAAAGAAAAAAGTGAAGTTACAAGAATTCAAATAAATGAGGAGAGGCTTAGGAACCCCCAGGACATCTTTAAACGTTCCAACATCTGAATTATAGGGGTACCAGAAGGGGGAAAGAAACAGCCACAAGTGGAAAACTTATTTGAACAAATAATAAAGGAGAACTTCCCCAGTCTGGCAAAGGAAATAGACTTCCAGGAAATCCAGGAAGCTCAGAGAGTGCCAAAGAAGTTGGACCCAAGAAGGAACACACCAAGGCACATCATAATTACATTAGCCAAGACTAAAATGAAGGAGAGAATCCTAGAAGCAGCAAGGGATAAGGGGACAGTCACCTACAAAGGAGTACCCATCAGACTGTCAGCGGATTTCTCAAAAGAGACCTTACAGGCAAGAAGGGGCTGGAAAGAAGTATTCCAA
Source organism: Sturnira hondurensis (assembly GCF_014824575.4). Taxonomy (NCBI): domain Eukaryota; kingdom Metazoa; phylum Chordata; class Mammalia; order Chiroptera; family Phyllostomidae; genus Sturnira; species Sturnira hondurensis. Next base: position 3,625,537 of record NW_028073705.1, read on the forward strand.
GTCATGAAATCCAAAGACCTACAGCCAAGATTGCTTTATCCAGCAAAACTTTCATTTAGAATGGAAGGACAGATAAAGTGCTTCTCAGATAAGGTCAAGTTCAAGGAGTTCATCATCACCAAGACCTTATTATATGAAATGCTAAAGGGACTTATCTAAGAAAAAGAAGATGAAAAATATGAACAGTGAGAGGACAGCAAACTCACAGTTGTTAACAACCACACCTAAAACAAAAGCAAACCAAGAAGACAGCTAGATCAGGAGTGGAACCATAGAAATGAAGAACACATGGAGGGTTAGCAACAGGGGAGTGGGAGGAGGAGAAGTGGGGAGAAGATACAGAAAATAAGTAGCACAGATGGTAGGCAGAAAATAGATAGGGGGTAGGGCAAGAACAGTAGGGGAAATATAGAATCTAAAGAACTTGAGACACGTGGTCATAAATTAAAGAGGGAAAGGGTGGGGGAGGGGATGTGCAGGGGGGAGGGGAATGAAGGGGGGAATAGAACAACAACTGTAATAGTATAATCAATAAAAATATTAAAAAATAAAAAAAATATCAAAATAACAAGCCCTGGCTGGTGTAGCTCAGTGGATTGAGCACAGGCCTGTGAACCACATGATCATGGTTTGATTCCCAGTCAGGGCACATGCCTGGGTTGCAGGCCAGTTCCCGGCAGGGGACACATAAGAGGCAACCAAACATTGATATTTCTCTCCCTCTATCCTTCCCTTCCCCTCTAAAAGATAAATAAATAAAATCTTAACAGAAATAACAACAACAAAAAAGATTTTCAAAATGCTCCTAACCTTTAAACAGGTATTCTATTTCTAGAAATAGTCAGAAACATGCACAGAGTAATATATCCATGTAATAATCAGAGTAAGTTATAAAAACAAAAAGTGTGGAAATGGCCTAAATGTCAACAGAAAGGGAAAGGCTGAGTAAAATCTATGCACACCTAAATGAGTAAATATTATGTAGTAATTAAAAATGATGTTCATAAAATGTTAACAAAATAGGACAATGATATAATACTAAGTACAGAAAAAGGTAAAATCTAGAGAAAATACTTCAACATGTTAGTATATTACCTATGGGTAACTGAGTAAGTTATGCATATGCTTTTCTCCATTTTCAAAAATTTTCTATAGTAAACATATTATTTTTAGAGAAAAATCCTTAAGAAATTAGGCTAATCTACTTAGAAAGTCAACACAATCCATTACACATTAAACTGAGTGGTTAAAATTGAATAAGGATGTCATTACAATATAGTTATCACAAGAAAAGTTACTCAAAATCTGATAAATCTCAACTTTGAAGCATAGAAGATATTGATGGTAGGACCATCTTCCTATTGTAAGTCACTTAAGAAATCACTGAGGGTTGAAGTAACGCACTCTATTATTTCTGCAACTTCAATATAGTCAATATGCTCATCGTGGTGCCCAGCACTATGTAGTATTAAACACATATTTTCTAATATTTCACTAGATGACATATATAATTTTAACATTTCAAAATAGTAACAACTTTGTGACTTTAACTTATTTTTCAATGATAGTTGACATACAACATTATATTAGTTTCAGGTACACAATCCAGTGATTAGACATTATGTAACTTGGTAAGTGATCATTCTGACAAATCTCATACCCATCTGTCACCATATAGTTATTACAGTACTACTGACTGCATTCCTCATGTTGTACTTCATATCCCCATATCTATTCTGTAACCACCAATCTGTACTTTTTAATCCCTTCACCTTTTTCACTCATCCATGAAACCCCATCTATTCCGGCAACTGTCAAAATATTCTCTCTATCTATGACTGTTTCTATTCTGCTTGTTTGTTTTTAGATTCAATTGTTGGTAGATATGTATTTACTGCCATTTTATTAGTAGTATTTTTTATACTTTTTTCCCTTTCTTTCCTTAAAGAAGAACCTTCAACATTTATGTAATACTGGTTTGATGATGACGAACTCCTTTAGCTTTTTCATCTCTGGGAAGATCTTTATGTCTTTTGATTCTACAAGACAGCTTTACTGGGTAATCTTGGCTGTAGGTCCCTGCTTTTCCTCTCTTTGAATGTTTCTTGCCAATCTCTTCTGGCCTCAAAGTTACTGTCGAGAAATCAGCTGACAGGCTTATGGGAGGTGTCTTGTAGGTAAATAACTGCTTTTCTCTTGCTGCTTTTAAAAATCTGTCTTTAACATTTCACATTTTAATTATGATGTGTTTTTGGTGTGGGCCTCTTGGTGTTCATCTTGTTTGGTATTCTCTGTACACCCTGGACTTGTATGTCTATTTCCTTCACCAAGTTAGGGAAGTTTCCATCATTTTCTCACATATATTTTCAATTCCTTACTCTTTCTCCTTCCAGCACCTCCATGATGCGAATGTTACTATGCTTGAAGTCGTCCCAGACATTCTTTATACTATCCTCGTTTTTTGATTCCTTTTTGTTTTCACTGTTCTGATTGGATGATTTCTGCCTCATCTTCCAAATCTCTGCCTCATCTACTACACTGTTGTTTCCCTGTAATAAATTCTTCACTTCAATGAATGTACTAATTTCTGACTGGTAGTTTATATTTTCTAGTTCTGTTTTTGTTTCCTATCTCCTTGTTGAAGTTGTAAGTTCATCTGCTCTTCCCCTAAGTTGACTGAGCATCCTTATAACCAGTGTTTTGAACTCTGCAGCTAGTAGATTTTTAAAAAGATTATGTTTAGAGAGGGGAAGGGAGGGGAAAAAGAAATATCAATGAGTGGCTGCCTCTCATGCACCTCCTACTGGGGACATGACCCACAACCCAGGCATGTGCCTTAGACTGGGGACTGAACCAGCAACTCTAATTCACAGGCCAGTACTCAATCCACTGAGCCACACTAGCCAGGACATCTCGATTTTTTCCTCCATTTTTTCCCGTTTTCTGGAGTTTTGTTCTTTCATCTAGGTCATGTTTCTCTGTCTCCCCATTTTGGCTGCCTCCATGTTTGTTTCTGTGTTAGGTAGAGCTGCTACACCTCCTGGGCTTGGAAGAGTGGCCTCATGCAGCATGTGCCTTGAGGATCTAGTGGCACAGCCTCCCCATTCACCTGAGCTGGGCACTCCAGATGTACCAACCCTCCACCACTGTGTGGGCTGTGTATACCCTCTTGTTGTAGTTAAGCCTTGACTGCTGATAAGCATGTCAATAGAAGGGATTTACCCCCGGGCTGATCAACTGCAAGGACTAGCTGTGACCATGGTGGAGGATCAGCTGTGTAGAACCCACCCCACAGAGCAAGATTTGCTTAGTGGGACTCTGGTGCCCACTGAGTCTGCCTCTTGAGTGTGTCACATGTGGAGGAGGTTCAGTGGTACTTTGACATGGTCTGATGCTATGCACTGACTGCACTGGCTCTGAGGCCTCCAGAAAAGCGTAGGCCAAGGTCAGCCATGACCTGTGCTCTGCCCAGGGTCACCTGGCATGAGCTACAAAATGATCTGCAGGTGGGTACTACTTGTGCTTGGTTTGGAGTTGTGGTGAGGCCAAGCCACAAACCAAGTCCAGCTGCTGCTACTGCTGCACCTAGGGCTACTCAGCGAGAGAGGTATGGGGCACAGGGAGGCCAGATTCCACTTCAGAAATTTTAGGAAAGTATGAAGTATGAACCAAGATAAGGAAAGGGCACTAGAAATAGCTTGGGTTGGCCTGCAGTGGGGCGGGGTCTCAGGGACTCACCAGGACAGGACAAACAGTGATAGGCAGGTTGATGGAGACTCAGATATGGTACCCACCTGCCTGATCTGTGGTGGGAGGGCTCAGAAAAGGGACTGTTGCCTTGGTTAGTACTTCTCTCTGGGAAAAAGCTTCCCCTTCAGCTCACTTGAGGTCTTCTGTACCGCTGCCCCAGCGCTGGAGCTCAGAGTAAGTCTGAGTAAGTCTATGTGTGGGCCCTTCAAGAGGAACTCCTGGGACTCCAAAAGCCCTCTTCTTACTCCTCCACAATCCCTGCTGGTTGTTACGGCCAGAAGTTATGGTGACTTCTCTTCTAGGCACTGGAACCCCCCACACCTGGTGTGGGGCTGAAACTGCTGGATCCTCAGGGGCAACTCTGCAGCCAAGATATCCACCCCAGTTTTTATCTACCACATGTGGTGTAGTATCAGGCTGTTCTGTGTCTCCACCCCTTGTACTAGTCTCCAGGTGGCTTCTTCATATACTTAGTTGTAGTATTTCTATTCAGCAAGATATCAGGCAGTTTTGAATAATGGTGGTTTTGTAGTTTAGTTGTAATTTTGATGTGGTTATGGAGGATTTGAGTACCACATTTACCTATGCCACCATCATGACCAAAATCCATAATAGTAATATTTTAATAGCAGTTCCAAGCTATATTATGGTGTGTTATTCCTAGAAATCAATTCCAATTAGAGCAGTACATAAAGGTGTTCAAAACTTGCATACTCTTTTGTGAAAAAAATATGACCTTTTCATAAAAATAGTATTAACAATAAATTATTTTCTTTACGAAAGTATTGACAGAGCCCTGACCAGGTGTCTCAACTGCTTGGAGTGTTGTCCTATACACCAAAAGGTTGCAGGTTCAATCCCTGGTGAAGGCACATACCTAAGTTGCAGGTTCAATCCCTGATCAGGGTGCATATGGGAGGCAATTGACTGATGTTTTTCTCTCTTTTGCCCTCGCTGCCTTTCTCTCTAAAAGTCAATAAAACATATCCTTGGGCTTGGGTGAGGATTAAAAAAAACTATCAAGAGAGTAGTCATCTTATATTATCATTTCAAAGCATTAATGCTTTGCAGAATAACTGCTTAATGTTAACATTTTACAATGATACCATGGTCTTTTCTTTTTTTAAAATCCTCACCCAAGGATGTTTCTTTCAATTTTAGAGAGGAAGGCGGGTAGAAAGAGGGGGAAGGGGAAGGGTAGGAGTGGCGGGGGGAGAGAGAAGACTAATCAGTTGCCTCTAGTGCGTGCTCTGACCAGGGCTGAAATCACCCTAGAGATGTGCCATAACTGGATACTGAAACCTCAACTTTTTGGTGTCTTGGATGATACTCAAAGTGAGCTGCCCAGCCAGGGCACCAAGATGTTTTCTAATGGATAAAACTTGATTTTTGAAACAGGCTTAAAAACTCTGGTTAAACTTTGTCATAAGCCATTTTCAAGACAGTGACTGAGCTTTTTTCTTGCTTTTTGATGTACCATATACAGCATTTATTGAATATGGAGATATTTATTTCTCTAATAGAATAATGATGGTGAATATGAGAATCCTCATATGTGCATACATAAGTATATGCATGTGTGGTTAATAGGAATGCCATGTTTTGATATAAATGAATACAATCACTAGCTTACTTTTTAAAGTAACTATTAAATAATATTTTTAAATATTAGAGAAAAATAAAACCACTCTAGAAATAAAAAAGAAATGAGCTACATTTATAATAAACACTTTATCCTTTAAAGTAGTCACTGTAATTTATTTAAGTAATGGAATATATAATACTTGTAATAACAGTAGGATTATGTTTCAACTACTTACTGAGACTTAACTTCTTGTTTAATTTCTTGCCATTCTCCATATGGGTTTGATTTTTTATGAGCTTTGGATTTTTCTTCACTTGAACCTGATGAATTCTGCTCTTGGATATTTTTTTCTTTCTGTTTTTCTGGTTCAGTTCCTTCAACACTATTTTTATTTTTTTCCTAAAATGTCAAAGCCAAGAAATAATACATTACCAGGACAGACACAAAATTTCTTCAACAGTCTTGTTATTGATTTGTAAGTAATACATTAACTCACTTAATAGTTTAAATCTGCACATAACACATGTACATAAAAAGGTGACGCTTGATTAGGTCTTTCACTACATCTAAAACATTAATGTATCGTGGCCGAGGCTGATTTTAAAGCAGAACATGATCTTATTAATGTCCTAGAGTTAAAGACATATACTAATCTTTTTTATCCTCTCTTCTCTTTCCTCCGTTCTCTCCTTACTTAGATATCCAACACTGACCTTCGTTTATACTGTGCTCCTTTTGAATTTAATGTCATGTCATTGGACTTTTCTATACCTATTATCTATTTAGAGAACTCCCTCAAACTAACAGTCTTAACTGAAATCTGTCTTTATATTGAGTATGCTGCCATAACTTTAGTGTCCTATACAACTGGCAGCTATGTAAAATTAGAAGACACACTCTGGAGGTACAAGCAGCTCCTATCAGCGTCCCTGAGTAGGTGCCTTTATGGCTCCCTTTCATCTGGGATATCAAAACCCTGTGACCCAGTTTAGCAAGTGGACCATGCACTAGACCTCAGCCTCTTTGCAACTGTACAACTATGGAAGGAAGTCCTGGGATACTGTCATGTTTCCAATTCTTTGAATGGGTATTAACTTTTTCCCTCATGCTATTGGTAGCATAGGACTAGAAGTCAGAATCCACTTTCTCTGACCAATCTTGACCACTTCCAGGCCATGACTTAATTTTTTTTTTACTAAGGTCATACTTTATACTTAATCCTCATGTAATAATGCCTCCTCTTCTGAGGCTCATAACACCACCTTCTATACAGTTTTGTTTCTCCTCCTATGATCTAATGATCCCTGGCCATTACTCCATTTTCACTGATAATTGTGGCAACTCTGGCATCATTCTCTCTTTATTTAAACTCTTGTTGTCCTAGAGCTTAAAAATTCCCTAGCCTTAGTTCTGCAAGATTCAAAACCAATGACTTTGGTCTTTACTGTATAGGCATACCTCAGACATTGTGGGTTCAGGTGCATACCACTGGAATAAAGTGAGTCTTGTAATCTTTGTACTAGTGGAGAGTCTTGCTTTCATGTTTTATAAAACAAAAATCATCTGTGAAGTGCAGTGAAGCTAGGTATGTCCATATTTAACCACCTAAATGGTGTATATGATAGTATTACAAGTACTTTGTCCTTGTCTATCTGCATTTTGCAATATTGTGTTTGTTTGAAATTAATACTACTTGTCCTAGGTTGAATTCTGGGTTACCTAAACATGACTATAAACATTGTGAGATGGCTACTGTAAGACCTTTGCTGTTGCTCCTCTACAAACTGGATACATCTGCACCCTAAGTTTTACCAAGAGTTATGGGGTAGGCAGAGAAATTTCAGGCAATGACAAGATCCTAGCTGTGGCCTCAAAGTACCCTTTCTCCAGCATCCTTGATATTCCTTCACCTCTCAGGCAAACACTCTCAACCATGGCTCAGTGCTTTGTGTCTTGTCTGCTTTGGCACCTGGGATCCATTGTGTCCCTGGAAAGGTCACAAAAGCAGGACCAGTAATACCATATAAATCTGTTTTTACTTTCCCACCATGGCTGGGCATTCAGCGCCACCTGTCAATCCTCTTACTTGGTTCATTTCCTCTTCAATCCCAGCTCAGTAACTATTTCAATCCATTAATGTTGTCAAGCTCACCAAAGCTCCTCACTCTCAGCAAGCAATCCTGATTTCTACATGAATAAGTAAACTGTGACTAAATGGCATGACTCTTTGAGTTTCTTTCCCGGTACCAACTCATCCATAGTTTTACCTTCTTACAGAAAGTAAAACCCTTACCTTCTTACAGAAAATGAATTTATGCCTTATTCAAGACCAATCTACTCACCAACCCTTGTTGGTATTCCCTTTATATCTCCTTTGGGGTCCCTCTCAATAAAAACACCACCACCACAAAGCTCTCATGATTAAGAGTCAATATGTAGCTAACACCCTATCATCTAATTCTACTTCGTTTCATATCCAAACCATACATAACTACATAATGGACCACTTTTTATTCCCCTGTAATCTGAGTTCTGCCATCCCAAACTGGTGCAACTACTAGAAGGGAATCAAGGACTTCATTACTGCAAAATTCAATGGACATTTTCTTTCTTTAGCTTAATTAATCCTTGATACTCTCAATTCCTTTCACTTCTGTGATATTAAATTCTTCTGCTTCTTGCACACCTTTCTAATCACTCTTTTCTCATTTAATCTGGTGGGCTCTTTTTTCTCTGCCTGTCACTTATATTCTCCAAGGTTATTTTCCTAGATTACTGAACCCATTCACTTAAATTCTCCAAGGTCATTTTCCTAGATTATTGCACCCATTCTGATATTTGAATTATTGCCAGTATGATGATACGCAAATAGCATTTGTAGCCTACACATTCAGATTTGCATATTCAGACAGCTCTCTGTTAAAGGCAATTCAAGCTTAAAAGGTCTAAAAAATTTACTGTCTTACTAGCAAATAGATAACAGTAAATGGTATAACTATTTACCAAAATACAGGTCTTGGTTTTCTGTCTATCTTCTACCAGAAAACTGAAGAAAGTCTGTAGAGCTTTTAATCAAGTGATAAACTTTTGTAAAGAATAAATCCAGAACCTACCTTAAACTTTATTTTTAGCTTTGGTATTTCTGTAGTGACCTCTATCTTTTCTGCTTCCTTTTCCCCATCAGAATCACTGTGTGAATCTGATGATTTGGATTTTTCTAGGGCGTCAAGTGACTTTTCATTCACTTTACTAGAAAGCAGATTGCCAGAGTGTGGAATGAAATCATCAGGTTTTTCCCATCTGGATTCTATTCAACAAATTTTAATAGTCATGTTATTTGGGTACCAACTCAATTCAGAAGTAACTCCCAATATAATGCTGTCACTTTTTAAATAACAATACTGCATATATTTCACACCATCACTTGATCAAGAAAGTAATAAAAGTTTTGTGAGCTCTTGCTCTTGTAGCTCTCAGAAGTTTATTTCAAACAACCCTGATTCACTAGATGTTATCAACTAAGCCCCAGTGGAAAGAACTAGGCAATAGTTTCTAAGGACTACCACAATTTAACTGACATCAATTTCAGAAAACATATGTAATAATGAGCACTCACCAAATTTCCTGGAATTTTTTTACTACAAAGTTTTCCTGGGATGTTTACAAAGTTAAGTCATACTGCAAAAATCTAAATGAATATAATTTGTCATTTTTATAGTAGGGGAACAAAACACGACTGAAGTGTACTGCCACCTAGTGGGCTTTCAGTAAAGTGACAGAATTTCTAATTATCTTGCAGTTATTTTCTCTTTTAGTTTAATGAAAGGGAAAAGGATCCTAAAATTTACTGTCCAATTGGGACAGTTTTAAGAGCAGAAGGGGCTCTATTAAAAACAACACTGGTCCAGAAAAAAAATTAAACTCTTGAGGACAAATCAATACATATAGTCTCTTATTAATATAGGGTACTTTCAAATACTTTATAAAGAAAAACATTTCTTTTCTATGTCTCTATTTCACCTAAGTAACAAAAGAACTTTCAGGAAATAAACAACAGGCACTATTTTGGGGAACTTTATAGATACCTGCTTCTCATGACCTCACAGAATACATGATTGTCTCTATTTTACTTGAGCAACTATAGAGGCTCAACGACTTGTCCACAATCCCTTGTCCGCAATAAGGGAAAGAGGCTGTGCACCTAGCTCACATTTAATTCTACAACTGCTTTATATTTTACTTAATCTCTACAAAGATTCAGTACCTGAACTGAGATGTAACCACTGCTATCATTGGGAAGGCTAGGTATCTACTCAAGAGGTTAAAAGGGCCTTTCCTCCTAAAAGATTTAATGCTATGCAAAGGACTTAGCAAAACAAAAACCTGCCGAAGTTACACCAATATTCTAGCTATTTTGGTAAGTGTAACTGCAGTGGAAATCAAACACAATTAATTGAAAGCATATTTCATGTAATTATATTAGATAAAATTTAAATTTGAAAAGCTTAATAATTAGGTAATAATCAGGCATATTTTATAAATACATAACTGAAACATTATTAAACCGGTAAAAGTGAAAATGTGACAATCTCAGTCACTGCTAAAACAGCATCAGTTTTGTATTTTAAAAAAGGAAAAGCAAGTTGAACTAGGTAATCTGTAAAGTACTTGCCAAGGTAATGATTACATGTCTAAAATAATCATGATAAAAATCAGAGTAACGGTAGAGAAAGTACAAATGACTCAAGTTTTTAAATTTGTGAATGTCTGCCCTGGCTGGTATGGCTCAGTTGGTTGGAGTATTGTCCCATGTACCACCAGGCTGTGGGTTCATTTCACAGTTGGGGAGTATATGGGAGGCAACAAACCAATGTTTCTCTCCCTTTCTCTCTCTCTCCCCCCCTTTTTCTATCTCTAAAAGCAATGCAAAAATGTTCTAAGGTGAGGATTAAAAAAAAAAGAATGTAGTACCCACTGAGGATTACAATGCATAGCACAGTATACTATATATAGAAATCCTTTTCTGAGCAATTTCACTACTGGGATTATACCCTAAGAGCCCTGAAACACCAATTCAGAAGATCCTATGCACCCCAATATTCATAGCAGCATTATTTACAATAGCCAAGTGCTGGAAACAGCCTAAATGTCCATTAGTAAATGAATGGATCAAAAAACTGGTCAATTTAAACAATGCAATACTACACAGCAGAAAGGAGGAACTCCTACCATTCACAACAACATGGATGGAACTACAGAATATTATGCTAAGTGAAATAAACCTGGCAGTGAAAGACAAGTACCATATGATCTCACCTATAAGTGGAACCTAATCAACAAAACAAACATGCAAGGAAGATAGAAACAGAGACACTGAAATAAAGAACAAACTGACAGTGACCAGAGCATGGGGGGAGGGGGACAAAAAAGAGGAGGGGGACAACGAGGGAAAGAAGGGGAAGAGTGAAGGAACATGTATAAAGGACACATGGACAAAGACAAAGGTAGTGGCAGAGGGAAGGACTGAATGTGGAAGATGGGGAGGGGAGGATGTGGGATAGTAATGGCAGAAAAAAATAAGGGCAACTGTAACTGAACAACAATTAATTTAAAAAAAAAACCTATTTCTGCCAGTCAAAAAAAATCCTTTTTCCTTTTCCATTGTATTGTTTTTAACTTACAAAAAATAATACAAACTTGTAAAAATAAATTGATCACTATATTTACTAATAATTTCTTCATGCAGATGATTCATCAGAAAGTTAATATGTAGTTTCAGGTACAATTTTAGATAGTTAAGACAACCAAAGGTAATACTTACCTCCTGTTTCTGTATTATAATAATAGGTATAACCATCTTCACTTAAAGCTTCTACCCAAACAGCCTTCAATGCTGTCTAGAGAGAGGAAAAAAACCACATAAACTGAAAACAATGTGGTGACATATTAGATAAGAAAGGCAGAATTAGCTACTCTTTCCTTTCCTCTTGAAACCTGGGAGTTAGGGGTGGTGGTACCAATCATCTCCAGAAAGTCTGGTTTGTGGTAATTTCAAGCCAACTATCAGGAGGAGAATGTGTCACCTCTGAAAGCTAGGAATAATTTTTCACAGATGGACAGGGGACATATAAATGACAACTGATAATATTTGTCCTGCAATGAGTTTTTGGATAGACATCACTTCTAACCTCCCCAGCCTTCTAACAAAAGGATTATAGGAAGAAAGAAACAAAGAGGTTTGGGTGGGTGGAACTTATTTGAAAGTAAATGTGCTTAGCCCTGACTGGTGTGGTACAGTGGCTTGGGCATCTTCCCACAAATCACAAGGTCCCTGATTAGATTCCTGGTCAAGGCACATCCCTGGGTTGTGGACCAGGTCCCTGGCTAGGGGTGAGCGAGATGCAACCGATCAATGTTTCTTTCATACATTGATGTTTCTCTCCCTTTCTTTTATTCTCCCTTTCCCTCTTTCTAAAAAAAAAAAAAAAACTTTTTAAAACAAAGTAAATTTTGCTTTAAAAAACTCTACAAAAACCCCAGATACCAATTACTTAAAAGAATAAAACAAAGACACTATCAATGTACTTCAGTTACCTTTTTTAAGTTTCCTTGAAATCCTTCAGGTTTCTCCCATTGGGATGCTTAAAGCAAAATATATTGCATTAGAAAATCTTTTTGCTTAAAAAAAGTTTTAAAAAATCCAATTTTGCTAAATTTTATAAGCTATTCAGTATGTACAAAACAGTAAGTTCTGAGTGAATATTACTATTTCTATGTAGTTAGAAATTTTGATTCTAAAGATCTTAATAATCACAGTAATACTTAGAGCCCAATGTTTGCTTCATGATTAACTCTGATCTCATTTCCTGCCTTCCTGACCATTCTTAACTTCTTTTTCCTGGCTTTTCTTCTGTACATTTCTTTAATTTATGTACTATTCACCCATATTACTTTTGCTCTCTTCCTTCTCCTTGTTATCTCACATACTCCTAAAAGTTAACATATTATCTACATTCCCAGCTTCAATTTATCTGCTTAACTCCCAACTCTAATAATCTATTGGCTACTGAAAACTGCCACATGAATGTTCTACCTCAATATAACCAAAAGTGAATTACTTACTGTCCCACTTAACTTATTCTGTTTGCATTTTTCGTATCTTGGTAAAGAGTACCAGCATCTTTCCAGTCTTCCATGATATGTCCCCAAGCTATTTTCCAGCCTCTTCCTTTTGCCATGATATCTTCAAAGAACCTGATGCTTTACCTCCACCAGTTAGGTATATTTCCCAAACTTTCAAATCTTTTTTAGAGTCATATTGTTCTGCCTATCTGGAATGCCTGCTATACCCTCCTAACAAACTACTGCAATCTTTTTCAATCAAAATACTAATAGAGTGTCTGCATGGTGCCAGGCACTGTGTTAAGTGCTAGGGATATGAATGGTATGATGACATCATTCCTGACATCTTCATTTTAACTTATCAGCTCATTAGTAATTTCTGTGATAATCCCTCAGACCCACATAATCACAATTCCTCACTATTTTGGCTCCCATATAATCTTAATTACATCTCTATTATATTATAGCTCTTCAATATTTCTCCTTGTGTCATACTTAGTTGTTTATTTCCGATACTAAATTTTATGTTTCTGGAGAGTAAATGTATAACAAATTCATTTATTTATGCCAGAATTTATATGGAATAAAAATCCCAAATACATTTAGTTTTAAAGGAAAATGAAAAGGTGTTTCTGATACTCTTACCAAGAAATACTATTGTGTATTTTATCAGACACAGACATCCAAGGCATTAATGGAGGGAGGGCTACTTTACTAGGTCAATCAAGATAGCTACACAAAAAGAAATCAGTTTCTGGTTCCCAGTCTGCTTTTGGATAGAAAATCTCTTCTACAGAACTTTATTTTAAGGACCCCTGCAATTTGTGAAGTGGATCTGAAATACCTTATTCCATATATAATGCTTTATTTACATGTAGTTCATTGTTTTAGAAGGTTCTGTTGAGAAAATATAAAGCTTCAGTTTATTTGCAAGGAACCCCTTATTAAGGCTTAGTTAAAAACTAACTATGACATTGAGTCACTATGAGAATGGCAACTTTTTAAAGGGAACATATATACTTTTTTTAACCACTGTGGCAAAAAGTAATTATAAGTCTTTTGCTGTTTAAATATTCCAATATTAATGAGAAGTCGAAAGACAAAATAAACCATCAGGTATTGTTCTCTACAGTTTCATGCCTACATGACTTACCTCCTGTGATGAGATCATAATAGTAATGGTAACCTTCAGAGGTTATGCCTTCTACCCATCTGCCCTTTGAAGGTTCTTTTTTCCTTTTCTTCTTTTCTTTCTGCTGATTTGATGCAGAGGTGGATGGAGCAGTGCTGGTTTCTAGTGATATGCTTGGCTCAGATATTTCTAGAAGATAAGAGAAAGGTGAAGTAGACAATATAACTCTCCCCCGCCCCACAAGGACAAAACGTTAATAATGTTATTCCCATAAAAAATGTGATAAGATTCTTTTGGGAACTCGACACATTATTATAAAGTTCATGTGGAAGACTAAACATGCACCAACATGTAATTCCAGGAGAATTACAAAAAAGAAGTAAATGAGAAATCTAGTATTAGCAGGTATTAAAACTTATCCTAAACTAATAGTAAAATAGACCAACAGTGTAAAACTGATCCAGGAACAGGGAAACATATGACTGAAACAGAACAGTACAAAAATAGATACAAATGCAGATTGCTGGTGTTTCTTACTAGAAGGAAGGAGAGATCATTTAATAAATGATGTTGGACTAACAAGCTAATTATTTGGAAGAAAGTTAAGGTACTTCAAATCCACTTCACAAACTGCAAGCGTTCTTAAAATATTCTATGGAAGAGATTTTTCTATCCAAAAGCAGACTGGGAAGCAGAAACTGATTTCTTTGTGTAGTTATCTTGATTGACCTGGTACAGCCAATATTTTTACACCAATAGAAATTCCAGATCAAAGGTATTTACAAAAAGAACACAAAGTAAAACAATGTTAAATCTGACTACATAAAAATTCAAATATTCTGTATGGTAAAAATAAAAACAAAAATATATACACAAGAAAAACAAATGACAAATATTTATAAAAAACATGGCAGAAGATTAATGTTCCTAAATCCCCTTAAAATCCAATACTGTAATAGAAAAATGGGCAAAAAGTACAAAGGTAATTCAGAAAATTAATATTTACCTTCACTAATATTCAAAGATATACAAATAAAAGTAATTTTTTTGCATTAGATGAACATGTAATGAAAAGAATAACCAAATCCAGTGTTAGTCTAATCAATGGGTGTGAAAACATAGGTAGTTAGTTTTTAAGGCTTTACTTTTTTCTAAAGGATTACCCAGTTATTCCCAAAACCAGTTAATAAATTAATTTCATTCTAGCAAAAGTATAAACCTTGGAGACATTACTGAAGACAGGTTGATATTAACTATTAATGTATACAATACATTCAACTTTGATTCAGCAGTCTCACTTCTAGAGGGATTTACTTCTAAAGTAAACTTACAGGGATAAATGTGAAAACATGCATATGTAAGGATGTTCTGAAGCATTCTAACAATGAGAAACTCTAAGCAACCTAAATGTTAACGTGGAAGAATTTAGTAAAATAGAGTTTGGTATTTTTATGGCATTTTATACCCTTTATTATACATCTGTTACAAGCAGTCATTTTCAAATTAAAAAAAAAGAAAAGAAAATCGCCAACACAAGAGCCATCTGGTGTGAATGAATCAAAATTATAACAATTGCCTTGGCTGCATGGTTTAGTTGGTTGGAGCATCATCCCATATACTAAAGGGTTGCAGGTTCAACCCCTGGTTGGGGCGCATGCAGGAAGCAAATGATCAATATTTCTCACATCAATGTTTCTTTTTCTCTCTTTCCCTTCCTCTTACTCTAAAATTAATAAAAACATATCCTAACGCAAGGATTAAAATTTATTTTTTCATTATACCTATTTGTTTTGTCAGATTGATAAAAATATATTTTTTGGTGTGCTGCAGAATTTTAGTAATTAGGTTATGTATTCCATGCAATGAAAATCACTGGCACAGAGTAATGAATACAGTAAAAAATATTGCACTACAATTAGATAATGTGATAAACATCATTACAATGATGATGATATTATAATATATAAGTGTATCAAAGCAACACATTGGATACCTTAACTTTACACAAGGTTTACGTCAAATATATTCAATTAAAAAATCAAAAAGAAAAACAGTATCATCTGTCTTCTAGCAATAGTCAATTAATTTGTAATTTGTCCACAAAAAGCCAATTCGCTGTTATTCAACCACATAAACAAACATGATTGATATGGCTTTTACCATATAGATAAAGTGAACTATATTGTTAAAATGCAATGCCTTAAAAAGAGAATGTAGAAGGGAGAGAGAAAGGGAGAGAAACACTGATGTGAGAGAGAAACTTCGATTAGTTGTCTCTCATACTTGCCCTGACTGGGGACCAAACCTGCAACCAGGCATGTACCCCAACCAGAATCAAACCAGCAGCAACCTTTTGCTTTGCAGGATGGCACCCAACCAAGTGAGACACACTGGTCAGGGCACAATGTCTATTTTTTAATAAATAGATGCTTTTAGCCAAATAATTAGAATACCTAAAAAAATGTCTCTGAAATCAACCACTGACCTAAGACAGAACTAGGATTAAATAATTACCAGGGTTATTTAGTTGTTATGAATGGAGGTGTTAAAATATGAAGCTTTAAAAGCAAAACAAAAGTGTTACGTCCCCTAGAGCAAGGGACATTAAAGGAAAGAATAAACAAATGGGACTTCATCAAAATAAAAAGCTTCTACAAGGCTAAAGAAAACATCAGCAAAATGAAAAGGGAACCAAGCATATGGGAAAATGTGCTTTCCAATGCTACCTTGGACAAGAGTTTGATCTCCAAAAATATAGAGAACTCACGTGACTCCACTCCAGAAAGATAAACAACCTAATTAAAAAATGGGCTGGGATGGGGGTAAAGGGCAGAAAACTGCACTTAAACAACAATTAAAATTTTTAAAAAATGGGCAAAGGACCTGAACAGACACTTCTCCAAGGAGGATATACAGAGGGCCCAAAGACATATGAAAGGATGCTCAGCATCACTAGCCATCAGAGATACAAATTAAAACAATGAGATACCACTTCACACTGGTCAGAATGGCCATCATAAACAAAGCAACAAAAAACAAGGGTTGATGAGTTGCGGAGAAAAGGAAACCCTAGTGCACTGTTGGTAGGAATGCAGACTGGGGCAGCCACTGTGGAAAACAGTATGGAATTTCCTCAGAAAACTAATAATGAAACTGCCTTTTGAGCTGACAATTCTACTGCTGGGATTATACCCTAAGAATCCTGAAACACCAATTCCAAAGAACCTATGTATCCCAATGTTCACAGCAGCACAATTTACAATAGCCAAGTGTTGGAAACAGCCTAAGCGTCCACCAGTACATGAACGCATCAAAAAACTATGGTACATTTACACGATGGAATACCTCACAACAGAAAGAAAGAAGGAGCTCCCACCCTTTGTGACAGCATGGATGGAACTGGAGAGCATTATGCTAAGTGAAATAAGCCAGGTGGTGAAAGACAAATATCATATGACCTCACCTATAAGTGGAACTTAATCAATAAAACAAGCAAGCAAGCAAAATATAACCAGAGACATTGAAATAAAGAACTGATAGTAACCAGAGGGGAGGTGGAAGAGGGTAATAGAGGGAAAAGGGGGAAAGGTCATCAAGGAACGTGTATAAAGAACACATGGACAAAACCAAAGGTAGGTAGGATCGAGGGTGGGAGGTGGGAATGCCTGGGGTAGGGAGGAGTGGTGGGTGGAAAAAAAATAAAAGGAAATTTTGTAATGTCCTTATCACATACTGTTAATTAGCAACATGTAGTCTCTGATGGATTTTTGGATTAATAAGTATGTATACAATGGGGGAAAAAACAAATTAGTAGCACTTTAAAAGTCTTTTCAAAAACAAAATTCTCTCTAAAAAATTTTTTAAGAGGAATCTATCAATGGTATGACTATATTACTAAATTAAAAAAGATGTTTTTATCAAGAGATAAAAAATTCAGAAAATTTAATGGCAATTCATAGTCAAATTCTGAATATTTAGAAGGAAAAGTAGTTCCCAAATAAAAGCCATCTTTCAGAAATGTGGGTCAAGCATATTTACTGGTGACCTATTAAAAGAATTTGTGTAAGAAAAAAAAAAGGCAAAATAAAAGGGCTCAAGCAAACTCCCAGTCTAAATAGGGCTATGATTCGTAGGAAAAGCACTCAGAATATAACCTGAGTGTATAACCTCCTCATGGAAACAATAAAAGCTAACTTAGCATAACCTCTGATGTTACTTCTAAAACACGTTGGCTGGTTTTTTTTACCTGACTCTAAGCCAAGCCTTTTCAAATCCTCTTGGTATGCTTTTAGGGCAGCTGCCTCCATTGCCGCAAACTCCTTTGATGCCTTTTCTTCTTCCTTTGCCTTATCCAGGCTTTTCTGTTTAATCTACATAAGACATATACAGTAAAAGTTAGATAAAGGACTGATATTTACATAGAAAAATTGTCAAAAAAAGAATAAAACTAAATTACCTCACTGATTCGCTTTGCCACATTTTCCTTATGATTCTTTCCTCTTTCATGAAATTCAACGCTCTTAAAAATGAAAAAAAAAAAGAAAAAATACAAAGGAAAACTATATAAACATTATAATGTTCACAGTAAAGTAACAATAAAATTGGGAATGGAACATAAAATTAAAACTAAAATGACTGGTAGAAAAGATAAAATATAATTTTAATGCAAATTGGCCCTTTTTATCAAATGATGCTACAGAATTGAATTACATTATTTATTATTATGCCCGCTGACTAGGTCTTCTTTAGTGTTTAAAATAAAGTACAGTGACCATATTAATGGAGAAAAACACAAGGTACACTTGATGACTAATCTAGTGAACACAACTATAATGAGGACTCAAATGACATGAAGCCAAAAGAGGAGTGGAAAAACATCTTAACTTTAGAAACACCTCTCAACACAAAATGTCAAAACCTTGTAGGTATATAGAATTTATACTGCTCTATTTGCTACATTAGGACAATAAATAATGATTCTTAGAACCATTTTCTACCAAACTGGGAGAAAAGTAGACATTAAAAAAATTTATCCTAAAAATAGTAAACAAATACTTTTATATAATGTTGTAATGGTACAAAATGTAAAACTTTTATCCAGGGCAATTTGGAACTATCTATCCAAATTAGGTTGCTGAAATAGAGAACAAAAAAGTTCCCTAAAAATTAATGTGGAGAGAGCTCCAGGATATACTGTTTAATAAAAAAACAAAACAAAAACAAAAAATAATGGTGCAGAACAGGGTATATATCATGCTACCTTTTATGTATGTTGGAATAAGAACCTATATCTATATGGAATAAAAACCTGTATCTATATTCATATAGAAACAATGATACACAAGAAAATTAGAAAAAGTAATAACCTTTATAGGAAAAAATAGTAATCTATGAGGAACGACAGTAACTTGGATGAATGGGGACAGAGGTGGTTGAGTAAATGTTACCTATTTAAAACAGCCAGAAATGCTCCTTATGGTTGTATGCAATAGAATTATCTGGTAAACTTTGTAAAAACGAGTTTTGTAAAATCTTACACAATGCATTAGCTGAGCTATTCTAATGTATCACTGTGAATTTCTCTTTAAAAGTGTGACTCTTAAGGTAAATGTTCATCCTTTATTTTTCATATATTAATTTTCCTATAATTGATTATACCCCACAAAGACTATTATAGGCCCATTCAAAAGTAAACTAATTTTGTCTCTAATTAATGGTTAAATTCATGTGTATTAGCAATTCAAAGAGATAAAGAACAACTATCCTAGAGGAATTTTATATTCTACTTAACTCAAGATTCATTAAACTTCTTGGGTACCTTTAAATAAGGGAGATTATCAGTGATTTGTGTAGGTTTTAAAATCTGTGGCATTTATTTGTAACGGTAGTCTAAGTCAAAAAAGATAGTCAAGAACTTTAGCAACGACTCAACAAGACTCAAAGCGAAACAAAACCCAAAAGAAAATCATCACCAAATTCTTTGTAGACAAAATGTCTACCAAATACAACATTGTTACAGACAGGGCTATTATTCTTTTTTTGCATCCAAGTCTACCAAGTAAAAAGGACATGTATATGCAACATATTTCAAAAATACCCTAGTATATAATAAGTACTATGTACATGCATGAGAGGGGTTAAAAAAAAGCAATAGTGCTGCTTTTTATGTCTTAAAAGCTGAAACTACACTAAAAGATACAGTAATATAACTTGCTTAACAGAGTTGCTACTTTCATATTCCATGACAGAAGTCATGATGCTCTTTCAAATTTAAGCATTTATAGACATAAAGCTCTGTATTAAATATATTTAATTATCTCTAGAGCAAAAAAAAAAGAAAAACTACAGTGTTTCTTATTACATATTAAGGGCTTTCCACTTGTACATGCTAGTGTTACAAACAACACCATCATAGCTAGATATTTCACAGACACTGATGAGATTACCCACTCGATGTTCATTTCCTGAATTTGACTGAGGGCCATAGTGAAATAATTGGGCTTAATAAATATATAATCAAATTTAGGATGATGAAGAGAAAGCAAGCACACAGGTCTCCTACAAGGAATGAAAAGATAACAGAAATCTTTCAATGTTTTGAAAACCTAAAGCAATGTATATGAAAATGGTTTGTAAACTCTTGAGTCTGGATCAAAAAGGACCACTTCACATAAATACATTATCAGAACCTCTAATAGTGGAATTATCATACAGGCCTATTGTCTGCTATCCAGCACTTGCAGTAATCACAGAATTTCTTTGGTTGTGACTTCCAGTAGTCTGCCCTGAAAAAGGGAAAAACAATTCTAAGCTTACTTATAACTTAAAAAGTTAAAACTTTACATGCTTTACATTTTCCTAGACGTTGAAATACAAGTCTCTGCTACCTGACTGAAGCAGTCAAGTGAAATTGTTGCTATCGAGAAGACAAGTCTGCACCGATTTTAAAACCCCCTTAGATATAACAACTATAAAAAATTCCCCCCTCATTTGTTAATATCATCAGTGTAAAGAAATAACAAACATCTTAGAGCAGGTTCCGTTTTCTGGCATTTTGAGAGGTTGATGTAATGGAGGCCTGAAGAAACTCATTAAGTTTACTTCAAATCAAATTAGTTCCACCAAAAGAACAAACAAAGCACAAGATTCCTCTGGTGGGAGACGTGGGTCCTCAGAGACCACCAGTTAATACAATTTGTTCTTGAGCCTCAGGGCAAGAGAGAGTTCGAAAAGCCAAGGGACCTCTCAGTTGGCAAGACAAGGAAAAAAAAAATCATTAACCGGGACTGGCCGCTTCTAGTGGGCGGAGGAGTCAGCTGTGGCCACAGCCCAACCCTAAATTTCACAATACCCCGTTTCAGGCACTGCAGAAACCAAAAGGCTGGCGACCACCGACTGTGTAGGTGATAGGAGCACTCCGTCCCTTCGCGGGTCGCCATCCAACTTCAACCGGCCACCAACCTCCCTCCCATCCTCTGTTTTCCAAGGGCACTCCTTAGAGGTACCATTTCCACTCCGCCCAGCGAACCCAAGCAGCCGGTCCCGTGCTGGTCCCGAGCGAGTTAAAGCAGCATCCGACACGCCTCCAGCCTGGGGACGAGGGCGGAAAGGGGGCTGCGGGCGGAGGGAAAGACTCAGTGGAGAAAGGGCCGTTCGGAAAAACAACACATCCTTGTTTAGCGTCTGAGATCCAACTCACATGACTGGACCAGGCGCTCCGCGCGTCGCCCCCGGGTCCGTCTCAAGTCGGCGTTCCCCACGCCAGGCGAGAGGCAGCCAAACCAGGAGCAAGGCCCACCCAAGCTCCTGAACTACACCACCGCCCTCCTACCCTGGACCTGCGTTCTACGGTTCCCAACTACGGGTGCTCAGACGACTCAATCCGCGTTCAAAAATCTCCTCCTCGTCCCCTCCCCCTACAGGGGAGGTACTCACAGCTCCGAAGAGGTGGGGTCAGTATAAAGTGGTTGAGGTCAGCGAGAAGGGGCAAAAGCGCGACGGGACGTAAACTGAAGGCTCCGAACCTGAAAACTCAAGTGCCCGCGTCATCCCGCTTTCTTTCTCTCGCCCTGGGAACCAGTACGTCCACCCTTCTAGGCTCGCTGGCTTGTGGCCCAAGAGCTCGCGCGCCGCCTCTGCCCCGAACGCAAACAGCTGTTCCCCGAGACATCGCCGCTTTCAACTTTTGCCAAGTACTCCGCACGCACTTTGCCCAGAGGAGCAACCTGGACCTGTAGGCTGGGTGCTGTTGGCAGAGTTAAAAAAAAAAAAAAAAAGGTGAAACAGCTGGTTTCGGGACGCGAGTTGCTGGGGTTTGCCTCAGAACTTTCCTGAGGCGGCGGAGCGGACGCACTCCTCTTCTGCGACGCCCGCGCGCTGGGTCCGAGCTTGTACCCCGGCTCTGGAGCGTGTGGGCAGCGGCGGGAGCGGTTCGATTGGCACAGAGGCGGCCGCGCTAGTAGCGACAAGAGGTGGAGAGGAGGGACCGGGGCAGGGGCGCTTGTCAGGTGAGTTACCAAGGCACTACGTACAGCGCATCCCATATGGTCTAGCGGTTAGGATTCCTGGTTTTCACCCAGGCGGCCCGGGTTCGACTCCCGGTATGGGAACGTGGAAATTTTTTTTTCCCAGGTTTGGGCGGCTAACGTTTTATTTCTAATGATTGGCTCCTTTCCTACCCCACATTGGATAACTTTGTGGAAAACGAACCTTCGCGCACTTCTCACTTGCACCTTGACTGGGGTTGCGGCGTTGGGAGTCGCGAGTACTGCGCCGGGCAGACTGGAGGAGCGAGTGCGCTGGGCCGCCTCTCCCTCCGCCCGGGGCTGGCAGGGCTGAGTTGCCAGGAACAAGTTTCACTTTCCCCGGGCTTTCCTACCGCCGCTCCGGACCCCAGCCATCCTTTTCCAGGCGCTCAGGAGGTGTTGATTAACTCCAGCCTCGCCTTATTTCCTTCCAGCGCGCTCTTCAGGCCCATAGTCTTCTCCACCAACTCCTTCCAACAGTCTCAAGAGACGCGGGGCATGTTTGCCCCATACCCTCGGCGCCACGGAGTGCACGCCCCGCTAAAAGCCCTCGATAACCCCTCCCGGGGTAGTAGCGAGAACCCCCTCCCCCCAACACAAAGCAGCTTTCCAGGGGGCGAGACTTCCCCGCTTCGCGGCGCGGGTAAGCTGTTAGCCCGAGTGCCCGCGGGCGCGCTTTCGCAGCCGCGCAGCTGCCAGTCACTGTGGAATCAGCCGCGCGTCCGCGCGGGTCTGCCGCAGCGCCGCAGCTCAGCTGGCTGCCAACTTGACTAGGGCGCGCTGGCTGCCGTTCACGAGTACCTCAAACTCTTTTTGCTTGGGAAGGACTCGGAGAGGGGAATCTCCCCTCCCCCTTTTTTCTTTTAAAAACTGCACAACATACACACATACACACGGGCTGCGGAGAAGAAAAATAACACTACATTAAGATGTGTTGCAAAAAAATTGACTTTCCAAAGGGTCGGTCTAACTCCTTGAGCGCAGATGATAGAAAACCCTGGTGTGGAGGTGGGACTTAAAAGAGAATATTGGCCGGCGACTGGGAGGGGATGTTACAACAAAGTTTCACTGTATTTTTAAATATAGAAGCCTTGTGTTTATTACGAAGAAGGGGCAGCTGTGTCAGCAGCATGTGAGCTGTAAATGAAACAAAAGCGTTATCTTGAATGCAAGCTGAAGTTAGAAAATGGGGCGAGCTATATAATGTTTAGTCTATTGGGCCTCTGAGAACAAATGAAGGAAAAAGTGGCTCTTGTGCAGGGTTTCTAGTCAGTGCCATAACTAAGAACAGAAGGCCCCGTGTTTTTGGTTGTTAGTATGTACGTGCCCAAACTCTTTTATAGCTTTAAGTGCACGGTGAGTTTTAAATTAATCTGTTAACATGAACTACGTGGTTAAGGATTAATTATGTTTACACTATAAACCTCCACAACTAAAAATTTTAAATTATCTTTATTATTTCAAATGTTTGAACATGTATTCTATACCAAGCAGCAGTAGATGCTTTTGAAATTACTGGTGTTCATTCAGGTTCTTCATGTTAGGAACTACTGGAGAGAATACAGGATATAATTAGTATATGTTGGTCCTTGTGATTAGCTATATGACCTGTGTAGATCTTTCACCTTCTCTGTGATCTGGGTTTAGAGCTACAGATTCTTGGTAATGCATAACACTCAGAAACTTTTTTGAGAAGTTCTTAAATAGGTTATGAGAGTGGAAAAGTTTCGTTTAAATAGTGGGATTGTGTAATTACTAAGAAACCATTTACTGAAGAATTACATCCGAATTTGGAAGGAAAGACTGCTCTCCCTTAATTGTCTGCAAAGAAGGCTTAATTATTGACCTTGCATTTTGTAATGACTTGGTTATCATATGGTACTTCTACTAAATGGTGCTAAAGTGGATGTGATTTTTCCACTGAGCACCCACTAGTTGCAAAAAGTTTTACTCTGTGTACTTGAGGGTATGCTGAGGGGAGTGGTTTGGTGACAATGGTTCTGTTTAAAATGCGGCTTCCTATAGTGGTGTACCAGGCAGAACTGAGTAAGGCAGCTTCTGAGTTGTGGAAGTGCTGCAGGAACACAGAGGAGGGAAATCAGTTCTACTCTGGGATGAGGACTAGACAGGAGACTTGAAGGGAGAGTGTTTGCCTGGACCTTGAAGAACTGGTCGGATTTCTTCTGATGGAGAATGTGAATCATAAAGCTGAGGTGGGGGTTAGCAAGTATGACACTGTCAAGTAGTCTGGTTCTGCAGGAGCACTCAGTGCCTGGAGAAGGAGCCATGAGAGATGAATCTGGGACTAGGTAACAGGTTCTTTTATCAAAGGTGTAACATTTATGTCACTAGAGTTTTAATAACATTTTTTGTCTGTTTGAAAAAAACAAATGTAGCATGTGTGAAAGTGCACATTTAAAAGATTCTAACACTGTAAAAGCATGTATAATATTTTGTGAACATGGGTTTTATATTTAGCAACTGATATTTATATTAATTGATTAATATAAATTAATTATATCAATTAATATAAAATATAAATAGTAAATATAATTTAATATATGATAATGTTAATATTAATATTAGTAAATATAAAATATTAATATTTTTATTAGTAGACTGGAGAAAAGCTGTCCATTAGAATTCAATGAAAAAAATGAAATCTAGGTTTAAATTATGAGAATGATCTGCAACTATGTTCTTATTGGCTTGCTTTTTTGAAAATGACCTTAATCCTAAGACAGAGCGGCTAGTTACTATCAGTAAGGCATACATACAAATTAAATTGGTTAAGAGTAGATGATAAATTTGTAAGCATTCATTTATACGCTTGTAATTCATATGTATGACTATGAAAACAACACCAGTACTCATGTTTGAGCGTTCTGTCTTAGGCCACCAAATAAAGTGATAGCTAATTAAATGGCATGGGTTTACCCAAATAGTCTCTTTAATATTTGCTACTACTAGTTGCAATGAGAAGATGTGTAAAAGTTCAGCAAGTGTTTGCATAGATGAACACCTATTTTTGAGGAAATGTAAGATAAGAAAAAAATTATGGCATTTTAAAAATCCAAAGATCTTACTACCATCCTCTCTGAGGCCCAAGATTATCTGGCCTCTGGTTACCTCCCTAACTTTATCTCCTACCTTCTCTGCTTCTTCATTATACTTAAACCACACTGGCTTCCTTTTTTGTTCCTTGAGCTCGCCAGATTTGTTCTTTTCTCATTTTGATTTCTTGCTGTTTTCACTGCCTGGAATATTTCTCCTCCAGCTCTTCACATCTTAGATCAACGTTACCTTTTCAGACAGGTCTTTTTGGACCACCCTAGCTAGAGACTCCCGTTTGATTTGTTACTTCTGTTTAGTTTACTGTATTTTATTTTCTCCTTTTAATTTTATTAAATTTATTGGAATGACATTGGTAAATAAAATTATAAAGGTTTCAAGTATACATTTCCATGATATATAATCAATATATTGCATTGTGTGCTCACCATCCAAAGTCAGATCATCTTCCATCATCATATATTTGGCCCCCTTGTTTTTCTTATTATCTAAAGTTAATATGTTTATTTTTTTGTTTACTTCTGTTATTCCAGTGGAATATAAATTCTATATGGTAAGGATATTATATAATGAGAACATTCTTACTCTATATAAAGATTGAAACAACAGAGATATTTGAGCTCTCACACATTTCTGGTGAAAATGTAAAATGATGTGGTTACTTTGGAAAAGAGTTTGGCAGTTCCCTCAAAATATTAAACATCAAATTATCATATGATCCAGCAATTCTACTCTAAGGTACATAACCAAGAAAAATTAAAACATACTTGTATGCCCATACAGAAACTTGCGCATGAATGTTTATAGGAGTATTATTCATAAGAAGAAAGTGGAAACTACCCAAATGCCCATCAACTGATGAATGAATAAATTAAATATGATATATGCATACAATTGAAAATTATTTGGCAATAAAATGGAGTGAAGGACTAATACATACCACATCATTGATTAGTCTCAAAAATGGTATGCAAAGTGAAAGAAGCTAGGCTGAAAAGACCACATTTTGTATGGTACCATTTATATAAAATTTCCAGAATAGGCAAATCTATAGAGAAAGAGGATACACTGTGGTTACCTAGGATTGGGGAGTGAGGGGGCCTCAATAGGGGGTTGGAAAGTGACTGGTAATGTGGGGACAAGGTTTTTTTTTTAGGATGATTAAAATGCCTTAAAATTAGATGTGATGATGGCTGCATAATTCTGTAAAAACATTTGATTTCTTCTCTTTGAATGTATGAATGTTATGGTATGTAAATTATATCTCAAAACTGTTTAAAAAGATTGAAGCAATAAAAGGCTTATAAAATATTTGTCTCTACATTTTGCATTTATCATTTGGATATTTAAATATTTAAAAGTAATTATGGAATAATTTAATACTACAGCTCTAGCTGTTAGAAATAGTCCAGGAATGCAGCACGTGCTCAGTAAATAGTTAACAAAGGAGGTTAAAATATACGGATATTTTAATTATGATACAGTGCGTAGTGGGATAAGTGTACAGAGGAGACTAAACCAAGGGATGGTTATAAGGGTTTGAAGGTCTCCAAAACATTTGGATTTGTGTGAGAGGAATGGGGAAGGATCTCCTCTAGAAGGCAGCATTTGAGATGGGCTTTTGAGTCAGGTTAGGCTTTTGCTGATGGAGGTGATATGGTGAAAGGCTCGGCAGGACTACATGCACATTTAACAGTTGCCAGCATAGAACATTTTGACTGCACTGAGGAAACAAGTAACATAGGAATGGGAGATAAGGCTGCAAAAATAGATTAGGATCTATAGCTAACAATGTTATTGTTGACAGATGTCCTCTGATATCTTTTTGTTACCCCCCAACCCCTAGCGTTCTTCCGGTGGCCTATACTTGGGAAATAGCTGGTAGTGTCTGGGGGTTTATCTCCTTTCCTCTAACAGTTCTCAGCTCAAGACTGTCAAGTCAGGAGTACAACTTTGAAGCAGAGACTTTGACTTGTTCCCCTCAGTATTGTCAGCACTTGGAGCAGTGCTTGGCACTTGGTGAGTATTTAGAAAATATTTGAATGAGTGAAAACCAGGAAGTTGCAAGTCTATTCAAAGTGGAGTTCATTTTACTAATCCCCTTGACTCTTGCAGGGCATTTAAATTTGTTTATTTATTAATATTTTATTCTTACCCAAGGACATGCTTAGAGAGACATCGATATGAGACAGATAGAATCAGAATCAATCAGGAACCTAACCTGCAACCCAGACATGTGCCCTGACCAGAAATCGAACCCATGACCTTTTGTCCACTCTCCAACTAACTGAACCACATAGGCCAGGGCAACGCTTGCAGAGCATTTAAATAGAAGATTTGGGGTTCTGATTATGAATTTTGGAAGGTTCTGATCATGAAGGTCCTTGAATTTTGGGATAAGGAATTTACTTAGCTAGGAGAAGGGATTTTGGGTAATATGGTAAGTGTTTTAATGAAGTTAATTTGGTAATAGTGTGAAGGATGTACTGGTGGATGGAAGAATTGTGTTTGTGGTTTCTACTTCCATCTTCCTATTTCTATTTTTGCTCCCATTTTCCCTAGGTTAGACCTCAACTATGGTCAGGGTCTCCTGTAGTACAGGAATAACCCAACAACCTTGCTTCTAATGTCTTCCCTAAATAAGACAGTTGCAGCAAAACAGAAAGGATCAAAGGAGGTACACTTAAAATATCAGGAAATAAACACTCCTAAAAGAAATTAGGAAGTTACGAAGCATACAATTTTATTTTCTTAGAGGAAAGGCAATTTTCGTATCTAGGATCATTAGACATTAAATTTTTATTGCCCTCCTGTGTGTATGTATGTGGCTTTTCAAACATTGAAATTTGTACGTTGAACCCAGAGACAAAGTTAAGACTGTGTGAGACTGCCACCCTGTGGGCAATACACCTTAGAACTAAATCTTCATTCAATTGAAATTAGCTATTTTGGAATTGTCTATGTTCTTCAACATTGGTATATATAGTTATGCTCATTAAATAAAAAGTTGAAATTGGTTTGTTTGCTGAGGCTTTTAAATATAATTTAAAATAATAACTTAAAAAGTTACAAAGAAATTCAAGAATGCTTTTTGGGTGTCATGCTTCTGTCCTCCAATAATTTTATATCAAAGAGTTTGTTTTTCAAAACATTTGGCATGTAGGCCTATTGTAAATGGTCTCTTTCCCTTATATTGTTCTATTTTTATCCTATTTTATAATACATATGATATTGTCCTTGAGAGTTATATTTTTTTGAAAAATACATGAAAACTGCCTCTACTTTTTTTTGTCTAAGTGAAAATAGTCATTACTTCCTATTTTTGTGAAGTTAGATTTTATTGTTAGAAATTCTCCATGCTTTGATGAGTTTCCTTAATTGTAATTATGGAATTGTAAACAATTTGGGTTTCATTATATATTATTTTGTTAGAAGCAGTCTGCTCACAAATTAATCTGGTAAACTAGCTTAAATCAAAATGAAATGGTTATTGTGAAAGACTTATTTGCTCTCTGCAACTCAGGAAATGTTTCTGTCTTGAACTCTACAAAATCTTTCCAGTAGATGAACTGTGTTTACAGCCTGATGTCGTAAGCGGCTTGCACACTAGTATTCCCTAAGGTGTCAGGAGGGGTGGGGTTTTAGCATTTGAAATTTGTGTTACCATTTAGGCAGAAATGGGCTGCAGCAGCATTCTGAGGTCAGCAATTGTACATTCTTTCTGATTGTGATATCCAGGCTGAGGAAGAGAATGGATGAGTATCCACCAAAGCCCTAGCCCTTAAGTTACCTGATATTTTATTTTGGGGATCTTACATTTTGGTAATGGAGAGATTTTTTAAAAATATAGTGTTGATGATTTTAAATATTCCTGAGTTTTTCTGAAAAATACAGCATGACAACATGATACATTTAATAAATTTTAAATGCTTTGTTTTATTTTCCCTTTTCAAAGTAAGTGTATGGGATTGTGGGTGACTTTTAAATTACTTTTTGCTACATTTATATCTTACATTCTGCAGTTGATGTATACTGTGTAATTTTAAGCAAAGTAGACTATGAATTTTTAAAATGCAAATGTTTATCTAGGCCCATAAGGTTTGCCATATAAGAAAACAGTAGTATAATACTTAGGTATGTTTAAGGAAAATAACTTTCAAAATTACTTAATAGTCTGTTTGCTTCTTTCCTAAATATTGGAACTAGCAAATAATCAAGTTTGAGATATATTTGTTTTCAAATTTTTTTAATGGTTTCATTATCTTGCTATTTTTAAAACTGTAAATGACAATTGAATTCCTAAAGAAATTTTTAGTTTAATATTCAGCCCATAGGTAAGAAACTTTGTTATCACACAGTATCTGCCTTTTATGCTAGAATGGTGATTTATTAAATCTATAATGGTGGTTATTATTCCCTTTTACTTTTTGCACTCCAGTTTGTTTTAAAAAATGTAAATATAAAACTTTGTTTTTTGAAAAGTAATTCCAGTGTACATGATTTACTTTGATAAAGCAGTAACAACTGTCCCATAAAGTTTGTATGTGTGTTGGGTGCATGTGTGAACATTTTAATAGGTTTTTAATTTTTAAATGCAAACTATTTACTATTAAATAAATACCTTTTATTTAAAACTTTTTCCTTTTATTTTAGATCTCTTGGAGGGTATTTAGCTAAAGACTTCTAGATCCAGAGTCCTTTTAGATTGTCTTTAGGTCTTTATTTGTAGTGTAATCTTTTAGTGGAGTTCAAGTTTCTTTCCAATTCAAAATACCATGACCAGGATACGTTTTTTGATTTAGGATGTATTGATACCTCACTGTGTGTGAAACTTTTCCTCTGTGTTAAGATTTAACTAATTCAAGCTTTCAGGGTTGTAATGGGATTGATTTTACCCCAGCTTTCCTAACATCAGTGTTTGTCACTGATACCTCCTTATGCCGAGGGACACAGATGACCCTATCAATCGGGAATGATGGGGCCCTGCCACTCATTCATCCACAGAATAGGGCAGTCACTGACCTAGTTGAAGGAGCTTAAGTAAAAAGGAAGAGTATGATGGGAAGGCATTGAACACAGGCAAAGTCCCAGCTCACAGGTCGTGTAGGGCTGATGGGAAATACTCTGATGGGAGATAGAGCATAGGCTTAAGTAATTCAAAACTCTAAGCAGGCAGTTGGCATCAGGGAATTTCAGATTTGAGTGGGAATACCTATCCTTTATTTGTCATCCTCCTTTTTTTTTTGTCATTTCACACCAATCACAATTTCATTGTCCCTTATAATCCTGCTTTGAAAGACTTTCTTCATTTCCATTTTCAGTACCTTCTCAGATGTGTTTGTTAGTTTATGGAGGATATTTTAAGAGGGCTTTGTACTACATGTTTGTAGAAAAGGAGAGCACATAAAGTTTGTATAAAAAGCAGATCTGTCAACTCACACTTATTAGTGTGGCTACTATAACAAAATATAACATACCAAGTATTGGCAGGGATGTAGAGAAATTGGGGGCCTTTGTGTACTATTCATGGAAATGTAAATGTGCAGCTCCTAGGGAAAACAGTATGGCAGGTTTCTCAAACAATTAGAGATAGAATTCTATGGTCCGGCAGTTTCATGGCTAAGTAACCACAAAACCAACTCAGAATGGTCCTATCCTGTTTGATGACCAGGACATGACTAGAACTTGAATGCCAGAACCTTTTCAGAAGCTAAGCGTCCATTGCCCGGGAAGATTGGGTGTTGATGCCCCTTTACTGTAAATGGCCAAGTTCCAAGGTCCTCCAGTTAAAACTTGTCTCACCAGCCCTTCTGCATACCCATTCCCTCTAACCCCTTAAAAATTCTAGGCTTGGTCCAGCGAACAAGATGAATTTGTAGCACCAGCAGGTCTCCCATCTTGGTTGGTGTCTTCTCAATAAACCTTTCCTTACTCCAAACTCAGACAGTTTGAGTTTGGGCCTTTTGAAGGATTGGGCACAGGGATTTTGGTCCGTCTCGAAGAGATATTTGTATACTAATGTTCAAAGCAGCATTATTTACACTAGTCAAAAGGTAGAAGTAACTAGAATTTCCATCAATGGATAAATGGATAAACAAAATGTGTGTACTTACAGTAGAATATTTTTTAGCCTTTAAAATGGAGGAAATTCTGACAAATGTTGAGGATATTATACTAAGTGAAATAAGCCAGTTATAAAATGACAAGTACTGCATGATTCCACTTACATGTGGTACCTAGAGCAGCCAGAATCATAGAGAAAAAAATAGAATGGCCATTTCCAGGAGTTGGGGGCAGGGGGAATGAGGAGTTGCTTACTGGGTACAGAGTTTCAATTTTGCAAGATGGAGAGTTCTGGAAACTGGTTGCACATGAGTGTACTGATCAGCACTGAACTATAAGCTTAGAAATGGTTAAAATGGTAAATTTTATGTTGTGTTACCACAATTCAAAATTTTAAAAGGCAAATATGAATTTATATTGGATATGCAAATTGTAAAAATTTAAAAAGCATCTATAATGAGATTGAAGTTACCAATTTGGCCAATATCCTGGTATTAGGTTCTAGAGATAGAAAAATGAAGAAAGCACACAAGATCCTTTTGAAGCTTATGGTTTTGGTCGGGAAGACAGACTTTGACTGAACAGATAAGTGGGTTGGAGGGTTACATCCTAACAGTAAGGTGGAAAAAAGGCTGTACTTAAAAGTCTTCCTTAAGGAATGATATTTAAATAGAGACCTGAAGGATGAATAAGCATTGGTGGGGAGAAAGAGGGTTTTGGGAATGAAAGGGAGGCTGAGGGAGTAGCACTTTGCAAATGTTGAGGATATTATACTAAGTGAAATAAGCCAGTTATAAAATGACAAGTACTGCATGATTCCACTTACATGTGGTACCTAGAGCAGCCAGAAGTGGAAAAGAAAGTATAGGTATTCTTTGGGATATGAAAGAAAGCTCCAGGGCTATACTGAGGTGAAATGTGATAGGGGAGATGAGGATTGAAAGTGTCGTCATACAAGGTATTGTAGGACATGTTAAAGATTTTGAATTTTATCTTAAGCAGAGTGGGCAGACATCGATGGGGTTTAAGCTAGGGAGTATGGAAGTGGAATGGAGTTAAATTAAGGAGAAAAATTACGTATCTTTTTGTATAGTGTGGCCTTTTACTGTAAATTACTTACTTAATCTAGTGCTTGAATGTCAGAGGGAAAAATGGTTTGATTTAATTTGTTCAGATGATATATTGGTTGCCAATGTGGCCTGTAATTGTAGTATAATATACTTGAAAGGTGAATTTTAGGGAATTGTCCAGGGCAGGGGTGTCAAACTCATTTTCACCAGGGGCCACATTGGTCTCACAGTTTTCTTCAAAGGGCCAAATGTAATTTCAGGACTGTATAAATGTAACTACTCTAACAGTTAAGTGAGAGCTCAGTGCTGCTGCCGGGTAGAAACAAGGTGTTGGGTCAGATAAAAGAAGGTGGAGGGCCGGATTCAGCCTGTGGGCTTTGTGTTTGCCACCTGTGGTCTAGGGTGATTGAGAAGAGGTGATTTTCACCTTATACTCTTGACTTAATAGTTGAAAACCCCCAAATGGATGAGTTTGCCCAGGGAGAATGAGGAATGAGAAGAGGGCTTTCGACTGAACCTTTGGGACCTTCAGTGTTCACTGATGAGTTAAAGGAGGTGGAGTGGAAAAGACTGAAGAGAAGTGGTCCAGTATTAGAGTAAAACCAGGAAAGAGTAACTATTAGTTTTAACAAAATAAGTTCTGATAGTGTTAATTGTGTTTAGCCCTTTGTAATCATTGGCTTTAGTTAGATTTAGTGGCATAATAGGGTAAGTTAGATTAGGTTAATTAAGTTAGCTGAGAATGAGTCAAAGAATGAGTGGGAAATGAAGATGTGGAGTGTAGACAAATCTATGAAGAAGACTGGCTGTAAAGGGAGAAAGAATGGTAAATGGAGTTGGGAGTATATGTGACAGTTGGGGTATCAAATCATGGAGGGGTGTTTTGGGGGTAAGGAAAAGCTCGAATATAAAAAATACCCTCTTAGATCTATGAAATATTTGAAAAATGTGTTACACACCTTGCTCATCCCCTAAATAAGATCTATTGAATACATGTATGACCTTCCCACTGACTTAATCTAGATATGGTATTCAGGGACTGTGTACACTCAGATGCAATTAGTCCTGTTGAGGTACAGAGGTCTGTTTTTCACTGTACACTACTAAACTTCTGGTCACCTGGGTGGTAAAAACCAGAGATTCCTGGGTCCACTTGGCCTATGAAATTTGACTCTTAGGTGCATGACTTAGGAGT
Organism: Sturnira hondurensis; assembly: GCF_014824575.4. Taxonomy (NCBI): domain Eukaryota; kingdom Metazoa; phylum Chordata; class Mammalia; order Chiroptera; family Phyllostomidae; genus Sturnira; species Sturnira hondurensis. The sequence continues at coordinate 3,659,051 of NW_028073705.1, forward strand.
GCGTGTGTGTGCATGAGTGTTTACTGAGTGAGGGTCTTTAGATGATCATGATGCATCTGTTCTGTGGACTGCCTTTAGAGAATTATTGCCCCAAGAATGGTCTACTTTGAAGGTTTCTGAATGTCTTTTAGTACCTTTCTCATGATGTATGTCAAGCATTTAGCAAGGAAAGATTTAAAAATTTTGCCTTTCTATGACTGGAATAGTACAGATTCTTTTTGGGTTTTTGTTTGTCTTAGGATGAAACTAGCTTCATCCTTTTTTCTTGACTGTAAATGCGATGCATCTTGTCTAGTAACTTTTCATACTTCCTCCCTGCACTCCAAGAGCTTTGGTGCTTCCTCCTTTCCCATTGCCTTTGCTCCTCTGCCAGCAGCTTCTTTACATCATTGGCTCCTTATCATTCAGCTTTCAGAATAGCTGTCACATTTTCAGAGAGGTCATCCTTATTGAAAGTAGGTTTTCCTGGTCACCCTTTATGTCACTTTTCTTGGTCACCCTGCCTCACTTGTGGGTAGGAGCTATACCTAAACTATTTACCTGGGTCTACAGGTAAACTGACTGTATTGTGAGTCTATAGAACAGTGCCAGGCATATAAACTACTTAAGTACCAAACAACAAAGACAGCTAATACAACATAAATCTTACTAACCAGTAGAAGTACATTAACTTTTTTTAGTTGATCATTACTTAAGACAATGAAATGTGGACCATACGCATATAAAAATAGATTGTGTAGTGGCATTTGCTGTTCTGTAACTTGCATGTTTTACCTAAATGTATTCTGAAAAGTTTTCCATATCTGTGCAGTTTTATGTAGGTATTATTCATTGTAAACTGAGTAATATGGCATGTTTCATGTAATAAGACATGAATTCTGTAACATCTGCTCTGCATAAGTTTGTTTCCAATATCTTAGTATTTTGAATAATATTGCTGGATTTTTACCTATGACTTTGTATATATGTGTTTATTTTATTAGAGTAAATTTTTAGGACTGAAATTGGGTGAAAAGTTACATATCGTAAGGTCTTTAGGTTGTGAAATTGCTTTCTGGAATGATATTCTTTTGCTTTCTTGGAAAGTGTGAGGCCATTTATTACCACTATAGCCCCTCTAATCATTTTATTGTGTGCTCTCAATCAAGTGAAAAATAATATTGTTTTTCTGCTCCCAGGTTGTGAAAACTAGCATCTTTTTAAATATCTTTAGTGTAGGCCCAGTGCCCAATTTTCTGATAGAGTGTTTGATTCAATTAATAATAGTTGGAGTTTTTTTTAAGTCTATTACAAGAGACAAAGAAGGACCCAGTGATTCCACTTCTGGGTATATATCCAAAGAAAGCCAAAACCATAATTTGAAAGGATATGTGCATCCTTATGTTCATTGCAGCTTTATTTACAATAGCCAAGATATGGAAGCAACCCACGTGCCTATCAATAGAAAAGTGTATAAAGTCGTGGCACACATATATATAGATATATATAATATCTATATGTCTATATATATGGTAGAATATTACTTGACCATAAAAAATGAAATTTTATTATTTGTGAAAGCATGGATAGCCCTAGAGGGTATTATACTAAGTGAAAAAAAGTCAGACAAAGATGAGTACCATATAATTTCACTTCTCTGTGGAATCTAAAGAACAAAGTAAACCAACAAACAAAACAGAAACAGAATCACAGACTGATGGTTGCCAGAGGGATGGGGGATTGAGAGGCTGGGTGATAAAGGGAAAGGGATTAAGAAGTGCAGATTGGTAGTTAACAAAATAGTCATGGAGATGTAAAGTGCAGCATAGGGAATATAATCAATAATATTGTAATAACTTTGTGTGGTGCCAGGTGGTTACTTGAAATAATTGTATGGGTCACTTTGTAAAGTATGTGATTATCTAGCCACTATGCTGTAGATCTGAAACTAATACAAAATGATATTAAATGTAAACTAGTGGAAAAATAAAATAAAATAAATTATTCTCCCATATTTTATTATGAAAACTATTAAACATATAGCAAAGTTAAAATTTGGTAATGAACATTCATGTACCAAGCATGTAAATTTTGCTATTAATATTTTGTAATATTTGTTTTATTGTGTATTTATCCTTCTATCTAAATTGCAGGAATTAGTACATTTTCATCTGATTACATTAGCATCTTTATCATAGATTATAGTTTTAATATTTTAGTTGTTTTTTTAATCCTCTCTTGAGGAGGATATGCTTATTGATTTTAGAGAGAGATAAAGGGAGGAGAGAGAGAGAGGGAGAGCAACATCCACTAGTTGTCATTCACACATGCCCTGACAGGGAGACTGAATCTACAACCCAGGCATGTGACCTGACCAGGAACCAAACCTGCCACCTTTTGGTTTATGGGATGATGCCCCAACCGAATGAACCATACTGGCCAGGGCTAGTTGTATTTTTTTTAAATTAAAGTTTATATAAGTTAAGTGCATGAATTTTTTTTTTACCTTAAACATTTTATTTCAACTTAAAACAGAATTAGATGTTCATTGGCCAGTCTTTGATGAAGAGGCCAAAGCTGTTTTCTTTGAGTGTAAACCACTGTTGCAGCATCATATTATACTGTCTTTCTACATGCCCACAATATACTGCCTAATATTTCTAGTTTTGTTTTTTTAAGTGGAGCAAGAACTTTATTTTTGGTAAAGCGTTTGCTAAGTTTCAACAATTGTATTTGCTTCTGTCAGTGTTTAATGAACAAGTCATAATTTTTGAACGACTATATATATCACCTATATTATTTTTAATGATTCTGTTGGTCGGGTGATTCTTTAGATCAGAGCTGACTCAGCTGGTGCTAGACACATAATCCATGGTGGCTTTACTCACATGGCTGGGGCCTCTTTGTGTGGCTCTCATAATCTGGTGATGCCGGAAGGGATCCCAGCAGCAAAACAGGGTAAGCCTCTGTGTCGTATACTTTTTAAGCCTCTACTTATGGTTTGCTTATTATTTCGTTGACCAAAGCAAGTCATTTAGCCAATTTGATATTTAGGAAATGGAGAAGTGGACTTGCCATTTTGATGGGAGAAGAGGCAAAGTCATATTTCATACAGAGAAGTATGAACAAGTTAGTACCTATTACTGCAGCAGTTTACCACAGGAAGTAAAGGTGTCAGTTAACTGGATATCTAACAGACATTTTTCAGGCAGTGAGAACAGACTATGCAAAAACCCAGGGGGAAAGAATGCTTGTTGTGTTCATGGGGTAGCAAGGTAAGGAAGGTCAGTGTGACTGGAAGAGATGTAGCAAGTAGGTAGTAGTAAGAGGTACAATTACAGAGGCTGGTAAGATCTTGCAATTCTTGTAAGAAATTAGTGAAGAATTTTATTTTTGTGTGAAACAAGGAGTTATGGGGAGGCTTTATTTATTTATTTATTTATTTATTTTTGTTCATCTTCTTTGAGACTCTCTGCACTTTCTGGACATGTGTGTCTATTTCCTTCACCAGGTTAGTGAAATTTTCTGTCATTTTTTTTCACATAGGTTTTTAATTCCTTTTTTAAAGTAATTTTTATTGATTATGCTATTACAGTTTTCCCATTTTTCCCCCTTTATCCCCTCTCCACCCTACCGCCTCCAACCCTTCATCATTCCCCCTACTGCTTAGTTCATGTCCATGGGTTGTACATATAACTTCTTTAAGTTCTCTGTTTCCTATACCATTTTTGTCTCTCCCCATCTATTTTATACCTACTAATCATGCTGTTTCTTCCCTGTACCTTTTCCCCACTATTTCTCCCTTCCCCATCCCCACTGAAATCCCTCTGTGTAATGCCCATTTCTCTGATTCTGTTCCTGTTCTGGTTGTTTTTGTTGTTTTTCTTTTAGGTTCACTTGTTGATAGTTGTGAGTTTGTTGCCAATTTACTGTTCATAGTTTTGATCTTCTTTTTCTTAGATAAGTCACTTTAACATTTCATAAAATAATGGCTTGGTGACGATGAACTCCTTTAAATTCACCTTATCTGGGAAGCACTTTATCTGCCCTTCCTTTCTAAGTGATTGCTTTGCTGGTTAGAGTAATCTTGGATGTAGGTCCTTGCCTTTCATGACTTCAAATACTTCTTTCCAGCCCCTCAAAAGATTTCTTCTGTGAAATCTGCTGATAGTCTACTGGGAACACCTTTGTAGGTGACTGTCTTTTCTTTGGCTTCTTTTAGGATTCTCTCCTTAACTTTAATCTGTGGTAACTTAATGATGATGTGCCTTGGTGTGTTCCTCTTTGGGTCCAACTTCTTTGGGACTCTCTGGACTTCCTGTGAAAGTCTTATTTCCTTTTCAGATTGGGGAAGATTTCCTTCGTTATTTTTTCTGATAAGTTTTCGATTTCTTGCTGTTGTTGTTCTCTTTCTGGCACCCCTATAATTCTAATATTGGAATGTTTCAGGCTGTCCCAGAGGTCCCTTTACTTTTTTCAATCCTTGTTTCTTCATTTTCTTCTGGATGGATGTGAATTTTTTTCCTTTTGTTCCAAATTGTTGCTTTGAGTCCTGGTTTCCTTCCTGTCACTGTTGGTTCTTTGAACAGTCTGCTTTATTTCACTTTGTGTATCCTTCATTGTTTTTTTTTTTTCATTTTTCGACCAAGCTCAATTAGATCTGTGAGCATTTTGATTATCAGGGCTTTAAATTCTCCATCAAATAGACTGGCAATCTCTTCATCACTTACTTCTAAGATTATACTCTGTTCTTTCATTTGGGCTATATTGTCCTGGCGCAGCTGATAGGTTGTAAGGGGCAGGGCCTTAGGGATTCACCTGGGCAGAGCAACTCTCTTTGCGGCACTGTGGTGTTGCTTGTGGGTGAGGGGACAGAGAGCGAACAATGCAGCTCCTCTGCTTGTCCCTAGCGTACTTTCTGTTGGGCTCTTGTGTGAGACTGGGAGAATCTCCCCCTATGACAACCCCAGCTGTAGCCCACAGCCTGCTCTGAGTCCCCTTATGTCAACTCCTTCCTTGCAGCTCCTCAGCAGCCAGCTCCAACCCCATGGCTGTCCTGTGCCATGGATTTTCTGAGTTGGCCCTCCCAGTCTGTGCCTTATAGGTATGGTTGTTCTGGTTGATTTTTCTTTAATTCCTTGGTGGCTGGAATTCCATGCAGTTTGATTTTGTGATGCTTTTGGTTGTTTATTGATTTTTGATTGGTTGTTATCCTCCTTTTGGTTTTGTGAGGAAGTGAAGGGTTTCTGCTTACGCCTCCATCTTGGTTTTTAATTGGAGGGCTTTACTTTTTAATTTTTAATTATATTTTATTGATTATGCTGTTACAGTTGTCCTATTTTCCCCCTTCCCCCTCTCCATTCAGCATCCTCCACTTTCTCAGGCAATCCCCACAACATCATTCATGTCAGTGGGTCATGTGTAGGTTCTTTAGCTACCACATTTCGTATACTGTACTTTACATCCCCATGGCTAATCTGTAACTACCAATTTGTTCTTGTTAATTTCCTCACCTCTTCATCAATTCCCCCAAAGCTCCCTTCCATCTGGCAACCATCAAAATGCTCTTCATATCCATAATTCTGTCCCTGTTATACTTGTTTGCCTAGTTTTTTTAGACTCATTTGTCAATAGATGTGTATTCATTGCCATTTTATTGTTCATAGTTTTATCTTCCTTTACTTAAAAAAGTCCCTTTAACATTTCATATAATAAAGGTTTGGTGATACTGAACTCCTTTAGGTGTTTCCTTGTCTGAGGAGCTCATTATTTGCCCTTTGATCCTAAAGGGATCTTTGCTGAGTAGAGCAATCTCGGCTGTAGGTCCCTGCTTTTCATGACTTTGAATATTTCTTGAGAATGCCTTCTAACCTGCAAAGTTTCTTTTGAGAAGTCAGCTGACAGTCTTATGGCAACTCCCTGTAAGTAACTAACTGCTTTTCACTTGCTACTTTTAAGATTCTCTTTTTATGTTTAACCTTTGACATTTTAAATATGATGTGTCTTGGAGTGGGCTTCTTTGCATCCATCTTCTTTGGGACCCTATGCATGTCTGTTTTCTTCACCAAATTAAGGAACTTTTCTTTTATTACTTTTTTCAAATAGATTTCTAATTTCTTGTTCTTTCCCTTCTCCTTCTGGCACCCCTATCATGCAAATGTTGGAATGCTTGAAGTTGTCCCAGAGGCTGCTTACACTGTGCTTGTTTTGGGGATTCTTTTTCCTTCTCATTGTTCTGATTGGTTGTTTTCTTTATTTCTTCTGTTCCAAATCATTGATTTGATTCTCAACTTCTTCCACTCTATCGTTTCCCTGTAAATTGTTCTTTATTCCAATTAGTGAATCCTTAGTTTCTGGCTGGATCTTTTTTATGTTCTTGAGGTCCTCACTAAGTTTCTCGAACATACTCATAACCAGTGTCTTCAACCCTGCATCTGAGAGATTGCTTATCACCATGTTGTTTAGTTCTTTTTCTGGAATTTTGATCTTTCATTTGAACCATGTTTTTTTGTCTCTTTGTTTTGGCAGCCTCCCTGTGTTTCTGTCTGTTAGATAGAGCTGCTGTGACTTCCTGTCTTGGTAGTGTGACCTAATGTAGTAGGTGTCCTGTAGGGTCCAATGGCACAGCCTTTCATATCACCCAAGCTGGGTACTCAAGGTGCACCCTTTGTAGTAGAGCCTTGGTTGCTATTGTCAGGTTGCTGGGGGGATTCATCCAGGTCAGTCAGCTGTAAGGGCTGGCTGTGACCACTGACAACCAACGTTTGCCCTCCATGGAAGATCAGCAGTGAAGGAGCAGGGTGGTGGTGCTCTAACTTGGTCTGTAGCTGTCAACTGGGTGCACAGGCTCTGGGGTTTCCCCTGTGGTGCAGGCCAAGGTTAGCCCCCACCTGTGTTCTACCTGGGGTCACCCTGCATGAGCTATAAAGCAATCTGCTTGTGGGTGCTACTTGTGCTGTGCTTGGAGGTTCCCAGATGATGCCAAGCTGTGAATCTAGAATGGTTGCTGCGACTGATGGGCCTGTGGCCACTTAGCAAGAGGCACAGGGGCTGGGGTCTCACTGAGGCTTGCTGTTCCTTGTTTGAAGGGATTTAGGAAGTTGTAAAGTATGAGCCAAGACCAACCATTTCGATGTAAAAGCCACTGTTAACACTGTGGATGGGCCCATAAGTTGAGTGGGATGGAGCCTTAGGAGATTTATAGGGTGGGGGCAAACAGTGTTAGCCATGTTGATGGAGTCTCCAGTATGCTATGCAGATACCTGCCTCCTGGCTCTGTGGCTTTGTAGGGGGAGGGTTCGGAAAAGGGACAGTTGTCTCTGCATGCCTTTGTGTCTTGGAGAAAGCTGCCCTCCAGCTTTCACCTTGATGCCAGACACTCCAGTCCTCCTCATATGCCACTGCTGCCTTTCCCCAAGCTGCTACCCCCATGCTGGAGCTCAGAGGAAGTAAGTTGGAGTCATTACATGTGTGGGTTCTTTTAGAGGAACTGATTGGGATTCCAGCAGTTTCTTCCACCAACTCAATTCCTGCTGGTTTTTGCATCTAGGAGATAGGGAGCCTTATCTTCTTGGTACTGGAACCTTGGGCTGGGGGGTGGCAGGGATGGGGAGGCTGGTATTAGGCTGGGAATCCTTGCTCCCAAGATATCCTTCTCAAATTTTTATCTACCACATGTGAGTATAGGACCAGCCTATTTCACATCCTCTCCCCTAGTACTACTCTAGATGGATGTGGTTTCTTTAATTCTGTAGTTGTTAGATTTCCATTCAAAGCGATTTCTGATGGTTCTGAGTGATGGCTGTTGTATAGTTTAATTTTGATGTTATAGCAGGGTTTTAAAGTAGGAAGGTGATATGACCTGACTTACTTTCTTAAATAGATTACTTTTGACTGCTGCTTCAAAACTAGATTGTAGAAAGAGAAGAGTAGAAGCAGAAAGGCTACTTATATGACTGTAGTGATATAGGTGAGAGATAGCACTGGCTTGGAGCATAATATAACATTGAAGTTGAGTCGTTATAAGGTTCTGTTTATGTTCTCAAGATTGAACCAACATGATTTCTTGACAGATTAGCTATGGGTATATGACAGAAAGAGAAGTCAAAAGCCATAGTTTTTGGTCTGAGCAGTTAGAAGTATTGAATTGCTACTGAGATGACTAGAGAAAACTTTGGGTAGAGTAGGTTGTAGAGGAAATATCAGGAATTCAATTTTCGATATGTTAAGTTTGAGAAGAATATCAGATACTTGAATGGAGTTGTCAAGTTGGATTGAGTAATCTGGACTTCAGGACCAAGACATGGAGATAAAATTTGAGAACAATAAAATACTTAGAGCATTGTATATGTCCAAGAAATACTTCCTAAAAGGATTGTAAATCTAAAATATTTTAACTTTTAATGTTTCGTTTATACCACCCAGGCCAGGTATCTCAGTTGGTTAGAGCTTCATCCTGATGTGCAGGTTTGATCCCTGGTCAGGGCATGTACAAGAATCAACCAGTGAGCTTCTGGTTGAGATGGAGGCAAAGGTAGATATACTTTGTCTCCTTGAACAACCAAAAGAACTGTTCTCAGTTCTTATTTACTGAGAACAATAAATTTAAAAATAAAAAATAACCAGAACTGCCAGAAAATCGAACTATATGGAAGTCTGACAACCAAGCAGTTAAAGAAGAAACATTCATCAGACTGGTAGGAGGAGCAGAGATGGGCAGCTGGGGTGGAGAGGATGCATGGCAAGGCAGCTGTAGGACCTGACTGGTGAGGTGGCAGCTGGTGGACTGAGGCAGGCAAGGTGGTGGCTGGCAGAGTGGATGGCCCTACATTTGCTTGCAGATAAACTGTGAGGAACAACTGGGGAGCAAGACAAACCACATGGTCCTAAAATGTACACAAACATGGGAATGGACACCAGAATCACCAGGTTTTCTTGTGGGTAGCACGGGAAGTGACTGAAAGCTGGCTGAGAGCCAAGAGAGCAAAACAAGTGGAATTCTTCCTACTTGGACCCCTTCCCCACATACAGTACCACAATGCAGATACGTGGATTGCCCTGCCCTGGTGAATACCTAAGGCTCCACCCCTTACAACATAACAAGTGTACCGAAGCAAATATGGCCCAAATGAAAGAACAGATCAAAACTTCAAAAGTAGAACTAAGCAATGAAGAGATGGGCAACCTATCAGATGCAGAGTTCAAAACACTGTTAATTAGGATGCTCACAGAAATGGTTGAGTATCGTCGCAAAATAGAGGAAAAAGTGAAGGTTATGGTAAGTGAAATAAAGTAAAATATACAGGGAACCAACAGTGAAGGGAAGAAGCCAGAACTCAAATCAATGATTTGGAGAAGGAAGAAATAAATATTCAATCAGAACAGAATGAAGAAACACAAATTGAAAAAATTGAGGAGAGGCTTAGGAACCTCCAGGACAACTTTAAATGTTCCCACATCCGAATTATGGTTCCAGGAGGAGAGGGAGAGCAAGAAATTGAAAACTTATGTGAAAAATAATGCAGGAGAACTTCCCCAATCTGGCAAAGGAAATAGACTTCCAGGAAGTCCAGGAAGCTCAGAATCCCAAAGAAGTTGGACCCAAGGAAGCACAAACCAAGGCACATAATTCAGTTACCCAAGATTAAAGATAAGGAGAGAATCTTAAAAGCAGCAAGAAAAAAGAGAATTACCATCAAAGGAGTGCTCATAAGACTATCAGCTGAATTCTCAAAAGAAACCCTACAGGTAAGAAGGAGCTGGAAAGAAGTATTTGAAGTCATGAAAGTCAAGGACCTACATCCAAGATTACTCTATCCAGCAAAGCTATCATTTAGAATGGAAGGGCAGATAAAGTGCTTCCCAGATAAGGTCAAGTTAAAGGAGTTCATCATCACTACCCCTTATATGAAATGTTAAAGGGATTTGTCTAAGAAAAAGAAAAATATAAAAAATATGAACAGTAAAATGACAACAAACATAACTATCAACAACTGAACCAACCAACAAGCCAACAAACAAACAAACAAAAAAAAACTAAGCAAACAGCTAGAACAGGAACAGAATCACAGAAATGGAGATTACATGGAGGGTTATCAGTGGGGAGGAATTGGGGTGGGGAGAATGGGGGAAAATGGTACAGGGAATAAGAAGCATAAGGGGCAGGTACAAAATAGACAGAGGGAGGTTAAGAACAGTACGGGAAATGGAGAAGCCAAACAATTTACATGTACAACCCATGGACATGAACTGAGAAGGAGAGATCCTGAAGGGAGAGGGGGATAAAGGGGAGAAAAAAATTGCGACAACTGTAATAGCATAATCAATAAAATATACTTTAAAAATTAAAATGAATCAACCATTGAATGCGTAAGTAGAACAGATTGATGTATGAATGGGTAAACATGTGATTCGTGCATCTGTTAGATCATTTACAAAATATTGTGGGAGCACAAAGGATGAAGCAGTTCTCCTTTTAATAATGGAGGACAGAAAGACTTTGCATGAGATTCACTGGGTGGGGAAGGCCAGCAAATCTGAAATGAGAAGGTGTGACATGTTCTGAAATAACAGGAAGTTCAACAAAGCTAGATTGTAGGGTCTGTGGTGGGAGGTGGGTATGATCCATAAGTAAGGCTTTAGTTAGGTAGACCAAAATCAAGGTACAAAAATATCTTCTGTTGGAATTTATTCTGTGAGGGCTGGTATGCTATTGCAGTTTTTTTTAAAAAGAATATTAAGAGGTAGAAAATGTATGAAATTTCTTTAAAGAAATACATCATTCTTTTTTAAAAAAATTTTATTTATCTTTAGAGGGGAAGGGAAGGAGAGAGGGAGAAAAATATCAATGTATGGTTGCCTCTCATGTGTCCCCTGCTGGGAACTGGCCTGCAACCCAGACATGTGCTCTGACTGGGAATCAAAACGCCATCCTTTGGTTCACAGGCCCACACTCAATCCACTGACCTACACCAGCCAGGGCAGAAAGACATCATTCTTTAATTGAGAAATCAAATGTTGATAGAATTTTTAGAGTCATAAACATACACATTAGAACAAGCATGGCTAATGAGTCATATAATTTATTGTAGAACTTGTCTTATCCCTTTTAGATAATATATATCATCTTAGTGTAGGTAAAACCTGCACTAGGTAATCAAACTTACATTAAGGTAGTCAAAATATGCAGGATGGTATTGGTTTGTTTTGAAAGAGAAAAAAAGAAAATTTTCGTTTATGACATTATTGCAACCCTTACTTTTCTTAAGGATTCTGGCATTTAATTTTTTAAAAACTTATTTCAGAATGATTTCAGGCTTATAGGAGAATTGCATAAATATTATATACTACAGAAAGTTCCTGTATGTTCTTCATCCAGCTGCCACTAAAGTTAACATCTTATATAATCACAGTTTAGTGATCAAAACTAAGAAATTAACATTGGTACAATACTGTTAACTAAACTATAGACTTTATTAGGATTTTCATAGTTTTTCCACTAATGTTCCTTTTCTGTTCCATGATCTGTCCAGGATATACTACATTGCATTTAGTTGTCATGTCTCCTTAATCTTCTCAAAATCTGTGATGCTTCATTGTCTTTTTTGGCCTTGACACTGTGAAGAGTGCTGGTCAGGTATTTTGTTGAATGTCCCTTGATATGATTTTCTCTGTATTTCCTCATGGCTATGGACTCCAACAATGGGTTTTGTGGGTGTTGGAATTTTTTGAAAAATTGTTTTATTTTTTAAATAATCATTATAAAGTAAAATCAACCCTTTTTGGGTATATAATTCTTTGAATTTTAACACATAGATTTGTGTGGCCACCACCATAATCAGGATATAGAACAATTCCATCACCCCCCAAACTTCCTTCATGTTCTCTGTATATAGTCTCATCCTCCCCCTATTTCATATCCCTGCAACCACTGATCACCATTACAATTTGTCTCTTCAAGAAGGTTGTGTAAATAGAATCATAAAGTATGTAACCTTTTGACACTGGCTTCTTTCAGCATAATGCTTTTGAGAGTCTTCCAAGTTGTGTTTATCAATAGTTCATCCCTTTTTATTGTTGAGTGTGGATATACTACCAGTATGTTTATCTTCACTTTTTTGATAAGCATTTGAGAACACATTATGCTTACACTATAATAAGCAGTTAAAGTGAATTTTTTTGTGTGAAATAGGGGTTATCATTATTCCTTTTACAGAAGTTGAAACAGAAGCTCAGAGTTCTAGGTCATAGAACTGGTTAATAGTGGACTTGGGACTCAAACTTGAGTCACCCACTCTAAAGCCAATTGGACTTTTAACCATTGGACTATGTGACTAGTTGCTAATGTTACTTTCTTCATTTCTCTGTTTTGATCAGCAATGTAATTAAAAGACATTGAAATTTTTCTTTCTATAATATATCCTAAAATTCCCCTATTTTTATTTATATTAAATTTCCCTGTTTATATCTATCTATTTTTGTATTAAAGAGCCAAAATAAGAGCACAGTACTTATTTCATGTTGTTGAGTTTTAGCCTTCAGGGCTAAAGCAAAAAGTCAAGCCAAGTAAATTACCAGTGCACCTTCAATTATGAATTAACATGGAGTACATCCATTCTAAAAATTAAAGCTGTAATACTAAGCTTTTTCTTAATCTCCTTGTAAATGAAGTCTTTAATTTGTTTTATAGATAAATAATAAGTATCAAAGTTTAAACTTTGATTTAAGTATCAAAGGTAAACTTTTTTGGACTTGTGTTAAAAGACCATTTGCCTAAATATCTTACTTCCATAAGGTTAAAAAAATTATAGAATGTAAATTCTAGATTTTGGAGGGTGGTTGTGAGTTTTTTTCTTTCATTGGTAAAGTATAATTGAATTTTGGAGAATTTTCTGAAATTTTAAGTTACTCTGAATGTGTAGTAATTTTATGTATTACTTTCAATAAACAATATAAAAATTTGATGAGCAGACACTTTTTTAAAACATAGACTTAATGTGATTTTTGTTCTCAGTTCCTCAAGCACTATTCAGAGGTCTTAGAGAAATTAGAGAATCATAAAAGATCCGTGAAATGGATCTTCGAAATTACTAGATCTCTAGACTCTTCCAATATTTTTGCAAAAAAGGAAATGGAAATCCTGTGGTAGTTTGAAGTAGTTTGTTCATAGTCACAATTGTTTGTAGAATTTATGTGATACGATTCTGCCCTCAGGTGGATTACCAGTTTATCAATTTAGACACAGACTTGTACATAATAAGTGCAGTACAAAATGGTATGTTTTGGGCAGTAGAAAAGGCACTGCTTTTCTTCAGCAACCACCACCACACCTCACTACCCCTCACCCAGATCTAATCTTGACCCCTTCACAAGATTACTTTTTACCTTTAGTTTCTCACCTGTCATTCTTTCTTAAACTCTCTCTCAGCAGATGTTTTGTTTGTTTTAATATATTAATATATATTTTTTATTTTTAATTTAATTTTTATTTTTTATTCTGTTACAGTTGTTACTGCTTTTTATCCTTTTTCTCACTTTCTCCCAGTCCCACCCTCTCCCTTGCACAAGCCAGTCCCCATATTGTTGTCCATGTAGGTTGTGCATAAATGTTCTTTGGTTAATCCCTTTACTATTGTTTCTTTTCTTTTTAAAAAATATTTACAGCATCATGAAAAACTCTTCTTTCAAAATCAGTTGTGATGGTCATGTTGCTAAATTCAGCTGTCATTTTATTTCTCAGACCTCATCTTACTTGATTTGTTATCATTTGAAACAGTTCCTCATTCCCTCTTGGAAACCCTTTTTACTCGAATTCCAGGATAATACCAGATTCGCCCTGCTTTTCTGTTGCATTTCTGAATATGTTTTTTCTGCCTTCTTTGCTTGTTCTACCTCATCACCACTACCTCTAAATATTTTGGTGTCCCAAGAGTCTGTCATTGTTACTTTTTATATCTGTAGCTTTAATATATATATATATATTTAAATAAATATATATAAATATATATATAAAATATATATGTGACTCCCAAATTTATATGTCTGGCTAAAACCTTTACTCTGGGCCTAAGACTTTGTCTTCAACTCCAATTGGACAGTATATTCAGTTGGACACTATGTCCAATTTGACATCTGAACTTGGATAGCTAATGAGCCTCTGAAACTTGGTATGTTGAAAGCTGACTTCATGATATTCTCCTACTCCAGACCATTGCTATCTGTAGTCTTTTCTACTTCAGTTTTATCAATTACAGCCTTCTAGTTGCCAAAAATGGAGTTTTGAAATCTTTCTTTCCCATGCAACACACTTTCCATCCATTCAAAAATCTCCTTGGCTATTGCTTTAAAAAAAAGTACATAATTTAATTATGTCTTTCTCCTCTGCTGCCTCCTTTGTCTGAATTATTATTATCTTTTCTGGGATATTGCATTATCTTCTCCTTCCTCTCATCCTTGCCCCTATGTTATCTGTTTTCAATATAGCAGTGAAACCTATTACTTATTGTATACTCAAACTCTCCAATTAAAATCTGTAAACAGGCTCTCTATTAGTTTTAGTACTCTTCTTCTCCTGTTATTCTCCTCCTCATTTTCTCTTCTTGAACTACACTTGTCTGGACACTTTCCTTGAACATCATATCCAGCAGGCTCCCTTTTAGAGTGTTCGCACAGACTTCAATCTGCCTGGGGTGTTCTTCCGTAGATATATCTACATAACCAGAGGTCTTTACCCAAAAGAAACCTGGCAAAATTAAGTCTTCCCTACTTGGTTTATTTAAAATGTTATGTTCTTCTATTTGTTATTTTATTTTCCTCTTCTTTGTCCTTATCACTAGCATACCATATGTTATGTTTATATCTTTTACATAAAATTAACATATATTTTATAATGTTTGTCTCTCTCCTTTGATAACTTATAGGCACCATTGTGGGTAGAGATCATTTATCAATGTGCCTCTTTTCTTCGCTGCTGTATAGTAAGGGCCTAGAATAGTGCCTGTCACATAGTAGGTGCTCAGAAAATATTTAAATGAATGAGTACCTAGGATTACATTAAATCAGTCATTAACTTGACATTGGTCAAGTCACTTCTCTCTACAGACTTTCCCTCTAAGATGGGGCTGCTGAGGAAAGCCTTCATGCAGAGAACACATTTAAATTGAGACTAAAGATGGATCAGTAGGCTGAGAGAAGGGATAGGGCAGGAAACAAGTGCTTTCCAAATTTAGGGAAGGCAAACAAATAGAAATGGAGTAACCCAGAAGATATGAGAAGGCTGCAGTGTGTGTGTGTGTGTGTGTGTGTGTGTGCGTGCGCGCACACGCACGTGGGTATGTAAAAGAGGAAAGCAGAAATAGGTAGTGGGGAGTGGTGAAGAGTGAGGAAGATAGGGCTGGAAAATAGTTAAATTGAAGTCATTCTCTGAAAGCGTTGGAGAAACTATGATAAAAGCTCTAGCTTTAAAAAACTTTTACTTCAGCTTTATTTAAATCTTTTATCCACCTTGAATTTATTTTTGTGTATGGTGTAAGTTGGTGCTCGAGTTTCATTTTTTTGCTCGTAGCTGTCCAGTTCTCCCAACACCATTTGTTGAAGAGGCTATTTTTACTCCATTATATGTTGCTGCCCCCTTTGTCGAATATTAATTGACCTAAGAGACTTGGGTTTATTTCTGGGCTCTCTGTTCTTTTCCATTGGTCTGTTTATTTCTGTTCCATATGCCTGTTTTTATTCCAGTACCAGGCTGTTTTGATTACAATGGCCTTGTAATACAGTTTGGTATCATGTATTGTTATCCCTCCTACTTTGTTCTTCTTTCTCAAAATTGCAGCTGCTATTCGGGGTCTTTCGTGGTTCCATATAAATTTTTGAAGTGTTTGTTCTATGTCTGTGAAATATGCCATTGGTACTTTAATAGGCATTGCATTGAATCTGTAAATTGCTTTGGGTAGTATGGACATTTTGATGATGTTAATTCTTCTGATCCATGAACATGATATGTTTCCATTTGTTTGTGTCTTCCTTGATTTCTTTCTTCAGTGTTGTGTAGTTTTTTGCATACAGGTCTTTTACCTCCTTAGTTAGGTTTATTCCTAGCTACTTTATTTTTCTTTTTGCTATATCAAATATAAGCCGTGACACCATTAAAGTGCTAGAGGAGAACATAGGCAGGAAAATCTCAGATATTTCACGCAGCAACATTTTTACTGGTATGTCTCCTAGAGCAAGGGACATAAAGGAAAGAATAAACAAATGGGATCTCATCAAAATAAAAAGCTTCTGCATGGCTAACGGAAGTAGTATTAAAATAAAAAGGGAACCAACTGAATGGGAAAACATATTTTTCAATGATACCTCAGACAAGGGTTTAATCTCCAAAATATACAAAGAACTTACGTGACTCCACTCTAAGACAAGCAACCCAATTAAAAAGTGGGCAAAGGACTTGAACAGACACTTCTCCAAGGAGGATGAATATACAGAGGATTCAGAGACACATGAAAAGATGCTCAATATTGCTAGCTGTCAGCGAGATGCAAATTAAAACCACTTTACACTGGTCAGAATGGCCATCATAAACAAAGCAACAAACAACAAGTGTTGGAGAGGTTGTGGAGAAAAGGGAACCTTAGTGCACTGTTGGTGGGATTGCAGACTGGTACAATCACTATGGAAAAGAGTACGGAATTTTCTCAGAAAACTAAAAGTTGATCTGCCTTTCTACCCAGCAATTCCACTGCTAGGATTATATCCTAAGAACCCTGAAACACCAATCCAAAAGAACCTATGCACCCCAATGTTCATAGCAGCACAATTTACAATAGCCAAGTGTTGGAGGCAACCTAGGTGCCCATCAGTAAGTGAATGGATCAAAAAACTATGGTACATTTACACAATGGAATTCTATGCAGCAGAAAGAAAGAAGGAGCTCCTGCCATTTGCAACAGCATGGATAGAACTGGAAAGCATTATGTGGAGTGAAATAAGCCAGGTGGTGAAAGACAAATACCATATGATCTCACCTTTAACAGGAACCTAAATAACAAAACAAACAAGCAAGGAAAATATAACCAAAGACTCTGAAATGAACAGACTGACAGTGACCAGAGGGGAGAGGGGAGGGAATTTCAGGGGAAAAGGGGAAGGGTTTACAAGAACTAGTATAAAGGACACATGGACAACAACTAAGGGGGATGGAAATGGGAGGGAGGTGTGGAGCACTGGGAGGGGGTGGGCTGGGGTGGGAGTAATAGACAGAAAACTGTACTTGAACAACAATTAAAACAAATTTTAAAAAATTTACCTCTAGGGAATCAGTTTGTTTTTTAGTCATGAATGATAAATCACTCACAGAGTTGTTCTTTAAGGAAGATTTCTCTGATAGAGCGGAAGGTGAATTGAAAATAGGCAGTTGGGAGGGTAAGGGGTAGTTAGGATGTTGTGACATTATTATATTCATGTGATATGATGCTTTTGCCTGAAGAATAGCAAAGGAGGAGTTTAGGTTTTCCCCTCCATAATTAGAGATTACTGAATAGTAAGGTGACAAGTGTCATTTTGAGTGGCAGCTGTGTGAGGAGCACAAACTACATTATGTACTAGGGGTACAGAGCAACAGAGCAGTGATTCTTACAGGCCTGAGCTCTACCCACACTACTGAATCTGTTTTCAGGGTAGGTATGTATCTTTAAAAAAACTTCAGATAATTCAGAAGTGCATCCTTGGTTACAATCCACTGAAGAAGAAGATATATTGTCTTTAATATTGAATTTAAAATTCAATTGTAGGATAAAATATGCATCTATGAAGCAATTTGAGATTGCAGTCAGCATATTACCTAGGAGCAACATAAAGAATATAATTGTACAGTCAATTCTTGGTTATTTTTCACAAGAGAAGAAAGAATAACACACAAAATAACATGACAGTAGAATCTTGTAACACAGTTAATTACATGAATTCAGTTATGTCAAATCACAGCTCAAATGATGTTTTTAAAAAATATTTCAATGTAAAATCCTGAAATGCTAGAATTTACCCTCAGTGAAGCATTTTAGATAAGTTACTCACTTTCATCTCTGAGTTTCTGCTGTGTTGGGGCCCTGTCATAGTGGTAGGAACACAATAGTGAACAAAACTATACAGAGCCTTGGGCCCTTTTGCCTTTGGTATGCTTTTTAAAACAGACACTTGTCCAGGAAGACTTTCCTTGTGGATAGGTCCTAGTAATCTGTACAGAAGCAGGAAGGAGGCCTTGGTTTAATAAAGCTAGTAATAGATAATAGAGGATTAACTGTGTTTTACATTAAGTTCACATTTGGAAATGCTACACATTGCTCAGAATCTGGATTCATAGTTTGAGAGGTATTAGCATCAACAAAATTAGTTGTCTCACTGAAAGATTTATAACAGTAAATCTTGGTCTTTTAAACTTTATTTTTATTTTTAAATAGTAGAAATATTAATTTGGGTCATTTATCATTTAAATGGTTTTATTTTCTTTCATCTCTGATAGTGATAGCATGTCAGTTTCTGACCTAGGGTCAGATTCAAACCAAACCATATTTAAAAAGATTTTATTTACCGCATTTTGGACCATAAGATGCACCTAGGTTTTAGAGGAGGAAAATAGGGGGGAAAATTTTGAAGCAAAAAATGTGGGAAAATATTTAATAACATATATAACATAATATTTCACCAATGTAAATGTAAACAGAACTTAGCAGCATTAACAACCATTATTCCTCCCAAATTTGGGGGGGAGTGCATCTTATACTCCAGAAAATACAGGTATTTATTTTTAGAGAGAGGGAAAGGGAAGGAGAGAGATATCAGTGTGTGGTTGTCTCTGTGCCCCCTACTGGGGACCTGGTTTGCAACCCAGGCATGTGTCCTGACTGGGATTTGAACCTACAACCCTTTGATTTGCAGCCCACACACAATCCACTGAGCTACACCAGCCAGGGGAAAGCTATTTGTTTTTATGCCCAGGTTTTCTAAATATGAAAATTAGACTACTCTGTATTTTCATGTACTAAAGTTTCAAGTTTGAGTTCAAGGATAAGCAGTGATAATAAATAGGAAGAAGTCAGTCCTGGCTGACACAGTAAATTATTTTCGTAAGTTCTGTTTTAAAGAAAGAAAGAAAAGAGTGTCTTAACTTTAGTGAGCATTTAATAAAGTCATTCAATCCACCTAATTTTTCTCAGCTAATTCAAATATAGATATTGGAAAGTACCCAATGCAGCCATGCCAGCTTTGTATTGAGGTATATATAGTGACTTGATATATATCAAATTTTAGAAATAAAAGAACCCACAGTACATAAGTCTTAAGTTGCCACATTTTATTTACATGGGAGTTTAAAGTTTGTCATCTGAAGTATTTAATACTAGTTGCTTCTACTACAAAGCATGCTAATAATAACAGATGTTTATGAAGTGCTTACTAGGTGCCTGGTACTTTATACACATGAACTGGGTGTTTTAAAAAAGTCAGGTTGATTGAGGTATAGTTTACATATAGTAGAATTTTCCCTATTTATGTGTATAGTTCTGTGATTTTTGACAACATACGTTGATCATACAACTGTTAACCAATTGTCATTGGTGTCAACGACAATTGCCAATTCAGCGGTCAACAGGAGTCCCCAATTTGGGATGTGGTGAAGAAGGAAACTATTTAATGCAAAACAGTTCAACTCTGATACAGCATGGCTGTCAAAACATGACTCTGCTCTGGTCTTCACTGGTTTGCGCTGGTCAGTGCTGGTCGGTGCTGGTCTGCTCCACTTTGCTCTGGTCTGCTCTCTGCTCCTGCAGCACCTCTTCAGTTTCTGCTCAGCCAGGGAAACCCAGTTCATTCTTTAGTGAAAAGGGAAAGTGTACTCACAGAGCTTGTGAGGAGCTGGTTTATAGAGACAGAAGTCCTTGCCCCTGGCCCGATTGGGCTGTCCTCATGCCAACGAGGACTACAAATCCTTGCAGTTTGATTGGTCCAATAAGGCACTTTCCCGATTGGTCAGAATGGAGCTCCTCTGATTGGTTGGTGAAGATGTTGATGGATAACTGCACAGCCCTGATTGGGTGGGGAAAGCCTCAGTCCTGTTGGTTGAAAGAGGATTCTTGTTTTTTTAAGGGTTGGCTCAGATGACACATGACACAAATAAAGTGCAGACAGGCAGTGCAGTTAAGTGGCAGGTAGTTTGGTGCAAGTATTTTCCTGAAGAGGAGTTTGCATTAGAGGCCTCTGTGTCTGCTTGGCTGTTTTAGAAAAATTCAGGTCAGTTAGCCACAAGCGGCCCCTCACTGCCCTCCCATTTTAAAAAAGATTTTATTAATTTTATTTATTTTTACAGAGAGGGGAAGAGAGGGAGAAAGACATTAATCAGTTGCCTTTCACACATCCCACAACCTGGAATCTGGCCTGCAACTTAGGTAGGGACCCTGACTGGGGCTTGAACCAGTAATTTTTTGGTTTGCAGGCCTGTGCTCCACCCACTGAGCCATACCAGCCAGTACGAGAAGTCTTTTTGTAGTAGGTATCTTCTTTCCCAGGATCCACATAACCAACACCACAATCACTAATAGTTCCCTTGTTCTCCTTTGTAGTCAATCCCCTTCCCTCATTTCCAGCCCAGGGCAACCACTGATAGGATTTCTGTCTTTTTTGTTTGGCCTTTTCCAGAATGTCATATAAGTTGAGTCATAGAGTATATGTTTTGAGTCTTGCTTATTTCACTCAGCCTGATGTGTTTAGATTCATACATGTTGTAGCATTTAACAGCAGTTCAAAAGTTCATACCTTTTTACTACTGATAGCATTCCATTGTATAAGACAATGTGCTTAGCCATTCACCAGTAGATGGACATGTGAGTTTTCAGTATTAGGTGGTTAGGAGTAAAACTGCTGTAAATATTTGTGTAGAAGCTTTTTTTTCTTAATATGTATATATCTTCATTTCTCAAGAGTAAATATCTAGTAGTGGGACTGCTGGACTATTATATAATAAGTATGTGTTTAACTTTATAAGAAAGTGCCAAACTATTTTCCAAATAGGCTGTACCATTTTGCATTCCCACGAATAATATATGAGGGTTGTTTTTTGCTCCATATTTTCACCAGCACTGTTTTTAAAAGCTATTCTAATGATGTATAGTGGTATTGTGACTTTAATTTATATTTCTTTTTTTTTTGTTTTTTTAAAAATATATTTTATTGATTATACCATTACAGTTGTTCTATTCCCCCCCTTCAATCCCCTCCACCCGCACCCTCCCTCCCCCACCATTCTCCCCCCCCCCCTTAGTTTATAACCACGTGTCTCAACTTCTTTGGATTCTATATTTCCCCCACTATTCTCGCCCTCCCCCCTATCTATTTTCTACCTACCATCTATGCTATTTTCTGTGCCTTCTCCCCCCTTCTCCCCCTCCCACCCCCCTGTTTCTAACCCTCCATGTGTTCTTCATTTCTATGGTTCCACTCCTGATCTAGCTGTCCTCTTGGTTTGCTTTTGTTTTAGGTGTGGTTGTTAATAACTGTGTGTTTGCTGTCTTTTCACAGTTCATATTTTTCATCTTCTTTTTCTTAGATAAGTCCCTTTAGCATTTCATATAATAAGGGCTTGGTGATGATGAACTCCTTGAACTTGACCTTATCTGAGAAGCACTTTATCTGTCCTTCCATTCTAAATGAAAGTTTTGCTGGATAAAGCAATCTTGGCTGTAGGTCTTTGGATTTCATGACTTGGAATACTTCTTTCCAGCCCCTTCTTGCCTGTAAGGTCTCTTTTGAGAAATCCGCTGACAGTCTGATGGGTACTCCTTTGTAGGTGACTGTCCCCTTATCCCTTGCTGCTTCTAGGATTCTCTCCTTCATTTTGGTCTTGGCTAATGTAATTATGATGTGCCTTGGTGTGTTCCTTCTTGGGTCCAACTTCTTTGGCACTCTCTGAGCTTCCTGGATTTCCTGGAAGTCTATTTCCTTTGCCAGACTGGGGAAGTTCTCCTTTATTATTTGTTCAAATACGTTTTCCACTCGTGGCTGTTTCTTTCCCCCTTCTGGTACCCCTATAATCCGGATGTTGGAACGTTTAAAGATGTCCTGGAGGTTCCTAAGCCTCTCCTCATTTTTTTGAATTCTCATTTCTTCATTCCTTTCTGGTGGGATGTTTTGTTCTTCCTTCTGGTCCATTCCATTGATTTGTGTCCCTGTTTCCTTTCCATCACTATTGGTTTCCTGGACATCTCCCTTCATTTCAATTAGTTTAGCCTTCATATGTTCCTCTAATTTGTGACTTTGTTCCTCTAATTTGTGACTATAATCTACCAGTTCTGTGAGCATCCTGATAAATAGTGTCCTGAATTGTGCTTCTGAGAGGCTGGCAATTTCTTGGTCACTTAGAGTTATTGGCTCTGGGACTTTGAGTTCTTCTTGCGCCATCTTTCGGGTTGTTCGTGCCTGTTCCATAGCAGGATCAGAGCCCTAAAGTGTTCACTAGAACAGGGCAACTAAGTCGCTGGGTTGTGACGCTGTATGTGGGGGTGGGGTCAAAGAGGGACTATGGCGTCCTGTCCGCCGCCTGCTGCCACGGCCCTCACCGGTGCCGCAGTTGCTGCCGTCACCAGGCCCACGCGTTTCGTCCCACGCGAGTGTGCCACCTCCGTCAGCCCTCGCCCCCTGGGGCCTGCGTGGTCTGACTCTCTGTGCGCAAATATGCGCCCGCGGTCTGCCCCGCACCCCAACTGATTCCCATCTGCCTGCGCGCCTGGGTTGGAGGCCCTATCCTGCCCGACCCTGCTCGCTGCTGGCTCCGCCCCTCTTACCGTCCCCGTTGAACAGGTTTGATGTAGTTGGACTTCCGTATAATTCAATTTTCTGTCCTTTGGTTGTGTCTTTGTTTCTCCAAACCTTTGTTGTATTCAAACTTGGTTGTGGGAGAAGGCACAGTGTTTCCACCTATGCCTCCATCTTGGCTGAAGTCCAATTTATATTTCTTTATTGAGTAATAATGTTAATCTTTTCTGTGCTTATTCCCTCTCTGTATCTCTTCTTCTGTTCAGTGGTTTGACTGTTTTAAAAATTGGTTTGTTTTCTTATTTTTGAGTTTAAGTTCTTTATAGGGCATGGACTGATTTTAATTCTCCCAATAATCCTTTGGGTACTATTAGCCTAAATTACAGATAAAGAAGTTAAGGCACAGGATTGCTATGTAATTGCCCAGGATTATACAACTAATAGGTGGCAGAGCTGGAATTTGAACTCAGGAAGATTGGCTCTAGAACCTGTACTGTTTTGCTTTTTTTTTTCTTTCCCCTGTGTGGATTGATTTCTTGGGACTGTAAGTACAACCAGGATTCAGTTCCTGTGGGTGGTAAAATAATACTAATAGGGATGCCCCTGGTCAAAGGGACAATATATTATAATAGCAACTCTGGAATCATCTCCTTAGCAATAGCTAAGATAACTTGTTGCTATTGAAGAGGGGTAATTATTTTCATTTTGTGTCTCTTCCCATCTATATATGTGTGGCCAAAATCACTTCTTTTAAATTACAGTCCAAATACCTGCCGTTATCACATAATCAGTTTTATATAAATGGATTTTCTCAGTAGCAGAGGCTTACCCTTTTATGTATTCATGCTTCATAAAAAATTTTACACACTTTATGTCCATTTTGTTTTTTAAAAACCTTTATTATGATAATGCTGACTTTAAGGCACTCAAAGTGATATGCTTTGGGAGAATGTAGAATGTGTTGACCTTATAGGGTAGCTTCAGATCCCAGTGCTTTATACTTATTTATATAGTAGTTTTGTAGTTTTAAATTTATTTCTCACATTATCAGCTTTGTCACTTGTTTCTTTTGACATCACCCATTCTATATTCACTTTTTATAATTTCTAATTAGCTAAAAGATAATCAAATTACTAGGCTTACATGGATATTGTCTAAAATAAGTTTCAGCTCTGGGAAACGACTTGGGTTTTCCAAGAAGCATTTCCTGTGACTGCTTAGAGGACCTTTTCCTTGGAGTTTGGGTATTGAATAGTCATTCTGGATAAATGAGCTAAATTAAACAAAATATGAAAGTGATATGTTTTTATTTTTAGTATAATTTTTTATTAGTAATTTGTTTAACCATGGGAATTATTTTAATAACAGATAAACAAGTCAAGCAATGTTCAGTGGAATGGAATAAATAAGTACTTAATGGGCAGCAAGTTGGTTCATTGTCATTACATTTTGTAGCAGTTTGTACAGTTCCTAAGTCAGTGACAGCTTGTCCTCTCAGCTGTGCCTCTTGTAAGGCAGAATAATTATTTCCAAGTAATTGACTAAAGGGAGAACACCTTGCCAAGTTCCATTTGCTTTTTACAAAATATTAGGATGAAGGCTAGCTAGTGACTTGCACTTCATCATTTAAAGTGCTTCTGGAAAGCATTAGTTTTCAAGCTATTTTGATCAATTTAAGCTCTTAGGGTAAATTAATAAATATTCACACATGGGGGTAGGGTAAGTAATTGTAGTAATATTTCAGCTCCATGGGCACCTTGTCAGATATATGGTGGCTTGGAGAGCAAAACTTCACTGGCCACATATTTTGTTGGCATCCTTATGCTAGATGTGTATGGTACAGCCCAACACATAGTATGCTTTCATTTATGTTTGAAAGGTATAGAAAATTGTGGCCATGTCTTGGAAGTAGTAGAGCTATGAACCATGATTGCATTGTAATTATTTTAAAATAGAGTTTTAACAAGTTTGCAGTTCTATTTAAAATCATTTTGTTATATTAAACTTTAGTTCCTTTCTAATCCCAAGTTTGGTATTATTTTTTAGTATAAACCAGATTAATTCTCACTTATTTTTCCACTGAACTTTGAATTTTCTAGTGGATATCTGTTTAGTGAACTTATAAGTCTGCATCTGGTATTGCAGTTTGCTAGCTGTTCCAGAGTACATAGTAATATACCCCTTTCATATAAAGGTTAATAAGTAGCCAGGTTAAATTCAGCAGTTCATTGTTACTTACATTAAAAGCTAGAAAGTTTGCTATCTTCCTTCCATTTCCTCCCATGCTTTTTCCTCTGTTTTATTTACTTGATACATTAAAATTACTTTAAAAATTAAGATTTAAAAAATACAATATACAGTTTTTAATTTTGCCTCCTTATAGATTCTGATTTTATTTCATTATTCATTTTAATATGGTAATTAATATAAGCTGAGTAATAGTTTAATCAAGATAGATCTTGCTCCTAGGCTCCACCTTGCTCCTTTTTCTATACCTCTCCCCTCGTTTTTACCTGTAAATTTGCATGTTTGACCTAGCAGAATAATTGGGTCCACAGCAACATGGGCGTGCCTCCCTTAGAAACACTTAGTTTCATGTATGACTCATAAGCTGAAGCACAGACACCACTTCCCCAATCTACAGGAGCCATTTTAACAGCATAAACTTGCCGGATTGCTTTTTTATTTTCAAGCCCAAAGGACAATATTTAAAGATAATGAGAATATTTGAAGGTAATGTTATGATTTTGGGTGTTTGCTTTTGGCTGTTTCCTGAGTTGGTGAATGGAGGGTGGTTCTTACCTGTCGAAGAACATGGCTGAATGTGTTCTCTAACTCTGAGAAAATGTAGTCAGTCACATGCCTGACTGTACTTTTTAACTACTAGGGAAAACAAAGCATTCAAATACTGGAAAGTTTTAGATCTTCTTGGTAAAGCATTTTTTATGTTTTGTGTGATTTTTTTTCCTGTATGACTTGAGAATAAAGGGATTTTTTCTTTCTTTTTTTATATCACAAGGCAAACTAAGTCAGATTTTAATTTTAAAAAAATGTAATTGTATTTCCAGGGTAGCCAGAAGTTACAGTTAAATAAACTGTACTATTCATGTGTGATACTCATGTTAAGAAAAAAATTCAGAAGCAATGGTTTTGTTTTGGCATTTTAGTTTAGGGGAGGTTTTGGGACAATTCAGTTATAGGTGTTGCTCTTCGACTGTTTTC
The DNA here is from genome assembly GCF_014824575.4 of Sturnira hondurensis. NCBI lineage: Eukaryota > Metazoa > Chordata > Mammalia > Chiroptera > Phyllostomidae > Sturnira > Sturnira hondurensis. Next base: position 3,685,049 of record NW_028073705.1, read on the forward strand.
TCCTTCTTTTCTTTCTCTTAAGTTAATGAAATGATACTGAACATTGAATTTTGAAAATGGAAGTTTAAGTAAAATGAACGCTCATTTAGATAACAAGTAAAAGTGACATAAAGAGGAAGAATAACTAGAATGATTCATTTACTTTTAGAAAAAAATAAAGCTCTATAATTAACACTGGAGACTTGTTCTGAGTAACAGCCTTAGAAGCATAACTAGATTCTAAGAAAACACAGTATTTCAATTTGTGTAGAAAGAAAAAGTAAAGAGTATTGGCATTTTTTCTGTTCTTAATATGTGCTTGTTTTGTATTTTAACATGTGCTTATTTTGTATTTTAACAAGTATTACCTTTTATAATAGAAAAGATTGTCCAGTCTTTTCCTGAAATATTTATCATTGAAATTATGAGACTTTGGCAATTGTACATTCTGGTGTGCGTTAAAGTCCTAGGTACTCTGAGAAGCTGGATATAGTAGTATTTTAGTTATGAAAATTATTTATGCAACCAAATATGAAAGTAAAATTAGAATATGCAGTGATTATTAATAAAGTTTTTAAAAATAAAACTTCCCAAGTCATTTACTATTGACTGTGATGATATTTAGCCAGCTCCTCAGGAATTTGTTGTTGTTCACTTTCTAAGTGCTTGAAGGCCTGTCAGACGAAAGGGAAGATAGAAAGGCAGTCAATTATTATATCTTTAATATTTTGAAAGGATTGTCGATATTAACAGATCAATTTTGTGGTCTTATAAGATATGCACAGCAGACATTTTACTCTTAGCCATTTGCTATCATCTTTGTTTCAGTATTGCCGATTTGGTCAGCCTTTGGGTAAGCAAAGGCTGTATTTACTTCTAATCTGACCTGTCTGAAAAATCCAATGAAACTTTTGTGCCTTAAAAAAAATTTTTTGGAGTTTTTAAAAGCCAGTGACCCATATGAGAAAAATCAAGGGGCACTCAAATAAGCAAATAATTAAGATTTTATTTATTAAAGAGAGTAGAAGAATTTAGTTTCTTAAAATCAAGATACTAGTACAATTTAAATAAAATAGTGCTCATATGTTTCAGTTTCTTTTTATGTAAAGAAGACTGAGGTGGGGCTTCAAAGAGAAGGGAGGAAAAAGAATGCACAGAAGAAAGGAAAGGCCTTTAAGACTTAATAGGTAGTCTCCTTCCTACTCTTCTCTGATAAGGTTGAATTTAAGTTTAAACTGAGTCATTAGACTTAAAGTTAGAATTACCAGTTTACACAACTGCAGAGCTAAAAAAGAGTGAAGATTGTTCAATTGCCTCACTTTTATAAATGAAGGAACAGCCCCAAAAGGTCCTGAAACTTGCTGAAGGTTGTGCAATGCTTAATGGCAGGGTTTCCAGCCTGGAGCTACTGATGCTAGTCCACTCCAACAAATGATGCTTTGTTTGAAATGGTCTGTATTTACTTAAGAGTAAATAAGACCTTAGTTAAATTCCTTGCTGGTAATTTTGGTGATAAGATGCAACCAAATGAATTAATCACTGATTTTGAAAATGTGTTCAATTTACTTTTTTTCCTCAGAGAGATGATTGTTTTAAAAAATTTCTACAACAGTTTTTTATACTGTTAGAAGTTTTTCATAGTTGAAGCATTGTTTTTGACATTGCTTGTTTATGATAGGCCTAATGAGGGTGAAAATATAAGAAATTGGGAATTTACTTTACATGTATAGATAAAAAGACAGGTTTATTTCTGCTTTAATTTTACCTCATTCTTTTAGGAGGGCAGATACTGTTTAATATGATGCCTTGTTGTATTATAGTGTGTATATGGTGGGGTATGTATAAAACTTTGGGTATGAGTATACAAAATATGGAGGTCTCTAAGCTATAACATAATAGTTTGAATTTAACTTCCCCATATCTAGTAGTCTCATTCTGTCATATCTTTTCTCTTTTTTTGAGAGTTTACCTACTGGGCACTTTTAGAATCTTCTGGGAAATACAAAATCTTTGTCTATTAATTTTTGTTTTATTGGGGTGGTTGAATTTTTTTAAAAGTTACTTTGCATATGACTGTTGAATTGCCTAAATTTCTGAGACTTCTATTCCAGTTCAATATCAGATTTTCCACATCGTGGTCATCATCGTTCTAAACAACAAACAGGGAACAAAAAGCTAGAAAAAAGGAAACATGGGTTCTATCCTCACAAACTTAGATTCTTACTGGGAAAAACAGGGCTTGGTAACATAGGTGAAGTAAGTAAAGAATGGAACCAAACCACTAAGAAGTTAAATTCAGGTTCAGAGTGCCTCTCTAGAGGTGAATTATGATTGACACTTAAAACAGGAAAGTTTATGGATGTTTAGGAATTATGAGTATTGAAGAATGTGCATTTGCCTCCGTTAAGATTGTCTTCATCAACAAGAAAAAGAACGTTAAGCTCTTGAGATTAGAGATGTTTTCTTCTATTTCTTCTTTTCAACCTTTGACAAACTACAAAGTATATATGAGTTGACTATTATTTGCTCATATCTGCTGCATTAAACCCTTGACTGCTCAGTTGGGCAGGCCCTGCTATATTGTTAGGAGTGGCAAATCTTTAAAAGGTATGTGGTCCTCAGCTTAATCTCTTGTCTGGTTTCTGCTCATTGTAACCATTCAAAGAAAAAAAATAGCACCTATCTGGTAGGATACATTTTAAAGCAATGATTTCCAACCTTTGGTATAACAATCAACTGGCTTCAACCTAGGAAATTCTGATTCATTAGACCTAGGGTTTGATTTTTCAATCCGCATTTTTAGTAAAATGCTTGTGATACAGGTACTTTTACGTAACACTTCCAGAAACAGATTTGACAGATTTAGGAGGAGTGATTAATTAGTTATTTAGCATTGTAATGTATGAATTTTTAAGCAACAATACAGGAGTGGGCAACAGTAGGTTTATAGTTGTGAGTTCACATAACACAGAGTTTATTCTTGTATTATTATTTAGTCTCGTAGTATATATTTTTCCACATGAACAACTGTAAATATACTTTTGCCCACCCTGTAGTTTGAAGCCCACAGCCCATAGTAAGTAAGAAAAGTGACTGCAGTAGTTTATTATCAATATTAGGACTTATTTATCCTCCTCTCTCTATCTTTTGTCCCTTTCTCTTCCATTTTTGCTGGGCTGTGTCTTTCAACTTTGTGACTCTCCTTCTCTCCTCTTCTCTAATTCTGCTTTCTCCCTTCTACTCCCCAACCCACTGACATATTGACCACAATATATAATGAAACTAATTATTTTTGTTTTTCCAATGTAATTGGCCTGCTCTGTATCTCTCAGCGAACCATTGCTCTGCCAATGTTAGTTTATTTTCCTATAAGTTCTATTTGGTGCTTTATGGTGTCTCTCTCTCTGTTCTCTTATCCCCGAGGTTCTAGGAAAAAAACACATTCCCTTCCTGATTTATGATAGCATTTACAGTCTTTGAAAGCCTCTCTGGGAAAATACACTATATTATTTGTAATTGTTTGTCTGTGAGGGAGCAATATTTTCCCCAATGTGATGCTTGGATATAACTTTTGAGGTTTCTTTCGACATTTAATTACATCACTGATTGTATATTTATGGATTTTTGCCTTACATTACATCCCATCTAATGAGACATAGATGTTCATAGACTCTTGAATAGATGGGAAGAAGAGTTGCATCAGTTGAATTGTCTGAAAATAATTATTGCTTTCATCAGTTGTATTTCCACCAGATTATTTTGTTCTTTTGCTTCATATAAATGATGAAGATTAAATTAGTAATGCCACTGGGTCAACTCAAATGGTGAAAACAATTTTCAGCTATTGGAGCAATCTTTTTTCCCTTTAGTATGGAGAACCTACTAAAGAAACAATTTTTTATGTCACCTTCATCTTTGTGTCTTATGCAATGGTCTGTGTACTATAGTAAAAATGACTGTTGATCTGTACTACAAATGTCTACACATCCCACTCTTTATGGAAAAAATAACTCATGTGCTATTTGCTTTGTTGGCAAAGAGGGAGAAATTATGCAGCTGAAATTTGGTTGCACAAATTTCTGCAGAAACATTTTGATTTCCTCTCTTCTAGTTTTAATACCTGAATTAATGCCATATTCATCATCAGAAAACTCTTTCTAAACTTTCATTTTCACTTTTATTCTCTTCCCCGTATAGGACTTCAGAACCCTTCTTCCATTTGTCCTTTAATTGCTGAGGGGGAAGAGAGCTTGTTAAGCTCTTTTTTAACTCCATATTTTGTAGCCTGAGATTGATTGTTAGCCTGAAAAAAAATCCCTTTAGAGTTTGTATGAAGATTGATTTAACAAAATTTTCAAAGTTTTAAAACTTTGAAACAGTTTTCAAAGTGCCCTGGCCAGGTAGTTCAGTGGGTTGGAGCCTCTTCCTGTACACCAAAAAATTTCAGCTTCAATTCTGGGTCAGGACACGTACCTTGGTTGTGGGTTTAATCCTTGGTTGTGGGTTTGATCCCTGGCGGTGGTTTGTGCAGAGGGTGGCCAATCAATGTTTCTTTCTTTTTCTCCATTTTTCTCTCTCTAGAATCACTGAATATATCCTCAGGTGAGGATTTAAAAAGTTAGCAGAGTGATATATGTACATTGCTTTAAATCTAATAGAATAGAAGAGCCTATCAGCAACATCCCTCTTCTACCCAGTCCCATTCTCAGTCCTGCTGCCCAGAGGTAAACCTAGAGTACTTCTTTTGTTTTATAAAATCTGTGTTTTCTTGGATCTATCCTTGTCCTGTCTTCTATCCTATATATTAGAAGTTCTTCTATATAGCAGGAACCAGTATGACCTTGCATGATGTAAAGCCATGTGAAGTTCATTATCTATGTGATAGATGCCCTATCATATTACAGTCATAGTGTTTGTGTAAAGCTGAATGGATAATTTTTTAAAGTATGTTTTATTCCACAATGAGATACCACTTTACACTGGTTAGAATGGCTATCATAAACAAAGCAACAAACAACAAGTGTTGGAGAGGTTGTGGGGAAAGGGGACCCTAGCTCACTGTTGGTGGGATTGCAGACTGGTACAACCATTATGGAAAACAGTATGGAATTTTCTAAGAAAACTAAAAATGGACCTGCCTTTTGACCCAGCAATTCCACTGCTGGGATTATATCCTAAGAACCCTAAAACACCCATCCCAAAGAACCTATGCACCCCAATGTTTATAGCAGCACAATTTACAATAGCCAAGAGCTGGAAGCAACCTAGGTCCCATCAGTAAATAAATGGATCAAAAAACTATGGTACATACACACAATAGAATTCTATGCAGCAGAAAGAAAGAAGGAGCTCCTACCGTTTGCAACAGCATGGATGGAACTGGAAAGCATTATTCTGAGTGAAATAAGCCAGGTCGTGAAGGACAAATACCATATGATCTCACCTTTAACAGGAAGCTAAACAACAAAACAAACAAGCAAGCAAAATAAAAACAAAGACACTGAAATAGAGAACAGGGGGACAGTGACCGGAGGGGTGAGGGGAGGGAATTTCAGGGGGGAAAGGGGAAGGAAGGATTTAGAAGAACTAGTATAAAGGACACATGGACAACAACTAAGGGGGGTGGAAATGGGAGGGAGGTAGGGAGCATGGGAGAGTGGGCTGGAATGGGATAATAGACAGAAAACTGTACTTGAAAAAAAAGTATGTTTTATTGAACATGCTATTTCAGTTGTCCCAATTCCACCCCACCCCCGGCCTTTGGGTTATTTTTTTGTTTTAGAAAACAGTGTTATAACAGTGAAGCTAAAAATTTTATAGTAAGTTCTGGCTGGTGTGGCTCAGTGGGTTGAATACCAGCCTGCAAACTGAAAGGTCACTGGTTTGATTCCCAGTCATGGCACATGCCTGGATTGCCACCAAGTCCCCGGTTGGGGATGTGCAAGAAACAACCAATCAATGTTTCTCATGTGCATTGATGTTTCTCTTCTTCTTTCTCCTTCCCTTCCCCTCTCTCTAGAAATGAATAAATGAAATCTTTTAAAAACTTTTATAGTAAAACTATAAAAATGAGATGTTGACTTAATAATTGTTAGTTTAGCCCTGGCTGGTGTGGCTCAGTGGATTGAGTGTGGATTTGTGAACCAAAAGGTCACTGGTTTCAGTTCCCAGTTGGGGCACATGAATGGATTATGGGCCAGGTCCCTGGTGGAGGGCACATGAGAGGCAACTGCATGTTGATGTTTCTCTCCCTCTTTTTCTCCCTCCTTTATGCCATTTCTAAATTAATGAATTAATTATAAAATAATTGTTAGTTCATGTGCATACTATTTTCATCAAAATATTAAATGGATGCTTAGTATTATAATGGGACAATTCATTATCCTTTTCTCTTTAAAGCTGAAAATGTACATCTAGGAAAACATAAAACATGTACAGTTTAAATATAATTATAAAGTGTTTACCCATGTCACAACAACCTAGGTTAAGAAATATAGCATGCTCATTACATTAACGAGAAGTCCCCAGTCCTGCTCATGTTTGTTTATTCTTAAAAATAACTACTGTCTTGGCTTTTATGATAAGCTTTTCATTTTAGTTTTACCACTTTGAGCTTTATTTAAGTGCAGTCATACCATATATATTCTGTAGTAACTTGCTTCTTTCATTCAACTCTGTGAGATTTATTTTAATTGCAGTGTTGTCCCATTGTCTGCCTATACCACAGTGTGACCCATTGTCTGCCTATACCACAGTGTGTCCCATTGTCTGCCTATACCAAAGTGTATTTATTATGGCTTGTTGATGGCATTAGATTGTTTCCAGTTTGGGAACATTCCTGCACTTGGTTGGTTACTAAAACTTATGTGCAAGAGTTCTTTAGAGCAGTATCATCCCATTGAGGTATGTGAAGAGTTTACAAAGAGTATGGAGAGAATGGGTAGTTTTAGATGATTTAGAGCAGATTTCCCTAACCTCTGGGCCACAGAGGTTAACCAGGTTACCCAGCAGGAGGTGAACTTAAATATAATGTGTTTCAGTCATCCCGAAACCACCTGCTCTACCCTGGTCTATGGAAAAATTGTGTTCCATGAAACCAGTCCCTGGTGTCAGAAAGGTTGGGGATTGTTGATTTAGAGTTCTTCATTGTCTTTCCCAGTAACAGGTGCCTGCTATTGATGCCTTTTTACCCATTCAGCTTTTACTATGGTATATAGGCCAGGGGGGTAAAATCCTCCAGAACCCTAAACAGATAGGCAATTGATGCATTTTAGATTAAGTTGGAGACATAAATATATTTGATTACTAAAGAGTTTAGAGTGTCTGCCACTTGTTAACTATGATTCATTTATTTCAAACAATTTTTAATGAAAGCAGTAAAAATAGATACAATATAGTTCAAGTTACGTACATAAAATAATACTGTTATTGACACATATGTAGTAAAGGTGTAAAAATATGGACAGACAGCGGCAACATCAATTTTAGAATAAAGGAGGGATAAAATGAGATTGGAGAGGGATATATAGGAGGCTTTGACTATATATGACTTTTTTTTCTTAAGAATCTGAAACAAAATATGGTAAAATGTTAATGTAAAGTTGGGTGATAGGTATGAGAACATATTCTCTTTCTCTTTGGTTGAACTATTTCATAATAAATTTTGTTATATAAACGTTAGTTTATTTTTGTCCCACATTTGTAAATAACTGAGAAATAATGTTTAATTTGATGAAGTTGATTTGAAAAATGGTGAGTAGGCTCTATATCAGTGAAAAATGTTAGCCCACTATTTCAGTGAAAGGTATTAACTAGATTCAGAACTAAGTTATGTGAGACTGTGTGTCTGTCCCATATAACTAATGAGATGGCTCTAGGTATACTTCTGATGGGTAACCTCCAGTTGAGATTTATTAACAAGTTGGAGCTATAGTTTGCTAGGAATAATTTAGTTTAGTCGTTAGAATTATCCCCTATTTAAACATTCAAAAACACATTTGAGAACAAAAAAATTCATAAAACAATTGATATATTGATCAACACTGATAAACTTTAAGTAGCTAATATCCTGTTAGACTTTTGCATCTAATTGGATTTATTGACATAATCAGTGTTTTATCTTACTTCCTTAAATTTCTTAGTATAACTAAAACAATTCATTTACCATTAGAGGGTTTTTTATTTAAACTTGATGTGGAATACAACAGTAAGGCTTCCAAAATTTAATAATGTAAATATGAAAATTGCTATAAAAAGTGAAAATATAGATCTTGATCCAGGTTTTTGCTTTGTAATTATTTCTTGGCTCCCTTTTCTAAAATGTTTTCTATAATGTATGGATAAGTAGTAGTAGTGACAAAGAAGAACATGTGGAAATAGAAGTCATAGGATTTTGGAGTTGGGTTCTTATAAGTCATATACTTCAGAGGTCTCCTGTATTTTTTATTATATTCCTTTCATCATATATAATGTATTGATTCATCCAACAATTATTTAATATTTGCTAGGTGTTATTATTGAGGCTTAAGAATATAACAGTGAATAAAACATAGAAACTTTACTTAATAGGTATATACATATACTATAGCATTCACTTCTATTTACAATGCATTGTAATGTACATAAAGATTAGAGAAAATTATGGATAGAGTAGTAGTCTTCAAAGAAGACTACTGAGACTACTCAGATCTACTGAGATGAGCAAAGTATAATAGAATTTATTTATTTTTAAACATCTTTATTTTACCAAGGGATTAAAAATGTATCCCAGAGAGTTTTCTTTTTGATATGCTATTCTTCTGAGAAAGCACCCCTTAAAGGGCATTTAATAAATAATAATATCCTATACTTGTAAAGAACTTGTATATTGATAACTCTAACCCCTGGAAACAAAAGCTCTTTGTGGTCCTCAATAATCTTTAAAGGTATAAGGGGTCTTGACACCAAAAGAATGCTGAGCTATTGCAACCAGTGTTTTAAATATTATTTTAACAGATAAGTCTTTTTTCTCCATCCTAAAATTTTATGTGAGAAATTGTGGTTAAGCAACTTTCCCAATATTGGACGATTTAATAGATAATCTGTACTTTTAGTATTTGATTTAGTCCTTTTCATATTGATAATAAAGCAGAGTTTTACATGAACTAAATTGAAGTTTTTAAAAAACTACATGTTCTAAGGCAGAACAATTACTTAAAACAATTAATAAAGACTTCCGCCAAGATGGAGGCATAGGTGGAAACACTGTGCCTTCTCCCACAACCAAGTTTGAATACAACTAAGGTTTGGAGAACAAAGATACAGCCAAAGGACAGAAAATTGAATTATATGGAAGTCTGACTACATCTAACCGTTCAATGGGGACGGTAAGAGGGGCGGAGCCAGCAGCAAGCCGGGTAGGGCAGGACAGATCCCCCAACCTAGGCACGCAGGCAGCCCGGAACCAGTTGGGATGCAGGGCAGACTGAACGCGGTCCCACATTCACACACAGTGAGACAGACCACACAGGCCTCAGGGGGCGAGGGCTGACGGTGGTGGCACACTCGTGTGCAGTGGGACGAACTGTGTGGGCCTGGTGACAGTGGCAACTGCGGCACCAGTGGGGGCCATGGCGGCAGGCGGCAGGCCATTGTTCCTCTTTGACCCCGCCCCCACATACAACATCACAGCCCAGCGACTGAGTTGCTCTGCTCTAGTGAACACCTTAGGGCTCCGATCCTGCTACAGAACAGACATGAACAGCCCAAAAGATGGCATAAGAAGAACTCAAAGTCCCAGAGCCCATAACTCTAAGTGACCGAGAAAGTGCCAGCCTCTCAGAAGCACAATTCAAGACACTGTTTATCAGGATGCTAACAGAACTGGTTGACTATAGTCATAAATTAGAGGAACATATGAAGGCTAAACTAATTGAAATGAAGGGAGATGTCCAGGAAACCAATAGCGATTGGAAAGGAAACTGGGACTCAAATCAATGGAATGGACCAGAAGGAAGAACAAAACATCCCACCAGAAAGGAATGAAGAAATGAGAATTCAAAAAAATGAGGAGAGGCTTAGGAACCTCCAGGACATCTTTAAACGTTCCAACATCCGGATTATAGGGGTACCAGAAGGGGGAAAGAAACAGCCACGAGTGGAAAACGTATTTGAACAAATAATAAAGGAGAACTTCCCCAGTCTGGCAAAGGAAATAGACTTCCAGGAAATCCAGGAAGCTCAGAGAGTGCCAAAGAAGTTGGACCCAAGAAGGAACACACCAAGGCACATCATAATTACATTAGCCAAGACTAAAATGAAGGAGAGAATCCTAGAAGCAGCAAGGGATAAGGGGACAGTCACCTACAAAGGAGTACCCATCAGACTGTCAGCGGATTTCTCAAAAGAGACCTTACAGGCAAGAAGGGGCTGGAAAGAAGTATTCCAAGTCATGAAATCCAAAGACCTACAGCCAAGATTGCTTTATCCAGCAAAACTTTCATTTAGAATGGAAGGACAGATAAAGTGCTTCTCAGATAAGGTCAAGTTCAAGGAGTTCATCATCACCAAGCCCTTATTATATGAAATGCTAAAGGGACTTATCTAAGAAAAAGAAGATGAAAAATATGAACAGTGAAAGGACAGCAAACTCACAGTTATTAACAACCACACCTAAAACAAAAGCAAACCAAGAGGACAGCTAGATCAGGAGTGGAACCGTAGAAATGAAGAACACATGGAGGGTTAGCAACAGGGGAGTGGGAGGAGGAGAAGGGGGGAGAAGGTACAGAAAATAGCATAGATGGTAGGTAGAAAATAGATAGGGAGGAGGGCAAGAATAGTGGGGGAAATATAGAATCTAAAGAACTTGGGACATGTGGTTATAAACTAAGGGGGGGGAGATGGTGGGGGAGGGAGTGTGCAGTGGAGGGGAATAAAGGGGAATAGAACAACTGTAATGGTATAATCAATAAATATATTTTAAAAAACAATAAAAATATTAGTTTGAAAGTTTTTCCCAATGAGGAGGATCATAGATGATCACCTTCACCATGATCCCTTGTGCTCCCCAAAGTTTCTTCCACAAAGAATAGCAAAACTTTCTAAAATTGGGGAGAATATTAAGTTATTATATTTATATTTGATATATTAATTATTATATAGTGATTATGTTAATATATATTTGATATAATTATGTTTATACTTATATTTAATGTTAAAATATTAAAGTTACTAGTAAAGGAATATAATTAAGTGAAATATTTTTTCAACTATTGACAGAATTTAAAGTGTTGTGGGTCGGTGAAAATGCCATTAAATATACATGCATGCATTCTATTGATAGCAGTAAAAAATGGAAAAAAGCCTTTTGGAAGGCAGTTGGCCTATATCAAATACTTTGAAAATCTACATACCTTTTGATATAAAAACTCCAGTTCTAGGACTCTATCATAGATTATCCAAAAGAAAATATAAGGATGGGAACAAAGATTTAGCTGTCAGGATACTAGAACCACTGGTTGTAATAGTGTAGCAGTTCTCAAGTGTTATACTCTTCCAACTTCTTGAACTTGAACCACTGGTTGTAATAGTGTAGCAGTTCTCAAGTGTTTTACTCTTCCAACTTCTTGAACTTCTTCCTTATGCTCTTAAAAATTACTGAAGATTCCAAAGAGCTTTTGTTTATGTGGATTATATTTATCAATCTTTACCAATATTAGACATTAAAATAAAATTTAATATTAATACATTAATTAAAAATAAATTTATTACATGTTCATGCAATTATTTTTCCAAAAGATGATGGTGTTTTCCAAAGCATAATCTGTATGGAAAGGAATGCAACTCTCCTTTTAACTTTTAGATTAACAAAAGACAGCTAGGTTCTCCTACCTGCTTCTGCAGTAAATGCATTGTAATACGTTGCTTTGGCTAAAGAATATGAAGGAAACTTGGCTTCACCCAGATGTGTAGTTGGAAAAAGAGATGTATTTTAATAGCTGTTTCACATAATCGTGGATTTCTTCTTTGATACTAAACACACAAAAACTCATCAAATCATCAAATGCCAGTTTCTTAAAGGTTAGGGCTAAGGGACTCTGAAACCCTAACAAATAAACTTTTTGTCTTCTGTAACAATAAATTATGTTCATCTGTCTTGCACTTTGAGTAAATTAATTTTTTACCTGAGCAAGATTCTGTAACACCATTCATTGGTAATTTGAATATGTCAGTATTGATATATTTTTGAAAATCAATTTTTTAAATATCACACCGATCTTATCAGAAGTCTTATAAGTACGGGAAAGCTGACAAGTTCCAAGTATTGGGCACAAGTTTTCCAAAATTCTGATTTTTCTGTTGAAAACTTACATTTTATCATTGGTGAGAAATATATAATATGATACAATATATCATTGTTAATATGTTTGAGAAAATGTCTGCCAAATATGCAATTCTAAATCATAAGTAGTCCTTCCAAGTAAAAATGACATTCCATGAAAAAGCAGCTAATTTATCTCACAACTCAAAACAATAATAGCATTAGTGCTTTTATTTAAGCCAACCATTCTGTTTTATTATTAAACAGAAATATTTTATGCATACTTCCAATTTTGTAAGAATATTTAAAAGGTGTACTTAGTGGTTGAGATTTAAGTAAAGAAAAGTGAAACTGGCTTTTTAAAAATATGAATTTCTGCCCTGGCTGGTGTAACTTAGTGGATTGAGCGTGGGCCTGCGAACCACACAATCGCGGTTCGATTCCCAGTCAGGGCACATGCCTGGGTTGCAGGCCAGTTCCCAGCAGGGGACTCATGAGAAGCAACCATACATTGATATTTCTCTCCTTCTCTCCTTCCCTTCCCCTCCAAAGGTAAATAAATAAAATCTTTAAAAAAATATGAGTTTCTAAGTGGTAATACAATGACTAGTATGGTTTGGTGACTCAACCTTTGTTCGTACCAAGGCACTGACCTTTGCTTTTGCACAATCACTGGAAATATCAACATGGTGAAAAAGGCAAATAATACCTTAGTATTATTATGAAAATAGCTTTGACCTCATGAATTACCTGAAAATGTTTCTGGAGCCATATTTTGAGAATCACTATAATATTGCAACATTGGAAATAATCCAAATATCCAAAAATAACAATTAGTTAAAGAAATGACAGTACTTACAATTTGAGATAGAGTATAATTTTATTAAACTTTATGTTAAATATAAGCTATGATACAGTATTTTTCTATTTTTTGGTACCTATCTAATGAGAAAATCAGCATTTTTCAAAGAAAATGAAAGTGTTGATTCTGAGCCCCAGTATTTCCATTTAGTTGGTAACTTTGTGATAAAGGAAAATTAACAGGCAGAAGAAGGTAATTACTAGCTTCTCTTCCAATCTAAGGACTTTCTGTGCAGTAACTTTGAGTTTAATTTTCATAGTAAAAGGACTTGGCAATGATTTCAGTCATCTTCATATACTTCATAGTAATAGGTGAAATATATTTTCAAATTAACATCTTCCCATAGATTTCATTCCTCATTAGGCATTTTCCTTTTATGAAAAAGATTTTATTTACTTAGTTTTAGAGAGAGGGGAAGGGAGGGAGAAAGTAGGGGAGAGAAACAAGAAGGTTGCCTCTTGCACGCTCTCAACCAGGAACTGAACCTGCAGCACATGCGTGTACTCTGATCAGGAATTGGACAGGCAACCTTTCAGTTTAGAGATGATACCCAACCCACTGAGACACACCAGTCAGGGCTCATTAGGCATTTTCTGATTTACACATTCCTATTGTATTCTTTTTAATTGAGAGAGCTTTTTCTTCCTTAAAATATTTTTATTGATTTTAGAGAGAGGGAGAAACAGAGAGAGAAACATCGATTTGTTGTTCCACTTACTCATGCATTCTTTGGTTGATTCTTGTGTGTTCCCTGACCAGGGATTGAACCTACAGCCTTGCTGTATCAGGACAATGCTCCAACTAACCGAATTACCCAGCCAGATCCTTAATTTGAGAACTTTGAGTTGCTGTGTATGATTTAGCTTCAGAGTGAATTAAAGAAGTGAGTTTTAAAACAAACTTAGCCAGAGATTTTCTTACAGCAATTTAGAGCATACTCATGCTGACAAAATTATCACTGTGTCAGTGGTGATGATAGACCCTGCGCCTTATAGGAAATTTAGAAAGAGATGGTTGGGGTAGGACCCCCAGGTTTCTTGTTAAGATCTCCATACATGGCATCTCTGGAATGAAGTATCTTCTGAAGAAAGGCAGGGGTTTTTTTGTTTTTGTTTTTGTTTTTGGTGAGAGGCAACATTGCAAATAGGCTGCTTTATACATTCTATTTTTTAAAATTATTTTTAATTTTTCAATTACAGTTGACATTGTATTAGCTTTGGGTATACAACATAGTGATTAGATATTTATATAACATCTGAAGTGATCACCCCAATAAGTCTAGTACCCATCTGTCACCATATGTAGTTATTGCAGTATTATTGATTATATTACCTATGCTGTACATTATTTTTAAGTATATTTTATTGATTATGATATTACAGTTGTCCCATTTTTTTCTCCTTTCTCCCTCTCCACCCTGTACCCACTTCCCTTTAGCATTCTCTCCCAACCTTAGTTCATGTCCATGGGTTGTATATATAAGTTCTTTGGCTTCTCCATTTCCATACTATTCTTAACCTACCCCTGTTTATTTTCTGCCTACCAGTTATGCTTCTTATTCCCTGTACCATTTTCCCCCATTCTCTTCCTCCTTCTCTCCACTGATAACCCTCCATGTGACTTCCAATTCTGTGATTCTGGTCCTGTTCTAGTCATATGCTTAATTTGTTTTTTTTTTATGTTCAGTTGTTAATAGTTTTGAGTTTGTTGTCATTTTACTGTTCATATTTTTTATCATCTTTTTCTTAGATAAGTCCCTTTAATATTTCATATGATAAAGGCTTAGTGATCATGAACTCCTTTAACTTGACCTTATCTAGGAAGCACTGTATCTGCCCTTCCAGTCTGAATGATAGCTTTGCTGGATAGAGTAATCTTGGATGCAGGTCCTTGCCTTTCATGACTTTGAATACTTCTTTCCAGCCCCTTCTTGCCCATAGGATTTCTTTTGAGAAATCAGCTGATAGTCTTATGGGAAATGTTTGGAAGGTAACTGTCTCCTTTCCTCTTGCTGCTTTTAAGATTCTCTCCTTATCTTTACTCTTGGATGATGTAATTACGATGTGCCTTGGTGTGTGCTTTGTTGGATACAACTTCTTTGGGATATTCTGAGACTCCTGGAAGTCTATTTCCTTTGCCAGATTGGGGAAGTTCTCCTTCATTATTTGTTCAAGTAAGTTTTCAGTTTCTTGCTGTTCCTCTTCCTTTCTGGCACCCCTATGATTCGGATGTGGGAATGTTTAAAGTTGTCCTGGAGGTTCCTAAGCCTCTCCTCATTTTTTTGAATTCTTGTTTCTGCATTCTGTTCTGGTTGGATATTTATTTCTTCCTTTTGTTCCAAATCATTGATTTGAGTCCTATTTCCTTCCCTTCACTGTTGGTTCCCTGTATATTTTCCCTTATTTCACTTTGTAGAGCCTTCATTTCTTCCTTCATTTTGTAACTGAACTCAATCATTTCTGTGAGCATTCTGATTACCAGTGTTTTGAACTCCACATCTGACAGGTTATTTCTCTCCTTGTCACTTAGTTGTTTTTCTGGAGTTTTGACCTTTTCTTTGGGCCATATTTCTTTGTCTCAATGCACCCATTACATAGTAAAGGGCAGAGCCTTAGGTGTTTGCCAGGGTGGGGCAATCCAGGTTGCTGCATTGTGGTGGTGTATGTGGGGGAGGGGTCAGAGAGGGAACAATGCCAGTTGCTAGCTTACTCAGCTCTTGTCCCACTTTCCATCACTTCCTTCACTTTCCACAAGCAGATTGTTCCCTTTCAGGTGCTGATTGCTGGGGTGGGTGAGCTTGTGTACATTCTATATCCCACAGGCCTCTCCAATGGATTCTCCTGTGAAACGGGGAGTTTTTCCCACTACAACTCCCACAGGTTTTTATAGTCAGAGGTTTTCAGGCTTTATGTCCCTGTGCTGGAACCCTGGGTTGTGGGGTTTGTCTCGCTTCCCAGTCATTCCTCCTGGTTTATCTGCATGGGAATGTGGGACTGCCCTGTGCTACACGCTCTCTCTGCCCTGGCTTTCTGTCTTCACCCCTCCTACTAGTCTGAATGAATGTTTCTTCTTAAACTCTTCCTTGGTTGTTGCACTTCCACACAGTTTGATTTTGTGGCAGTTCTGTTGTTTTTTGTTTTTCAGTTGTTTGTTATCCTTCTTTTGATTGTGGGAGGAAGCAAATTATGTCTACCTCCTCCTCCATCTTGGCTGGAACTCCTACCTATGCTGTACCTTACATCCCTGTGACTGATTTAATAACTGGCAATTTGAACATTTTAATTACTTCCCCCCTTTTACCCATTCCCCCAAACATCCCTCACATCTGTTAGTCATCAGTGTTCTCCATTTCTATGAATTTGTTTCTGGTCTGTTTGTTCATTTATTTTGTTTTTTATAATCCACATGTAAGTGAAACTATATAGTATTTGTCTTTTCTTCCTGACTTATTTCACTTAGTGTAATACTCTCTGGGTCAATCCATGTTGTTGCAGATGGCAAGGTTTCATTCCTTTACATGTCTGAGTAATAATCCATTGTATATCTGTACCATCTCTTCATTATCAATTTGACTATCAATGGATACTTAGGTTACTTTCATTTCTCAGCTATTTAAATAATGCTGAAATGAGCATATGGATGCATTTGACTTTTCAAATTAGCATTTTGGGTTTAAGATTTTATCTATCTATAGAGGGGAAGGGAAGGAGAGAAGGAGAAAAGAAGAGAAATGTCAATGTATGGTTGCCTCTCGTGCGTCCCCTGCTGAGAACTGGCCTGCAACCCAGGCATGTGCCCTGACTGGGAATTTGACCGCTATCCTTTGGTTTGCAGGCCTGTGCTCAATCCACTGAGCTACACCAGCCAGGGGTTTTGTTTTTTTTTTTAATAAATACCCAAAAGTGGAATTGCTGGGTCCTTCTTTGTTTCTTGTATTTTTAAAATATGTTTGTATTTTTTAAAAAGTTTTGTGGGGTTTTGGGGGGTGGTCAAATGATCTTTAATTGAAATATTTTCCTTTAGTTTTTAACTAGCCAGGCATTGCACTGCACCACTGTTGATGTCATGAGGATGGCGGCCATCAACATTGCAGCCCACACACTGGGCAGGCTCTGGGATCTCTTTAATGGTTCCAGAGGGTTCGCTTACTAAAGATTGGGTGCCACATCTGTCGCACAGTGTTGACAGTCTCATCAAAAGAAATATTTCCAGTGTGCTTATTATTATTATTATTTTTTGCTTCTTTCTGTCTTGCGGTGCTTCTTTTAAGGGCTGTGTTGATCAAAGCAGAGGCAGAAGGCACTACCTCATTCTGGGCTTGTCTGTTCTGAAATGTCAGTTTCACTGGAATCCTCAGACCCTTAAATTTACTGGTTGCTTTGGTGATGTCATCACCAACCTATTTTAGAGACAGGCCCAGGGATCTGTTCTTGGGCACCAGGGCAGATGTGGCACCAGCTTCCCCAATGGTGCACCTCAGGTACGTGATTTTAATTTCAATGGGGTCTAATTTCAGCAGCATGGTGGATGTGGCTGGTGTTGGATGAATGTGATTTCAGGATGAGTGAAGAAAGTTGCACCTTTGTCTCCTTCAAGCCAAAAGCTGAAAAGTATGCTTTTATTTTTAAAGTCTCTTTTGTCTCACATAGTATTGCTGCCCCAGGTTTTCTTTTTTAAATTTTCGTTCGCATGACATATCTTTTTTCATCCCTTTACTTTTAGTCGGTGTCTTTTGATGTGGAGTGGATCTCTTGTAGGCACATATATATATGAGTATTGTTTTCTTATCCATTCAGCCACCTTATGTCCTTTCATTGTAACATTTGGATGAATATATTTATTTTTCCCCTAAGTTCATTGAACATCCTTACAACCAGTGTTTTGAACTCTGCATCTGGTAGATTGCTTCTCTCCATTTATTTTACTTTATTTTTTTTGGAGTTTTGTTCTGTTTAATTTGAAACATGTTTCTCTGTCTCCTCATTTTATCTGCCTCCCTGTGTTTGTTTCTATGTGTTAGATAGAACTGCTGCACCTCCCAGTCTTGGTAGAGTAGCCTTACATAGTTTGGTCCTGGATTAGGTTACCCTGGTCACCTAATTCGGGTGCTCCAGGTGTGTTCCTTGTGTGGGTGTTGTGTGCCCTCTGGTTGTAGTAGAGCCTTGATTTCTGTTGGTATGTCAGTGAGAGGGTTTGACCCTCGGTCTAAGTGGCTGTGACTACAATGGAGGAGCTAACGTGCAGGGGCTGACTCCATGGACCAGGATTTGCTTTAGCATGGCTGTGGTGGCTGCCAAGTCTAACATTTTGGTGTGTTGTTTGTAGAGGTGGTTGAGTCATGCTCTCATGTGGTCTGAAACTGGACACTGTGTGGGTTGGTTCTGGAACCCCTTTGGAGCAGCTCTGGTGCAGGCCAAGGTCAGCTGCTGCCTGTGCCCAGCCTGGGGCCACCTTTTATGATCCACAACTGATTTGCAAAAGATCGTTGGCTGTGCTGGTCTTAGAGGTACCTGGGAAAGGGGCTAAGCTGTCAACTTAGGCTGGCTAACACTAATGCTGGGTTTAGTGCTGTTTAGCAAGAAGTAGAGGGCATGCTGAGGTGAGTTGCCACTTGTTTGGGGTTTGTAAATCTTTGAGAGATTTTAGGAAAGTCAGTACCAGGAACCAAGAATGCTTGTTTGTATTTAAAAGCTGCTGGAACCAACTTGGGCATGCAAGTTTGGGAGGCAAGGTCTCAGGGAATCAATAGAGTGGGGCCAATAGTGTAAGCCAGACTGATAGAGACTCAGATTTGTCACCTGCCTGGGCCTGCCAGTTGGGTAGTAGAAGGGTTCGACAAGGAATAATGGAATCTGCCAACACTTCTGTCTAGGAGAAAGCTGCCCCTCCAGCCCTCACTCTGACTCTAGACAAGCCAGTTCCTCCTTGTAAATCCCTGATGCTTTTTCATCTGCTGCCCTGGTGCTGGAGCTTGGAGGGAGTGAGTTTATTAAATAGCAAGTAAACCCATTGAGGGCCCTTTAAGAGGAACGCTTGGACTCTAGAAGCCTTCTGTCTCACTCAGCTGCAATCCCAGCTAGTTTTCACAGCCAGAAATTATGGGGAGTTTCCCTTCCTTCACTGTAACCCTGGGCTGTGGAGCCTGGTGTAGGGCTGGGACTTAATACTCCTCAGAGGAAATCTCTGCAGGTAGGACCTCCAGAGGCAAGATATTTTTCCAGATTTTTAACACCCCCTCGTGGGTGTGGGAGAAATGGCCCTCTACCTCCTGCCAATCTCCACATGGCTTCTTCTGTATATCCTTAGTTGTAGGACTTCTGTACAGCTAGACTTCAGGTTCTCAATGATGGGTGTTCTATAGTTGTAATTTTGTTGTCATTGTGGGATGAGGTAAACACAGTATTTACCTACTTTGCCATATTGACCAGAAGTCCATTTTGTTCATCTTAGATATTTATAATGGAAGCCTAATAATCATGACTTGGCTTTAGTAATATTTTCCAAGCACTAAGTTCTGCAGAATGTATATTGTTTACTTTCTCTCCAAATGAACTTTATATTTATTCAAAATTTTATATCTGAAAGAAACTCGTTAAAGTATCTTAAAAGAATATATACAGTATGATATTATCTATATAAAGTTTAAAATATACTATGCAGTCCTGGCTGGTGTGGCTCACTGGATTGAGCATTGGTTTGCAAACTGAAAGGTTACAGGTTCAGTTCCCAGTCAGGACACATGCCTGAGTTGCAAGCCAGGTCCCTAGTTGAGGGTGTGTGAGAGGCAACCATTTGATGTTTCTCTCCCTCCCTTCTCTCCTCACTAAAAATAAAATCTTAGAAAATATATACCATGCAAAACATACATACTTATGCATTAAAGCATAAAGAAATATAATGTGAAGATTTTAGATTTAAATTAGAGTAATTAATTGAAATAAATTTTATATGTTTTACTTTGAAAGACAGTTTGCAACAGTTTTTATTTAGAAACAGAGGATTTGTTGTATTAATAATTTTAATCAAAATGCTGTATGTGAACTTTCTAAACTTGAACGTTAGGCCTTAATGATGTGTCAGTTGGTTGAGTGTCATGTTGCAAATCAGAGGATCGCCAATTCCATTCTCTGTCAGGGCACATGCCTGGGTTGTGGGTTTGGTCCCAGGTTGGGGCATGTACCAGAGGCAACCAGTTGATGTTTCTCACATAGATGTTTCTCTCCCTCTTTTTCTTCCTCCCTTCCCTTCTCTCTAAAAATAAATAAATAAAATCTTTAAAAAATAAAATAAACCAGATGTTATATTTGATCCTTGGATGGATGAGAGACAAATTTATGTATCATTAGAGATAATTTACAACCTTTTAGTCTTGGGAATAAACTGAAATGAAGATGTAGTACTTATCTGGCCTTGGTAGAATAAAATAGTTGCACACCATTGTTAACATATTTGATTGTTGAGAAGGTGCTGGACGCAGATTCTCTGTAGCTGCTCTGAGATTTCTCATCTTTTAGAGTAATTTGATCATTGGAGCCAGAGGCAGTAGGGAGGCATCTAATGTGTAAGGAAAAATGGGTACTTTCCTCAGGGTTCAGGAACACTTATTCCTAGGGATTTGGAACAATTGAAATAATACATTTACAAGTATGAGCAGAAAGAAGTATACTAAAGGTATGCTATAAAGGCACCAGAAATAGTAACTCTTATACTCTTGAAAGTAATGAACTAGATCCCTGACCAGTGTGGCTCAGTTAGTTGGGTGTCATCCCACAAAGCAGAAAATCTCCAGTTGGGTTCCCAGTCAGGGCACATGACTAGTTGCGGGTTTGGTCTCTGTTGGGGTGTGTACCACAGGCAACAACAGATTGTAAGTTACTTTATGAGCATGGTGTCATGCCTAAAGCTGATTATTAGGTGTACATTAAGCACTGTTTAGCAAAGAGAAGTCACAAGAAGCTGAAGATAGGCTTGTATGTTGTAAAGTATTGATTAATTTTTGAATAATGACTAAGATAGGAATAGCACTAAAGTCTGGTGAAATTGTACTTGTGGGAGCTTACAGCTTAGGTAAGAATTAACCAGTATGAATGGAAAATGTAGGCTCATTGTTTTCAAGTTTTTGTAGAATGAATATAAGGCATATGATTGATGAATTAAGGTGATTCTTAAAAATTATTAGTTTGGGAGGCAGCTAAGCATGATAAAAAATGAGCATCTCTGTTTAGTTGTTATTAATTGGAAGTTTGCTTAAAATAACATACCACAATAAGAATTGGTCTTTTAAAATTTTTAACTTAAAAGTTTTAAATTTTTATTTTTGATTTAAGTATAATTGACACATAACATTATATAAGTTTCAGGTGTACAGCCTAAAAATGTGATATTTGTAACACTGGAAATGATCATCACAATAAGTCTAGTTACCATCTGTCACCTTGCAAAGCTAAAATATTTTCTTCTTGTAATGAGAATTTTTAAGATTCACTCTCATAGCAATTTTAAATATTCACTATGGTACTTATTGACTATAGCCACCATGCTGTACATTACATCACATTACTTTTTGAAGTATAAAGCTTTTTTAAATTTGTGTTTAGTTGAAAGTTGAACATAAATCAATAAATATGTTTGGGATATATAAGGAAGTGGGCAATAGAGTAGAGAGATAGTTTGGTTGGGGATACAAATTATAATCAGAAGAGTGCTGGCAAACTGTGGTAAAAAAAGAAAATAACTAAAGATCAAAGAGGCAAGTTCTCTATCCTACTTTGTTTTAAGCCAGTTAGTGGAAGGCTTTTTATTTATTTTTTTTATGGTACTTACCTTTTTTCAGAGGTAAAGGCAGGGTTTGAGAGGGGGTCATCCAAGGTCTGTCTAGAACATATCCAGCTATGCACTATGAAAAATAGAGACATTTATTGAAGAAGATACAGGATACAAGAAACATTGTACATAGGACAATGATGCCTTAGTCTCCTTCAAAGTAGGTACCTTGGGTCTTCACCAAGTTCTCCCAATAACTATCAGCAGCCCCATTGTATTTTCTTTAATCACATCTACAATCTGAAATCTCTTCCCTTTCAAAGGTGATTTTAGTTTTGGGAAAAGCCAGAAGTGACAGGGCACCAAATCTGGGCTGTAAGGAGACTGAGTCACCTGGACAATTTGATGTTTTGCCAAACAAAACTGCACAAGAGGTGATGTGTGTGATTGTAATGAAACTGCCAATCACCACTTGGCCATAGCTGCAGCCTTCTGAATCATCCAAATAGTTTCTGTGGAGGAATGTTCTAGCTTAACCAAAATTTGATGCCAATAGATCAATGAAACAGAATAGAGAGCCCAGAAATAAACCCACACCCTCATAGAAAATTAACATTCAACAGAAGAAGCAAGCACATGCAATGGGCTAAAGATAGCTTATTCAATAAATGGTGTTGGGAAAATTGGACAGATATGTGCAGAAAAATGAAATTAGACCATCTTCTTACACCACACACAAGAATAAATTCAAAATGGATCAGAGAGTTAGCTGCTAGACCTGAAACCATAAAAATCCTAGGAGAAAACATAGGCAGCAAAATCTTGGACATTGCTTGTAGCAATTTTTTATCAGATATATTTCCACAGGCAAAAGAAACAAGAAAAAATAAACAAATGGGACTACCTCAAACTAAAGAGTTTTTACACAGCAAAAGAAATCATCAACAAAATAAAAAGACAACCTACAGAATGGGAGAACATATTCTGATAAGGGGTTGATATCCAAAATTTATAAAGAACTTAAAAAACTCAACACCAAAAAGCAAAGCCCAACTAAAAAATGGGCAAAGGACCTGAATAGATACTTCTCCAGAAAGGACATACTGATGGCCAATAGACATATGAAAAGATGTTCAATGTCACTAATCATCAGAGAAATGCAAATTAAAACCACAGACTTCTGGCCAAGATGGAGGTGTAGGTAGATACGCTGTGCATCCTCGCACAACTGAAAGAAGGACAACAACAAATTTAAAAACAAAAAATCAGAATCAACAGAAAATTGAACTGTATGGAAGTCTGACAACCAAGGAGTTAAAGAAGAAACACTCATCCAGAAACAATTCATCCACTGGTAGGAGGGGTGGAGATAGGCATCCGGGGCAGAGAGGCCTCACAGCAAGGTGGTGGCTGTTGGACCAGGTGAGGCAGCAGCTGGCATGATGAGTGGTCCCACATTTGCATGCAGATAAACTAGGAGGAACATCTGGGGAGTGAGACAGACCATGCAATCCAGGGTTCCAGCACGGGGAAATAAAGCCTCAAAACCTGTGACCGAAAAAATCTGTGGGAGTTGAGGCAGAGAGAGAAACTCCCAGTCTCACAGGGCAGTTTGTTGGAGATAACCACAGGGTCCTAGAATGTACACAAACCCACCCACCTGGGAATCAGCACCAGCAGTACCCAATTTGCTTGTGGGTAGCTGTAGAAGTGACTGAAAGTTAGCAGAGAGCTGAACAATCATCACTGTTCCCTCTCTGACCCCTCCCCCACATACAGTGCCACAACCTACGTTGCCCTGCCCTGGTGAATACCTAAGGCTCCATCCTTTACTATGTAACAGATGCACCAAGACAAAAATAAAATGTCCCAAATGAAAGAATAGATCAAAGCTCTTTAAAAATACAACTAAGTGATGAGGAGATAGCTAACCTATCAGATGCACAGTTCAAAACACTAGTAATCAGGATGCTCACAGAATTGGTTGAGTGTGGTCACAAAATAGAGTGAAAAGTGAAATAAAGGAAAATGTACCGGGAACCAACTGTGATGGGAAGGAAAATGGGACTCAAATCAACAGTTCAGACCGGAAGGAAGAAAGAAACATTGAACCAGAACAGAATGAAGAAACAAGAATTCCAAAAAATGAGGAGAGGTTTAGGAACCTCCAGGACAACTTTAAACAATGCCAGCAACTGGCATTGTTCCCTCTCTGACCCCTCCCCCACATACACCACCACAATGCAGCAACCTGGATTGCCCCACCCTGGCAAACACCTAAGGCTCTGCCCTTTACTATGTAATGGGTGCATTGAGACAAAGAAATATGGCCAAAAGAAAAGGTCAAAACTCCAGAAAAACAACTAAGTGACAAGGAGAGAAATAACCTGTCAGATGTGGAGTTCAAAACACTGGTAATCAGAATGCTCACAGAAATGATTGAGTTCAGTTACAAAATGAAGGAAGAAATGAAGGCTCTACAAAGTGAAATAAGGGAAAATATACAGGGAACCAACAGTGAAGGGAAGGAAATAGGACTCAAATCAATGATTTGGAACAAAAGGAAGAAATAAATATCCAACCAGAACAGAATGCAGAAACAAGAATTCAAAAAAATGAGGAGAGGCTTAGGAACCTCCAGGACAACTTTAAACATTCCCACATCCGAATCATAGGGGTGCCAGAAAGGAAGAGGAACAGCAAGAAACTGAAAACTTACTTGAACAAATAATGAAGGAGAACTTCCCCAATCTGGCAAAGGAAATAGACTTCCAGGAGTCTCAGAATATCCCAAAGAAGTTGGATCCAACAAAGCACACACCAAGGCACATCGTAATTACATCATCCAAGAGTAAAGATAAGGAGAGAATCTTAAAAGCAGCAAGAGGAAAGGAGACAGTTACCTTCCAAACATTTCCCATAAGACTATCAGCTGATTTCTCAAAAGAAATCCTATGGGCAAGAAGGGGCTGGAAAGAAGTATTCAAAGTCATGAAAGGCAAGGACCTGCATCCAAGATTACTCTATCCAGCAAAGCTATCATTCAGACTGGAAGGGCAGATACAGTGCTTCCTAGATAAGGTCAAGTTAAAGGAGTTCATGATCACTAAGCCCTTATCATATGAAATATTAAAGGGACTTATCTAAGAAAAAGATGATAAAAAATATGAACAGTAAAATGACAACAAACTCAAAACTATTAACAACTGAACATAAAAAAAACACAAAAACAAATTAAGCAAACAACTAGAACAGGACCAGAATCACAGAAATGGAGATCACATGGAGAGTTTTCAACAGGGAAGGGGCTGAGGGAATGGAGAAAAAGGTACAGAGAATAAAAAGCATAAATGGTGGGTACAGAATAGACAGGGGTAGGTTAAGAATAGTATAGAAAATGTAGAAGCCTAAGAACTTATATATATGACCCATGGCTGTGAAGTAAGGGGGGCAGGAATGCGGTGGAAGGGAGTGTGCAGGTTGGAAGGGAATAAAGTGGGAAAATGGGACAACTGGTAATGGCATCATCAATAAAATATATTAAAAAAACAAATTATAACTACAGTGAGATTTGGAAGATCTCATGCCTGTTATAAAGGCTATCATCAGTAAATCAACAAAGAAGTGCTGGTGAGGATGTGAGAAAGGGGAACCGTTTTGCATTGTTAGTGGAAATGCAGACTGGTGCAGCCACTGTTTCAAGCAGTATGGAGATACCTTAAAAACTAAAAACAGATCTGCCTTTGACCCAGCAATCACATTTCTGGGAATATATCTGAAGGAACCCAAAAACACTTATTTGAAAGAACATAACCACCCCTATGTTCTTTGCAGCATTATGTATGGTTGACAAGATATGGAAGCAGCCCAAATGTCCATCAATAGATGAGTGGAAAAACAACTATGGGACATTTACAAAATGGAATTCTACTTGGCTGTTAAAAAGGAGAAAATTTTACCCTTTGCTACAATATGAATGGACCTGGAGAGTATTATGCTAAGTGAAATAAGGAGTCAGAGAAAGACAAATACCATATGATTTCACTCATGAATCTAAAGATCTTTCTGAATTAGCAAGCAAACAGAAACAGACTCATAGATGGAGAGCAGATGACAGCAAGTGGTGGGCAGAGGTGGGTGGGGGTGGGAGGACTGAGCAAAAAGGAAAAGGGACTAATGGACATGGACAATAATGTGGTGATTGCTGGGGGGAGAGTGGTAAAAGGGGATTAAATGGTAATGGAAAAAATACAATAAAAACATTTAATTAAAATCATTAAATATTTAATAGCAACATATACATTTTATTTGTATATTAGTGACTTAATAACTAATAAAAATGAAATTCTAAAAATAAATTTAATGCAGATTCATTGCTCTACTTGGTCAGTCATTTTGAATGCCACAGCCACATAGAGTGCTCGCTCAGTGGGTGTCTACCGCCCCCACTGACTAGTATAATGAATATAGGACAGTCCTGTCCACTCTTCTTGGCTGCAGGTTACATTGATGCTGCACAAACTGTTCTCGTTATATTAATGGCTGGACTTTTTCTGGACAGATCTCATATATCTACGTGGGAAAGTGTTACTTATTTAACTAGTTGGAGAAAATAGTTTGAGAGATTATTGTTCAAGCATTTGATTGTTTTTACTTAACCATTGTGATTTTCAAGTTTTAATTTGTAAGGTATTTAATACTAAGTACACTTCTTCATTAAACTATAATAATGACTCTTTTTGCACATAATGAACTTGGAATCCAACCTCAAAATACTTTTTTATTTGCTGTTTTCATAAATACTCTTCATCATTCGTAGTTAGTATTTCTGATACCATATTTTGATATGTTTTCACATAAACTATTGGTCTATTTATAAAACAAGACATAAAGATGTAGCAGAGAAGGCAGGAAATACTTGATGTTTGTATGCCATATCTTGTTCTCTGCTTCCTGTCAGTTAAACCACGATGAGGGGAACAGAGACACAGATGTACAGTTGCTGCTTTAATGTCCCATTAGGGAGACCAGTTAAGTATAAAGCTTGTTTCATTAAACTTTGGTTACTTAATTGATCTTGGGTATGTCGGAGGCTTGTTTTGTGTTCTGTGGAATGTATAGATTACAATTAGATGTGTTATAGAAAATATAATTTTTGCATAATTCAAAGTGTTTAATTTTGTGAAAATTTTGTAGGCCATAAAAGATTGGTTGTTTGTACATATGGTATACATTCAATATGAAATGATAAGCTAATATTTTGATATTGAAATTTTAATATTCTGAGTATTTATTTATTTTTGTATTTGGGGGTATCAGGATTCTTGAATACTTGTAAAGCATTTTGTGGTACAAATTTATGATGAAAGGAAGTATAGAGGTTGACTTATCCAAGAAAATATAATTAGTAAATGGTAGAACTAGTATTTGAATGCAGGTCTTCTGATGCTGCGTCTTGTGTTATTTTGGCTGGGAGGTAGGGGAGAGTTTGTTTTCATTAAATTGCTATTTCAGCAATTATAAAGTGATTTAAGCTTTTAAGTTTACTTTTGTTCATTCTACCTGGAATGTCCACCACCTCTTCTGCTCACATTCTCTTCACTTTGAAAAAATAGATGTTACTTATCCCTAGAGAAATGTCCCACATGTTACTTTTTTTTAGAGATTTTCTCAGGTTCTCACAGGTATTTCTTTCTTTCTCTGTACTCCCTCATCACTTGATTGACTTACTTATTTATATTGTGCATAATCTGTTTACATATCTTTTTCTTTAGGCAGTGAACTACTTTACTTCTGTATACCCAGTACCTAGCATATAATAGATTTTATGAATACGTGTTAGATAAGTAAATACATGACTGAATTTCTTTTCTTCATGCTAAAATCAACAAGCTGATTAAAGAACTGTAATGTGGCTCTTCTCTGCAGTATTTCTTTATGGTTTAATTGTAAGAAATAATTTCTTTGTGATTTCTCTCATGCTTTTGCCCTCCCACTATTTGTTTTTTGCTATTTATTGAAATCAAGTATCTCAGTGAAATAATTAGTGTTTCCGCCCTAGTTAGAAGTAGTGATTATTCACTAAGAAAATGTAGCTAATAATACTTTAGTTTCTTGAATTGCTAAGCATCAAAAATCTTTTGCTTTTGTCTCTAGATTAATCTGATGAAAATGTCTAGATACTCATTGCAGTTCTGATTTCCTCACTGAATAGAGGGAATGATTCCATTTAACACTTTTTGCTTCTCCCTGTATTATTCTCATTTCTTGTCTGTAAGTCTTATGTGCCTCAGCGATTTGGGGTTGTAGATTGCAGTCTTACTATCAACAGAGCAAGATTTTTTTACATGTAAGATCAACGGTTAGACCTCTCTATTCTAGGTATGTGTTTAAAAATTTCATATACTAATAGTTTTTTCACCTGAAAATTGATATATGTTACTATCTTATTTCTAAAATTCAAATTTAAATCATCAAAAGAAAAATCAAATCTCAGGATTTAAATTTGCTTTATTAAAGATTGAAGGAAAAATTATAAAGTTACATGAATTTCATTTTTAAGGAATTTCAAAAGAAGCAACTGAGTAGTTCTTTTGTTTATTAAAACCCAATTTAGGCTTGACATGTGGAAAATAGTTCATAGGGTTTTTGAGTACCATTTTACACATGGGGCTTTCTGTTTGTGCACCATTTATTTTTTGGTGTTGCTATATTACTGTGTTTGAATCAGAAAATACATATGTTATCACTTTGAGGATAGTCAGTGAAGTATAGCCTACCACCAGTTAGTCTGGCAAGTGAGTATATCATGGCATGTAAAATTTTATAAAATGCTAAAATGCTAATCTTTAACCATTTTAATCATGAATTTTAGTAAGTAAATTTTTTATTAATAAAAGTAAATGTCCTTTGATCATAAGGCCTTATTTGACTTTCAACATAATATAGTCTTAATAATCCTTTAAATTATATTAGTTAATAATGAACATATAGAAAATTTATGTCTTTTGTGCTCAAGTAGTTTATAATTCTGAGAAATAGGCCATACTGAATAATTACTGAATAACATGGGAGAATATGCTTTGTACCCACTTCTGCTGTATTATGTACATTATTGTGGTTGATGTTTGTTCTAGCTGGTGGAATGTGATTGCCCATAGGGAAAAACTGTGTCTGAGCCACTGTCTTTCTTATCTGGCATACAGGTCCCTAGTGAGTGTTTGCTAAATAAATAAAACAATGTAGATAGTACTGATAAGATTTCTGAAGGCCACCTAGTATATAGGGAAAGACAAATACAATAATATTTTTCTCTTATTCCTTGAAGTGTTTATTTGTAAAGGGAATTATCTTTAATCCCAATATACATTATTGTTATTAAATTTCAATACTTTCAAAGTCAGATTAAAAATGCAAGTGAAATAGAAGCCCTGAGATTACCTCTAGGACTCAACGGTGTCCAACCTTTTGGCCTCTCTGGGCCACACTGGAAGAAGAGTTGTCTTGGCCACTCATTAAATACACAAACACTAACAAAAACTGATGAGCAAAAAAAAAAAAGGTTTTAAGTAAATTTATGATTTTGTGTCAAACTGCTTTCATAGCCATCCTGGGCTACATGCAGCCCACGAGCCAAGTGTTAGACACCCCTGCCTGAATCAGCTTTGCCTAGAAGTCTGCCTTTGGATTTAGCTTAATCTATTTTCCTCCAGATTTTCCCTTCCCCTCTCCTTATGTACTTACAAATTATCTGAAAGGTAAAACATTTTTCCCACAACTCTTAAGTGTCTTTACATTAGGAGAGGCCACATTTCTGTGTCCAATTGTTGGGGCTTGGGAAGTTGTGGGTGATATGAAAAGAAACTGGCAGAACTTTCTATTCATAGGTTGGGAGATAGCCTGTACTGCCTGACAATCCCACATTTTTGATGCAGAATATTTTGAGGGGGAACATAATGTTTTGATTAGGATCATTAGATTAGAAGCCTCATAAAAGTAGAAATTTTGGTGTTTTGTTTACTGCTGTATTTCTAGCACTTAGAATAGAGTATAGTATACTGTAGGTACTAAGTGTGTATTTGTTGAATGGATGAATAGACGAATGAGCATGAGCTGAAGTCAGACACTTGCCTAAACTCTCTCTGAACACCCTGAGTATTCCTTTGATAGATATTTATCATGAACCATCTGTGTAAGATATGGAAGTATGATGGTGACTGTGACAAAGTCCCTGCCCTCATTTTGTTGGCAATCTCAATCCTTATGTTCCTTATATACATAAAGTGAGGTGAATGTTAGTGATGTGAAGATTAAGTGAAAGATGTAGTAAACTTCTTAGCATAGGGTTTGGCACACATAAATGGTAGCTCTTACTTTGTTCTACATATTTATTTTCTAAACTGTTTCAGCTCCTTAAGGATATCATGGTTTTCTTTGTATCTGCAAAAACATCAGTGGTTGTTAAAGTAGTATATATGTTTTGCTTTGTAAATTGTAAAGCACTTACTAAACATAAGGTATTACTAAGAAATGATAACACAAATTAACCATATTGTGCTGTTGTACAATTCCTAGGTGTATTTCTGTGAAGTATTTTTAATCTAATATGTGCCTGTTACAACTACTAAGGCAACACTGAATTCTTGAATTTTCCAAGAGTAAGCCATAAAGCAGAAAATACCTCTACTAAAGAGCCAGGTTGAATGAAGCCTTAATTGATCAACCGGATGTTTTTATCTGTCTTGTAAACATCACCCTGGAGTCCCTAGCTGGTGTGACTCAGTGGATTGAGTGCTGTCCTGCAAACCGAAAGTTCACTGGTTCAATTGATGTGGGGACACATGCCTAGATTTCAGGCCAGGTCCCAGCTTGGGGGTGTATAAATAAATATACCCTCTCTATATAAATAAATAAAATACACCCTCCCTCTCTATAAATAAATAAAATAAAGTCTTTAAACATCACCCTGGAAGAAAGTAAAGATTCCTTGCATGTTTGTGATAGCAGTATCTACTAAGTGACTAGGAAATTTTTGTCCATCATACATATCACATCTTTCTTAATTGAGTAACTGTATCAGCATTATTTATTCAAATGTTTAATACTAAATGACAAAATACAATTATCCATAGATGCAACTAGTTCATGTATTTCAAAGTTTCACTAGTATCCAAATGGTTGTAGGTCAGTTTTGATGTTTAATTGAATAACTTGTAAGAAAGATAATAGGGTAATATCGTATTTTTTGGAAAATCTTATTTTCCTGTTATCCCCTCTTCCAATCCTTAGGTGAAAAACAAAAACTTGAAGTAAACTGAATTAGTTAAGTGACTTTTGTTTGTTTTAAATAATTTCCCCACACCCTGGGGCAGTTTAAAACTGTTGTTGAGAATCTCTATTTTATAAGTAATTAATGAAGAATTTAAGGAGGGCATATTACGCTT
Organism: Sturnira hondurensis; assembly: GCF_014824575.4. Lineage (NCBI taxonomy): Eukaryota > Metazoa > Chordata > Mammalia > Chiroptera > Phyllostomidae > Sturnira > Sturnira hondurensis. Next base: position 3,716,397 of record NW_028073705.1, read on the forward strand.
TGGTGTCTGGAAGTTATAGTGTAAGAATCAAACTATGGAATGTTTGTTTAAGCTGTTCTTATCATCTTTGGGTGGTACTCACCAGATCTCAGGTATATGACTTGCATTGGGCTTTGTAACCATAGGGATCACAGTTTGTTGTTGCAATCTGATTTGAACACTTTCGGGAACTTTCTACTTCTTCCCAAATCAAGCCTAATTTCCGCTGCCTGACTTTGAAGGCTCTCCATAATTTAGTTTTGTTTTACTTGTTTAACCACATTTTCCATTTCCCATTATCAACTCTCAGCTGTTGTAAAGCTACTGTCTCCAAACTCACTTTGGTTACTTTTGATTTTCTGCACACATTCATACACTGTACTCTATATCTACTCTATTTTTCTTTTCTATAATCTCTCTACATCCTACTTTTCTTGAAGGTTGAGTTTATGTCCTTCATTGTCTGGGAAGTATTTCCTCGACCCGTTTGACTGTACCCTCTTCTGAAATACTACAAGATCGACCAGCTTTATTAGCATTTAAATAAATACTATCTTTGGTGTTCAGTTTTCTCTCATGGTCTTATTTCCTGAGCTACATTTTAAACTTTCTGGGATCAAGTTCAAGCATTATCCTTTTTTTTTAAACCATAGTACTACATTAGGGGGGAATTTCAGTAAATATTCATCAACTTTTTACTACCAAGTCAATTGATAGAAGCATAGTTTCTTTTGCTAATGGAAAAGTATCCATTTTCAAAAGAGAGATCTTTTGATTAGCTCTGGGTATATATCAAATAAGTGTGGTAAAACTTTTCTATCAGAGAAAATATAATGCAAGGAGTTGTTGACATACTTTTTAGTTAACAATAACTAAAAATACAAATGATTTTAAAAATTGATTGAGAAATTATCTTATGAAAACTGAAAGTCCTCAATTTTAACTGTTCTGTATTATAAATCTTCCTATTATAAATAGTACTTAAAGATTACTTCTACAGTTTATACAATAGGAAAATATACTTAATGTGCATAATTTATAAATATTACATCTGTATTTTAAGTATATAAATTATAATACTGAGCCCATGCTTTCTACTTCTTCTTTTCATCTGTCATGTTGTGGTTTTGCTGCTTCTAATTTTTTGGTGCCATTGAGTTTAGAATCTTAGGTGAGTGCCAGACATCTACGAAGACAATTGTAGGAAGGACCCCATTTTAAGGATCTTCAAATTGGACATCAGAAATTCTTTGAAAATGTATTGAAAGTAGTTTTCTATTATTTAAAGAAGAAAAGGGATACACTATGAAAACAATAGGGCAGTCTCACACATCAGGAGCCAGAAAGTTTTGTGCACAAGGAATTTCAAAGTCCATCAAATTTATTGGAATTTGGGAAAAGTTGAAAATGTTTTCCTCTCTGGAGTTTATATTCTTAAGTTTAGTCCCCCTATGATTTGGAAGAGTACCCCATGATCACAGATACAAAAGATTATCATCATCCAAGAGTACATGAACGTGGTAATGAGCACAGACAGAAACCTGAGAAAGGGTATTTATTACATATAAGGTTTAAAGGGGGAAATGAGGCAGGCTGACTTTGGCTTCATTAACACTGGGGTGGGAGAGTGGGCCATGAGGGACTATAAACTACAGAAATGCTGGAATACCTGTTTTTGAGACGAAAGAGAAGAGTACAAAAATTGTGACACTTTTAAGCTTTGTTGGTGGACAGTTCCCATCCACCTTTCCAGTTTATGTGTTCAGATATCCTATTTTACAAATCTGACTGGCCATGTTTTTCTCATACCTTTTGCGACATCATGAAGAACCACTTAAGCTCTCTTAATGGAATCAAAGTTTTTTCTGTAGGTAGTGGAAGCCACTGATTAGTTTTAAGTAGAGGAGTTAAGTTCGTCATATTACTGTTTTTGATAAATTACTCTTATCAAAGAGTGAGGGTGAAGAACCCCACTGCAAGGGTGCTAGAGTGAAGGTAGTAAAACCCCGTCCATTGAATACATGGAACAGCTATCACCTAATAATGCAGTTTATGGCCATTAAGCTATTTATATGACCTTTAAATTTTGTTTTTAGTTATGATGTGTCTTTTTTTTAAGAGTAGAACTTCTTAAGACAGAATACAGTTTCTTCTAGAAGAGTATTGTGTAATGTGGGAGTTAAAGGTGGTGGGAGGTGTCATGTGGCAAAATCTCCTGGAGGAATTGAACAACATCTCACTAGATTTTCCCCTTTAATTTGGGCCAGGATGAAAGACTATTACTGATGAGAATCTGCTAATGTTCTCAGATGGGGGAACCATTGCACTAGAGTGTATCTTCTAAGAAGAAGAAAATATTCAAAAGCAGAATAAACAACCACAGAAGTGAAACAGAATTTCTTGCAAGTTGATTCTTGTTGTAGAGAGAAATTTTTTAATTATCTGAACAGGTTTTGTTGATAAACACATTTTAGCATGTCTGTGTTTCTGGATAGGTATATTTTTGTCACAGTTCAAATTTATGGTGCTAGAGAGAAGAAAGTATCTTCGGTCAGTTTACTTGCAAAATAAAAAGCACCAATTAATACCATTTAGATAATTATCACTTTCAGCCTTTTCCTAAAGAAATTAAACTTTTTTCATGACCAAGGTTAAAACAGTATTTGATTACGGTTGCATATTTTTCTTTGGTTTTAAATTCTCTTGTTTTCAGAACATGCTCAAAAAAAGGGTTAATCTTGAGACCACAGGTCTGGACAGGTCTAGCTAGGTATGTGATCTGTTTGGCTGTTTTGCAAGGTGCTATAAATGCTGCCAGAGTGTAATCTGACACCAGGTAGGGCCAAGTGGCCAATGATGGAAAGTGGAAAACAATGCGAAAGAACTGGAATTTCAGGTCTGAGTAGTGAGTAATTGTAGGCTGTCCTCAGAGTCCTGAAACTGTTCTTCTGGGTGTCAGCATAAAGGTGAAAGCATAATGTGAAGTCAGTCAGCCTGTTCTGTCTGATCCTATTAATTTTGTGAGTTTTTTTTTTGGGTGGGGGGGAGGGTTTCTAACATGGTTGAAGCTAAGGCAAGCTTATTGTCAGGTTTCCAAGGCCTGCTTCAGTTTTACATATGTCACCAGAAGCCTGACTCTGAGACTTCCTATTAAAAAAACACAAACACCAGTTTGTGCTTCATTCACACTGCTTTTGAAAAAGTTCTAGATACTTCACTTTCCCTTGTCATCCTTGTGCCCCCCTTACAATGAAAGATGCTTAAAGCAGAATAACTACTTAAAAGATATTGGTGGCAATAATATATATGGTATTTGTATGGATTCTAAGAACATATTTTAAAACTTTTAAAAATTTTTCTTAAATTACTAGAATATTAAAAAAATTAATTTAAAGGTTGGAATATAGAAACATTGTCTTTTTGAATTAAGTTAAGATTGTTTCTCTTGTGACAGTCATTAACTTGTATTTTTTCCATTCTATTTTGTGTATGGAGTAGATGATTTAGAGAGGGCTATATTTTGAGATTTATTTACCAACTTGTGTCTTTATTTGTTTGTCTGTTTTCTTATTAGTAGGAACTGAGAAACTACTCTTGTTTGGGGAACCTGAAATCTGATTATGTACTATAAATACATTTTAGTGTGGTTATTTTTTCCACATACACAAATTTTTTAATGTAAGTCATAGTAGTACTCTATTTCCAGGGCTAGCAAGAAAAGTGTAACTAAAAATTTAAAGTATTATAATGAGTTAAGTTGTGGTAGCTTTTTAAAAAGGCTTAGTAATGTCCTTTTCACTTTTTAGGCATAGTGAAGGTAAAGCAAGATGGTATGGTATGCTAGTGCTTGGAAAAGAACAATAATAGTAAAACTTTAAGATATAAGGCAATAATAGAAAAATCTACAAACTCTTGCTTCTGTTGTTCCAGGTAAAGAGATGATTGAAAATGATTTAACAGCCATCAAGAGGTTACATAAATTAGTGTACAGACCATTGCTGTAAATATTTGTGTAAGATTTCTTATTTTTCCAGATATTCTGCTAAAGGAAAATACTAACAAAGTTCTATTAATGTAGATGCTGGGTTCTCTCTAGCTTTTGTTACCATCAGCTGTCTGTATGACCTCAGACAAAACAAGAGTGCTCCAGCCCAAATTAATCAGCTCTTCAGTGGATGCATTGTTGTAGGTAATTCTTTGATCTTTTTCAGATCTAAAATTGTGTGAATTTACAATTTTAGAATAGGCAGTCTCTTGGAAGATTGTACAGAATTTTATTTTGATACCACTGACTTACTATTTTCATTTCTGCTAGGAGCTAATATGAAGCATTCTAGTATTTTAGAAAACAAACGAAAAGGCCTAACTATGGTCTATTATATAAGAATTCCAGCTCTGGTTGGTGTAGCTCAGTGGATTGAGTGTAGGCCTGAGAACCAAAGCATTGACGGTTTGATTCCCAGTCAGGGCACATGCCTGGGTTGCAGGCCAGGTCCCCAGCATGGGATGTGCTAGAGGCAACCATACACTGATGTTCCACTCCCTCTCTTTCTCCCTCCCTTCCCCATCTCTCTAAAATAAATGAATAAAAATCTTTAAAAAAATGAATTCCAGTCATTACAGTTTGTGGGTTTATTGCTTTCTTCTCATTTAAATAGCTTCTTTCTCTCAGTTTCTAATTCTATTGTCTTTAATTTCTGTTGTATTTCTTTAAATGTAATCTTTTTTCCAAATATACTTACTTTTCTTAAAATAGGTATGTTGATATGTTGAGAAGGTACTTGGCATCTGGGGTTACTACAGAATTCTAGTTCTCTAGATACTACCAACCCTATAAATATATACATATGTAAATTCATTTATACACACACCCAAACACTGTCTGAATACTCCCCTGTTGTTCTAAGCTGGTGACTTTTACCTTCTCTGGGCCAGAATTGTCTTGTCTTAAGCCCTTTTGTTTTTTTGTCTGTTTGATTGGTCCTTTTTATTTATCAAATTTTCTATTGAGTATCATAAGTTGGTGGCTTAGTAGCTTCCAAAGGGTAGCAGTGATTTTTCAAATACAGTTATGAAGTAATAGGCTTTTAGACCCTGTGTTTAAAACCCTTTTAAGAAAACCTAAATTGCATTTAATCAGGGATTGCTCATCTCTAATGAGCAAGCATTAGAAATATTAAAAACTGATTTTGATTTTATAATACCTGAAATCTTTTGTAATAAACACAAATTAACCATTTTAATTGGTTGTAGTAGCCAGTGTGGCGTGCTCAGGGTTTTGTGTTTACAATCAGTACATTCACTTTATTTGGAACAGAGGCACAATGGAACTCTGTTACAGGGAAGCTTGCCAGACAGGGTGAGGTCCTAGCCCCAAAGCACCTGGATTTATCAGAGTTGTTAAATCGCTAGGCACTGGAATAGAAGTATGCTTACGTTAGTAATGGGCTCTGGTGTTCTCTGTTGGATTCTGGCAAATAACTATAGTAAAGGAAACTCCCGGGGAGTGTGGAAGTGAGACTTCAGGAATAATCAGTTACCTGGCGTTCACCAGTTACATATCTCTTGCACTATACTTAGACTATAAGGAAGCTAATTTGTAATTGAGTAACATTTATATGCCAAGCATTCTGCATATGCTTTTTGTATCTCATCTTCGTAACAACTCTAGATTTTTGTCTTATTCATTATACCCATTTTATATAAAATGAGGAAACTGTGGATCACACCTATTTTGCAGAAAGAGGAGATTGAAACTGTTAATTGTCCAAGGTCATAATGCAGAATATTCAAACTCAAGTGGTCTGACTCCAGAGCATGTGCTCTTGTTTTGCTTGCTTTACCATTTTACCTTAAGTCTGGAGCTTATTTGTGTGATAAGAAGCTAGGAATCTTATTGCTGAGGCATTCCTCTGGAATGTCTCCTTGAAAAATAAGAATTTGGTCCGGACCAGTTAAAAGACATGCGAACTTGGTAGGGAAGTTTTTATTATTTGAGAGATGCCCAACGAGATGAACTCTCAAACTGTGCAAATTAAGTTAACTGTTTATGTCTTAGTGTTGAATGAACAATTTTCACTTATTTTTCCTACTTTTTAAAGACTGACACTTCGAAAATAAAATGTTGGAAAACAACACAGAAGAGTGTTCCCAAATAATAATATATAGCTAATAATAAATTTAAACAAATTTTAAATACACTGAAGACCTTATAATTTGTTAGAATAAAGCAGAGGCCTTTTTTTCTCCTTAGTCTGAATACCCACATTTATCCATACAAGAGCAACGTTGAGGAATAAAATGATAAGTTCAGTTTTGGACATGTTTTAGACACATTGAATTTGAGGGACACTGAGATAGATTTATCTTATAGCATAGTGAGTAGATTTGGAGATCAAGCTGAATTAGATATGGAGATTTGTTTTTTCCCCCATTTAGTGTAATATTTACTTAGAAATCTATGTTCCAAACTTCTAAATATAAATACTGGGTATATTTAGTGGCAAGGCTATATACTGTAGTCATACACAGAGTCCTAATTTAGAGGATGAGGATTCTAGTTGTAGTTCTTTTGTGCTTTTGGACTTGGAAACCTTGGGCACAGAGACTTGGTTTACTCATAATAATTTGAATCATTAATCTAGATGTTAACGCTCATCTAAAACACAGGGGCTTTGTTATTTAAATACCTCTGATATGTAAAGGTGATAACACTGGATAGATCGGGAATGAGAAAATTTCTCCCCAAGAACCACCTTTGGTGCCATAGGTTATATATTGATTCAGAGAAGAGGAAGAGCAAAAAGGAGAAAGGGTACAAAAAGACAGTGTCAAAGGGCTAATTAAATCCAATAAAAGAGTTCAAGAGCTTTTCTTTACTGATACATTTTCAGTTTATGAACATCTACATAGAAATGAACAAAAGCTACGTACCAGAGTAGAGGTGTTTCTATCCTAACAAATGGCTTAGTAAAAATGGGTAGTCATTTTAGTTTTGGATTATTGCTCTTCATTGTAAGGTGTATGTTGATTACTTGTTCTTATTTTTGAGATTTGAAAAAATCATTAAAGCACAGTAGCAGTGTATAATTGCTGCTAAGAAAAAGTACGTAATTGTAGTGGAAAAGAAAGTGAAACTTAACTTTACATAGATGTGTTCACATTCATCATTAGTACAGTGTCACTTTGTGTTTGCGAACAAATGGATTTTTGAGTGTATTTGAAATTTAGCTTTTTACAGGAAAACTTTTGTATTAGAATAATGGTTTCCTCATTATCAAAAGTACTACAGTCATTGTTTATAAAGAATATGTGTAAAAATAGCTTAGATATCTAATGATAGATTTTTAAAACAATATATCATTAATATAATTATTTTATTATTACTATGGGCAACACAGTTTTGATAGGTACAGAAGAACTTTTATGTATTTTTATTTGTTATTTTAAAATTAAATTTATTAGCATGACATTGTTTAATAAAGTTATATGAGTTTCAGGTGTACAATTCAGAAGAAATTTTTAGGCATTGGTTACTTACCCAGAAAGTCCAAAAGGGTTTTGCTCTAATTATCCTGATACCTGGCATATTGCTTTGCAAATAATAGAAACTCAAACATTTATTCAATTGAATTAGGGGACAATTTTCAAATATGAGACAATGTACAAGTAGTGTTAACTTCGAGGCATGGGCAGTAAGGGCTGTATTTTTGAAGGTCCATATAGGTCAATGCATGGGGGTTAGGAACCTTTGTGAAAGAAATGGTACTTCACTTGTGCATTGAAGAATGGAAAAGATACGAATGGGTGCTGAGAATTAGAACCAGTATTCCTGGAATGGGAATAACAAGTTGAGAAGGGAGGCAAGAAATAACTGTGGTTTGTGTAGGCCCATAAGGAAGCAAGCCATATAGAAGAATTGGGTTGGGTGAGTAAAGGAAAGATTATAAGTAACATTTGTCTAAGGTCAGTGTATGTCTTATGTTTATATCTCTGTGATCAATTCAGGTCAAAGCATTTTATTTTTCCCTTTAGATACGGTGCATTGCTCAAAAACTACCTGAATGTTCTAAAAATACCCAATGTTACAGTTAACTCATTAAAAGGGGTGGAGTAGGTGAGTGTGGAAACTGCTGGGTTAGAATTTAGTCAGTAGAAATATCACCTGAATTGGATTATTAACCCTTATATTATTTCAATATTTAGTTAGGGAAATCAAGGTATAATCCATGATTACCCCTAGCATACAGGAATATGTATAGGGAACTGGCTTTACTGAAATTAGGAAACTCATATATGATTTGGCTAGCACATGCTAGCTAGATTTAAGTTTTCAGGGAAACTCATTTACCAGCTCAGCTTCATTCCTGAACTTGTCTCTTTAAAATTAAATTGTAAATGTTGTTTCAAAAAACTAGATATTACTTAATGTGATATATTTTTATATCTTTGTCTTTTCATTCTCATTTATAGCCATAACCATATGATACAACATTTAATAAAATTAAGATAAACTTCTAAATTAAAATTTTCCTTTTTTGATCGCAGTGGTAATTTTTTAAAAAATAGGCAAGCATCTTTGGAAGGTACTTTTTAAGCATTTCTCCCTCCACTGTGAAATTGTTTTCACTCTTGAGTTGCGCTTCTGTTTTTCTACCATTGTAAAGTGCAGTTCTTTGCATGTTCTAATTTGCCATGACGTGGTCAAGTGCTGTTTCCTTCCTGTTGCTTGCAAGCCTGTGCTAGAGATAAGGATAGATTTCAGTGCATTAAAAAAGAAGCCACTGAAGACAGGCTTAAGCATGGTAAAGCATTCTACTTATCAGAAACCTTTTTAAAGAACAGAAAGAGTGGACTTTAATTCCTGCTTATTTTTAAAAGCTCATACAATAGTACTAAACTTTAAATGTATTAGACACATTTTTAAATTCTTATATATTAGGGCTAATTAGGGATACTGTCTGAATATTTCTGTTATAGTAAGATATACACTATGAAATGACTCAGAGTGTAGCATTTCCTATGTATGTGGTTTACTGAGTTAGTGGAAAGAAGAACATATGTCATTTACTGTAATTACAAACCTAGTTATTGCTGGGTGATTAGATGTACATTTTTAAATATTTGGTATTTTAACAGTAGTTTAACTGGAGGGAAGGGAGACTAGCTTCATTTTCAGTAATGAGAGGTGATTTTTATCTCAGCAGGAATGAAATGTTCAAAGAAAATATGTATTTAACTTTTTTTTAAAGGCCTGTGTTCATTAGTTTTCTTGATTTTGTTCAAAAACATTAACAAAAATACTTTCGAGACACTGCCCTCCATATCAGTTGTTATATTCTAAGTGGGTATGATTGCTTTTTCATAACTAACTTGAGCTTTTGTTTTTTTTCAGGCAAAGAAGTTCTAGAGAAGAAAATTGTCAGAAAAATTTGAATATAGTACCAGAAAATTTGAAGACCTTTCCTAAAGAAACCAAGAAAATCTGAAGTACCTTCCCTAAAGAAAACCTGGGTATACAATAACTTCACAGACTTAGCTGGGTTATTTTGTTTTGTTTTTAACGCAAATTGTCACTGGATTCTGCTGCCTGATACTTGAACCTGCTTGGAATTTTTCTCATGTGGATCTAAGAGGAATGCTTTATTATGGCTGCTGTTGTCCAACAGAACGACCTAGTATTTGAATTTGCCAGTAACATCATGGAGGATGAACAACAGGTATGAGACCTATAAAAAATTGGATTTTAACAAATGTATTATGATTTCTCCATTTGGATCAGAATTTACTTTAAAAGGCAGTAGGAGAAACTTTAATGTAAAAATTTAGATAATAAAATTTTGTAGGTAATTGTATCTTATGTTTTAAATACTTGCTAATTTGTTGCAGAATATTACCTTAGCTGTGATGTTGTAATAAGGAAGTAATACTTTTAGAGTTAGGCTCGTTTTTCTGTAAAATGAGACTTACATACCTTAAGAAATTATTTGAAAAGTTTTAGAAGACATACTAACAGATGTGTGCATTTTTTAATAGTTTGCAATGGGTTGGAATCGTTGCTTGCAGTTACACAGTAATGTATGTAATTAATTAATATTTGTAATCCTAGGCTATTTTTTCAAGCTAATGAAAAGATGTTAGCAGTTCTGTAATCATATATCATTTCAGTCCAAAGCATGTGTCTCTGAGGAAATTACTTTATTTCTTTAGATCTGGATTTTACCATCTTTTTAATGAGGGGATTGAACTGAAGAATTTCTAAATTGGCTTTATTGAATTTATACTTTATTGAATTAAGATGTACAAATTACTGTTTCTGGAATGTAAAAAGGGTCCAAGAGATATTAAGAAAAGGGTCTCAGTTAACTGTACCCCGCTTTGTACCCCCCTCTTTTGGGCAGGGGTGGGTGAGAGGTGTTTTGGACTTTGTAATTTACTTCATTTAAAAGACATTACATGGGACATGATGTAAGAGAAATAGTGTGTTAGACATAGTGTACTGGGAAAAATATTTTGAGGACCAGTAGGTTTAAAATACACCTAGTATAGTCGATTTATATACTGAAAGAAACCTAATTTCAAATATCTATCTTTAGTAGATCAATTATAATGTGTTATGCTTTTATTCTAGAAACAGTTAGTGCAGGTAGTAAAATTGATTCTTAACTTTTGGCATTATAATTTCTTAGCTATTTGTATCATCCATTGAAGTTACAGAACTTTTTAAAAAATGATAAATAAACCTGCAGAAGATCAGAATTTGGATTAAGGTGCCTTAAAATCAAGATGAGGTTTGGGTATGGATGCAAAAAGTTTGAGGGAGAGGATTGCTTGGTCCCAGTTAAAAATATATTAATAGTTATATGGATTTAATCTAGAGAAGAGATATTTTAGGGAGGAGAAAGTATTTTGAATTTTGTTTTAAAGCAGGATGTTTCTGTATATGTTAAGGTTTGAAAACTGTGTTTACTGTGAAGCCCTTTTAGACGAAAGATCCCAGGCTTGATGTGGTGAGGTTTGTTCTCGGGATGTGGCTGCAGAGGACAAAGCTGTAAGCCACTCACTGGTATGTTCCAGTGCAGGGGCTTTGACACACTCTTGACCATGAGGAATACATTTCACATTATGGTGCAGTTTTTATACATGTGTCCATATAGCCTTTAAAAAGTTTTGTAAAATAATACTTACCCTCACTATATGTATGATGCATTTAGTTTATCTTGGAGAGGTTACTAATGTGCTTGGAGAGAGAGAGTGCTCTTAGCTTAACATGAAAATGTGCACATATGTGTATTTTTAAGTTATTTATTTCTATCTAACAGGAATATATATTAGCTTTGTGCAGGTATTATTATAAGGACTTTATACATATTAAATATATGAGGCAAATGTTATTATCCATATGTTACAATGAGGAAGTTGAGACATAAAGAGGTTAAGTGACTTGCTTGAAACCCATATAGCTAGTAAGTAGTGGGTCTGCATTTGAATCCAAGAAGTTTGACTCTCATTAATGATGTTGAACACTCTTGCAACTATATATGACAATCTTACTGTATTATAATCAGCATCAAAATGTTTGGGGCAATTGGCCAGGTTTAGAGTTCTGCAGTCTATGGCATAGCAAACTTAAACTGATTCATATGGAGGTAAGGTCCCGTAGTGTCAGTCTTATTATTATTAGCACCTTATCTAACCTGTGCTTCTACTTCCTTGTTTGTTTGCTTGTTAAATTTGTTTTTAATTAGAAATAATGCCATGCCAATTATAATAGAAGTCATCTTATATGAGGTCTATCCAGAAGGTATCCAGCCATGTAACATGAAAAATAGAGACATTTATTGCAGAAGATACAGGTTGTAAGAAACATTGTATATACAACAATGACACCTCAGTCCCCTTCAGAGTAGGCGTCCTGAGGCCTCACCCAGTTTTCCCAGTCACCATTAGCTACCCCATCATATTTTTCTGAATCTCATCTACAGTTTGAAATCTCTTCCCTTTCAAAGGTGATTTTAGTTTTGGGAAAAGCCAGAAGTTGCAGAGTGCCAAATCTGGGCTGTAAGGAGGCTGAGTTATCTGGGTGATTTGATGTTTTGCCAAAAAGAGTCATCGAATAGTTTCCATGGAAGAATGTACAGGCTTAACACAAAATTTGATGCTGATTTGTTGCTCTACTCACTCTGTCATATTGAGTGCCATGGCCACACTGTACACATGCTCATTCAACATCTATCTACTGCCCCCACTATCTAGTACAGTGAAGTCATCATTGTTCATGCATGCCCATCCCAGTCCACTCACCTTGGCTGCTAGGTTACATTGGATGTCACACAAACTGTTCTTATATTAACAATGGCTAGACTTTTTCTGGACTAACTTCATATGATATTATGTAAAATAAATAGTGAAAGTCTCTCTTCCTTCTCACTCCTTAATTCTATTTTTTCCCCAAAGAAACTAGTATTGGCTCTTTGATGTTTAATTTTTTTTAGACAAAGGCCTAAACAAAAGAATGATATACATACATACAAAAACAACCCAGAGGTTGTTTTTAAGGTATAAATGAAAGTTTGCCAAACTGTTTTTTGTGACTTGTTTGTTTATACTTAATGTTATCATTTTTTTCACCTGATGGCTGGATCATTTTATATTTTACTGTCTCACAGTATTTTGCTATTATAAACAATACTGAAATAAACATTCTAGTCTGGGCATGATTAAGAGCTCAGATATTGGAGTTGGAACCTGGATTTGAATCCTGTCTCACCTCTGTGACCTTGAGCAAGCTTCTTATCCTCTTTGGTCCTTGGTTTCCTTACCTACAAAATGAGGATGATAATAACAGATTTCATATTACAGGGTTGTTGTGAGGATTAAATTAGTTGATGTATATAAAGCTCTTAGAACCGTGTTTGGTACATAGCTAATATTTACCTTGCGCTGTCAGTGTGTGTGTGTAATTATGTATAATACTATATTTTTGTACACTTGTGTGATTATTTCTGTAAGATTTCTAAAAGTAATTTACTGAGTTTGCTAAAAACATAAACATAGTATCAAGTGATTCTTCAAAAAGGCTGTATCAGTTTCTACTACCACCATTACTCTATTTCCTAATCCATCACTAATAGAAATTTTATTTTTTCTTTTTGGTCTTTTCTGATGAAAATTACATATCACTGTTTTAATTGGCCTTTCCTTGACTATTAGCAGTGAGGTTGTTGAATTGTTAATTATAAATTTTTCATTTGAATTTCCTTCAAATTACTTATTAATATCCTTTTGCCCGGTAGCTTTTAAAAAATATATTATGACCATTATATCAGCATCATTGTCTTCTAATTCATTGTGCAGTTAATGGTTAACTCTCTTTTTGTGACTGATCTTTTGTTCTTATCGGATTTTACCTTTTTGGTGTTTACTAAGCTTTTCTTACCTAAAATTATTAAATATTCCCTTTATATTTTCTTCTAGCATGTTTTATATGTTTAATTCCTTAAACATATAGTTCAGATGAAATCTACTTGTACAAAGTATGATATATAAGGATCTGATGATTCTCTTCTCCCACAAATGAGGATTCTGGCCCTTCCCCTGCTACTGAATGTTCTGTGCTTTTTACAGTAATACTGCCACCTTTATTGTATACTAAATTATCATATGTATAGACTTCAGTTTTGAACTTGCTAGTGTATTCTATTTCCTTTCATTGTTTTTGTATTGTGCCAGTATCACACTGCTTTCATAAGTATCACTCTATAGTCCTATATTAGTTTGATTGGTTGGTTCTTTATACAATCATTGTTTGAATGTACCAGATTAGAATATATTTCCTGTTTTCAGTTATGGTCTGTGGTTATAACTGTAATTGTCTAAGGAAACTGACACCATTAATGTCTGGGTGCTACCATCTTGGTGATTTTCCTTTATGTCAATTCATACTCTTTTCAAAATTGCTTGGAAGAAATGCTTTGGGCAGGATTTGTGGGGTGGGAATTTAAAAAGGAAATATCCACATTGTTGGTGTTAGCAAACCACTTCAAAGTCTGTTTTTTGCTGTCTGTTACAGACTGGGAATATTTGTACCTGAGAATGAGGAACGTACTTCTGTGGGAGAGAAACAATGTCAGTATTGAATTGCAGTGAACTCTTACTTGAAGGTTCCTCAGTTTGACCTTATTAAACAGGTGTATTTGCCTGGTGAGTGTATGAGAATAAGAAGGAAGCTGAAGGCCGTGGATAAGAGTTCTAGAGAGAAGGAAATGTGACTATATCTCAAATATCCCAGAATTTAATTTAATGAAAAACAACTTGTTGTTTAATGCTTTTTATAACTTTGATATATCACTGTATCATGGTTTTTTTTCCAGTTGTTAGTTCTAAGTAGAACTTAGTAAATCATATTGATGTTTAACAGACTTACCTCACTAGTGAAAACCTTAATGGCATGTTTGGGAAAGTGAAACAAGTATTTTTAGAGAATCTAGTAATATAAGAAGGTTTTATGACATTCTTTCTTAAGGTGTAAATTGGCTTGTTCTGACCACTGATTCCCAGGGGCAAAAGGGTTTTAAACAGTGCCTTGTTTTTTTTTGTTTGTTTTTTTTTAACAAGCTGCCTGGTAATTCTTTTTTAAAAAATTATATTGCATCAATTATGCTATTACAGTTGTCCCATTTTTTCCGCCTTTGACACTCCACCAGCACCCACCACTCCCTCAGGCAACCCCCACAACATTGTTCATGTCCTTGTGTCAGCCATATGAGTCCTTTGGCAACTCTCTTTCTTATACTGTACTTTACATCCCCATGACTATTTTGTACCAACAATTTGTACTTCTTAATCACTTCACCTTTTCACCCATTGCCCCACACCTGCCTCCCCTTTGGCAACCATTAAAACATTCTTTGTAACTAAGTGTTTGTTTCTCTTCCACTTGTTTGCTTAGTTTCTTGGGGTGTTTTTTAGATTCAGTTGATGGATATGCATTGATTGCCATTTTACTGTTCATAGTTTTGATCTTTTTCTTAAATATGTCCCTTTAACAATCCATATAACACTGGTTTGGTGATGACAAACTCCTTTAGCTTTTTTTTTTGCCTGGGAAGCTCTTTTTTTTCTTTTCTTTTTTAAAAAATATGTTTTATTGATTATGCCATTATAGTTGTCCCATTTCCCCCCTTCATTCCCCTCCACCTTGCACAACCCCTCCCCTAATCCTCCCCTTTAGTTTTTTTCCCTTTGATTCTAAATGATAGCTTTTCCAGGTAGAGCAATCTTGGTTGTGAGTCCTTCCTTTTCATGACTTTGAATATTTCTTGCCAATCCCTTCTAGCCTGCAAATTTTCTTTTGAGAAATCTGCCTGCAGTCTTATTGGAACTCCTTTGTAGATAACTAACTGCTTTTCTCTTACTGCTTTTAAGATTCTCCTTTTATCTTTAACCTTTGCCATTTTAATTATGATGTGTCTTGATGTGTGCTTCTTTGCATCCATCTTTTTTGGAACTCTCTGTGCTTCCTGGACTTCCACATTTATTTTTATCACCAGATTAGGGAAGTTTTCTTTCATTTACTTTTTCCAAATAGATTTCCAATTTCTTGTTCTTTCTCTTCTGTTTGCAGCACATCTATGATGCAAATGTTGGTATGCTTAAAATTGTCCCAGAGGCTCCTTACACTAACCTCATTTTTTTTTTTGGATTCTTTTCTTCTTGCTGTTCTAGTTGGTTATTTTTGCTTCCTTATGTTCCAAGTCATTGATTTGATTCTCTTCAACCATTCTACTGTTTTTTCCCTGTAAATTGTTCTTTATTTCAATTAGTGTATATTTTGTTTCTCGCTGGGTCTTTTTTATGCTGCTAAGGTCCTCACTAAGTTCCTTGAGCATCCTTATAATAACTGTTTTGAACTATGCATCTGGTAGATTGCTTATCTCCATTTCATTTAGCTCTTTTTCTGGAGATTTGATCTGTTCTTTCATTAGGGCCATGTTTCTTTGTCTCCTCATTTTGGTATCCTTCTTGTGTGTGTTTCTATGTATTAGGTAAAGCTGCTTTGACTCCATATCTTGGTAGTGTGGCCTAATGTAGTAAGTGTCGTGTAGGGTCCAGTGACACAGCTTCCTCTATTACCCAGTCTGGGTACTAAAGGTCTGCCTTCTATGTGGGCTGAATACACCTTCCTCTTGTAGTTGAAGCTTGGTTACTGTTGGCAGGTCAATGGAAGGGATTTACCCAGGCCAGTCAGCTGCAAGGACTGGCTATGACCCTTAACTAGCAACATCTGCCCTCCATGGAGGCCAGTGCCCACTCCACAGATCAGGACTTACTTCATCAGGGCTCTGCTGACTGTGAGTCCATCCCTTGAGTATGTCAGTTGTGGAGATGTTTGGGTGGTAGTCCTCGAACACGGTCTCTAGCTCTTGGGTTTCTCAGAAGATGCAGACCAAGGTCAGCTCCCCTCTATGTACTATCTGAGACCACCTGACATAAGCTATAAAATGATTTGTAGATCTGCTACTTGTGCTTGGCTTGGAGGTGCCCAAGCATGTCCAGGTGCTGCTAGTGCCAGGCCTGGGAGGTACAGGCCTTAGCAAGAGGTACAGTGGCTCACAGAGGCTAGCTGCTGCTCCTTTGAGAGTTTAGGAAGATCTGAAGCTTGAGCCAAGAGAAGCCATTCATATGGAAAAGCCACTGTTAAGTGCTCGGGTGGGCCTGTAAGTTGGGTGGGTTGGAGCCTCAGGGAATCATGGATGGGAGGGACAGCGGGATCCAGGTTGATGGAGGCTCAGATATGGTGCCCACTGCTCTGTGACTTTGTGCAGGGGGTGCTCACAATAGGAACCATGGCCTCTGCCAGCAGTTCTTTCTGGGAGAAAGTGATCCTCTAGCTCTAGCCCTGGTGCCAGACACTTCAGTTCCTCCTTGTATGTCACTGATGCCTTTCAAGCTGTCTCCTCAGTGCTTGAGCTCAGGGAGAGTGAGTCTGAGTAAATCTGTGTGAGGGCCCTTTAAGAGGAACTGCTTGGGAATCCATCAGTTTATTTCATGGACTCAGTCTCCACTGGTTTTTATGTCCAGAAGTTGTGGGGACTTACCTTCCTGGCACTGGAAACCTGGTAGAGGGCTTGCTGTGGGCCTGGGGCTCCTCACTCTGGAGATACCCCTCCTGATTTTTATCTACCACACATGGGTATGGGACCAGTCTGGTCCACATCTCCGCATCTTTGCTCCTCCTACAAGTCAGGGTGGATGTGGTTTCTTCTTTAATTCTATAGCTGTAGGACTTCTATTCAGCTCAGTTTTTGATGGTTCTATGTGTTGGTTCTTCTGTAGTTTAGTTGTAATTTTGAGGTGGTTGTGTGAGGAGGTGAGGCATGTTTACCTAGGCCAGGGGTGTCAAACTCATTTTCACCCGAGGCCACATCAGCCTCACAGTTGCCTTCAAAGGGCCAAATGTAATTTTAGCACTGTATACGTGTAACTACTCCTTAACCTAGGGGCAAGGAACTTGGCACTGCTGCCAGGTAGAAACAAGGTGCCGGGCTGGATAAACAAGGTGGAGGGCCAGATTCAGCCTGTGGGCATTGTGTTTGCAAGCTGTGACCTAGGCCATCATCTTGGAGAATCTCTCCCAGTAATTCCCATGTGGTGTTTAAGAATCACTACTCAGTGGCCAAGATGGAGGCATAGCTAGACACACTGTGCCTCCTCCCACAACCAGAAGAAGGACAACAACAAATTTAAAAACAAAAAACAACCAGAACTGACAGAAAATCTAACTGTATGGAAGTCCAACAACCAAGGGGTTAAAGAAAAAAAACATTCAACCAGACTGATAGGAGGGGCAGAGACAGGCAGCCAGGCAGAGAGACTAGTGGCAAGGTGGCAGCTGGAGGGCCAGGGTGGCCAAAGCTGTGGCTGGTGAACCTGGCAAGGTGGCAGATTATGGACTGGGTGGTCCCACATTCCTGTGCAGATAAAACAGGAGGAACAACTGGGGAGTGAGACAGAGTGCACAACCTAGAGTTTCAGTGCAGAGAAATGAAGCCGCAAACCTCTAATTGAAAACACCTGCGGGGGTTGAGGTGGCAGGGGGAGAAACTCCCAGCCTCACAGGAGGTTCATTGGAGAGACCAATAGAGTCCTAGAACATATACAAGCCCACCCACCCAGGAATCAGCACTAGAAAGGCCCAATTTGATTGTGGGTAGTAGGGGAAGTGACTGAAAACTGGCAGACAGCAGAGCAAGCTGCACTGTTCCCTCTCAGACCCCTCCCCCACATACAGTGCCACAACACAGCAACATGGGTTGTCCCACTCTGGTGAACACCTATTGCTCCCCCCCCTTATAGGCATAGATGAGACAAAAAAAAATGGCCCCAATGAACAGATCAAAGCTCCAGAAAAAATACAACTAAGCAATGAAGAGATAGCCAACCTATCAGATGCACAGTTCAAAACCCTGGAAATCAGGATGCTCACAGAATTGGTTGAATATGAATATGAATATTGGTTGAATATCTAGTTTGTTATCTAATATATCAAATTAGATGATAAAATGAAGGCTATGCTAAGTGAAATAAAGGAAAATGTATAGGGAACCAACAGTGAAGGGAAGGAAACTGGGATTTAAATCAACAATGTGGACCAGAAGGAAGAAAGAAACATTGAACCAGAACAGAATGAAGAAACAAGAATATAAAACAATGAGTAGGGGTACCAGAAGGAAAAGAGGAAGGGCAAGAAATTGAAAACTTATTTGAACAAATAATGAAGGAGAACTTCAATCTGGCAAAGGAAATAAAATTCCAAGAAGGCCCTGGCTGGTTTAGCTCAGTGGATTGAGTACAGGCCTGCAAACCAAAGAGTTTGCAGTTTGGTTCCCAGTCAGGGCACATGCCTGGGTTTTGGGCCAGGTCCCCAGTGGGGGCATGTGAAAAGCAATAACACATTGATGTTTCTCTCTCTCTCTTTCTTTTCCCCTTCCTCCCTCTCTAAAAATAAATAAATAAAATCTAAAAAAAAATTCCAGGAAGTCTAGAAAGCTCAGAGAGTCCCAGAGAAGTTGGACCCAAGGAGGAACACACCAAGGCACATCATGATTACATTACCCAAGATTAAAAATAAGGAGAGAATCTTAAAAGCAGTAAGAGAAAAGAAGACAGTTACCTACAAAGGAGTTCCCATCAGACTGTCAGCTGATTTCTCAAAAGAGACCTTGCAGGCAAGAAGGGGGCTGGAAAGAAGTATTCCAAGTCTTGAAAGGCTAGAGTCTACATCCAAGATTACTCTATTCAGCAAAGCTTTCATTTAGAATAGGAGGGCAGATAAAGTGCTTCCCGGATAAGATCAAGTTAAAGGAGTTCATCATTACCAAGCCCTTATTATATGACATGTTAAAGGGACTTATCTAAGAAAAAGATGATAAAAAATATGAACAATAAAATGACAACTTACAGTTATTAACAATCACACCTAAAACAAAACCAAACTAAGTGAACAAAGTAGAACAGGAACAGAATCACAGAAATAGAGATCACATGGAGTGTTATCAGCGGAGGTGTGGGAAGGAGCCAGAGCGGGGAAAGGTACAGAGAATAAGTAGTATAAATGGTAGGTAGAAAATAGACAGGGGGAGGTTAAGAATAGTATAGGAAATGTAGAAGCCAAAGAACTTACATGTATGACCCATGGACATGAACTAAAGGGGGGGAATGTGGATAGGAGGGGCTGTGCAGGGCAGAGGGGAATGGGGGGGGTGAGACAACTGTAATAGCATAATCAATAACATATGTTTAATAATAAAAAAAGAATTATTACTCAGTGTAACAGAGGTAAGCCCGGAGTGCTGTGGATACAGAGAATGGAGGCTTTGACTGCATTGCAACTTAGGTAAAGATTTACCCTGGATGTTAAATTTGAATTGAATCCTAAGGAAGATCCAGTTTATCTAGCAGGTTAAGAAGTGTTCTAGGCCCTGGCTGGTGTAGCTCAGTGGATTGAGCATGGGCCTGTGAACCAAAGGGTCGCCTGTTTGATTCCCAGTCAGGGCACATGCCTTGGTTGTGGGCCAGGTCGCCAGTAGGGGACACATGAGAGGCAACCACACACTGATGTTTGTCTCTCACTCTTTCTCCTTCCCTTCCCCTCTCTCTAAAAATAAATAAATAAAATATTTTAAGAAAAAAGAAGTGTTCAAGAACAGTATAATATTCCAAAATTTTTGATGGATTCCTATTGACTGTATAATCAGCCTAGGCACCTTAACTTATGCTTAAAAGCTTTTCATAGTGTTACTGTTTCATACTCTTTTTGTACTACATTAATTTTGCTAGCCTACTGTGTAATTTTTCCAAATACTGTACTGTTTCCCCATGGTTTGATTGCCCACATTCATACCTGTTACCTGTTTAAGTTCTAATCATCTCTCAAGATCTTGGGACAAAACCTACTTATTACAGAAACTTATCCTAAAATCATTTTTTCAGGAATTAACAACTTTATCTGGTTGGTTACATATCACTTACTGTCATTGTCACACATCTGCCATATTAAATTTTTATGTATATACATTACTAATTTCCAAAGATAAGTGCCAAACTACTTGAAGAAGGGGAATGCCTCTTACCCACTAATATCTCCCAAACTATTTAACATCATTTGTAATATATTTATTGGTTGAGTCCTCTTAAAGATTTTTCTTCTCCCTCTTACTCCTTTTGGTAAAATGATGTGGGTATATACCTGTGTTCAGTTATGGCCCTTGTCATATCAAAAGGCCTTTGAATGATGAGAGGTGATGCCATGTCCCACAGCCTTCTTGACTACAGTATATGTTTTTCTGGAAGCTGTTTGTCCACATTCTCATTTAGTGCATGGACAGTGTGGCCATATCACTATAGTTCCACGACCAGAAACAAATATTTATGGAGTATGTATATTTTAAAATTCATATTAAAATTTTTAATATACATACCACCTCAAAATAACTTTTAAACATTGTCATTGAAATTGTAAATAAGTAACATCCATTAAATGACAGTGATCACATTTATTAAATCTAGTTGGTAGGCACACAGATGTGTTTATTTTTGTGTCTACTATGTTGTAGGTTTAAATTGTCTTTCTAAAATAAAAGAATAACTAACCTCATATAGAGTTTCCTTTTCTTAGGTGACTCCTTCAAATTGCTGAGGAAATTTTTGACCTGGTTGCATTTTGAGAATGAGGTTGTATTCTATAGACTGAGAAAATATACATAAGAATATAGATCACACTAAGCTGCCATTTTTCAGCTGGAATGGTAAAATTCTGTTAGGTCAAGGGTCAAAATTAGAGTAAACAGAATGAGTGGTTAGTGTTCTATGTGTAACTTGTTCAGCACCAGTGTATTGGAGGACAGGGAGTTGGAATGATGCTACTAATCTGTACATAGACATAATGATTTCTCTATTACGTACATACAGTTCCAGGTTATATGTACCAATCTATCTCTTCTTTTTTTAATCTTGGCAGGTCAGGTTTATCAAGTCCATTAAAAGTTTGGCCATCTTTAAAATTACATACAGAAGTCACTTGTTTCTTTTCTGTATATCTGGAAAAGTCTTCATTAAAGGAGTTATGACATAGAGCCCCCAATACAAGCCTGATTATCTTTGGGGAAAGTCTGGCTTTGCATAGGACCTGAGACCCTCTTTAGGTTATGTGTAGAGACATCCCTACCTACTGCCTAGTGTTTCGTCTGGCTCATCTCCCTGCCAACTATTGGCAGCAAAGAAGCTGATGGTTATTATGAAGGAAGAATCGGTAAGGGGAGTAGCAGGAACTTTTTATTACTCACTTTTGCAGGATCTTCCTTTATGTCCCCTACCCATCACACAGAGACCCTGGGACAGCATCTTAAAAAGAATAGTAACCAGAGAGGATGTGGGAGAGGGATAAGAGGGGATAACAGGGGAAGGACCATGAAGGAACTTGTATAATGGATACATGGACAAAGCCAAAGGGGATAGGTTCGAGGGTGGGAGGTGGGGATGGGTGGGGTGGGAGGTGGGCATGGTGGGGTGAAATGGAGACACCTGTACCTGATCAACAACTTTAAAAAAAGAATATGGATGAGATCATTGCATGGAGGTAGGAAATGGACTAGGTGGGCTCTAGAAATATTCATTGATGAATTTTAGTAACTAGTGTTTACTGATGATTTTGTCCTGCACATTATGCTATATGCTTTATAAAGGTTTTCTTATTAAATTCTCCCAATGGTTTTATGAAGTAGGTACTCTAATTCTCATTTTACAGAAGAAAAAAGTGAGGCTCAGAGAAGGAAATCAATATTTGTATTTATCCATTCTGTATATCTTTCCCCAAAATGCTGTTGTGTTAGTGAATTCTTTGTTGGGGATAAAACTAGCAACCTCTGTTTTCCCAGAAAGTATTCAATTACTTGGAGCATCCTTGCTGGGGAAATAGAAAGTTAGTCTTTGATGCATCTCAGTTTAGCTATGTGTTCTTAAAAATTTTGCCTCCTTTCCATTTCACTTAACACATAGCACATAAAGTACAAGCCATTATATAAACAGATAGTAGTACTGTGTTACTGGTATTTTTTTTTAAGCCAGGGTTATGTTCAATACTATTTAGGGAATTCCCTAATGATGAAATCAATTCCCTATTGATGAAATAATGTCCTTTTATTTAGTGAAGTAAAAAGAAAACTGATTGTTAATGGTTTGTTAGAGTGTAAATTTTACAAGTGATGCCTTCAATAATGTTCATAAATCTAATAGGCTTAATATTAAGTAAGTTAGTATACAGGCAAGGGTGTTTTGTTAACACAGTGGCCAAAATTCTTAATATTGGGCAGTTCTCTTTTTTGGAAAGAAATATAATGTAGTGACTGGTAATGCATTTATGAGCTTAATATGTTTCCTCTGTTCCCTCCTAATGTAACACTGAGCCCTAAAGGTTCGAGGCAGGCCCAGGGAAGTTGCCTGGGTGTTGTGGGGATTGGAGTTAAGGAAGGAGAATTTTCTTGTCCTAAGAGGTGATGTTGTAGGTGACAGTTTAAAGATTTATTGTATTTTACAGTTTTGAACGATGTGCACTTCTCCCATTGCACTTCTTGGTATGGGCCATAAAACTACACAAGAACACTTAGGAAAAACTCCCTTTTATGTTTAAGAAAGCAGCTACTAGGAAGCTCAAGTAACTGGTAACTTCCCACCCTCTTCCCTGCCTCGAATTTAAGTACATTTAGGAGTAATTTGGTACTAAAGATTAACCTGGGAGATTTTTTCTAAGTTACTGATTTGTGTGCATCCAGATTAACTGCCTACAACTTTGAAATAACATTGAATTCTGAAAATTGATATTTCTTGTCAGTTAATCAATTGTTTTGGATATGTGTGGTAATGATGGCAAATTTTATGATGTGGATATTAGTTAAACAAAATCACTTGGTTTTTTTCTGTTTTCTGTTCTTTTTTTTCCAATATATTTGAGAATGACTAGCTTGGTTCTAGACTAAGCCAATAAACTTGTCACTCAGGATTTTTAAAATCTGGCAGATTCATTCTGTGGGGGAGTACTTTCCTTTAATATATATAACATGTCGTTTGTTTTGGTATAGACTGACTTGACTTAGAGTTGTTAGATTTTTTTTGAATGATTCTAATTTCTGTCATTGCTTCTGATCAGCTAGCTAGCATGATTTTTCCATTCTGGAAGAGGCATTGTTATAGCTAAACTGCTTCTATTCAGGAATGCCCTGCCTTATTTTATTCAATGAGTCGTATATCACATATAAGATTCTTGTCAAAAGTTCATCTTTTAAAAGTAGGAATTGCCTCTTTAATTATGATTTTACTGAAGTACTTATATATAGAATCTGCATATTTAAAAGACATTTATCAATCTAGTAGTGACTACTGTGGTGTTATCTAGTTTGTAAGGAAAATGTTTGTAAATGTTTATAAATTTAAACATGGTTAAAATTAACTATACCTTCCAAAATCTACTTATTTTTCTTTTCACCTCATAATTGATTCTGTTCACACTTAGCCAGACATACACACACAACCCACCAATATGCTGAACTTTTAAAGGAGGCACTCCAATAACAAAACTAAGATTGTTTTCAGTGACTATTTTACTTTTTGAGATTCAGGGCCAAGTCGTAATTTATCCTTCCTGAAAAAAAGAAAAATCTGGGCAAAGACTAAAGAAGGCCACTTGCATGAAAGACCTAAACTGGGATTGTATTTAAATAAATCAATTCCTCAGTAGTTTACAATGGAATTTCAAAAATTATCTTGAGGAACTCTGGAGAACAGACCATTTCACTAAGACCTTTGATGGTGCTGTGCAAAAGAGAAGCTAGGCTTCCTCAGAAACACTTACCTTCACTGGAGCCAACAGAAATAAAACAAATTTTTTCAGCCATAGTTCTCATACAATGTTCAAACATAATATATTTTTATTATTTATTTATTTATTTATTTATTTTGATAAAAAGAGAATAGTAAAGGTATATTTTTCACATGTCATAGTCTGCCAACAATTTCCTTAATCGATATGCCCCTCCATGATGTCAGGGACAAACATAATATATTTTAAATCCAAGCTTTTAAGTAAGATGAAACTTTTATTGTGACTATAATTATCTGCAGCATCTGTACTTGTAGTCTGTTGTAGGAGTTATGCTTTTGGACTCAGATTGCCTGGGTGCAGGTTTTAGCACTGCTTCTTCTAGCTGGTTGACCAGTGTCAACAAAACAGCATAATGTGATGGGGATTAACTGGGATAAATCATGTGAAGTACTTAGTACATAGTAGCTACCTTCATCATCACCACCACCACTACCAAATTAGGAATACTATTTTATCTTTATTTTATTCTATATTATATTAAAGAACTCTCAGAGAGAGAGACTGGAAGATATTTTACACAGCATTTTAATGAGTTTCCTTTTAATTAGACTAATGAAGTACTTTAATTATGTTAATTACCAGAGATTTGAATCATTTTTGTCTTATATGTACTAAGCCACTGGCTGTAACATATGGAAGACAGAGAACCCTTGGGAGGTGAGGGGACAGATAGAAGCATATTGATAGTGTCCTTTAGATATTAGCCTCCATGCCAAGAAAATGCTACCTGCTCTAGTCTTGAGTGAAGTGCAAAAATAACTGCCTAACGTTTTGTAGGGCCCTTTATAGTTTTCAGCCTTCTCCACATAACACCTTGATTCTCACAAATGACCCTGTGATATAGTATTCTTCCCATTTTCTTTTTTTATTTTTAATAGCTTTATTTACATACAATTCACATCATGATAGCTTTATTGACATATAATTCACATACTACATATTTTACTCTTTTAAAAGTATACTGTTCAATGGTTTTTAGAATAATTCACAGGGTTACACAACTATCACCACTATCTAATTTAAAAATATTTAATTACTCCAAAAGGAAACCCTTTACCCTCTAGTAGTCACTTCTTATTCTTCTCTTCTGAGTCACTGGTAACTACTGATGTACTGTCTCTATAGATTTGCCTATTCTGAACATTTTTATATAGATGGATTATATAATATATGTCCTTTTGTGTCTGGTTTCTTTCACTTAGTGTGATGTTTTGAAGGCTCATCCATGTTGTGGCATGGTATCAGTACTTCATTTCTTTTTATGACTGAATACTATTTTACTGCATGGATGTACCACATTTTGTTTATCCATTCATCTATTAATGGGCATTTGGGATGTTTCCTCCTTTTGGCTATTATGAATAATACTGCCATAACTATGTATATATAAGTTTTTATATGGGCATATTTTGAATTCTCTTGTTGGATTCCTAGGAGTAGAATTTCTGGGTCACCTGGTAACTCTATGTTCAACCTTTTGAAGAACTGCCAGGCTATTTTTCAAAGCACATATACAATTTTACAATTCTGTCAGCAAGGTATGAGGTTTCCAGTCTCTCTACAACCTCACCAATATTTGTTATTGCCTGTGTTTTTTTATTTTAGCCATCCTGGTGGGTGTGAACTGGTATCTCATCATGGTTTTGATTTCCCTAATGACTAATGATGTTGAGAATCTTTTTACAACCTTATCGGCCTTTTGGACAAATGTCTATTTTAAATCTTTTCCCCCATTTTAAACTCATCTACTTTGAATACACATTTTTTATCAGTTATGTGATTTTCAAATATTTTTTGCAATTGTATGGATTATCTTTTCACGTTCTGTTTTTTCTTTATTTCATTTTCTATTTTTCAGTTACAGTTGACAGTCTTATGGGAGCTCCCTTTTAGGTAACTAACTCCTTTTCTGCTGCTGCTTTTAAGATTTTCTCTTTGTCTTTAACTTTTGCATTTTAAATACGGTGCATCTGTTTTTTGGGAGACTCTGCACATCCTGGACTTGTATGTCTGTGTTCTTCACCTGCTTAGGGAAATTTTCTGTCATTGTTTTTTCAAATTGGTTTTCAATTTCTTGTTCTCTCTCTTCTCCTTCCAACCTCCTCATGATGCAAATGTTGGAAGAGAGGTTGCAATTCTTGAAGTTGTCCCAGAGGCTTCTTACACTGTCTTTATTTTCTTGGATTCTTTTTCTTTTTGCTGTTCTGATTGGGTGTTTTCTGCGACCTTATATTCCGTATCGTAGATTTGATTCTCAGCTTCATCTACTACTCTACTCTTGATTCCCTGTAAGTCATTCTTCATTTCAGCTAGTTTGTATCCTTCATTTCTGACTGGCCCTTTTTTATGCTGGTGAAGTTCTCACTAAGTTCATTGAGCATCCTTATAACCAGTGTTTTGAACTCTGCAGCTAGTAGACTGCTTGTCTCCATTGTATTTAGTTCTTTTTTCTGGAGATTGGTTCTGCTCTTTCATTTGAGCCATGTTTTTTTGGCAACCTCTTTGTATTTATTTCAGTGTATTAGGTAGAGCTGCTGTGTCTCCCAGTCTTGGTAAAGTGGTCTTATGTAGTAGGTATCCTATAGGGCCCAGTGGCACAGCATCCCCTATCACCTAAGCTGGGCACTCAAAGTACACCCCACCATGTGGGCTGTGTATACCCTGCTGTTGTGGTTGAGCTTTGATTGCTGTTGGCTTGTCATTGGGAGGAATTTATCCCCAGGCCTGTCGGCTGCAAGGACTGGCCACGCCCACAGACCACCATGGAAGATCAGTTGTGCAGGGACCCATTCCATAGAGCAAGACTTAGATCAACAGTGCTCTGATTTCTACTGAGTTCACCTCTTGAGTATGTTGCTTGTGGATGTGGCTAGGTGGTGCTTTGACATGGTCTGAAGCTGTCTACAAGGTATACTGGTTCCAAGGCCTCCCAAGAGTTGCAATCCAAGGTCACCTGCTACCTATGCCCTACCTGGGGCCACTCAGCATGAACTACAAAGCAATCTGCATATGGCTGCTAGATAGATGTCCTGGGCTTGGAGGTGTTCAGGTGAGTCCAGGCTGCAAACCAAAGCAGGCTGTTGCTAGTGCCAGGCCTGGGGCCATTTATTGTGAAGTATAGAGCACAATGTGACAAGATGCTCCTTGTTTGAGAGATTTTAGGAATGTCTGAACGATGAGCTAAGACATGCCATTTGTATGGAAAAGCCACTGACAAAGGTTGGTTGGGGTGGGGTCTCGGAACCACCAGTGTGGGGCAAATAGTGTGAGCCAGGTTTTTATTCAGATACGGCCCCATTTATTGGCTTTCTTGTTTGGTGTACTCAAAAAAGGAACAATGGCCTCTACCAGCACATTTGTCTGACAGAAAGCTGCCTCTCCTAGTTACCACATTGATGCCAGACAATTTATTTCCTCTTCATGTGTTCCTGGTGCCTTGTGAGCTGCTGCCCCAGTGCTAGAGCTTAGAGGGAATGAGTCTCTGTTAATTTGTGCATGAGCCCTTTAAGAACTGCCTTGGACCTAGAAGCCCTCTTCTATCTCAGCCACAATCCCTGCTGATTTTTAGTCAGAAGTTGTGAGGACTTCTCTTTCTGACACTGGAACCTGGGGTTGGGTGACCTGATGTGGGGCTGGGACCCCCACTCCTCAGAGGGAACTATGAAATAAGAGCCTTCCTGGTTGTTATTCATCATACTTGGGTATGGGTCCAGCCTGATCCATGTTTTCACCCCTTCTACCAGAGTCAATGTATTGTTCAAATATAGCAGCTGATATTTATTTTCTCTGACCTATGCTTAGGCCCTGTGGATGCAGAGCATTTTCTCATTTGATTATCACAATAACCCTGTATAGTATGATAATTTTTGTTATCCAGATTTGATGAATAAGGAAAGTCTTTATAGAGAGGAATCTGAGAAAGCTTGAACGAAGGAATAAAATGTTGCTCTTAAACACAACTGTAAAGTGACAGCACCTATATTGGAATGGAGAGTCTTTGATTCAAGAAAGCCCAGACTTTTTTTTTAATGTAAATAAATGGAAAATTCAATTTTATTCTTTTTTTTTTTAAATTTAATTCTTGTTCAAGTACAGTTTTCTGTCTTGTATTCCCAGCCCTGCCCCCCCCAGTGCTCCCCACTTCCCTCCCATTTCCGCCCCCCACCTTAGTTATTGTCCATGTGTCCTTTATACTTGTTCGTGTGAGTCCTTCCCCTTTTCCCCTGTGATTCTCTCCCCTCTCCCCTCTGGTCGCTGTCAGCCTGTTCTGTATTTGAGTGTCTTTGCTCATATTTTGCTTGCTTGTTTGTTTTGTTGTTTAGATTCCTGATATCATATGGTATTTGTCTTTCAACGCCTGGCTTATTTTGCTCAGCATAATGCAGAAAGCCCAAACTCTTAACCATTATGCTAGGAGAGATATGAGATAGGAGGAATCTTGAAGGATAAAGAGAATCTGGAAGAATATTAAGTTTGTTGTTTATAGTGATTATGAATAGGGTAAGTAGGATTTTTTACTTTCTGTTAAATATATTTGCATGTGAAAATTTTTAAAAATTATATTCATGTACTACTTTTTTATGCAGGAAAGTGTGTTTTATAAATTAGACCAGTGTATTTGTCAATATGTATTGCAGCTATATAGATTTTTTTGAATAACTGTTACAATTGCTTTTCTTTTTTTAAAAAGATTTTTATTTATTTATTAGAGAGAGGGGAAAAGGAGAGAGAAGGAGAGGGAGAGGAAAAAACATTGATATGCAAGAGATACATGGACTGGTTGCCTCTTGTATACCCATAACTGGGGACCTCACCAGCAACCCAGGCATGTACCCTGACTGGGAATCAAATGAGCAATCTTTTGTTTCACAGGCCAGCACTCAATCCATTGAGCCACACCAGCTAGGGCTGCTTTTCTTTTCTTTTCTTTTTTTTTTTTAAATAAAGAATAGAAGGGATGAGTTTCCATAAAAAGTTTGTTAATCAACAGAAGTGTTTTCTAGTTCTAGCCAAGATGGAGGCATAGGTAGAAACATTTTGCTTCCTCACACAACCAAAAGAAGGATAACAACCAATCTAAAAACAATAAACAACAGGAAGTGCCGAAAATCAAACTGCATGTAGTTCAAACAACCAAGAAATAAAACATTCACCCAGACTGGTAGGAGGGGAGAAAGGGGAGATGGGCGGCTAAGTGGAGAGGATGCAGGGCGGACCATGCAGGCAAGGCAGGCCTGGCTGAATGGGAAACTAAAGACTCAAAGCTAGCTCTAAACTACTGCAGGGATTGCCACACTGGGAGAAACTCCCCATCTCACAGGACAGAGTTCTTTGGAAAGTGGGGCTAGAGCCAGCAAGCAGAACTGTTCCCTCTCTGACCCATCTCACACAGACAGCGCCACAACACAGAAAAGAGGGTTGCTTGGCCTTGGCGAATATCTGAGGCCCTGCTGCCTTACAACATAACAGCTGCACCGAGACAAAGAAATATGAACACATTAAAACTTCAGAAAAAAAGCTAAGTGACAAGGAGATACACAAGCTATCTGATGCTGAGTTCAAAACACTGGTAATCAGATGCTCATCAAACTGATTGAGCGTGGTCACCAAATGAAGGAAGAAATGAACACTACCCAAAGTGAAATAAAGCAAAATATACAGGGAACCAACAGTGATGGGAAGGAAACTGGGACTCAAATCAATGACTCGGGACAAAAGGAAGAATAAATGTCCAACCAGAACAGAATGAAGAAACACGAATTCAAAAAAAAAAATGAGGAGAGGCTTAGGAATCTCTGCGACAACTTCAAACACTCTAACATCCAAATCATAGGGATGCCAGAGGAGAAGAACGGGAGCAAGAAGTTGAAAACTTATTTGAACAAATAATGAAAAAAACCTTCCCAACTCTGGCAAAGCAAATAGACTTCCCAGAAATCCAGGAAGCCCAGAGAGTCCCAAAGAAGGTGGACCCAAAGAGGAACACACCAACACACATCATCATTAAGTTACCCAAGATTAAAGGTAAGGAAAAAATCTTAAGAGCAGCAAGAGGAAAGGAGACAGTAACTTACAAAGAAGTACCCATCAGACTATTAGCTGATTTCTCAGAAGAATCCTTACAGGCAAGAAGGGGCTAGAAAGAAGTATTCAATGTCATAAAAGGCAAGGACCTACATCCAAGATTACTCTATCCAGTAAAGCTATCATTTAGAATGGAAGGGCAGATAAAGTGCTTTCCAGATAAGGTCAAATTAGGGGAGTTCATCATCACCAAGCCCTTATTATATGAAATGCTAAAGGGACTTATATAAGAAATAGAAAATCGAAAACTATGAACAGTAAAATGTTAACAGACTCAAAACTATCAACAACTGAACCTAAAAAACAAAAACAAAAACTAAGCAAACAACTAGAACAGTGACAGAACCAGAGAATGGTGATTACATGGCAGGTTTCAGTGTGGAGGGGGAGGGGAAAAATGGGGGTAGGGAGAGTACAAGGAATAAAAAGATAATTGGTATGCATAAACTAGACGGGGAAAGATTAAGAATGATATAAGGAACAGAGAAGCCAAAGAACTTATATGTACAACCCATGTGAGGTCAGATGGTATTGGTCTTTCTCTGACTGTCTTATTCCAGTTACTGTAATGCTTTCCAGGTCCATTCATGCTGTTGCAAAGGGTAATATTTCCTTCTTTGTTACAACCAAGTAGTATTCCATTATGTAAATATGCCACAGCTTTTTTAAAAAGATTTTATTTATTTATTTTTAGAGATGGAAAGGAGGGAGAAAGTGAGAGAAACATTGATGTGTGGTTGCCTCTTATGCACCCCCCTGCTGGGGACCTGGTCCTTTACCCAGGCTTGTGTCCTGCCTGGGAATTCAACCAGCTACCCTTTGGTTCGAGGGGTGGCACTAATCCACTGAGCCACACTAGCCAGGGCTGCCACAGCTTTTTTAATCCACCCATCTGCTGAGAATACTTGGTCTGGTTTCATGGCTTGGCTACTGTAAATAACGCTGCAGTGAACATAGGGGTGCATGTATTCTTTTGAATTATTATTTTGGGATTCTAGGATATATTCTCAAAAGTGGAATTTCTGGGTCATATGACAATTTCATCTTTAATTTTTTGAGGTAACTCTATACTGCTTTCCACAGTGGCTGCACCAGTATGCATTCCCACCAGCAGTATACTAGGGTTCCCTTTTTCTCCATGTCCTCACCAACACTTGTTACTTGTTGATTTGTTGATGATAGCCATTCCAGTGGGTGTGAGGTGATGTCTCATAAAAACTTTACATTAAGGGACTTCCGCCAAGATGGAGGCATAGGGGGAAACACTGTGCCTTCTCCCACAACCAAGTTTGAACACAACAAAGGTTTGGAGAACTAGGACACAACCAAAGACCAGAAAACGGAATTATACAGAAGTCTGACAACTACGAACCGTTCAGCGGGGGACGGTAAGAGAGGCGGAGCCAGCAGCGGAGCTGGGTCAGGGAAAGACAGATCCCCCGACCTAGGCGCGCAGGCAGCCCGGAACCAGTCAGGGTGTGGGGCAGACTGACCACGGTCACACATTCATGCATAGTGAGACGGACCACACAGGCCCCAGGGGGCGAACCCAGTGGTGGAGGGCTGACAGCGGTGGCACACTCGCGTGCAGTGGAAAGAAACACGTGGGCCTGGTGACGGTGGTGGCTGCGGCGCCGGGGCCACGGCATGGCGGCAGACGGGAAGCCATTGTCCCTCTTTGACCCCGCCCCCACATACAATGTCACAACCCAGTGACTTAGTTGCCCTGTTCTAGTGAACACTTTAGGGCTCTGATCCTGCTACGGAACAGGCACGAACAGCCCAAAAGATGGTGCAAGAAGAACTCAGAGTCCCAGAGCCAATAACTCTAAGCAACCAAGAAATTGCCAGCCTCTCAGAAGCACAATTCAAGACACTATTTATCTGGATGCTCACAGAACTGGTAGATTATAGTCACAAATTAGAGGAACATAGTCACAAATTAGAGGAACATATGAAGGCTAAACTAATTGAAATGAAGGGAGATGCACAGGAAACCAACAGTGATGGAAAGGAAACTGGGACTCAAATCAATGGAATGGACCAGAAGGAAGAACAAAACATCCAACCAGAAAGGAATGAAGAAATGAGAATTCAAAAAAATGAGGAGAGGCTTAGGAACCTCCAGGACATCTTTAAACGTTCCAACATCCGGATTATAGGGGTACCAGAAGGGGGAAAGAAACAGCCACGAGTGGAAAACTTATTTGAACAAATAATAAAGGAGAACTTCCCCAGTCTGGCAAAGGAAATAGACTTCCAGGAAATCCAGGAAGCTCAGAGAGTGCCAAAGAAGTTGGACCCAAGAAGGAACACACCAAGGCACATCATAATTACATTAGCCAAGACCAAAATGAAGGAGAGAATCCTAGAAGCAGCAAGGGATAAGGGGACAGTCACCTACAAAGGAGTACCCATCAGACTGTCAGCGGATTTCTCAAAAGAGACCTTACAGGCAAGAAGGGGCTGGAAAGAAGTATTCCAAGTCATGAAATCCAAAGACCTACAGCCAAGATTGCTTTATCCAGCAAAACTTTCATTTAGAATGGAAGGACAGATAAAGTGCTTCTCAGATAAGGTCAAGTTCAAGGAGTTCATCATCACCAAGCCCTTATTATATGAAATGCTAAAGGGACTTATCTAAGAAAAAAGAAGATGAAAAATATGAACAGTGAAAGGACAGCAAACTCACAGTTATTAACAACCACACCTAAAACAAAAGTAAACCAAGAGGACAGCTAGATCAGGAGTGGAACCATAGAAGTGAAGAACACATGGAAAGTTAGAAACAGGGGGGTGGGAGGGGGAGAAGGGGGGAGAAGGCACAGAAAATAGCATAGATGGTAGGTAGAAAATAGGGGGGAGGGCGAGAATAGTGGGGGAAATATAGAATCTAAAGAACTTGAGACACGTGGTTATAAACTAAGGTGGGGAGAATGGTGGGGGAGGGGATGTGCAGGGTGGAGGGGAATGAAGGGGGGGAATAGAACAACTGTAATGGTATAATCAATAAAATATATTTTAAAAAAACTTTACATTAAGCATTGGAGATCTGTTGCATAGTCCTGGCTTGTTTTATGTAATACATCAATTTTGAAATCACTTAAAATATACTTTGGAAATTGGCTACAGTGGTAGCTATTGGGGAAGGGAACTATTTGGAAAGGGGACAATAATGTATATCTTGGGATATAAATATATTCATATATTAATTTTCAAAAATAATTTTAAAAATATATCATAGGAATTTATTCAAAGGATATTAATGTTGGTTTATTTTGTTTAGTGGCCATCCTAATATTGTATGTGTATATCCAGCTAGGTGTGCTGTGTCTAGATATTATTAAAATTTTTATTATGATTTATATGAGTGAATGAAGGAGTACCATCACAGTATTTGACCTGGTTTCAGTCTCATCCCCTCAAATGCTCTCCTTTCACCTCTTCCCCAGAACAATGCTCAGAGCTGAAGGAGCTACAGAATAGTATATTGGAGACATTTGGAAATTCTTTTTTTCCCATCAGATGGACTTCTGCTTTTTAAACTTTTTATTTGCATAATAGTATAAATACAAAAATACATATAAATCACAAGTGTATCATTTGATAAATTTGCACAAAGTGAAAATACATTGGTATACAGCTTTTGGTTTTAGTTGAAACTAAATGGTTGTTGCTGAGAGTAGATGGTTTTGTTTACTTTTTTTTGAAAAAAACTATTGTCATTAAAAATACAATAAGAACAAAAACTGTGCCTGCTAATACAAAATATTAGTAAGCCAAGTTCCTACCCCCACATTTATTGAAATATAATTTACTTATAACAGTATTTGTATTTAAGATACACAGTGTGGCCCTGGCTCGTGTAGCTCAGTGGATTGAGCATGAACCTGCGAACCAAACGATCGTGGTTCGATTTCCAGTCAGGGCACATGCCTGGGTTGCAAGCCAGTTCCCAGCAGGGGACTCACGAGAAGAAACCACACATTAATATTTCTATCCCCTTCCCTTCCCCTCTAAATATAAATAAATAAAATCTTTTAAAAAAAGAAAAGATATACAATGTGATGGTATCTGCATATCTTACTAGTAAGCCAGATTCTAAGTGTTTATTTCTATCTAAATCAAATGTGAAGGACTTTGATCATTAAAATATTTGACTGAATGCTCACAATATGACATACCATACAAAAATGATAAATTTACATCATTTAATTCTTACAATAGCGGTAGAAGATAGTGTCATTCTTACTGTAGATAGAAATGAAAACTAGGCCCTGGCTGGTGTAGCTCAGTGGATTGAGCGCGGGCCTGCAAACCACACAGTCACGGTTCGATTCCAAGTCAGGGCACATACCTGGGTGGCAGGCCAGTTTCCAGCAGGAGACTCACGAGAGGCAACCATACATTGATATTTCTCTCCTTCTCTCCTTCCCTTCCCCTCTAAAGATAAATAAATAAAATTTAAAAAAAAAGAAATGAAAACTAAAGGCTAGAGAAGCTGAATAATTTTCCTTTCAAACATCCAGAGCATGCATGGTGCGTTCTAGCCTATTTTAAAGGTCATTTTTATCCTAGAGGCTAAGCACTTTATGTTATATTCTGTTTTCACTATGTGTATTTCTAGTGCATTTGCTCCATGGTAAATGTGGTCAGATTATCCTGATAGAGTAAGGTATTGAGGTTTTGTTTTTAAAATTAAAGGTGAAGGAGGTTATTTCAAACTGTCATCTTCTAATAAGGCTTCAGGACAGCATTATGATTGGAAGAGAGGACACAGGAATTCATTTCAGAGATGTGTTTTTATAGCAAGTGCACTCTTTAGTTTGCATGTTAATCAGGTGGCCTTGGGTTGGGGACAGCCATTGAAAATTATGGGACAAGTAAGGCCCCCATGCCACTTTTGGTATTGCCTTTTCTTGAGGCAAAATATGGTATAAACCACATAAATCACTTGAAAGTATGCTGATTTTGCACCTTTCTTAAAAAAGGAATATATACATTGGGGAAATTTTTAGACTATTCTTAACCTTGTCTTCTTTCAGGAAAACATTTGATAGCTATTTCATTTTAAGCTATTTCATAAAAGACCTTGTGAGGCAGGATGTTTCGCAACTACATACCAGATTCATCTCTGTTAGAGAAGCTTGGCAAACATGTTATTTGAAAGTACTTTTGATTTTTATATCCAAAAACCTATTGAATAAACTTACTTAATAGAGTTGGAGTAATGATCTGTAGTTTCTTAAATATCTACCTGAGGCCTTGAAAAGTGGTATGTTGAGGAAGCAAGCAAGTCTAGTCAGGGTAGTAACATATTGTACTGTTTACAAATTGGTCACTTTCCTTCTCTTTTTAACTTGATGGTATTGCCACATATGTCATCAGCCATAGTACATGTTAGCTATATAGTGAACAATGTTGAAATTTGGGGAACTGTCTCTGTCTCCTGCTAAAAATTGGTTTGATCTTTATTATTGCTTTAAAATTGTTAAAATTTAGCTTCCAACTCTTGTCCTAAATTTGCCTGAAACTAACAGGAAGGAAGACTGGTATGTGTATTTTTCTTTCTGGAGCTGTTAAGACCTTCAATAAAGGTTAGAGGATTAGAGAAGGGGAAATGGAGGGACAACTGTACATTTACTGAAACACACACACACACACACGTGCACACACACACACATACACACATATAAGTAGACCTGTACAGTTCAAACCAATGTTCAAGGATCAGCTCTATTTTGTATATACAGATTCAGATGTGTTACCTAAGATTCAAGAGTTGGTCTGTTTCTTGTATATGAATTATTAGCACCCTTGAGAAATTAGAGGTGAACAAATTTGGATATATATCTTTTATTTCAGTGGACTAGAAAAGGATGACCAATGCTTTTCATAAAGGGAGCAAGTATCTTAGAAGATAGTATGGCTAAATTGCGAGTGATCCTAGGAAGTCCCTGGGGCCCAAGAGTAACTGGCTATACCCACAAGACAGTTTATAGTAGATTCAGATTGGAGAACCCTGCAAAAAATAATATTGAAAGTCATACCTCAGCATGCTTCTTACCTATTCTGTTTTTCTAAACAGAGCCAAATATGCCAACAAAACCAACCATGTTTAATGCTGACTATAATGTATACGGGTAAAGAACATGGACCCTGGAGTTGATTTAAGTTAATATTCTACCACTTACTAACTATATGACTTGGGGAAGATTATTTCCTGTGTAAAAAATAGATAATCCCATGTATCTCCCTCATAGGATTTTATGATGATTAAGTGAGGTGGTGATCCATGTAAAGCAATGAGCAGAATCCCTGGCATATATTAAGTGCTAATAAATATTAGCTATTAGCTAATGGCAGTAGCAGAGACAGCAGATATGTGTCCAGTGTGCATGCTACTCCCTCCCCCACTCCATGTAGTCCAAAGAATGAATATCTCTTCTACTGTAATGTTATAAATTTAAGATCCATGCCTTTAAAATACATATTGACAAGAGAAAACCTGAAAGTGCCCTTCCAGGATTGGCTGATGCTCTTCTTACATTTAAAGTAAGGAAAATAAGGTCATGACAGTAGGATTAGAGAAGGCTCTAGGTTTCCTGGTTCACAATCTTTGTTTTTTACCACATGTGTCTAAATCACAGAATCATGTGACCCTTTTTATTCTTAATTAAGCTTTTACTTAAAAGGAAATTAACTTTTCTCTGTACTTTTGTGTTTGACATTTTTATTTAAGTAGCATAAAAATCTTTGAACTGAAATGAAAAAATGACTGTTAAAGCAAATTAGAAAATGGTTGATTATACATAGATTTCTCTGTTAGAGAATTAAAAACTGGTAACGGTGGTTGCCTCTTGGGAGGGACATGAATACTGGAGTACAGGTAGCTAGCATTGATTATGGTGATATCTGATGAGGTGTTTCTGAGACCTGCAAATTCTGGAGAATAATTGATTCCTCCAGTTCACTTATAGATTAGTAGAGTAGAATAAGGAAGAAAGTAGTAACAGGTATATCTACTTATTTGAAACTACATAGATTTGTATAAGATTTTTGGAGATGTCCTTTGTAATAACCACATTCCTAACATTTGCTACCCAAATATCAGGGGCCAAACAGATTTGGGTAAGAGGGAATACTTCGGTTTCATTTGGGTGAGGACTGCTCCTATGAATTGCATTGATATGCCTCTAACTTAGTAGGGGATCCTGGATAAATTTCTTAACCTAACTTCTCATCTGCTAGTGGATGGAGATGGTAAGCCTTATTCTTACTTAGTACATAGAACTTTGAGGTAAAAAAAATGAAGTCATGTAAAAATCAACTGAATTCTAGGTTCAGCCTTGTTAGAATACTATGGGCTTGACTTGAACTTGTAGGAGAGAAATGTGTTAACAACTGTATGTTGTTCATGCTAGGTTAGATTGTACTATTCATCTTTCAAAAAAAGAGAAAGGAGAGGCCAGATTCAACTATGCTTTGGCCACTTTACATACTTTCCTGTGTGTGTGTGTGTGTGTGTGTTTTACAGTGTAATGCTTGAGACTTCTACTTTTTGTTTAAACCTTATTTTGAGAGCCAGTTTACTTCTGAATAACTTCCTCATTTCTGAAATAGGAAGAGACACTTTTAAATAAAGTAATCCAAATATATTTAAAGGCTACTAATTGTAAATTTTAGAGCACAGCATTCAAGAAAGCACTAATGGTATCTGTTTAGCACCTCCAGTAATTATGTATTTAATTATTTAATGAAATTATTATGATAGAAGTAATAGTTAACCTCCGTGTACAGTGCTACAAACATATTAATTTTTAAAAATTGAGGCTGCTTAGTTATATAATGAAACCATAAATAACTTTTTTAATGCAGCAGACTTACTGAAGGAAAATAACAAAGTACCTGAAATTACTATGTATGGACAGTAACTTTTTCTTACATTTAGGAAGATAATGGGTTATGAGGATATGTCTTAAGAAACAGGATACTTACATAGTCTTGAGCTAATAGGTTACGAGGATATGTTTTAAGAAACAAGATAGTTACATAGTCTTGAGCTATCTTCCCATAAGATACTTAAGTACAAAGGGAAATCTGATGCAGAGTTCAAAACACTGGTATCAGGATGCTCACAGAATTGATAGAGCTTGGTCACAAAATGAAGGAGGAAATGAAGACTATACAAAGTGAAATAAAGAAAAATATACAGGGAACCAACAGTGAAGGGAAGGAAACTGGAACTCAAACAGTTTGGAACAAAAGGAAGAAATAAACATCCAACTGGAACAGAATGAAGAAATAAGAATTCAAAAATTGAGAGGCTTAGGAATCTCTGGGACAACTTCAAACACTCCAACATCCAAATCATAGGGCTACCAGAAGGAGAAGAACAAGAGCAAGAAGTTTGAAGACTTACTTGAACAAATAATGAAGGAAAACTTCCCCAATCTGGTGAAGGAAATAGACTTCCAGGAATTCTAGGAACCCCAGAGAGACCCAAAGAAATTGGACTTAAGGAGGAACACACCAAGGCACATCATCATTAAGTTACCCAAGATTAAAGATAAAGAAAAACCACTATGGATAACAGTATGGAATTTTCTAAGAAAACGAAAAATGAATCTGCCTTTTGACCCAGCAGTTTCATTGCTAGCATTATATTCTAAGAAACCTGAAACACCAATCCAAAAGAACCTATGCACCCCAATGTTCATAGCAGCACAATTTACAATAGCTGGAAACAACCTTGATGGAAGCCCATCAGTAAATGAATGGATAAAAAACCATGGTACATGTACACAATGGAAGTCTATGCAGCAGGAAGTAAAAAGGAGCTCCTACCCTTTGCAACAGCATGGATGGAACTGGAAAGCATTATGCTGAGTGAAATAAGCCAGGCGGTGAGAGACAAATACCATATGATCTCACCTTTAACAGAATCCTAAACAACAAAACAAACAAGCAAGCAAAATATAACCAAAGACACTGAAATAAAGAACAGGCTGACAGTGACCAGAAGGGAGAGGGGAGGGAATTTCAGGGGAAAAGGGGAAGGGTTTACAGAAACAAGTATAAAGGACACATGGACAAAAACTAAGGCGGATGGAAATGGGAGGGAGGTGGGGAGGGGTGGGGGTGGGGATGGGAGTAAAAGAAAGAAAACTGTACTTGAACAATAATGAAAATAAATTTTAAAAGATAAGGAAAGAATCTTAAGAGCAGCAAGAGGAAAGGAGACAGTTACCTACAAAGGAGTGCCCATAAGTCTCTCAGCTGATTTCTCAAAAGAAATCTTATAGGCAAGAGGGGGCTGGAAAGAAGTATGTGAAGTCATGAAAGGCAAGGACCTACATCCAAGATTACTCTATCCAGCAAAGCTTTCATTCAGAATGGAAGGGCAGATACGGTGCTTCCCAGGTAAGGTCAGGTTAAAGGAGTTCATCATTACCAAGCCTTTATTATATGAAACATTAAAGGGACTTATCTAAGAAATAAAGATCAAAAACTATGAACAGTAAAATGACACCAAACTTACAACTATCAACAACAGAACATAAAAACAAAACAAAACAAAAATGAACTAAGTGAACGAGAACAGGAACAGAATCACAGAAATGGAGATCACATGAAGGGTTACCCATGGGGAGGGGAAGGGGGAGAATGGGGATAAAAGGTACAGGGAATAAGAAGCATAATAGTAGGGTACAAAATAAATGGGGAGGTTAAGAATACTATAGGAAATGGAGAAGTCAGAGAACTTATATGTACAACCCATGGACATGAACTAAGGTGGGGGATGGTGGAAGGTGACAGGAGGGTACAGGGAGAAGGGGACTCAAGGGAAGAAAAAAGTTGGGACAACTGTAATAGCATAATCAATAAAAAGTTCTTAAAAAAGAAAGGGGGAAATAGTAACTTTATAATGGATAAACCTGGTAGATATCACCCTAAGTGATCAAAGTTAATATCACCAGTTATGGGACAAATAGTTGTATTAACCTCCTGATATGATGTGTTTGAAAGGATACAACATTACTTCCTTGATATTCTTACCAGAAATGCAAACTGAATCTAATCACGAGTTATTATCATACAGACCAAAATTGGGAGACATTTTACAAAACAAATGACCCATTTTCTTCAAAAGTCTCAGGAGCATGAAAGGCAAAGAAAAACTGAAAAGCCACTCTAGATTAAGGGCTAAGAAATTGTATCAGATTAAAAGAGTTGTCATAAAAGAAACATGATGAAGCCTATGATCGGATTGGATCCTGAACCAAATTTTGTTTTCTTTTTTTTTAAAAAAGAACATTGGCCCTGGCTGGTGTAGCTCAGTGAATTGAGCGCGGGCCTGCGAACCACATGATCGTGGTTTGATTCCCAGTCAGGGCACATGCCTGGGTTGCAGACCAGTTCCCAGCAGGGGACTCACGAGAGGCAACCATACACTGATATTTCTCTCCTTCTCTCCTTCCCTTCCCCTCTAAAGATAAATAAATAAAATATTAAAAATAAATAAATAAAAAGGACATTGATGACCTGCCTGGTGTAGCTCAGTGGATTGGGCATGGGTCTGCAACCCAAACAACTGCAGTTCGATTCCCAGTCAGGGCACATGCCTGGGTTGCAGGCCAGTTACCAGCAGGGGACTCACGAGAGGCAATCATACGTTGATGTTTCTCTCCCTCTCTCCTTCCCTTCCCCTCTAAAGATAAATAAAATCTTTTTTTAAATAAAATCTTTTTAAAAATAAAATAAAAAGGACATTGATAAGACAATTGCAGAAATTTGCATAAGATTTATAGCTTGAATCAGTGGTCCCCAACCTTTTTGGCACCAGGGACTGGAAGACAGTTTTTCCAGGGACCTAGGCAGACCAGGGTTGGGGGCCAGTTGGTTTTGGGATGATTCAAGTGCATTACATTTATTGTGAACTTTATTTCTATTGTTACATTGTAATATATAATGAAATAATTATACAGCTTACCACTTGCTAGGGTCAGCACTTGGGTTTACCAAAACTGTGACTGAGACAAGTGGGCAGTGTGGGGAAAGAGGCTTGGATGGAAGTGGTAAATAAAATAATGAGCAGACCACATGTGGATTAAAATAAGTGTCAGATTCTGTCAGAGCTTGCCACCAGATGCAGCTGTACAATTGAAGTACATTAACTCACTTGCCACTCTAAGCCTGCCACCAGATAATAGCACCAGATTGTCACTTGCCACTCACTGATGGGGTTTTGATATGCAAGCAGTTGATTTACTATGATCTCAGTGTAGTCAAACCTCTCTGCTAATGATAATCTGTTTGCAGCCGCTCCCCTGCACTAGCATCACTGCCTCAATTCCACCTCAGGTCATCAGACATTAGATGGGAGCATGCAACCTAGATTCCTTGCATGTGCAGTTCACAGTAGGGTTTGTGCTCCTATGAGAATCTAATGCTGCCACTGACCTGACAGGAGGTAACGGGCTCAGGCAGTAATGTGAGTGATGGGGAGTGGCTGCAAATACAGATGAAAGTTTGCTCACTGGCTGGCTCTCTTTGCTACTCACCTCCTGCTGTGCAGCCTGGTTCCTAGCAGGCCAGCCAGCGGTTGGGGACCCCTGGATTAAATGATAGTACTATATCACTATTACTTTTCTGGTTGTGATCATTGTGCTCTCTTTGTATAAGATAATATCCATGTTTTCAGGAAACACATTGAAGTATTTAGGGTTAAAGAACCAATATGTCTACATCTTTCAAATAAATCAGAAAAAAGTGTCGGTGTAGAAATAATAATA
Source organism: Sturnira hondurensis (assembly GCF_014824575.4). NCBI lineage: Eukaryota > Metazoa > Chordata > Mammalia > Chiroptera > Phyllostomidae > Sturnira > Sturnira hondurensis. The sequence continues at coordinate 3,758,691 of NW_028073705.1, forward strand.
TAGAAAGAGAATGATAGACATGATTATGTGTTAAAATTACAGGAATATTGATGGCGTTTGTAGGGGAATTATTTTTATACTACTTTTACAATCTTTTTAAGTCTGAAATGTTTTAAAAGGAAATAGTAAGTTAATGAGATTTGTCTCTAAATGATTTTTCCCTTTTTTGCATCAATAGGCTGTTTATTTCTTATTAGTAACTTGAGGGATGATGATTTACAGAGAAATGTTAAATGAAAGTGTACCAAATTAATAATACCATTACAAACGATAGGTAGAACAATGTAAAATGAGTTGATAAATATCAAAACATTTTTACTGTATTTGAAAAGTAATTCTTTTATAGACAGCCCTCATTATTACTTAGTATTATGATCCATGTATACATTATATTGACACATTCAAAAAACTTTTTATATGCTTTTTACTCTTGACATTGAATTCTTTTCATGAACAGTTAACTGATCTTTCAGCAGGTTGTTCAAAACACTCTCTGGGTCAGTTTACTGATTTGTTGAATGAGGTGGCTAGAATAGATTATACTTTAAGGGTCCTTTCAGTTCTCAAATTCTGAGATCTCATTATTAGAAAGAAAATGAAAGTTAATTTGCCCATTTGAGTCAAAAGTTGTTAAACACAGCTTGTGTGCCAAGTGACAGTGTAGTACTTATTTAAACTCACAGATATTTTTCTGTCAAACTTTTGTTGAGGTTATATTTAATCTTACATTTGTATGCAATTTCTCAGGCAGTAAAGATATTAGTAAATTTAATGTGGTTTAAAAGTATACTTTTATAGAATTTTCAAATGAAAGCTTGGTTTTTAAGACTCAAGATTAATAGTGAAAGTTTGTTATCTTAATAGATATATAATCACTTCAATCTAAAGGGATTGTCAAGATATAAGTAGCTGATGGTATAAAAATTATATTGATGTTCAGTATAAAATAATTTTTGATTATATCCAACAAAAATTTATTTTGCCAATTCTTTTTTCCCCTTACTTCTCTCAGCTTGGTGATCCAGCTATTTTTCCTGCTGTAATAGTGGAACATGTCCCTGGTGCTGATATTCTCAATAGTTATGCGGGTCTAGCCTGTGTGGAAGAGCCCAATGACATGATTACTGAGAGTTCTCTGGATGTCGCTGAAGAAGAGATCATAGATGATGACGATGAAAATATAACCCTTACAGGTGTGTGTGCCTCCAGCAGCGCCTTACTTCAGCCTCGTTTTAGGCAATGTTCTAGCCCTGTAATTTTGGGAGTATACAAAATCCCTGACTTGATGTTAAATAACTCTATTACCTGCAGAGGTTAGAGCCCTGTAGGGAGAAGGAAATTTCCTTTTCTTTCTCATCTGCCTATGTACCATAGTTCTTTCTGACCTCCCCTTCTTCTTTTCTAAATATATTGAGAAGAATGTGAGAAAATCAGAAGGCTTGCAAGAGGAACCAAACCAACTCAATTCATCAAGTCTTCTCTGAACATTTTTATATGCTTAGCTCTACATTCCTGATGGCAATAAGAACCTGTTGGTAGAGGAAAAGATAGGAAAGTTTTCTTTGTTTGTCTGTTTTTTACTGCCATTGCTTAAAGCAAAACAGGAGGCAATGATGCAAATGTAGGATAAGGTACTGAGGTTTAAAGAAGATTTTTCTTCTGGTCAGTCAGAAGTAGGAGGATATTTCAAATTTGAAGAGTTCACTCTGTAATGTAAGAATGAGGTATAGTGGTAGTACTGTTTTTATCAGTTTTAGAAGTTGGTGCACATACTCGTATTGTTATACATGTACATATAGAGATGTTTGAAGTATTTGAGAAAATCAATTATTTGGAAGCAAAGGTTATTTTAAATTAAAAACAACAGAAAATTAACATTAGTCACAATATTATTAGCTAAACCCTAGATCTTATATGTAGGTTTCACCCATTTCATACTAATGTCCTTTTTCTGTTCCAGGATCATATCTGGAATCTCACATTGCATTTAGTTGTTATTTCTTCTTAGTCTCTTCCAGTCTGTGCCTGTTCCTTTTCCTTGTCTCTCATAACCTTGACAGTTTAAAGGAGTACTAGTTAGATATTATAGAATGTCTGTCAATTTTGTGTGATGTTTTTTTCATGTTTGGAATGCAGGAATATCATCAAAATGGCATTGCCGCCTTCTCAGTGTATCATATTAACATAATTGGTTACAAGTACATTGTCTCAATTAATTCTCACAACATAAAAAGAAAATGGAAATTAGAGAGGTAAAAATTAAATGATTTGCCTAAGGTCACACACCAAGTGACTGAGCCCCCATTGGTAACATTGGCAAACAACCCTTGATTCATTTATTTTTTATAAAGCATGTTCTTATATACAGATGTATTCATATTTTTTGTTTGCAGAAACCCAGTGGAGGTTTTTTGGTGAGTCTAAATTTGTTTCTCCCTTATGGATGAAGGAATTAAATTAATCAAGTTAGAGGTTTCTATTCATTGCTGACTGTGATGTGTATGTTATGTCTACCAGAATGACTACCATTCTGCATTTATCTGTTGGGCAGCTAGTGACATTTTTGCAGACTATTCTGAATTTTCGATGCCTTAGGGGAAGACTATACTCTCTGTAGGTTGCAAACATGGTTTTTCCAGTTTTAGTCATCAGGGAAGATATTAGTCTTCAAAGAAAGGAAAGCAGGTCTTAGATCTTTAAGAGAAGGAATTGCTTCTTCCTTTCAGTGCTTCATTCTTTTAGGCTTAGACCTGAAGACAGCTAAAGGTGAGGTACAGGGAGGTTCTTTCCTTCCTTCCTTCCTGGAAAGCAGAACTGGTAAGGAATGGGTCCAGAAATCAAACATGTCTTGAAAACTAGATTTGCTTTTCTCATGTTTCTTCTCCCTCCTCCCCCTCTTTTTTAAAGACTTATTTATTTTTAGAGAGAGGGGAGGCGAGGAAGAAAGAGAAGGAAAGAAATATCAATGCACAGTTGCCTCTCTCGTGCCCTGTTTTGGGAACCTGGCCCACAACCCAGGCATGTGCCCTGACTGGGAATGAAACTGGTGACCCTTTGATTTGCAGTCCAGCACTCAATCCACTGAACCACAGCAGCCAGGGCTCGCTCGCTCTCCTTTCTTACCTTCCAGCTTTAACACTTCCTTCCTTGTTTGAGCAATGTCTAGAGAAAGCAAAGAACCTTGTAGTAGCCCTCCTTGGTCTACAGTAAGAGTGGGAAGAGTACTGGATTTGGGGGACACTGAAGGGGAAGAAAGAGATGGGAATAGAACACTTTATAAACTGTACATGAATCCTAACTAGGACTGCAGATGATATTAAGAATTGCTGTTAATATTGTTACTAATTTAGTATGATAATAGTATTGTGCTAGATTCCTTATCTTTTAGAAATATACTAAAATATTTAGAGATAAAATATGCTATCTTGGATTTCTTCAAAATAAACCTTGAGGCCATTGAGTGGTGTATAGATAAGAGATGATTGGCTATGTGTTGATAATGGTTGATGCTGAGAATGGATATGTAAGAATTCATTATATTATGTTTAATAATTTTGATTTTGTTTGAAATTTTCAATAATGAAAAGATCAAATTATTTTTATTAATTTGAGGCTTATGTTATGTTGATAACTGCAGCTGTTATCTATAACACCTGATTTCAAATTTTCAAGTTCATCAAAACGCTTTCATTTTTATCATTGACATACTGTTTGATATAAATTTGAACTTATAAAATAAATGTATAATGATAAAATACCACTTTCATCCATTTATACGTTGGAGTTTCATGTAAGGTTTTTTTTAAAAGATTTTATTTATTTACTTTTAGAGAGAGGGGAAGGGAGGCAGAAAGAAAGGGAGAGCAATATGTGTGTGAGGTTGCCTCTCATGTGCCCTGACTGGGAATCAAGCCGTTGACCCTTTGTTTCCCATGCTAGCACTCAGTCCACACTGAGCCACACCAGCCAGAGCCCACATAAAGTTTTATTTGAAAGAAGGTTGTGCTATTAAAAAATTATTTTTAAGATTTTATTTGCTTATTTTTAGAGCGAAGGGAAGGGAGAAAGAAAGGGGAGAGAAACATTGGTGCAAAAGAGAAAAATCAATTGGTTGCCTTTTATATGCACCCTGCTGGAGATGAACCCTAAACCCAGGCATGTTCTCTCACTGGAAATCCAACCAGTGACCTTTCAGTTTGTGGGATACACCTAACCAACTGAGCCCCACTGGTCAAGGCTGTGATATCAAAACATTTTTAAATGTTCATTTACATCTTAGTGTATTTCAAACATTAAGAAAAAAACTTAGACAAGGCATAGTCCATAGTAGGAGAATTAGTGTTCTACAGTACATACTAGAAAAGATCGGCACCAGAATTACCAAAGGGTGTTTAGATTCTAATAATGTAACTATGACTAAATCTTTTTGGAGATGGCGGCAATCCAGCTATAGAGGAATGGAAGAAGAGTCAGAGATTAACAGAGACCCTAGTTCATTCCAAGAGTGTTGGGATCAGTGTTAGAACTGAAAGGGACCTAATAAAATCAACCCAGTCATTTTATACTAATTCTGTTTTTTCTTTAAATATATTATAGTTGAAGCTTCCTGTCATAATGAAGATGAAACAATTGAAACTATTGAGGCTGCTGAGGCACTCCTCAATATGGATTCTCCGGGCTCTATGCTGGATGAAAAACGAATGAGTGAGTAGTTTTGTGTTAGTGATTATTCATGTTTATATATTTTGACAATTATTCTTGCCATCTCTCTCTATTAAATGGTAAATATAGAGAGACTCAACACCGTATTTTATACTTTTTTGTTCCAAGAGTATTAGTGCTTGACAAGCTTTTGCAAAAGTGTTCAATTAAACAAGACTTTTTAAAAGAAATTAGAGAGTGAAACCTTTAGGAATAAAAAAGTAATTTATATAGTTGTCAAAGGGCAAATTATAGAGAATTTCTTATCTTAACCTTACTGGTAGAAGGATTAGGGTACTTAGGGCCCAAACTATTATTACGTAGTGATTTTTGTAGATCTTCATTAGTGAATGGGAAATATCTATTTAAAAGTTTTCTAGCACTTCATGGCATAAAGTTCACTGCCCCATTTGGTCTGCTTTTATTCATTTATTGTGGGGGGAGGGCAGGCAGAGGGAGCAAGGAAAGCAACTTTATTTGGAAAGCCAGTGAGTGAGAAGATGGGGACTAGTGTCCTAAAGAACCATCTTGATTCGATTCCCAGTCACGGCACATGCCTGGGTTGCAGGCCGGTTCCCGGCAGGCCCACTCCCAGCAGGGGACTCATGAAAGGCAACCATACATTGATGTTTCTCTCCCTCTCTCCTTCCCCTCTAAAGATAAATAAATAAATAAAATCTTAAAAAAAAAACATCTTGAGAAAGTACAGAATTCAGGCTTCTTTTATTTCAAGGGAAGGGGGAAACTGAGGGGTTTGAGGTCAGGGGTGACTGATGATACAGACATTAGCAAGGGTCCAAGGGGAATGGTGAAACTTCAAACTCCCGTTGCCAAGGCCTCAGTAAGGAGGTTCCTATAAATCTATTTTCTCAGTCAAGCTTTCTATCAGCCCCATTTTATTTCACCACCTCCATCCCATTAAGTTCTCCAAGGAGCCACCGCAGCATGTGGGCAGGCTTCTCCTCATGCCGCAGACATTCTTACCTGCTTTTAAATGCATGTTCTCCTTTGGGCTTTTCTAACAAGAAAGTAGCTAAACTAAAATTTAATTAATACTAAATCAACTCATGATATTTATGGAATATTTTCTATGCATACCAGTGCATTAGACAGTAGTATTATACAAGTGAATGGATACAACCTCTTTCCTCAGTCTTACAATTAAATTTTGAAAACAGTTATTTATGTAAATAATTGTAAAAACTAAAAGTAAAAGCCATTACAGGTACAACAACATTTTCTGGGAGGAGAGAGTACTCTAGCTGACAGCATCAGACACACGCTTTATGGAGGGAGTGTTTTGACCTGGGCTGTAAATGACAAATAAGTTTTAAATGGGTAGAGGAGACAGAAAAGGGTATTCAAAGTAGAAGAAAAGAATTGAGCCAAAGACAGACCTGTAAAAAAGAATGAAGTGTTGTATGTAAACATGCTTTGGTATAGCTGAGTGGAGATTAAGATTGGAAGGTAGATTTGATCCAGACTGTGGAAGCTTTACATGGCATGCTGGGGAGTTTGGGTTGTTCTTATCTTTTCTGTCCTATAAACTGTGGAAAGATATGTCCATTTTATTTTTTCTTTTTAATTTTCAGGTGGAAAGTTTTTATAGAGAGGAATGTGGTCAGATCAGACTTAGTTTTTAGAGAATCACTTTAGCAGCAATGTGAAGAATGGGGAAGAGAGAGGAGAGAGACTGGCGATAGGAAGTCAACTAAGGGAGACATTGAAATAGTTCAGTCAAGCCTGGATTGATTTAGGGTATCTGATTTGAAATACAAAGCAAGGATCAAATTTTAAGATTTTATTTCTACTTTATTCTTCCTAGAAACAGGAAATTATTTTACGAAATTATTTTGATTTATAATACAAAGTTGATGATAATTAGTCAATTTTATTTCCGTTAGATAATAATATTTTTAGTTCATCTGAAGATGACATTGTTACCCCAATCACGCATGTATCCGTCACATTAGATGGGATTCCTGAAGTGATGGAAACTCAGCAGGTTCAAGATGCACACTCACCAGGAGCCTCCTCACCAGAACAACCTAAGAGAAAGAAAGGTGGGTAATTAATTTGTTTAGGGAAAAAAACAAGTCTATAAATTTTGTTTAAGGATATTTCTATATCACTTAAAACTTATATAAGAAATTGAGGACACAAAACATAAGATGTATTCCTTCATATTAGATTTCTTTTGTAAGAAGTTCAATTATTTACATGTTTAAAATATTTGATCTTACAGAAAAGGTATTTTACAACTTTTTAAAGCCTCAGTCTTTTATCCATACTGAGAAAGAGCTTGGGAATAGGAGCAGGTCAGCTTCCTCTCATAGGACATAGTTTGAAAACCACAGATGTAGATATAGATTCCAGTATAATATTCTAGTGGGAAAATTATGAGTTGACATCAGCAAGTGAATAATTGAAGAGGAAAATGTTAGAATGTATTAAAGGGAATTTTCAACTTTTCACAAATTAAGACCATTCTTACATTTTAAAGTCTAACACTCTTTCCATTGTATTGCATTCTGATTCTACTCCAGCTTGTTTAGTATTTTGAGTTTAATATCTTGGTTAATGGCATCAATACCAGCCACCAAGTAACCTAACTTCATGTAAAAGTAGGAGAAATTCCCAGAGTTAAAAATGAAGAGGAAAATGAAAACAGTATGAATGAGTTGAAACTGCAGCAGCTCTGAAGGGCTGTGAAGGATGTATCGATCTTGCTATCCAGGCGGCTTTGGGTTTTATTGCTCTTGTAGAGGCAGATGCTTAAGACTGAGTCCAGTGCAGTATGGGATATTGGACAAAGACCTCAGTATATAACTGGGGTCCTTGAAAGGCTATTACCTCAGAAGAAAAACAATTGCCCATTATCACAGACAGATATCACGAAGCTTGTATTTCTTAGCTGCAGCTCTGAGTGGAGAAATTCTTCCTTTGGAAATTCATAATCCTACCCTAGCCTTAACCTAGGTTTACAACTAGATTTTAAATTGTCACTGTCTTTAGGAATTCACAACCAAGTAATTTACATAAAGGAAAGCCCAGGCAATAACATTGTGACACCAGGCAGAAGTTCTTGTAAAACTGTTCTGACAAATCATGCATTTAAGCAAGGCTGCATGGGATTTCCTCAAATAAAACCCTGTTGAAGGTGAAGTCATGTTTTAGTGTTACAGGATATATGCTGCAGACACTTCTTGAATGAGAAGCAGCATAGAAAACCCTAGAGTTAATTCTTTAAAACTTCAGATAACAGAATTATCAAATAGATATGTTCAATGAATGTGTTTGCAATTATTAAAGCAAAAGAATTAAAAAACATTGTCAAAGAATAAGACTTAAAAGATACCAGGTAGTACTTCCTTTTCTAGTGGAGATAGAATAATAGAAGCTGCTAGGCAACATTTTTTTGGATATGACAGAAAAAGCACAATCAAAAGCCAAAATAAATATGTGATACTACATTAAACTAAAAATATTCTGCACGTCAAAAGAAGCAGTCAACAAAATGAAAAGGCAATCTATGGAATGGTAGAAAATATTTGCAAATCATGTATCTAAAGAGGAATTAATAGCCCTAACTGGTGTGGCTCAGTGGATTGAGCGCCAGCCTGTGAACCAAAGGGTCGCTGGTTAGATTCCCAGACAGGGCACATGCCTGGGTTGCTGACCAAGTCAGGTCCCCAGTAGGGTCATGTGAGAGGCAACCACACAGTGATGTTTCTTTCCCTCTTTCTCCCTCCCTCCCCTTCTGTCTAAAATAAATAAAATTTTTTAAGAAGAAGCTCTTTATTTAGAGGGAAATAAAAAGGAATTATTAGCCAGACTATGTAAGGAATTCAAACAATTCAATAGCAAAAAAAAAAACCCCACAAAAATCTGATTAAAAAATGGACAGAGGACCTGAGTAGACAGTTTTCTAAAGATGTACAGATGGCCATCAGGTACATGAAAAGACGCTCAGCATCACTAATCATCAAGAAAATGTAAATCAAAACCTAGTGCAATACCACTTCTCACCTATTAGAATGGCAGTCATCAGAAAGACAAAAGATAACAAGTGTTGGATAATGTGGAGAAAAAGGAACCCAAGTGTACTGCTTGTGGAAATGTAAATTCATACAGCAGCTATGGAAAACAGTAAGAAGATTCCTCAAAAGTGAAGAATAGAGTTACCACATGACCCAACAATTCCTGTTTTGCATATCAACTCAAAAATGTGAAAACATTTATCCATAAAAATATATGTATCCCTATGTTCATTGCAACATTATTCACAATAGCCAAGATATGGAGATAACCTACGTGTTCTTTGACAGATGATTGGATAAAGAAGAAGTGGTCCATTTATATAATAGAAAACTACTTAGTCATCTAAAAATGAATGTGGCCATTTGTGACAGCATGAATAGATCTTGAGAGTATCATGCTAAGTGAAACGTTACATAGAAAAGGACAAGAACTGTATGATTTCACTCATATATGGGATATAAAGTAGAAAGCAACAAATGAACCAAGGCAAACAAGCAAACTCATAGACACAGGCAATAGTATGGTAGTTACTAGAAGGGAGAAGAGTGGTAGAAGGATGAAGAGGTCAAACATATGGTGACAGAAAGAGACTAGATTTTGGGTGGTGAACACACAATGCAATATGGAGATGTGTTATAGAATTGTACACCTGAAACTTTCTAAATGTTATTAACCAGCATTATCCTAATAAACTTAATTTAAAAAATTAAAAAATAAAAAGTATGAATGGTTGGTTACATATGAATTGGTAGGGTAGGGAAAGGTAAATAATACAGAAAGGCACAATGTACTCTTGAAGGTGAAGAATATGTTAATTATCTTGGATGCAGTGATGGTTTTGCAGATGTGTATGTATGTCACAACTTATCAAGTTCAAACATGTGCAGTTTATTGTATAGCCATTATACCTCAAAACTGCTTTTTTAAAAGTATAAAGTTAGTATCCTACTTAATGATGAAAGACTGATATGAGAAGGAACCAAACAGAATGCATAATATATGGGTTAAACAGAAGAGTAGTCACTGCTGAAGGAAGAATCATTGAGCTCCAAAATAGATCTGATATAGAATAAACAAATACAAAAGAGTTAGTGATATGAGGACTGAGTGAAAAGGCCTCCATTTAGCCCATGCCTAGTAGTTCAGATGGTTAGAGCATCATCCTGATATGCCAAAGTTGTAGGTTTGATCCCTGGTCAGGGCACATACAAGAATCAACCAATGTATGCATAAATAAGTGTAGCAACAAATTGATGTCTCTGTTTGTTTGTCTCTTTCTTCCCTTTCCTACCCTTCTCCCCTCCCTCCCTCTTCCCCCTTCCTCTCTCTTTCTAAAATCAATCAATAAAAAAAATTAAAAAAAGAAAAGGTCTCCATTTACTCAAAACTCCAGGAAGAGAGACTACATAGAATAAGGAAAAGGCAATATTCAAAGGTAATGACTGAGAATATTCCATAATGATGTTAGTCTTAACACGGTGAATCCTGAGTAGTGTAACTAAAATAAATGCAGGCCTAAATTCCCTGTAGTAAAAATGCAGAACACCAAATATAGTCTCTGCCCCGGCAAAAAGAACAAACAAACAAGGGAGAAACTAGTATGTTACTTAAAGGGAATTGATTATTAAATCAGCAGCTTAGAATCTCCCAGTAGAGGCTGATATCTTCAAAGTAATGACAAGAAATAATTGTCAATTAAAAATTTTATATTGCCCCAGCTGGTGTGGCTCAGATGGTTGGAGCATCGTCTTGCAGACCCAAGGATCTCCTGTTGATTGCCAGTCAGGGCACATGCCTGGGTTGCAGGTTCGGTCCCCATTTGGGGTGTGTGCAAGTGGCAGTCCGTCGGCATTTCTGTCTCACATTGATGTTTCTCTCCCCCTTGTCCACCTTTCCCCTTTCTCTAGAATCAATAAAAGAAAAAAAATTTATACCAAACTAAGCTACAATATAAGTCACATAAAGCTGTGTATATTGCCATCCTGAATGGTAAGGAAAGTGATGGAAAGGCTGGATATTGGGAAGGCTACTGGTAGTGTCTGTCATGACTTTTACTAGTGGAGGAAAACAATGGGATAAAGAAAATAGTATCTATTGGAAAAAAACAGGTAAATATCAATAGAAAACATAAAATGAGTGGTTAGGAGGGATAGGAGCTAACTGAATTCTTGTCTCCTGATACTTGTTATCATTAACACAATCAGCCCAAAGAAACTGCCTCATGAATGGGTTTTCTGTAGATGTCTGCAGTGATGAAAGTGGAACCTGGCTGACTAGGTTCCATATTTATATATTTGGTAATCTTAAGAGGGACCTGAAGAGTGACATTTTTTACCCTCTTCTTTCTGACTCTTGTTCACCTTCGAGGGAGTCAGCTTCGAGAATGTTGGGGGTAAGAGGTACTAACCCAAGTGTCCAGTCATGCTTAGTATTTGTTGTTTCTCACATACTAGATGGTAGTCTGTTTGTACAGCATTATCATTTCTACCTAAGTCACAGGCAGCACTGCCAACAAATTGTGGTTCTAGGGAAGTGGCAAAAGATTACAGGCTTTAGGATAGTTATTTGATCCAGATTAAGGCTACACAAAATACAATTTAACACTGTTGGATTGGACTTGTTTAGAGGTTGGATGAAGGATAACCATAAAATTTGTTTATTGTAAACAGAAATAATAGAAATTAGATGTTTTAAAATATACAGTAAAATGAAAACTGACTATGTGGTTCACCAAAGTTTTTGCCTCATTTATTTTTTATATCTCTAGATTTGGGGGAAGTTTTCAGTATTTGAGAACTAACTGTGCAGAGATGTATTTAGAAGAGAATAAAGATAAAAATTCACTTTTCCTACCTTAAAAATTTTAGCCCTGGCTGGTGTGGCTCAGTGGATTGAGCACCGGCCTGCGAACCACACAGTCACGGTTCGATTCCCAGTCAGGGCACATGCCTGGGTTGCAGGCCAGTTCCCAGCAGGGGACTCACGAGAGGCAACCATACATTGATATTTCTCTCCTTCTCTCCTTCCCATCCCCTCTAAAGATAAATAAATAAATAAATAAATAAATCTTTAAAAAAATTTTATGTAACCAACAGCAGACATACCTATATGGCATATTTTTTTAGCCCAAGTTTTATCAGAATCAGGAATATTCCCCTGAATTTTAAGAAAGCACTGTCAGTGTTGTCAACTCAAAGACAAGCTGCAGTGTTTCAGACTTAACCTCATGTTTACAAATGGGCCAAAATATCATTGTCAGAGTGTTTGTGATCTAACCCACATCAATGTTACTTTTAGTAAGTAGCACTTAAGGCGACCAATATATATGATCTTAGTGAAAAGTGTTTGACACTTGAAATTTAGGATAAAGGACAAAATAGCAATTATTAACAGCTAAATTGTGCACACGTTTACACTTTTGAGGGCAAATATATATGCAGAGCTGTTTTACTTTCAGGAAGAAAAACTAAACCACCACGACCAGATTCCCCAGCCACTACACCAAACATATCTGTGAAGAAGAAAAACAAAGATGGGAAGGGTAAGTACTACTGTAATTTTCCTGTAATACTTATAGGTCAAATAACATTCAGATTGCTTTAAAATGTCTTTATATTGTAAGCGGAAACCACCAGCTTTCTTGACATATTTAAAATGGATCTTATTGCTGCCACATGCTAATAAGATACAGTTGCCCCTTTCCGTAAAGAGCATGGTACTAATGTGGCCCAAGAAATTCATTTAAAAGATTTTCATTCATCTGTTAAAAGAATCCATTCATTCATTTAATAATAAGTCTCTTGGAAGAGTTCAGCTAGGTTAGGTTTTTAGTTTTTAGACATTATATTACATTGTGTTGAGGTTCTAGTATTTTAATAACTGCTGCCCAAATTTGAAGAAAATTGTTATGCTAATTGACTGCCTCTAATATAAAGAGAACAACTATTGAAAGGTTTTGTACAAGCCTTTTCACTGTTTCTTTATGTAATGGTTCTTAAAGAAGTGGGGGGAAAATTGTCTCAAATTGCTTTCTCCCTAAGTCATCTCAAATCTAATTAGCAAGATTGCTTGGTTGAGATATCTTATGTAGAACTAATAAAAAATCTGTATTAGGCCCTAAAAATTATAACTATTATATTGTCAATACTAACTGAATTCTGTGATATTTTTATATAACTATAGATGTAACTCGTAATACCTTTAGTTGTGTTCTATTGTGTTCTTTCAAATGAAATTTTAGTGAGTTTAAAAGAAACTGCTTTTGTTTCAGGAAACACAATTTATCTTTGGGAATTTTTACTGGCACTCCTCCAGGACAAAGCTACTTGTCCTAAGTATATCAAATGGACCCAGCGAGAAAAAGGCATTTTTAAGTTGGTAGATTCTAAAGCAGTATCCAGGTTGTGGGGGAAGCACAAAAACAAACCTGATATGAATTATGAGACCATGGGAAGAGCTCTCAGGTATGTGAAGTTTTTGTAGTTCATTGTGTTAAGAATATTATTTCCTAAACATTAAAATATAGATAACTTCTAAAAGGTTAAGGAATTTAAAAATGGTGAATTTTATTTATTGAAGAGATAAAACCACACTACTTATAGAAATCAGTGTGCATTTATATTGAAATATTATTTCAATCCAGAAAATGCTCGCCTTCCAAAAAAGATCTTCATGCAAACAACAGATATTTTATTTACAAGGGATCAGAAAGTGTTAAGGTATCATTAAGTATTGTAAATTGACCAAGGGCCTTACATGTTTTGAGCCATTAAACTTAAATTTAGCACAAAGTACAAATAGTGGTGATGTAGGTACTTAGTAAGGGGTGCATTTTTAAAAATAAATCTCAGGTGTGATATGTAATATCTTATGTTGTGATTACTGCTTTGAGGATAATATTAGACATTTTCAACTAGGGTATCACTTTATTTTTCAACTCACTTTTAGTTTTTCTGTGATCATGTCAACATATGCATGTATTTAGAAAAGATTATTAGAAATAGCAATGATGTGGTAACTTGATAACCTTATTAAACTAGAACTATGTATTCAGTTACAGTTTTCTTTTTAACTTACTTTTTGGTAACTAGTTTAATTAAAGTTAATGACAAAATTTGAATCCCATCTATTTGTACATTAAATTTTAAATAGAAAACCAAATTAGGTTTACAGAATCAAATTTAAACTGGTAGAGATGTTATAGGAAGCTATGGAAGGGAAATAGTTTCTTGAGGTTGGTACTAGATTTGATTAACATAAGGGTAGAGGAAGAAAGAAAAATGAAGGTTAGAATAATCTACATACTTTATCAATAATCCCCTAATAAGAATTGGTTTTAGATTTAGTCGGTAATAAGGACTTTGCTCTATCTGTGAGTAAATGTGTGTTTTACATATATTTAGAAAATAATGTTTTCATTGCACTATCTTAATTAAAATGACTTCCCTTTATTTAGAATGTCTTTTTTTCAACTTTAAACTTTAGTTTACAGTTAGGAAATTTTTTGGTGAGTATTGTTTTAATTTATTTAATTAAATAAAATATTGATGAAATTGTCTGTTTTGAATAGGTACTATTACCAAAGGGGTATTCTGGCCAAAGTAGAAGGTCAGCGCTTGGTGTATCAGTTTAAGGAAATGCCAAAAGATCTTATTTATATAGATGATGAGGATCCAAGTTCCAGCATAGAGAGTTCAGATCCATCACTGTCTGCAACAACCACTTCAAGCAGGAACCAAGGAGGTCGATCAAGAGTATCTTCAAGTCCAGGAATAAAAGGAGGAGCCACTACAGTTCTAAAACCGGGGCATTGTAAAGCTACGAAAAGCAAAGATCCTGTGGAAGTCACCCAGCCGTCAGAAGTTCTGAGGACAGTGCAGGCTGCACAGTCTCCATATCCCACCCAGCTCCTCAGGACTGTGCATGTAGTACAGCCAGTACACACTGTCCCAGAAGGAGAAGCAGCCCTCATCAGCTGTGTGCAGGATGAAACATTAAATTCTTCTGTTCAGAGTATTAGGTGAGAAAACTAAAGTTTATCAATGTGTATTACTACATAACATGCCTGATCAGAGCCAATTTTTGTTAAGTGGGTCAAGATTCAGAGTGAAAATAAAAATGATAAAGATTCCAAGCTAGCACTTTTATTCAACAGATCATTTTGGCATCAATATATTATACATTATATTAGGCCTGTGATTGTATCAATGTTTCCATTATTTGTATACTTCGACATTACTTGATGTTATTCTATCAGTTTAAGTCTAATGCATTATACCTTTTTATAACTGGATTGATCCATGCCATAAGGGATCCACATATGAGAAAACCCACAGAATGGTTTTAGATTTTTTTCAGAGTCAGAATCTATAAAAATTCAACAACAATGGACATCTTATGACCTTTTGGAATACATTAAGTTCCAAGAAAAAAACGTATTTCTTGGGAAATCCTATTGTGGAACAGTTATTTCAAAAGTTCAAACAGGGATGGAGACCAAGAATCTAGTCACCTTTTTCAGGCTTTGAGAGGGCAGAAGTTGGCTTAATCAAATCAAATTTGCTTCATAGCCTCAGGAAAGATATGAAACAACAGATTGACCAAAAATCCCTATCTGCTTTGAGTGATCTTTTGCAGAAAATTGAGACAGGTTTTGGCTGATTTAGAATGGGGGGAAGGGAAAGAGGGAGAAAATTAGATACACGTTGGCAGCATTCCATTTTTCTGTTTCTACTGTCATGAATTTTCAGAACATGAATTACAATAAATATAGGAGCCCTTCCAAATCTAATAAAAATGATTCTTTGATTACTTTCATTAATCACCTTCAGGCTTATATTTGTATATTCCAGGACAAAAGTGCTGGATTTTTGTTCAGTTGATCTTGAAGTAAGCAAATACTACCTAGAATTAAGATAGACTTTGTTCAATTTTTCTTGTATGGTCCATTTAAACCTTTGACATTGTGAAAATCGAATTCTCTTAAGATCTTTAGTGGACTTGCAAGGAATGTAAATATCACATTTTTTTTTAATATAATGGACAGGAATTATACATCTTTAGCTGACATTAAAGAAGTACTTATTTAGCTCTCTCTATTTCCTTTTAATGTTTTATTTTCTTCAGATTCTATTGGTTGCATGTGATGACTGGTTGTATAATTGGAAGTATGTGGTTCCTTCCATTGTTTTCTAGGCTCCTTATCATCTTATCATATGTATTTGTATTGATACGAAACATACAACACCCACAGCTAATCACTGGAACCCGCTTCTTGGAGTCATTCTGTTTTTTTAGCATCGTAATCAGGGTTTCCTTTGTAGACCTTGAGAATAACTCCCTCAGAAAAAACCATATCACTCTATTTCTGAAAGATAGTAATTTGTGATATTATATTAGATACTTTATTACTCTGAATGTCAGTTTCTCATTAAGACTCAGTACCAGACATGAAAATATTATTAATTATCTTTGGTGTGCCTTACAGAATTTTTACTTCAAGGTCTCTGAGAGTTTTGTAGACTCTGCCTGCTTCTTGCTTCTAATAATTTTTCTCTTTAGTCCAACCTGTATATTAGTACTACTCATTGCTTTGTTATATTACCTTCTTCCAGTTTTTGTTAGATCTATGTTGCTCACAGAGTGCAGTCCAATTTTTGTGGCCTCACCTCTCACCCTCTGCTCGTAATTCTTTTCTTGCTCCCCTGATGAAGCTGACTTTTTGCCTTTACCTCAGTCTAGTGCATAGACCAGGTGTTTCAGTTTACTTTAATGCCCGTCTCCTCCTATATATTTAAATGTGTAGGAGCCAGATATTATTCATTGTCCTTTTCCTAGCACCTAACATGTTATCTGGCATACAACATCTCCATATTTATTGAATTTATTTTGAAGGAGTATATATATTCATTCTTTAATCTCCTCATAGACCAATGAGTTCTCTAAGTGGACTACTTATGGAATGAAGTAATAAAAATGTAAATTTTTTAAATTTTAAAACATAGTTTCTTACTGTAGAAATTTTTCTATATTTATATATATATATATTTGAATACATTCTTAACCATTCTTTTTATTTTTAAAAACACCCTTCTATTATCTGGTTATATATATTTTTTCTACTCCCAAATCTTATTTTAAAGCACTCAAAGCTTTAATTGAATGCATTTTATTCCCTGGAATTATTAGCTGTGGCAAGGCAGAAGTTAATGAATAATAGCAACTCTTTATAATGAATAAAGAGCCAACTCTGAATGAATAATAGCAACTCTTTGAACACTTAACAACTGCTGAATATAATTATTCAGGTTTTGCTATTATGTTGTTTCTTTCTATTATGTGGAAGGAAAGTAAAAGTGTTAAGTAAGTTTCAAGCAAATTGTACATAACTCTGAAATTTTAACATAGTATTAGTTTTTCATTAGATTAATTTATTTAATGATTTCTTTTTAATTTGCATTTTAATTACCCCAATTTTTTATTATGAACAATTTCAAAATATGGAAAAATTGAAATAGTGCAATGAATATCTACTTACCATCCACCTGGGTTTTATTTTTTTTGCTTATAATACAATTCTTTTATTGTAATGATTTTTAAAATTTTAAAACATGGGGTGGGGGGTGGGCAGGGTTGGGAATATAAGACAGAAACCTGTCCTTGAACAAGAATTAAATAAAAATTACATTAAAAAAATTTTAATTGTTCAAGTACAGTCTGCCTTTTACTCCCATTCAAGTTCCCCACCTCCCCCCTTGTATCCACCCCTCCTTGTTTTTGTCCATGTGTCCTTTATACTTGTTCCTGTAAACCCTTCCCCTTTCCCCCTGAAATTCCCTCTCCTCTCCCCTCTGGTCACTGTCAGCCTGTTCTCTATTTCCGTGTCTTTGGTTATATTTTGCTTCTTTGTTTGTTTTGTTGTTTAGGTTCCTGTTAAAGGTGAGATCATATGGTATTTGTCTTTCATCATCTGGCTTATTTTGCTTAGCATAGTGTTCTCCAGTTCCATCCATGCTGTTGCAAAGGGTAGGAGCTCCTTTTTTCTTTCTGCTGCAGATAATTCCATTGTGTAAATGTACCATAGTTTTTGGATCCATTCATTTACTGATGGGACCTAGGTTGCTTCCAGCACTTGGCTATTGTGAATTGTGCTACTATGAACATTGGGGTGCATAGGTTCTTTTGGATTGGTGTTTCAGGGTTCTTAGGATATAATCCTAGCAGTGGAATTGCTGGGTAGAAAGGCAAATCCACTTTTAGTTTTCTTAGAAAATTCCATACTGTTTTCCATAATGGTTGTACCAGTCTGCAATCCCACCAACAGTGCACTAGGGTTCCCTTTTCTCCACAACCTCTCCAACACTTGTTTGTTGCTTTGTTTATTATGGCCATTCTGACCAGTGTGAAGTGGTATCTCATTGTGGTTTTGGGGGGTTTTTTTGCATCTCTCTGATAGGTAGCAATACTGAGCATCTTTTCATGTGTCTCTGGATCCTTTGTATGTCCTCCTTGGAGAAGTGTCTGTTCAAGTGTCCTTTGCCCACTTTTTAATTGGGTTGCTTGTTTTTTTAGAGCATCCACCTAAGTTTTAATTGATAGCTTTTCCCTTACGTGTTTTCTCTCTATATATTTATTTATGCCCTTTTTTTCTGTTTGGCAATTTGTCAAGTAAGTTGACATCATTATGGCATGTCACCCCTAAAGATTTCAATCTTCAACTTTTGAGAATAGAGATGTTATCCTTAATAACTATATTATTACTTCAAAGAAAATTAAAAAGTAATTTGGCTATATCTTTTTTGACTTTATGACTACTTATTAATAAAAATCAAAGACCCTTTAAGGATTTTTTCTGTAGTTGTAAGTCAAGTCATACATATGACTTAAATTAATGTACAAGGGCTGACACTGTTAAAACACTATTTCATACATTTTACATATATTAGTATATAAAATTCTGGTACTTAGTGAGATGTAGATAATATTATTCCTATTTTACAGATGAGGAAACTGAGGCAAGGGGAGGCCAAGGAGGCTGATCACCTCTAGTAAGTGGTGGAGATAGTGTTTTAATGCAAGCAGTTTAGTGCAAAGCAGTGGCTTAATAATTTGCCATAGTGCCTGTTGATTCACATAAATCACATGAATTATATCAGTTATTTACAATGAAGTAGTGACATGTCTTTTATTTTCTCAATTCCTTTGCTCATTTATTTTTATCTCATATAATTGCATATGTTTATGTTGAAATAGATTAAGCTTTTCTTAATGGATTTTGGCATATGTGATATGGTTTTACAAATTAATTTTGAGTCTGGCTTCATGTTTTTAAAAGAAATAACAAAAATAAACCTCTGGTAAGATATATTCCTAAAATTGTCCCTTGATAAACTTGGAAGTCCATATACTAACCTAGCACAACTTCTTTTTCTTTAACATATATTGAAGAACTAAGATTAGCCTCTAAAAATGTATAATGTGTAAGTTACCTTTAAAGCAGTGTAATGGAGCCCTCCAGCCTTGTGAGTTATTAAATGTGACATTGAGTTATATTAACTACTGTTTATATTAATTATATAACTATTTATATTAATTTATATGTATTTATATTAATTATATTAACTACTGTTAATTAATTATATTGATTAACTTCTGTTTCCTCATCTAAAAAATAAAGATAATAACCTTATAGAAAGTTATAACAACTAAAAGACACTTCCTGACAACTGAGTAGACACTCAACAAAACTGTTATACAGTCCTGCCACACGTAACATTTCTGCCAGTGATGGACTGTGTATATGATGGTATGGGGCTGAATTTTCTGTAAGAAATTGAAGGATATATGGTTCAGGAGGAATTTTTTTTTCTCCTGATGGGAACAGTACTTGTGGGGCTTGGTAGCAGATTCCCACTTACTCAGAGTACCTCAATTTTGAGCCGATAGATTAATATTCCAGGCAGACACTGACCTTTTTCAACACAGAAAGCCCGTCCCTCCAGCTGTTACATATTCAGAAGGTGTTACAACCTTCTCAAATCTAGCTTGATCATCTTCAGAGTGCATTGTTGTAAATCCTTTGTTAAGGACCTAAAGTCCTATATAAGGACACAGGTCCACAGGCGCTATCTTAACAAATGTTAAGGGTCACTGCCACTTTAGTAAAAGCTTTCTGTGATAGTGTGGGACCTACCTGTGCTTTGGAAATGTTTTCAGGTGGTAATGAGGAAAAGTATAGAGAGGTTTTATTTCTTCCATCAGTTCAATGGCAGAGAGAGCCCTTTGTGCCAGGTAGGGTCATAGAACCAAAAACAAGTTTCAGTCAAAATATTGAGTCCTCAGTTCTAAACCCTTTCCATGTTAAACAACATTTTTTTATCCTCATTTGAGGGAGAGAAACATCTATCAGTTGCCTCTTGTATGCGCCCCAACTAGAGACCAACCCACAACCCAGGCTTGTGCCTTGACTGGGAATCAAACCCACAACCTTTCTGTTTATGGGATGATGTTCCAACCAACTGAGCCACACTGGATAGGGCCAACCTCTTTTTTTTTTCAATGAATACCACAGAGTTTCTTAATCTGACCACTGCTCCAACATTCAGTGGCCAAAACAACATTGCCATGACAATCCCCAGTGTTCCTTTATCTCTCAGCCTTGAGATCTTATTCCTAATGATCTTCAGGCCAACTTTTACTCCCTCCTGACAGTCACTATTATAATGATCTGTGCCTTACTCAGCAAGTTTCTCTTTAATACTTCCAATCAGTTCAGCCTACATCTCTGTTCATGACAGCTTCAATGTTCTATTTCAGCTACATTGACAGCTACATTGACAGCTTCAATGTTCTATTTCTGACACCATTGCAAAGAAATAGTGGAAAGGTTTGTGGGACAGTGTTTATAAAGCCTACAGTAGTTTGTAGTAATCTAGTGTATAGTAATATCCTAGGCCTTCACATTATCTCACCACTGACTGACTCGCCCAGAGCAACTTTCAGTGCTGTAAGTTCCACTCATGGTGAGTGCCCTATCCAGATCTACCATTTTATCTTTTATACCATATTTTTACTGTACCTTCCTGTATTTAGATACATAAATATTTACCATTGTGTCAGCTGCCTATAGTGTTCAGTACAGTAATATGCTATACAGGTTTGCAGACTGGGAGGAATAGGCTATACCATATACCCTAGTTATGTGGTA
The DNA here is from genome assembly GCF_014824575.4 of Sturnira hondurensis. Lineage (NCBI taxonomy): Eukaryota > Metazoa > Chordata > Mammalia > Chiroptera > Phyllostomidae > Sturnira > Sturnira hondurensis. The sequence goes on from NW_028073705.1 coordinate 3,779,638, forward strand.
GGCCATACCTAGATTAGTGTCAGCAATTTTCAACCTTTTCTATCTCATAACACACATAAACTAATTACTAAAATTCTGTGGCATACCAAAAAGTATATATTTTTTGCTGATCTGACAAAAATAGGTATCATTTTGATTGACTTATAACAAATAAAATAATAAGTAATTACATACCCCTTTTGCTCCAGAGTGACTTTTGAAAATATCAGGTACCTATACTTGTATGTAAGGATTTCTGATACCAAGAATTACCAAATTAGATGCAGCCTTATTATGCCACATGACCAATACAGTACAACTCTATTATGTGACATATATGTATGGTTCAAGACAGGGTATTCACACTGGTCAGCTATTGTTGTGTTGGCTGTTGTCATTTTTTAATTTGATAATCTAAAGGAAAAGAGGCTGGTGCCCCTGACTAACTAATCAGATATCGCGTGTTTTAAAAATTCTTGTGGCACACCATTTGAAAATGGCTGATTTATGTAAATGCACTCTGATGTTCACACGACAACATCAAATAATGATGCATTTCTCAGAATATATCCCTGTCATCACACAATGCCAGCTGTATTGTGTGTCTTTCTTAGCTTCAGAAAGAGGAATTTTAAATTACCAGTATTTTACCAGGTGGTTACAAGCTTAGGATATTTTTAAGGTGTTATTTATTTATTTTTAGAGGGAGGGGAAGGGAGGGAGAAAGAGAGAAACATCAGTGTGTGGCTGCCTCTCACATGGCCCCCACTGGGGACTTGGCCAGCAATCCAGGTATGTGCCCTGATTGGGAATCAAAGCAGCCAGCATTTGGTTCCTAGCCTGCACTCAATCCACTGAGCTACATCAGCCAGGGCAGGAGATTTTTTTTAAAGTAGTTAACTGTAACATAACCTTTTTAATATGGTATAACTTCACCAGATGCAACTGGAAGCTTAATTGTTAAATAAGAAAAATATTAAAAATTCCTGTGGTTGGGAAAAAGGTTGCATAATATTTTTTCCTTTAATCTCTGAATTTTTTGTTAGTAAAAATTGTTTTAGAATCTGTCTAAATAAACCAGTATATTTACATCCCACATAAGGATATATTTCCTGGCAGATGACAGTCAGGTATTTCAATAAAGGGACATTTTTTCTAATTTGAACAAATTAGAAATTTGTTCAAATTTTCAACCTTCAAAGTCTATAGTGTTAGCTCTGATTAGCAATATGAAAATTTTCCAAGCACTTTATTGCTTGTGCCACAAACAAGAGAAGGAAAGAGGATGAGAAGAGGGGTGTACTAAAGATTTGTAGGTATCTACAGTTTAAAGATATAATAGTAAATATTCATCTATAGCTGAAGTTATTAAAAAACTTAGGAAATAACTGTGTTATAATGGTTAACTACATAGGCTCTGCAGTTGGATGGCCTTTTATCTAACTGGTCGCCTATGCAAACTGTTCAACTTTGTGCATTATTTTTCCACATGTAATATGGGGATAATAGTACTTCCAGAGCTGTAAGGTTATACATAATTATAGATACAATCTGTATGCTTACTGTATGCCAAACATTATTTTATCTATATGTACATGTACATGAACTCTTGGCATGGGAATTTCTTTCTTTTTTTTTTTTAAGATTTTATTTATTTATCTTTAGAGGGGAAGGGAAGGAGAGAGGGAGAGAAACATCAATGTATGGTCGCCTTTTGTGCGTCCCCTGCTGGGAGTTGGCCTGCAGGGAACTGGCCTGCAACCCAGGCATGTGCCCTGACTGGGAATCGAACCACGATTGTGTGGTTCGCAGGCCCGCTCTCAATCCACTGAGCTACACCAGCCAGGGCTTGGAATTTCTTGAATCTTTTTTATTTAAAAAAAAAAAATGGTGCCCTGGCTGGCGTAGCTCAGTAGATTAAGTGCAGGCCTGCGAGCCAATCAACCGTGGTTCGATTCTCAGTCAGGGCACATGCCTGGGTTGCAGGCCAATTCCCAGCAGGGGATGCATGAGAAGCAACCATATATTGATATTTCTCTCCCTTTCTCCTTCCCTTCCCCTCTAAAGATAAGTAAATAAAATCTTTTAAAAAAATGGTATTTAGGTATAGGCTCAGGTACCATACCCAGGCTCAGATTCCACACAAGATATCCTGATCCAAGTAGGCAGGGGGAGAAGGGAGGCACAGTGTATTTTGGAAAAGCTCCCTAGCTCCCAAAGTTATTCTGTACCTTCCATTTCATCCCTGCCTGCACCATAATATTAGTATATCCAACCTTTATTCTTAGCCACACCCTACCACCTATTATATCTTCATTATCTGATTTACAGTCTCTTCTAATGCTGTCCTTCACAAGAACTGCGAATATTCTGCTGTAGACTGATCTTGACAATGGTGACTTTGGTGGCAGTCTGAACTTGGGAACCAGTATTTTGCATGAATGCATGAGCTCTAGGTCGCCACCTTGTGTCTTTCTATTTCCTTTGAACTTCTGATTTACATTTGGTCTTTTTTTCAATCTTTCTACCTACCACATTTGTTTTCTCCTCCACAGTTTCATTTCTTACATATATGACAGGCCACTGTAACTGTAATTTACTAAAATTTACCTTGTAATAATCTGGCAATAGTTAATTAACACTTGGTTTATGGGGACTAATCTAGCTATTAACCATTTGAAGTAGCAATAATTTATCTTTAGTAAAATAGCTTTACACAATTCAGAGGAAACACAGTTGAGATTCAGATGCTGAGTTTTTTCAACTACATTTGTTTTTTTATTAACAATGGATGTAACTATAAATTTCACAGCTTCAAACTTTTAAAATTTGATTGATTGATTGACTGTCATCTATGCACCTCTTTACTCAATAAGTGGGATTAACAACATTAAATAAAGTGGATTTTATGTTAAAAGAGTTTGTATTAAATTGTAGCTTTATGATTAAATTTTTAACAAATATCTGAGCTGAGAAAACTGCTAAAACACACCTCTATTTATTTTACCAAAGCTTGTCTTTATTTTTTCCTCTCTCTGCCAGCCTAAAGAACCTTACAAGGTAATTATATTCATGACTTGTTATGTAATATGATAGGAACTGAACTGTTAAAATTTTTCTGATAATTTTGTCACATGAATATAAGGCTGAGGTGGGTTTTTTTTTTAGTCAAACATTTTTCCTCTATATAGAAAAACAAATTGATGCAATTATAATCATATGAAGTTTGGTGATTGTGGATGAGTATGTTGATGTCTTTATCCCTCAAATACTAGAGTGCTGTATTTACCATGTATAATGTGCACCCATGTTTGTGGAAAAAAATCTTTGATTTTAATGTTTTAATTCAATTTTTTATTAATTTATATTTAGATGGTTGGTATTTGTACTATAAAGGAATTTTAGCATTTATTTTTGAACCTATGGCACAACAAATTTTATGTAACAAATAATTACAAAACACAAGAACAGATACAAGGTACAAGAAATTTTATATACCAGTAACAAATTAGTCCTATTTGTGTAAAATGCTCATCCTTATTTTTCCCTCAAAAATTTGGGCAAAAAGTGTGCATTATACATAGTAAAATACAGTAATGAGAGTGACTCACTACATTTGTTTTAAAATTCTTAATTTTCTTGCAAGCAGCTCATACATAACTTTCATGCTAAACATTTTGGTATCTTCCTCCTTCCCCAGCACAATCACTTCCCCATTTGTGTTAATGTGGTACTTTGTACAGACTTTTTTGAACCAGATACTATCATAGTTAACAGCCTGACAGTTTTGTTTTGGATATTTCTGTATGTATAGTGTTTACTACAGGGTCCAGCATGATTGTTTTGTTGTGTTGAAAATACACAACATAACATTTGAAATACATAATTTGTATTTTGGCAAAAAGACTTGTCAGTGTTGAAGTTTTAAATGATGTGGACTATGTTAATTTTCTCAAATTTATTTCCGAATCTCAATAGGACTATACAGGCTTCAGCCCAAGTTCCAGTGGTTGTGTCTCCTGGGAATCAGCATTTGCACACAGTAACACTCCAGACAGTGCCAATCACAACAGTTATAGCCAGCACAGATCCATCATCAGGTGCTGGGTCTCAGAAATTTATTTTACAAGCCATTCCACAATCACAGCCCATGACAGTGCTGAAAGAAAATGTCATGTTACAGTCTCAGAAGCCAGGTTCTCCTCCTTCGATTGTCTTGAGCCCTGCTCATGTACAGCAGGTTCTCAGTAGCAATGTGCCATCCATTTGCAATGGAACCGTCAGTGTGGCTTCATCTTCGTCCTTCAGTGCTACTACACCTGTGGTGACCTTCTCTCCTCGCAGTTCACAACTGGTTGCCCACCCACCTGGCACTGTAATCACTTCAGTTATCAAAACTCAAGAAACAAAAAGTCTTACACAGGATGTAGAGAAAAAGGAGGTTGAAGATAATTTGAAAGAAGACACTGAGAAAACTGAACAACAGGCACAGCCTTATGTGATGGTGGTTTCCAATTCCAGTGGATTTACCTCTCAGGTAGCTATGAAACAAAATGAACTGCTGGAACCCAACTCTTTTTAATTAAAATAACCAAAAGAATTATGGATGATTGTTTTTTAATTGAACATTTCCAATTGAATGCAAACTATTTGATTCTAAGACAATTTCTAAAGATGTTCCTAACTTTGTAGTTGTTAAAAAGAATAGAGTTAATTTTGACTTTGTTAGATGAGAGAGGAAAACCAAACTGTTTATCTTTGTTTGCCAAATGTTCCAGAATGCAGTTGTGATGCAACAGGCATTTTATACTATGAAGACATTCTTTTGAGATTTTTTTCAGTTGTGCTATATCATAAGCATTTTTAAAGTTCTTTTTAAATTTTACATTGTATTATCTTTTCTTGTTGTTTTGTAAATACAGTACTTACATAGAAGATAACAAGAAATTTATATAGGAACTATTTTCATTCCGCTTGTGTTAAGTCTTTACTCTTTAATGCTAGATACCTATTTTATGCTTTGTTAAAATTATGGTTTCACTAGATTGATTTTCAGTTGAATACAGTCGCACTGTATATTGACCTATGAATATGTAAAATATAACATTAAACATTGCAGTGTGCCCATGGTATGGCTGAACCTTTTTCAGAAGCAGGATGGTATAAAAACAACCTAAAAGTGGGTCTCCCACTAACTAGTTTTATAACCTTGGGCAAGCTACTTGTTCTTTTTGGCTTCATTTCTCTCATGAAAGAAGGAATGCATTTGGATTAGAGAAGATGATCTTCAACTTTCTTTCTAGTTCTAAATTTTATGATTCCAACTCTTATATTTTACAATTATATCAATTAAAACATTATCAGCCAATTTCCTAATGTCAGTATAGCTAAAATATTGCAGAAAATAAGTGGCCATACAAAATTCATCCTTCTATTATTTGTAACATTGCTATAAAACTGAATTCTTCCTAAATACTTTGTTCATTAACTCTTTAGGCCCTTGTGCACTGTCGTCTATTAGTAAACTTAGGTTGTTGAGTGCTAAATGGTAAACTGCTGTTCTGAAAGAGTCAAGACTCTTTCTCAAAGGCCCAGAAAGCAACCAAGCCCTGGGCTACTGTTTGAGTAGTCAGTTGCTATAAAAGCATAATTGCTTTATATTTTGGATCTTTTTTTAGTTGGGAGTGGGGGAGATTGCATACAAATATAATATACATATATATCCAAGTTTCTGAAATAATTTTTAGATGACTTTTTCAGCTGTAAATAATGTACATTTAATTTCACAAAAAATGTTTTCTGCAAATTTTCTAGTATAAGAAAGAAATTTTTGTAGATAAAATCATTTTGTTTAGAGGTCTAATGTTATATGTTTTCATATTACAGAGTGAATTTGTATTTAAACAAAAACTTAAATTTTGGAATCCTCTAAACATTTTTGTACCTTAAATTGGTTTATTATTAAATAAATCATGTAAAAATTCTCAATGTTTGTGTTTTCAAGCAAATGTTTTTTAAGAACAAGTATACAGAAAATGTTTTTAGTATTTACAGTGTTGGTAAATGTTTATATAACAGATCCCATTAGTCAGAATTGCAGATTGTCATCCTCTCATTTTTCCTTTCTACCAAGCCAAATGGCAGTTTCCAGACATCACACAATGGATTACAACACCCCAAAAGTTAGAAAATAATACAATGTCCTCAGTGATAATATTAAACATAATTTTAAAAGCAAGTTTTCTAATTAGAAATTGTATCAGTTAATTGGTTAGCAGAATAGAATAGAGTAAGACAAACAGAAAATATAAGAAAATTCAAATCTCAATCTTATACCTCTCTATCCAGAAGTTACTTTCACTTATTCATTTTATTTTATTTTATTTTATTTTTTATTTTTAGAGAAAGGGAGGGAGAAAGAGAGGGAGAGAAACATCAGTGTGTGGTTGCCTCTCCCATGTCCCCAACTGGGGACCTGGCTCACAACCCAGGCATGTGCTTGCCTGGGAATCAAACTGGTGAACCTTTGGTTCACAGGCCAACACTCAATCCACTGAGCCACACCAGCCAGAGCCACTTACTCGTTTTCTCATGTCAGTTAATACACTTCCAAAATGTAATTTTAAGAGGAGCATTTTTACCTCTAAAGATGGAGAATGCTGAGGATTGGAATGAACAGGTCTTGCTGTTTCCCCAGTTCACTGCCCTTTGCTCATGTCTTTTTTGTTCTATTGTTTTTTCAACAACTTCACACTCTTCATCAAATCTAGTATGAAAACACTCATGCTTAACCATTTCTTTGAGTCTTCATTTCTTTATGAAGGCTCCCGTGTCACATAAAACTAATATTAAATAAATTGGCATGCTTTTCTCCTTGAAAACTTTTTTCTCCCCCAGAACTCTCTCTAGCTGTGTATCCCCTAACGTAATCTCATCATACTAAACAACTCAATAGGAGCATAGCTCTCACTCAGTACTTGGCCTTTGTACATTAAATCATTAGTTCAACATGTATTTGTTAAAGAGAAGCACCTGTGATGTGACTGTCACTGTCCTTAACCTATGAACCTGTTTTCCTTACTTTCTATTCATTCTTTAATCCTCTTTAGTATTGCATTTGCCCTCATTATTATCTTGAAATTACTGTTGCAAAGGTCACTAAATACTAATCAATTTTTATATGGCAGATCTCCATCCTTCTCTTCCTTGACCTCTCCAGCATTTGATAACCTTTTATAACTCACTCTTCCTTTAAACTCTCCTTTGCTTTCACTTTAGTGCCCAAATAATTCATGTCCTTCTCCTGCCTTTATAACTTCTTAGTGTTCCTCTTGAGTTTCTCCAGAGACTTTTTCAAAGGTTGGAGTCCCCTCAGGTTTTATCTGTGGTCACTTTGCTTTTCATTCTCTTTGCTTCACTTTGTCCACGTCCAGTCTGTTCTCCTTAATGCTACAGTAGTGCCAGTATAATTATGTCAAGCCCTTCAGTGGGTCCTTACTGTCCTCAGATAGTGTTGAGGCCCTGCGTGGTGTCAAACTCTTTTTCATCCTGCCAGCCATATCTTCAAATTTTACTCTCCAAATCACACTGTCAGGATTAGGATTCTTTAAATTGCAAGGAAAAAAACCCAATTCAAAATTATTAAATAATACAAAACAAGAAGTCTGGAATTAGGAGTTTTCCAAGTCGGTTAATTCAGGAGCTCAGTGGCAATACTAAACAACGAGATTTCTTCCATTTTTCTGCTTTACGGTAAAGATTTTGCTTTAGTTGCCGTGATGATTCTTGCCATGGTTGCAAGATAGCTGCCGTAGTTCTGTATATGTTTCCGTTTATCAGTAAGAAGACCTTTCCCAGAACATCTTGAGCAGTCATCTCTTCACATCTTATTGGCTAGATTGGTCATATACCCCTTAAACCAATTACTGGCCAAAGAAGCAGGATTACAGATTTAGTCATGTATTAGGAAGATGGACAGCTAAATAAAATTGGGGCCCCCTTTCTAGGAATAAGGGTGGAATGGTACAGCCCACTGTCACCTATACATATGTTTCTTCTTATACATACACCTTCAAAAATGTTCATACCTACAGGAAACACATTCTTTCCCAAAGGGAGATCAGCCAAGTATTATTCAAGACTAGGCTCATCAAGGTGATATGCAGTCCTCTTTTATCAAATCAGCTGTGCCTCCCTAGTTCTTGTCTTCACAGCCACATCTAGTGTGAGCTCTGGTGAGAGAAACATCAATTCATTGCTTTCTCATACACGTCCTAACTGGGGAATGAACCTGCAACCTGGGTATATGCTGAACGGGAATGGAACCTTCAACCACTTGGTTTTGGGAAGACACTCCAACTGAGCCGCACCAACCAGGGTTAGAATATACTTCTTGATGTTTTACATTTGATGTCCTGACTGAGTCCCTACTTTCCCAGCACTGTGTCCTCAGTGCCCTCCATTCTGCCTCTTCTACCTGGCTTGTTATACATTCTAAGGTCTATTTTGTAGTATTCCAGTTCCAAATACCAAATTGTCAGTTTGGGTTCTTAGTCATTAACAACAGTGATGGATCCTGGTTTTCAGCATAAAAGATTTTATTAGGAGAATATTGTGCAGCTCACAGAATAGACAAGAAGGACTAGAGAATCAAGGTCAATATAAGTCATATAGCTAGGAACAAATTGCAAAACTACATGCACAACTGGTCAGATGAGGAAATTGTAGCCACTGTTCCCAAGCATTAAACACTGAGTTTTGTACCACTGTCTCTAATGCTATAGAAATTTTACTTTGATATAACTTCACCTACAGAGTATTAACCAAGGTCCTTTTTGTATGCACATATCAACTAGCTACTAACTTATGTGATTGGCAGAGCCTAGGTCAAGTGTCCATGTCCTTAACTCCAAGGAAAGTTGAGAAAGTAAATTCAGCTTCTGGGTGGTTTGGCATTTCCGCTGCCATAAAGGGAGTTGCCACAGTGGGAGCTAAGATGTAGGGAATTCCCCCAAACATAGAAGGGGGCTTAGAATCTGTGCTGCCCTCAAAAAGGACCAATCTCCTATGTAAGGGCAAATCCAGATTTTGTGGGGCCCGAATTTATACAATTTGGTGGTTGAGTGGATAAGGGGGCCTTATTTCAGAAAAACACAAAATTAGAATACCAAATTAGATAGAGGGTTTGAAGCATCTTATGCAAATAGCCCTGAAGCTATAATTTTCAACTCTTTGTGTTCCTTCTTTCCAGACCTCTGAGTTTGCTGTCACTCTGCTTGGCACAGGTTATCTTATTCTATTTGGCTAACTCCTACCTGTTCTTCAGGCCTCAGCTTAGACATTATTTCCCCTGAGAGCTTTCTGTGAGCCCTTAAAAACCTTGCCACTGCTGTCATGGAGCCCTTTAACTTCTCCTGTTTGGGAACATACAACACTAATTGCCTGCTGATATGTGTCACGCCAACACTAGATTATGAACAGGAAATATTGTAGTCATTTCACCACCCTCAATCCCAAGCATAGTATCTATAGATAGTAGATACTCAATAGTTATTAAATACGTGACTACATTACATATTCTCCTTTCCTGTTTTCATGCCTATGTCCTCATGTTGCTAACTACTATCTGTATGCTGATGATTATTAATTCTTTTTTGAAATGTTTTTATTTATTGATTTTTTGAGAGATAGAGAGAGAGAAACATCAATTTGTAGTTCCACTTATCTCTGCATTCATTGGTTGATTCTTGTATGTCCCCTGACCAGGGATCAAACCCGAAACCTTAGTATTGGGATGATGTTCTAACCAACTGAGCTAACTGGCCAGGCCTGATTATCAATTTTTTAATGCAGCTCTAAACTTGTTTTTAAAATATCTTCCTAAAGTTGCAATTGATATATAATAAACTGTACATATTTGAAGGGTATAAGCTCATGAACTCACCACCATAGTCAAGCAGTGAACTTATTCATATGTTTGGGTTAACCTTACCCTAAAGGTTTCCATGGGCCTCTTTGTAACCACTGCTTTCTTGATGTTCCTCCCTGCTTTTGGCCCATTTCACCCCTCAAACAACCACTGATCTGCTTTCTGTCACTATATATTACTTTGCATTTTCTAGAATTTTATGTAAATGGAATCAAATATTATGTACTATATTTGTCTGACTTATTTTACTTATCATAATTATTTTGATACTCATCTGTGTTGTAGTGTGTATCATTCCTTTTATTGCTGTGTCACATTCCATTACAAGGGTACACTACAGTATGTTTCCCTATGCACCTGTTGATGGACATTTGGGTTGTTTCTAGTTTTCAGCTATTACCATTAAATGTGCTATAAATATTTCTGTACAATTCTGTGTATGGGTATGTATTTTCATATCTCTTGGGCAAATACCTAGGAGTCATCTGTCTGTGTGATATGATATTGTACCATTTTACATTTCCACCAGCAGTATATGAGTCTTACAGTTGCTCCATATCCTCTTCAACATTGTCAGTCTTTTCTATTTTAGCCATTTTAATGAATGTGCACTGATATTACATTGTGTTTTTAATTTGCATTTTACTAATGACTGAGGATTTTGAACACCTTTTTTTGTGATCCATGAATCTTCTTTTGCCTATTTCGATTCTGTTGTTTTCTTATCAGTTTTGAGAAATCTATATATCCTGGATACAAGTGTTACTGGTCCTAAGTCATGTGCCAGAAAATTGAAAAGGTCGAAACTCAGAGTATCAGTTTGGAGTAAAGAGAGGTTTTTTGATCAAGAAGGTGCCAACCAAGAAGACAGGAGAATTTGGAGAACTAATTGAAGAACATATTGGAGAACATATTGGAGAACTAATCCCCAAATTCATATTAAGAAAGCAGGCTTTAGGCTTCTTTTATGAGGGAAAATAGGAGGGCTGTTTTTGTAAAAACTCAAGACCTGAGCAGAATTCCTCTACTGATTAGCGTGTCTAAACCAGGAGCTATTCACCTGAAGGCCATGAGAACAACTCAGACTTGAACAAGATGGAGTCAGAAAGACCAAGCATTTTACTCTGTTATACAAGCTCTTCATCGGACATAGAACTTGTGAATATTTTCAACGTGCAGAAACTTTTTAATTTTGGTAAAATCTAATTTATCAACTTCTTTTATGGAGCAAGAAGACATGGTTTTTGGTGTCATGTCTAAGAAATTTCTGCTTAATCTGAGGTCACAACAATTTTCTTTCTTCTAGAAGTTTTATAGTTCTGAGTTTTACCTTTAGGTCCAAGATCCATTTTAAGTTAATTTTTGTAGATGGTGCAAGGTATGTATTGAAGTTCACTTTCTTGCTTTTTAATATCCAATTTGTTGAAAAACTATTTTTTAATTGAAAAATCTAAAAAGACCATTCTTTCTACCCTGAATTACCTTTGAACCTTTGTTGAAAATCAGTTGTCCATATTTGTATGGGTATATTTATGGACTCCATTCTGTTCTATTGATTCACTATCTTTTGTGCCAATACAGAATGATGTGTTAAAATCAGGTAGTGTTAATTATCAAACTTTGTTACATTTGCAAGTTTATTGGGCTGTTCTGTTTTTGGCATTTCATTTGAATTTCTGGATCAGGGTTTTTTTAACTTCTAAGCGGGGAAAAAACTTTCAATTTTGCTTGGGATACTGTTGAATCTACAGACAAATTTAGGAAGAGTCAACATGAGTTGGTCTTTGGACTCATGAGCACAGAGTTTAAGTGTTTGTTTAAGAGTTCTTTTTGTGACTTCTGCCAAGATGGAGGCATAGGTAGAAACACTGTGCCTTCTCCCACAACCAAGTTTGAACACAACAAAGGTTTGGAGAACTAGGACACACCCAAAGACCAGAAAACGGAATTATACGGAAGTCCAACAACTACGAACCGTTCAACGGGGACGGTAAGAGAGGCAGAGCCAGAGCCAGCAGCGGAGCAGGGTCGGACAGGACAGATCCCCCGACCTAGACGCGCAGGCAGCCCGGAACCAGTCGGGGTGTGGGGCAAACTGACCACGGTTGCACATTCTCGCACAGTGAGATGGACCAAACAGGCCCCAGGGGGCGAACCCAGTGGTGGAGGGCTGACGGCAGTGGCACACTCACATGCAGTGGAACGAAATGCATGGGCCTGGTGACAGTGGTAGCTGCGGTGCCGGGGCCGCGGTGGCAGGCGGCAGACGGGAAGCCATTGTCCCTCTTTGACCCTGCCCCCACATACAATGTCACAACCCAGTGACTTAGTTGCCCTGTTCTAGTGAACACTTTAGGGCTCCGATCCTGCTACGGAACAGGCACGAACAGGCCAAAAGATGGTGCAAGAAGAACTCAAAGTCCCAGAGCCAATAACTCTAAGCGACCAAGAAATTGCCAGCCTCTCAGAAGCACAATTCAAGACACTATTTATCTGGATGCTCACAGAACTGGTAGATTATAGTCACAAATTAGAGGAACATAGTCACAAATTAGAGGAACATATGAAGGCTAAACTAATTGAAATGAAGGGAGATGCACAGGAAACCAATAGTGATGGAAAGGAAACGGGGACTCAAATCAATGGAATGGACCAGAAGGAAGAACAAAACATCCCACCAGAAAGGAATGAAGAAATGAGAATTCAAAAAAATGAGGAGAGGCTTAGGAACCTCCAGGACATCTTTAAACGTTCCAACATCCGGATTATAGGGGTACCAGAAGGGGGAAAGAAACAGCCACGAGTGGAAAACATATTTGAACAAATAATAAAGGAGAACTTCCCCAGTCTGGCAAAGGAAATAGACTTCCAGGAAATCCAGGAAGCTCAGAGAGTGCCAAAGAAGTTGGACCCAAGAAGGAACACACCAAGGCACATCATAATTACATTAGCCAAGACCAAAATGAAGGAGAGAATCCTAGAAGCAGCAAGGGATAAGGGGACAGTCACCTACAAAGGAGTACCCATCAGACTGTCAGCGGATTTCTCAAAAGAGACCTTACAGGCAAGAAGGGGCTGGAAAGAAGTATTCCAAGTCATGAAATCCAAAGACCTACAGCCAAGATTGCTTTATCCAGCAAAACTTTCATTTAGAATGGAAGGACAGATAAAGTGCTTCTCAGATAAGGTCAAGTTCAAGGAGTTCATCATCACCAAGCCCTTATTATATGAAATGCTAAAGGGACTTATAAAGAAAAAGAAGATGAAAAATATGAACAGTGAAAGGACAGCAAACTCACAGTTATTAACAACCACACCTAAAACAAAAGCAAACCAAGAGGACAGCTAGATCAGGAGTGGAACCATAGAAGTGAAGAACACATGGAGGGTTAGAAACAGGGGGGTGGGAGGGGGAGAAGGGGGAAGAAGGCACAGAAAATAGCATAGATGGTAGGTAGAAAATAGATAGGGGGGAGGGCAAGAATAGTGGGGGAAATATAGAATCTAAAGAACTTGAGATACGTGGTTATAAACTAAGGGGGGGGAGAATGGTGGGGGAGGGGATGTGCAGGGTGGAGGGGAATGAAGGGGGGGAATAGAACAACTGTAATGGTATAATCAATAAAATATATAAAAAAGTTCTTTTTGTTTAAGTGTTCTTTAATTTCAGTAATGCTTTAGAATCCTCAATGTATACATTTTGCAATACTATGTCAGATTTATTTTTCAGTATTTAAAATTCTTTTGCTTTGTAAAGGTCATGACTTTAAAAAATTTTAAGTTGTTGATATTTTTATTTTAAATATTCTCCCTTATTTTACTGAAGCATAAAGTGCACAATTCTTAGGTGTATGACTTGATAAAATTTTACATATGAACACACTGGCATAATTACCATGCAGGTCAAGCGATGTAACATTCCTGTATCCACAAAGCTTCCTTCATGGCCTTTCCCAAATAAATCACTGATGGCAAATAAATCTCTGATGTTCCTCAGAATAGGGTTTTTTTAATATATATAAATGGAATCAATCAGTCTGTATTCTGTCTGGTTTCTTTAACTTATCATTATGCATACTGGAATTCATTATTCTTTTAATTATTAAATCATTTTTTTAAAATACAGTTGACATGTCTTATTATATTACTTTCAAGTGTACACCCCAGTGACTGGACATTATATAACTTACTAGTGATCATCCTAATATATCTAGTACCCATCTGACACTTCATCTAGTTATTACAATATTATTAACTATATTCCCTAGGCTATACTTTACATCCACATGACTATTCTGTAACAAGCAATTTGTATTCATAATCCCTTCATCTTTTTATGCATCCCTCCAACACCCCTCCCATCTGGCAAGTTTCAAAATGTTCTGTGTATCTGAGTTTATTCCCATTCTGCATGTTCATTTGTTTTATTTTTTAGATTCATTTGATGATAGGTATGTACTTATTACCATTTTTGTATATATATATTGTTATCTTTTTTATTTCTTAAAGAAAATTCTTTAACATTTAATATAATGGCTTAGTGGTGATGAACTCCTTTAGCTTTTTCATGTCTGGGAAGCTCTTTATCTGTTTTTTGATTCTACATAATGCTTTGCTGGGTAGAATAATCCTGATTGTAGGTTTTTTCTTTTCATCACTTTGAATATTTCTTGCCGGTCCCTTCTGGTCTACAACTTTCTGTTGAGAAATCAGCTAACAGTATTATGGGCACTCCTTTGTAAGTAACTAACTGCTTTTCTCTTGCTGCTTTTAAAATTTTGTGTTTGGACTTCTGGCCAAGATGGAAGTATAGGTAGATACATTTTGCCTCCTCACACAACCAAAAGAACAACTACAAATTTAAAAACAAAAAATAACCAGAACTGCCAGAAAATCAAAGTGTATGGAAGTCCAACAACCAAGGAGTTAAAGAAGAAACATTCATCCAGACTGGTAGGAGGGGTGAAGACCAGCAACCGGGTTGGAGAGGACACCCAGCAAAGCGGGGACTGGAGGACTGGATAAGCAAGGCAAGGCTGGTGGTGCCACATTTGCATGCTGATAAGCCAGGAGGAACAACAGGAGTGAGACAGGCTGCACAACCCAGGGTTCCAGCACAGGAAAAACCCTCAAAACCTCTGGCTATAAAGACCTGTGGGGATTGCGGTGGGAGAAATGCCCAGCCTCACAGGTGTTAGACCCACAGGGTCCTAGAATCTACACAAACCCACCCACCCCAGGAATCAGCACCCAAAAGGCCAAATTTTCTTGTGAGTAGTAGTAGAAGTGACAGAAAACCAGCTGAGAGCCAACCAAGCGCCATTGTTCCCTTTCTGACCCCTCTCCCACATACAGCACCGCATATGCAACAATGTGGGCTGCCCTGCCCTGGCTGGAGAATAGTAAGGCACTGCCCCTTACATTGTAACATCTGCACTGAGACAAAATAACATGGCCCTAATGAAAGAACAGATCAAAACTCCAGAAAAAGAACTAAGCCATGAAGAGATAGCCAACCTATCAGACGCAGAGTTCAAAATACTGGTAATCAGGATGCTCAGAAATGGTTGAGTATGGTCACAAAATGAAGGAAAAAGTGAAGGCTATGCAAAGTGAAATGAAGAGAAATTTACTGGGAACCAACAGTGAAGGGAAGGAAACTGGAACTCAAATCAGTGGTTTGGAGCAGAAGGAAGAAATAAATATTGAATCACAGCAGCATAAAGTAACAAGAAAATGAGGAAAGGCTTAGGAACCCCTGGGACAACTTTAAACATTCCATCATCTGTATAATAGGGATGCTAGAAGAGGGAGAGCAAGAAATTGAAAACCTATTTAAAAACATGATTAAGGAGAATTTCTCCAATCTGGCCAAGAATAGACTCTCAGGAAGTCCAGGAAGCTCAGAGAGTCTCAAAGAAGTTGGACCTAAGAAGAAACACACCGAGGCACATCATAATTAAATTACTCAAGACTGAAGATAAGGAGAGAATCTTAAAAGTAGCAAGAGAGAAGGAGACAGTCACCTACAAAGGAGTGCCCATAAGACTGTAAGCTGATTTCTCAAAAGAAACCTTACAGGCAAGAAGGGGCTGGAAAGAAGTATTCAAAGTTGTGAAAGGCAAGGACCTACATCCAAGATTGCTCTATCCAGCAAAGCTATCATTTAGGATGGAAGGACAGATAAATTGCTTCCAAGGTAAGGTAAGGTCAAGTTAAAGGAGTTCAGCATTACCAAACCCTTATCATATGAAATGTTAAAGGGACTTATCTATGAAAAAAGAAGATCAAAACTGAACAGTAAAGTGACAACAAACAACTATCAACAAATGAACCTAAAACAAAAAACAAACTAAGCAAACAACTGGAACAGGAACAGAATCACAGAAATAGAGATCACATGGAGTTATCAGCAGGGAGGGGAAGGGGAGAGAATAGAGGAGAAGATACAGGGAATATGAAGCATAAATGGTAGGTACTAAGACAACAGAGGGAGGTTAAGAATAATATAGGAAATAGAGAAGCCAAAGAACTTATATGTATGACCCATGGACATGAACTAAGCAGGTTGGGGAGAGAGATGGGAGGAATTGCTGGTGGGAAGGGGGTGCAGGTCAGTTGGGAATAAAGGGGAGAAAAAATGTGACAACTGTAATAGCATAATTGATAAAATATACTTAAATAAATCCTTGATTTTAATTTAAAAAAGGATTCTCTGTTTTGAATCTTTTGCGTTTTAAAGTTGATATGCTTTGGTGTGAGCCTCTTTGGGTTCATCTTGTTTGGGACTCTGTACTTTATGGACTTGTGTATTTGTTTCCTTCATTATTTTTTCAGTAGGTTTCAATTTCTTGCTCTCTTGTCCTTCCACCATCACCATGATGCAAATGTTGGTATACTTGAAGTTCTCCCAGAGGCTCTTTACACTATCCTCATATTTAAAATTCTTCTTATTTTGCTGTTATGATTGTTTTGTGCTTCCTTACCTTCCAAATCTCTGATTTGATCTTCAACTTCATCTACTCCACTGGCGATTCCCTGTAATGTATTCTTCATTTCAGTTGATGTATTCTTTTTTTAAAGATTTTATTTATTTATCTTTAGAGGGGAAGGGAAGGAGAGAGTGAGAGAAATATCTATGTATGGTTGCCTCTGCTGTGTCCCCTGCTGGGAACTGGCCTGCAACCCAGGCATGTGCCCTGACTGGGAATTGAACCTCCATCCTTTGGTTTGCAGGCCTGCACTCAATCCACTGAGCTACACCAGCCAGGGCTTAGTTGATATATTCTTGACTTCCATTTCTTTTTTATGGTTTCTACCTCTATTTTTATGTTTCCTGTTGGTTTGTTGAAATTCTCACTAAGTTCATTTACTCTTCACCTAAGTTCACTGAGCATCCTTATAACCAGTGATCTGCATCTAGGAGATTGCTTGTCTACATTTTGTTTAGTTCTTTCTGGAGTTGTCTCCATTTTGTTTAGTTTTTTTCTAGAGTTTTGTTTAGTTCTTTGATTTTGGACCTATTTCTCAGTCTCCTCATTTTGGCAGCCTCCCTAGTATAGGTGTTCTCTAGGGTCAAGTGGCCCAGTCTCCTTGATCACCCAAGCTAGGCATTCAAGGTGCACCCCCTGTGTGAGTGTGTACACCCACCCCCCTTGTAGTTGAGTCTTAATTGCTATTGGCACATCAGTAGATGGGATTTACCTCAGGCTGATCAGCTGCAAAGACTGGTAGTGACCACTGACCACCAACTTTGACCTCTGTGGAGGATCCACTGTTCAGGGACTCACCCCACAGGGCAGGACTTACTTCAGCAGGACCCTGGCCCACTGAGTCCGCCCCTTGAATGTATCAGTGGTGGAAGTGGTTGGGTGGTGGGGCTTCAATGTAGTCTGAAGCTGTGCACTGAATGCACTGCTTCTGGGGCCTCCTGGGAGGTGTTGGCCAAGCTCAGTAGCTGTCTTTCTTCTGTCCAGGGCCACCTGGTGTGAGCTACAAAGTGATCTGTAGATGGCTGCTACTTGCGCTCCACTTAGAGGTACCCAGGTGAGGGCAATCTTTGAACCTAGGCCACCTGCTTCTGCTGCCAGGCCTAGAGTCCTTAAACAAGAGGTATGTGGCTCAGTAAAGCCAGATGTTGCTTCTTTGAGAGATTTTATGAAAGTCTGAGGCACGAGCCAAGAAAGGCCATTCGTATGGAAAATCCACTGGAAACCACTTGGGTGGACCTGAAAGTTGGGTGGGGCAGGTCCTCAGGTAATCTCCAGGGATGGGCAAACAGTGTAAGCCAGGTAAATGGAGTCTCAGATCTGGCACCTCCTGCCAGATCTGTGGGGGAAAGACTCATCAACAGAACAACGGCCAGCACATCCGTCTGGGAGAAAGATGCTTTCCCCTACCTCTCACTCTAATGCTAGACAAGTCATTCCCTCCTCTGTCTCTGATGCCTTTCAAGCTGCTTTTCCAGCTTGACAGTTATCAAGGGAGTGAGTCCTAGTAAGTCTGTGTGTGGACCCTTAAAGAGGAATTTCCTGGGGCCCTTAGTGCCCTCTATTTCTCTGAGCCTTGATCCCTGCTGAATTTTATAGTCAGAAGTTATGGTGATCTCTCTTCTTGGCAGTGGAATCCTGGGCTGGGGACCCTGGTATAGGGTTGGGACCCCTTGCTCTTTAGAGAAAACCTCTGCAATCAATATATTGATTGTAAATTCTGTAAATTCTAATCTACCACATGGGATTGGGGTGTGAGACCAGCCTGTTCTACATCTCCACCCTTCCTAACAAGTCTCAATGTGGATTCATCTTTAATTCCTTAGTTGTAGGACTTCCATTCAACCAGATTCAGGCAGTTGTGAATGATGGTTGTATTGTAGTTTAGTTGTAATTTTCATGTGGTTGTGGGAGGAGGCAGGTATTGCATTTATTTATGTTACCATCTTGACTGGAAGTTCACAGACTGCCCAGAGACTTGAGCAAGCTCCTCATTTGCAAGTGAATCTCTGAAAATAAAGGGGCATTCTTTCCTCACCAGTAAAAATATCTGCTTCTGCCAATGCTCCCAGGCAGGGAAACCAGGCCCAGAGCCCACTGAGGGCATCGTAAATAGTCTGGGTGGTGTCCTCCTGCATGTCCCGGTGAGGCCAAATACCAAAAGGTTCACAATAAGGCACACAGGTGCATCAGGCACCTGGCCACTCTTCTTCTATGTACTGGTATAGGAGTTCATTCTCAATCATCGCTTTTTAGTATTTTTGTGCTATGAGAAGAACATTGGGGTTATTTCCAGTTTTGGGTATGTTAATAATGCTGCAATCTATATTCTTGTACAGGAACATAAGTACTCTCTTCTCTTGACTATATACCCAGTAGTAGAATTATTGGGTAACAGGGTAGATGAATGACTAGTGTTAGTTGATGATATCAAAAGTTTTCTCTTGGCTGGTGTAGCTCAGTGGATTGAGCTCGGGCCTGCGAATCACACGATCGCAGTTCGATTCCCAGACAGGGCACATGCCTGGGTTGCAGGCCAGTTCCCAGCAGGGGACTCATGAGAGGCAACCATACATTGATACTTCTCTCCTTCTCTCCTTCCCTTCCTCTCTAAAGATAAATAAATAAAATCTTTAAAATAGACTATGTTCTTTAAACAAAAACAAAAAAGTTTTCTAGAGTAGTTTTACCAAATTATACCCCCAATAGCAATATATAGTGCTCCATATCCTTACCAATGCTTGATACTGAAATTCCTTTTAATTTCTTTAAAGATTTTATTTATTTATTTTTTAGAGAGGAATGGAGGGAGAAAGGGAGAGAAACATCAATGGTGGTTGCCTCTCACACACCCCCAACTAGGGGCCTGGACCACAAACCAGGCATGTGCCCTGACTGGAAATTGAACCAGCACCCCTTTGGTTCACAAGCTGGCACTCAATCTACTAAGCCACACAAGCCCGGGCAGTATTTCTTTTAATTTTTACTATTCTGGTAGGGATGTTTAGTACTGAGTTGTGATTTTAATGTTCCTGATATTGATATAGAACTTCTTTTCATATGCACACTGGCTATTTTTAGAACATTTGAATATCAATAAATGTAATTCACATTAACATATTAAAGAAAAATATGTATGAACATTTCAATAAAGGTATTTGATAATGAAGATTTTCCGCTGATGTTATAATGAAACAGGAAGTCCATTTTTACTATCTCTATTCAAACTAGAGTAGACATCCTATCCCCTGATAGATTGCATGGAGAAGAAATAAATTTATAATGATTGCACAGAAAGATGTTAAATAATCTCTATTCACAGATGACAAGATTGTGATCATAGAAATTCTGAAAGAGTCTACAAAATATTAGAAATAATAAGAGAACTTAGCAAGATGGATGACTATAAATTCAATATATAAATATCAGTAGTGTTTCCATATACTGCAACAAACAAGTAGAATATAAAAAATGTTAAATGCCATTTAAAATAGCATAAAAACCCAAACACCCAGGAATAAATCTAATGAAAGATATTTAACATCTTTACACTGCAAAATACAAAACATTGCTGAGAGAAATTAGAGACCACTTAAATGAATGGAGTGTAGTATGATATTCATGCATTGGAGGACTCAATATTAAGATGTCAGTTTTCCCAAACAGATTTACAGAGCCAATGTAAGCCTAATTAAAATCACAGCAGCATTTTGGTTTTGGAAATTGACAAGCTTAGTATAAAATATATAAATAAATGAAAATAAATTCTGTAAAGTTTGTAAAATAATGAAAATACAAAGGACTTAGAAGATCCAATAGGACTTTATCAACAATCAAATGATATAGGACTTTAAGCTGTATTAAAAAGGTACATTGATTAAAACACTGTGATACTGGTACAAGGTTAGGCAAACAGACAGAATGAGAACCATGAACACAGTTCCACATATGTGTGGTCATCTATTTTACACAGATTAATCAGAATTTAATGGGGGGAGCCTTAGCTGACTTTTGGTCAAGATTGCAACACAGGTAAATGTGGTACTCACATTCTCCCACAACCACATCAAAATGACAACTAAAATACAGAACCACCATCATTGAGAACTGCCTAAAATCTAGCTGAACAGAAGTCCTAAAACTAAAAATATACAGAAAAAGCCATATCAAGACTGGCAGGAAGGGAAGAGACACAAAATAGGCTGTTCCCATACCCACATGTGGTATTTAGAAATCAGGAGGGAGCCCTGGCTGGTGTAGCTCAGTGGATTGAGCACTGGCCTGTGAACCGAAAGGTCGCTGGTTGGATTCCCAGTCAGGGCACATGCCTGGGTTGCAGACCAGGTCCCCAGTAGGGGACACATGAGAGGCAACCACACATTGATGTTTCTCTCCCACTCTTTCTCCTTTCCTTCCCCTCTCTAAAAATAAATAAATAAAATATTTTAAAAATCAGGAGGGATATCTCAGCTATGGAGATACCCCCATGGAGTGAGGGGTCCAAGTCCCATACCAGGCCCCCAAGTCCAGGGTTGCAGTGCCAGTAAGAGAAATCTCCATAACTTCTGACAGTGAAAACCTGTGGGGATTGTGGCGAAGTGAGCTGTAGGGCTTCTGGAGGGCCAGTTGTTCCTCCTAAAGATCCTATTCACAGTCTTACTCAAACTCATTCACTCTCAGTTCCAGTGCTAGGGCAGAAGCTCAGAGATGATGGAAAAATGGGGAGGAACCAAATTGTCTGGCATCCAGGCAAGGACTACAGGGGCAGCTTTCTCCTATACAGCAGTGCTGACAGAGGCCATTGTTCCTCTTATCAGTACTGTCCTCACAGTTCCAACAGGTGGTTGCCATATCTGTGTCTCCAGCAACTTGGCTAACACTCTTTGGCCCTCTCTGGTGATTTCCTGAGACCTTGCCCCATTCATTTCTGGGCCCACTCAGGCCATTTCTGGCAGCTTTTCTATACAAACAAGTGCTCTTGGCTTATGCTTCAGACTCCTAAAATCTCTCAAACAAGCAGAATCTAGCCTCAATGTGGCTTGTACCTCTTGCTAAGTGGTTCCAGGTCCAGCAATAGCAGTAGCAACAGTGGCTTCGGTTCACAGCTCAGACTCTTTTAAGCGCCTCTAAGCCCAGAACAATCTAAGGCCCAGCCATCTGCAGATTACTCTGTAGATCTTGTGAGACAGCTCTTGTGAGGTAGCCCCAGGGAGGGCACAGACAGTGGCTGACCTTGGCCTGCTATTTCCAGAAGGTCCTAGAGCTAGAGTACATGGTGGACAGCTTCAGAGCACACTGAAGAACTTCCACAAGTACCATACTCGAGGAGTGGACTCTGCAAGTACCAGTGCTCTGGTGAAGGGAGTCCAGCTCTGTGGGATTGGTCCCTGGACAGTAGAACCTCCACAGTGATCATGTCAGTTCTCACAGCCTATTCTCCCATTGATGTGCCAACTTCAGTCATGGCTCTACTACAACCAGAGGGCACACACAATCTACACAAGGGATATACCTGGAGCATCCACCAGGTGACCAGGAACACTGTGCTACTGGACCCTATAGAACACGTGGCCCAAAGGCCACTCTACCAATACCAGGAGATATCACATGTCTACCTAATACATAGAAACAAGTACAAAGGGGCAGCCAAAATGAGGAGACAAGAAACATGTCTCAAATAAAAGAACAGAAAACCCCAGAAAAAGAACTAAATGCATTGGAGACCAGCAGTTTACCAGATGCAGAGTTCAAAACACTGGTTATAAGGATGTTCAATGAACTTAGTGGAAGAGTAGATGAACTTAGTGGAAACTCCAACAAACAGGTAAGAAACATAAAAATGGAAGTAGACAACAACAAAAAAGAAGCATTCAAAAATGAAGAATGCACTAACTGAAATGAAGACTACATTATAGGGAATCCACAATAGAGTAGACGAAGCTTAGGGAATATAGCAGAGGATCAAATCAGAGATTTGGAAGTAAGTTAGCAAAAAATACCCAATCAGAACAGCAAAAAGAAAAAAGAAAAAATATGAGGACATTGTAAGGAGCCTCCCAGACATCTTCAAGCATCCTAATGTTTGCATAGTGGGGCCATGGGAAGGAGGAGAGAGAACAAGAAATTGGAAACATATGTGAAAAGTAATGATGGAAAACTTCTATTACCTGGTGAAAGGTGTAGACATACAAGTCTAGGAAGCACAGAGTCCCAAATAAGATGAACCTAAAGAGGCTCACGTCTAGACACATCATAATTAAAATGCAAATAGTTAAAGACAAAGAGAGAATCTAAAAAGCAGAAAGAGAAAAGCAGTTACCTAAAAGGGAGCTCACATAAGACCGTCAGCTGGTTTCTCAACAGAAACTCTGCAGGTCAGAAGAAATTGGTACAAAATATTCAAAGTGGTGAAAAGCAAGGATTTACAACCAAGATTACTCTACCCATCAAGTCTATCACTGAGAATCAAAGGACAGAATAAAGAGCATCCCAGACAAGAAAATGCTAAAGGAGTTCATCACCACCAAACCAGTATTACATAAAATTTTATAGGGTCTTTTTTAAGAAGAGGAGGAAAAAAAGATAAAAAGTGAAAATAATGGCAATAAATACATATTTATCAATAATTAATTTAAATGCAAATGGATTAAATGCACCAATCAAAAGAGGTACAATAGCTGATGGATAACGAAGACACTTAAATGTGCTATCTACAAGAAACTCACTCCAGATTGAAAAGTACACACAGACTGAAAAGGATGGAAAAATATATTTCATGAAGATGAAAATGAAAAAAAAGCTGGAATAGCAATACTTATATCCAACAAAATATACTTAAAAAGAGGCTATAACAAGAAATAAAAAAAGGATCCAGCCATTCCACTTTTGACTATTTAAGAATCCCAAAACACTAAATCAAATGATATAATCATCCATATGTTTATTGCAGTATTATTTACAATAGCCAAAATGTGGAAGTAACCTAAGTGTCTATCAATAGATTAATGGATAAAGAAGTGGGGCATATATAAATTAAATATGACTTAGTCATAAAAAAGAATGAAATCTTGCCATTTGCAACAACATGAATGGACATAGATTGTGCTGAGTAAGTAAGTTAGGGAAACACAAATGCCATATGATTTGATCTTGCCATTTGCAACATGAATGGACATAGATTGTGCTGAGTAAATAAGTTAGGGAAACACAAATGCCATATGATTTGATTCCTTTGTGGACTCTTAAAAACAAACTATATAAACAAGTAGAGAAGAAACAGACATACATACAACTCTTTGATGATTTCCAGGTAGGAGGAGTATTGCAGGGATTGTGAAAAATGTGAAGGATTAAGAAGTACAATTTGGTTGCTATAGAATAGTAATGGGATGCAAAGTACAGCATAGGGAATATAGTCAATATTATTACAGTAACTAGGTATGGGGCCCTACTAGGTATCTCAGTTGGTTAGGATGTTGTACTAATATGCCAAGGTTGCAGGTTTGATCCTGGTCAGGGCACATACAAGAAGCAACCAACGAATGCATAAATAAATGAAACAAATCAGTGTTTCTAAAATCAATTTTTAAAAAGATTCTATTTATTTATTTTTAGAGAGGGGGAAGGGAGGGGGGAAAATCATGTTGGAGATACATCTCTCATCTCACATCTCTTGCAGGCCTGCAATTGGGGAACTGGCCTGCCATCCTGGCATGTGTCCTGACTGGGAATCAAACTAGTGACCTTTCAGATTACAGGCTGAGATTCAATGCACTGAGCCACACCAGCCAGGGCTCTAAAATCAGTGTTTTAAAAAAGCTATGTATGGCCCTGGCTGGTGTAGCTCAGTGGATTGAGCGCGGGCGTGCGAACCACACAATCAAGGTTCGATTCCCGGTCAGGGTACATTCCTGGATTGCAGGCTAGTTCCCAGCAGGGGACTCACAAGAGGCAGCCATACGTTGATATTTCTCTCCTTCTCTCCTTCCCTTCCCCTCTAAGGATAAATAAATGAAATCTTTAAAAAAAAAGCTATGTATGGTGTCAGATGGGGAGATTTATTGAGGTGATCACTTTGTAAGTTATGTGTCTAAACCCTGGGTTGTACACCTGAAACTAATAAAATATTGTATATCAACTGTAACTGAAAAAATAAATTATTTAAAAAGAAAAATTTAGTGCGGGAAATGAGAAATGGTGGTATTTTTTAATAAGTAGGACTGAATCGATTGGATATCCATATGGGGGGAATAAACCTTGATTCTAACTTCATATCTTTTACAAAAGTTAACTTGTGAAAAATCAGATATGGATGTGAAAGGTAAACTAAAAAGGTATCTAGAAGAAAACACGGACTGTCTTTATAGTCTTGGCATAGGTAAAACTTTATAAAACATCAGCAAAACTACTTTTACCTCAAATATTGCTGTAATTCTTGCCTTCCCCTCCATCTCTACAATCATTGACCTATTTAAATGTCACTTTGGCTTGTGGCGGAGAGGCGGGGTCCAGAACAAGTCACCCCAAGATGTGCCTCTGTGGTGTGCTGATTATTTTGCTGTAAAAGCAATTTTACCTTCAGGCTCAAGAGAAACTTCTGCCCTCCTCCCCCAAGTACCTAGAATTTGCATTAGAAGCCTGTCCATAAGAGATTATCAGAGATCATTTCTTTCGACCTATTTATAGGACAGGGCAAACTACTAATTACTGAATGTCTGCTCTTATCCCGCAATGGCCTTTTTAATTTCCCAAGGTACCTTACCTCACCCCCAACTCAAAATGTCTCATGTACCGCAATCCTCCTTTCTATCTGAACCTCTCAAGTATGCATGGTCTCTGATTTTTTCATGTACGTGGGATTCCCATGCACATGATATTCGATTTTTTTCTCTTGTCTATGTGCCTCCTGTTGATTTGATTACTTGGCCAGGCAAAAGAACCAGAGGAGAGAAAGAGAAATTTCCCCCCTTCCCCACATCTGTAAAACAGCAGTTGTACCCCCCCAGCAGCTATTCTCCTTTTCTCTTTAATTATTCTTCCACAGCACAGAGAGCATAATATATTTATTTAAAATGCAAATTTGACTTTACTGCCTTTTTTGATTAAAAATCCTATAATGGGTTAGCATCATTAAGAGAATCACATCCAAGCTTTTCAGCAGAACACACATATTGTTCTTTATGACCTGGCAGTCACTCCTGTCTCCAACCAGTCTACTTCTAACTTGAATTTTGGCTCTACGAATTTCAGAGTTCACATTGTTTTGTAACATACATCTTATTCTGGAATTATCTTTTCCATTTCCATCGTCAACTACGCTAATTCTTATTCATCTCTGGAAGCTGACAGTTACTGCATCTTTGAGGAATCCATTCCTATAGTTTATATTCCACGCGTGACCCACCTTGCTATCACATACTCCCCTTCTTTCATTTTACTACTTAGAACAGAACTGGTTTAAGTTTCCGCAGGGCATTAACATTTTGGAATCCCTAGGCTTAGTTTAGATTTTGGATGTGATAACATTCAAGTTTATGTACTTGCTTCATCTCTACTGACTGAGCCGCTTACTCCCACTCTCTCTTGCTCTTCCCACCCCTTGCAGAGTAACTTGCTGGAAGCCTCATCTGATCCGTATGCATCAAAGGCTGCTGAGCGAAAGCCTGACCGACTAGGCCGGAAAGTAAAGCGGCACCTAGATAACTTCAGGCCAGCGTCCTCCTTTCAGTGCCTTCCGCAGAAAAAGGTTTCTCTTTCTAATCTGGGAAGCCAATTGGGAAGAAAACCTGGGTCTGTGTTGTTCTGAGAAATCGAACAGTCTACCCGCACCGGACCCAAAAAAAGCTTCGCTCTGTCTAGCCTCTTCAGGAGCAGAACGAGCTCGGGCGAGTACGACATTCGGGATTCCAGCACAAAGACCCCGTGAGCCACGCACTGGCACTCGGGAACTTTCTCCCGGAAAACTACAAGTAGCGGTAGATGACGTCACAGGGATAGAAAGTCATGGCTGCCTCCGGTAACCTTAGGAGCTGTAAGGAATTGGGACAGTGGAGCTCGATGTGGTTTGTTATTAACAAACACACAAACGCCCCCAAAGGTCACACGTTCTCGAGGGACACAGTACCTCACGAAAAATCTTTTAAGCTACTACCCTAGAAGTCGCTTATCAGAGTACGGGCGCGCGGTAAAAGGCGGTCCTAGTAGGCCCGCCATGGCTTCCGTAGCCCTCGCTGCGAGGGGCGGGGACTAGGAGTCGGTCACCGGAAGCGGGGTGGGTCGGGAGACTAGTTCCTCCAAGGTCCCAGCGAGCCCCGCGCTTGCCTTTCGCCTTTCCTCCCCGCCTGCGGCACGTTGCGTGGCCGCTCGTTGGCTACTTAGGACGGAAGCTCGGTTTGTGTGTCTCCAGAAGTTTCCCTGTGGGGCGGCGGCGGGTCTTAAAACCGCGGGAGTAGCAGCCCGAGCCACAGCAGCAGTGACTATTAGGGATGGCGGCAGCTGCAGCAGGATCTGCGACAGCCCAGAGGTACATGTTTTTTCTTCTTTTTGGTATTTATTTTATCCCCTCCCCCATTTCCTTGGTTAGTGAGCCTTGCTGAAGTCGTTGTTTTCCTGGCAGGTTTCTCCCGAGCTTCTCAGATGCTCTGGTCGACGAGGACCCCCAGGCCGCGTTAGAGGTGAGAAGACCCGTCTCAGCCTGGTCTACTTTCCTTTGGGGGACGCGGCGAACCCCGCCTGTTCCCAGCACATGCCTGGCTGGGGGCGGGTGGACTGTTTTTGCGGTGCCTCATCCTAGATTTTGGCAAACTCGACCTATTTTTTTCTTTATTTCATATTTCCTCTCACTCCTTGACCTTGTTTCTATATTCGTATCTGTTTAGAAAAACTGTCTTTGTAGTTGACATTCATGGTTGGCCTGAAAGGATATTTATTTTAAATGACGTTTGACTACAAGGAAAAGTGAAGTCTAGGGTTGATGGTATTTAATTCTGTTTTTCCGTTTAACAAGTATCCTTTGCCATTCTTATGTACCAGTACCAGGCCATGTGCAAAGTGTATTAATTCAGACTACCATAACAACCATCATTTCTCCTATGATCCAGAAAATTTCCAGAAGTCCTGCTACTATCCAATATTGACTCATTTGTTTATGTATCAAAACAATATTTGGGGGGGGGGTTGCTATGTGCGAGGAACCCATTGAAGTCTTTACTTATATATTTAATTGATTTACAAGGCACTTTGTGTTAAGCGAAAGACAATAAAGGTGTATAAGAGAGTAAAAGGGTGAGAGTTAAATACGAGGTATTAACTCCCGGAAAGCCCAAGCTAAGGCTACATAATGCAGTGAGTCACAAAATTTATCCAGGTGTTTCTTGCTTTAAAACACTAGGAAAAGAACCCAAACCCTGTTCTGTTGTTACAATCTAACACACTTAAGGTTAGCAGTTTGAGTCAAGAGAACCGTTTTCATAACTATGACTTTTAGAAATAATTTGCCACATGCTAGTAGAGTCTAAGAAGGTAACATTTGAGCAGAGACCTGAGGGAATGAGCGTGGAAGCTCTGGAGAAAGCATTCATGCAATGCCAAAATCCTGGCTAGGAATCAGCTGCCGGGTACAAGGAGCAGCAAAAAGGATCATTTGACTAGCATGGTCTGAAAAAGGAATATGAGATCAGTAGGGGAGGAAACAGCAGGCTAGGTCCCTTAGTGCCTCTTAGGCCAAAATATGTTTTTGGCTCTGGATGTGAAGGCCTTCAAATAAAGTGGTTGATTAATTAGTTGTACTATATAATGTTTACTGGTGAGGCCTCTGGGATCAGTAGTAGAATAACAAATGTTACTGAGATTTTTCTCCACAATTACTTATGTCAGCTGATACCTATTTTCAGAATTTACATTTGTTATGGTCCTCTTGGACTCAGTTCCTGCTTTGGAAATTCAGTTCATTAAAGTTGCTTTTAAAGGTTATTGATGTTACTTTCCATCTCACTTGTTTTACTTTCTACCTTTTTATTGAAGTACAACATGTAGATAACAAAAATCTGAAGTCTGCAGCTAATGAAGTTGTTTTACATACATGTTATTATGATACAGAGCAACGATATAGAACACTTTTATCCTCAAGTTTTTCTCATGCTTCTTCCCAGCCAAACAATCTTCCTTTCCCACCAGACAACCCTTATTTGACCTCCATCACCATCAATTAGTTTTGCTTGTTCTCACACTTCACATAAACAGTCATAGGCTAGATACTCAGTTGAGTGTAGCTTGCTTTAAACGTTTTGTGAGATACACTCATATTGCTGTATAAAGTGGTAGGTCTTTTTCATTGCTTTGTAGTGTTCCACTGTATAAATGTAGCACAACTTACTCTAACAATGGGTGTGGAATGAGACTGCTTGAGTCCAAATCCTGGTTTTGTGATAACTTTGTAACCTCAGAAAAGTTCCTATTATCACTCTGGATCAGAATTCCTGTCTCTAAATTGGAACAAAAAAGGACCTTGAATGGGTTATTATGAAGCTAAGTCATGGGAGATATATGTTGATTCCCTTTGCTCTCTATGTTCTAGCCACCTTGGCTTTCTTTCTGTTTCTTGAATTTGTCATGCTCAATCCTGTTTAGTGGCCTTTGGGCTTGCAGTTCCTTTTTCCTAAAATATACTGTCTCCTGACCTACCTTTGCTTGGGAATGCTCATCACCTTAGATTTCAGGTGAAATGTCCACTTCTCAGAGAAGCCATCTTCTCTGACCACTTATATTTAGTGCAGGCCTTAGTGTAGTTTCAAGAGGGTAGGATTTTTTGTGTATATTGTTTACCACTGTGTTCTTAGTGTAGTGCCTGGGAGATATAGGCACCCAAATGTGCTAAATGACTCTTACTGTAATTCTTTCAACAACTGTGAGGTGGGTATTTGCATTTTCTAACAAGGAAGCTGAGGCTAAAGAGTTTTAAGTTGCTCCAGGTTATATAGTTTAGAAGAGGTAAGTCTGGGTGCTGTGCGTTGGGGCCATCTTCTGGAGGGAGGGGGTAGGATTGGGGTTATAAAATATAATTAAAGGTTTGGTAGCTGACTTTGAAGTATCTGACCATGGATAACTTTGTTGAGAGCATAGCTGGTTAGCATAAATGTGTTGGTACAAGTTCTCCATGGTAATGTGTGGTTTTTCTCCAGGAGTGTTAGGCAGTTGAGGAAGGGAGAAGGGTTGATACTCTTTATTATCCATGATTGGGAATTAGCTGTAGCTGGAAGAAAACAGAAAGCAGAAAGAAATTGAGATACCCAGAGCTAAAGGCCTTCAAATTTTTTGTCAGTCTGAGCAACATTGCTTTTGCTTTTACCTTAAAACAATTTCCTTCTTGTATAGCATTTTATTTTTATATATTTTTTATTTTTTATTTACTGTATTGGGGTGACATTTTATTTTAAAAGAGTTTACAACTTTAAAAACTTGGAAATCTGTTTCTGAGAGATCCAAGTCTTAAACAATCTTACTGCCTTGAAAAGGAGTTTTTCCCTTATTCTGGATTACCAGGTACTTCCTTCACAGCTACCTTAGCTCTCACCTATGTGATTTCAGCAAAATTGTATTTTACGGTTCACAAGGTTTTTTTTTTTTAATTTTATTTTTGAGAACTAAAAATTGCTTCACTGTAACATCTCAGTTTATCTGAGTGAGTATAACTTTGGACATATTTACAATATATTTTCAGTTGGTCTCCATTAAATAGCTTTTTGCCACTGTGATTTAATTTTTTTGCCTTTTCAGACCCCTCCCTTTAGTCCCTTTGTATTCAAGCAGCCAGCAACTGTTGTCACAGAAACAGAACTCTGAAAACAAGCCTCAAGTCAGGTGCAGTTTAATGCAGCTACAGCTTGTTATTTTATCTTCACTTTTTCTGAATTTATTATATGAATTACTTATTCACAATAAACTGATTATTGTTTTTTCATGACTCACAAGTTTATGTATCATAATTAAGTTTGTGTTCAGTTTTTGAGAAATGTTTTTTAGTAACAGCTTAGTAATAAGTAAATTGCTTATTTAACTGAGTCACCATAAATTGTCCTTAACCAACAGTTGACTTGTATTTTTAAAGGTTACTTGCATGTTGGTTGTTTGAAATTCAAAGTTTTTACTTGACTTTGAAAGGAGTGTAATTTGTCTTTGTACTCACAGTGTCTAGCCTTTCTTTGTTAAATAATATGTGTTTAAAGTAGTTTTTTGAATTGATGATTTAGATATTAATATAATCTGTAACAGCCTTTTGGACCCATAGTGTATCTGCTTTGCTGAGGAGAGGCTAGAAATTTGGTTTGCAGATAATATCTGAGTAGGTAGGTGAGACGCTCTCAGCTGTTTTCAAAATTGAAAGTTTAATGCAAGATGGTATTATTTAACTTAGGAGTTTCAAAGTATTAGAAAACAAAATACAAATGTCAGACAGACAGTATGTGAAAAAAAAACTTAAAGAAACATTACCAAGAGGCAGTGCTTTTTAGTGGTTAAAATCCAATTTGGAAACACACAGACCAGGATTTGAATCCTTTCTCTAGCACAGTGTTGTCACTAATTAGGAAGTGAGGGAATGAATCTGTGCACATTTGAGGGAAGAGCATTCTAATGAGAGGGAGCAGCAGGTGCAGAGTACCGTTGGTGTGGGAACAGCAAGGAGGCCATTGGACTAGAATGGAAGAGTAAAGGAAAGAGTAGTAAGAGATGATATCAGAAATAGCAGAGAG
Source organism: Sturnira hondurensis (assembly GCF_014824575.4). Lineage (NCBI taxonomy): Eukaryota > Metazoa > Chordata > Mammalia > Chiroptera > Phyllostomidae > Sturnira > Sturnira hondurensis. The sequence goes on from NW_028073705.1 coordinate 3,811,281, forward strand.
TTATATCAGGAAGAGCCTTTTAGGTTATTGGACGGACTTGTGCTTTGGCTCTGGGTCAACTGGAAAGACATTGGAGAGTTTTGAACAGAGACGTAGTAACAATATCTGATTTTCATTACGGCTTGGATCAGGACAATAGGGTTGAGATGATAAAAAGTGGTTTGGATTTTGGGTATATGATTATCAAGTATAATTTCTTTGTGAGAATCATCACACTGTTAGGTTAAAGCAAAATCAGTATTTCTTTGTGAGAATCATCACACTGTTAGATTAAAGCAATAGTATGTGGCTATTGAAATAGTTTTACCTTTTTTTAAAAAGATTTTTAAATTTATTTTTAGAAAGGGGGAAGGGAAGGAGAAAGAGAGCAAGAGAAACATCAGTGTGTGGTTGCCTCTTATGTGCCCTCCAACGGGAAATTGGCCTGAAACCCAGGCATGTTCTCTGGTTGGGAATCGAACCAGTGACTCTGTGGATCGCAGGCTGGTGCTCAATCCACTGACCCACATGAGCCAGGGCTAATTTTATCTTTTAAGACGACTACTAGCCCTGGTTGGTGTCGCTTGGTTGGTTGGAGCGTTGTCCCATAAACTGAAAGGTCATAGGTTTGATTCCTAGTTAGAGCACATGCCTAGGTTGTGGGTTGGGTTCCTGTTCAGGGTGCGTATAGGAGGCAACCAATTAATGTGTCTGTCCGTCCTTCTCTCTCTCTCCCCCGCTCTCTTCCTCTTCCCTCTCCCCCCTTCCCTTCTCTCTCCCCCTTTCCTTTCCCAGTTTCTAAAGTCAACAAGCATGTCCTTGGGTTAGGCATAACAAAAAAATAGTAAATAAAATAAAAGACTACCAAATCCCTAGGGCGTGTGAGGTGTAGGTAGAAAATCAAATTGTTCCTGTTTGCCTCCATTTGTCTTGGCCTCACTAATTGTGCTGTCTTTTCTTCTATCATTATTATTACAGCTACCACTTACTTACTATATACTATGAATAGTCAGAGTGGCAATAATTTTCATCTCTCTAATGCTAACTCTTAATCAGTTGATATTATGAAGTATTACACATTTGGGCTTTCAGTGGAATGCTGTAATTTGTTAGGGTTGTCTGCCATTGACAGATAAGAGATGGCCAGCCAAACTGGATTGTGTATTTATTAATTCTGTTAACCTTCCTAACTCTAGATTTAACTTCCAGGGTTTTTTTTTTTTTTTAATTGGACAGCTTCACATTTTCTAGGTATTTCAAATTGTACATGATCTGTGAGTCTTTTCCAAATTAGAAGGAGAAAATCTGTGGTGGTCATTGTATATCAGATAAATTCTTCAGAATAAATGAAGTGATAATTACTATTTATCCAGTTCCTACTATAGGCCAAGAACTGCTAAGTGCTTTACATAGATATTACATTATATTGTGGGCTTTTGTGGGGAGGGGAGGAGAAGGGCAGATATCAATCCTCTTGCAAAGAAAAGCTCCTAGCTTGTTTTCCTGTTAACTTTATTTCAGATAGCTTATGAAAGTAGTGTATTTGATTAAAAGTTATGTTTAATTAGAGTCCAATGACTTAAAAAATTTACTTATACTCACCATGTTTGTGTTTGTAGGAGCTGACTAAGGCTTTGGAAGAGAAACCAGATGATGCACAAAATTATTGTCAAAGAGCTTATTGTCACATCCTTCTGGGGAATTATTGTGGTAACTTTTCTTACAAAATATATTTTCTTTAAGTGTTACTTATAAATTTTGCCCAAGATATGAGTCAAATAAAATAGAGATTATGTTTGAGGATTTTTAAATTGGTCTTTCATACAAGGTGTAAAGTAGCTGGAATGTGACAAATGTTATATTGAGTAACACCCATTTAATTTTATGAGTGTCCCTCCTTCAGTGGGTGGAGAATTTATACAGATTTCATTTGTAGTTATTGGATTTGCCAAGAGAATAGCATTATGTTTACTGTTTTACAAAGTATTCAAATGAAGTGCTGTTATTTGCATTTTTTATAAGGAATGTATCTCTCTACTACTTGTGTTTAACTTCATTCTGGATAGAAAATCTGGATAAGGAAAAATTAAATATCTTGAGTCAAATTGCATAAATGACATTAATGAGAAAATTAGATGATGTTCATGACACACAGTTTTATTGCGTGAAGCTCTCCAAAAAGGAAGTTAAATATTAGGCTAATAAGAAGATAGGAGGGTAGTATTTATTGGATCATATTTTGTGTTAACTTTCTCTAATTTGAAATCACTTGTCCATTTTACCAACTTAAAAGTCTAAGACCAATTCAGATTTTATGTGCAGTATTTGTTAGGATCTGTGATAAACTGACTGAAAACTGCTTTTTTTTTCTTTTTCATATATAGATGCTGTTGCTGATGCAAAGAAATCTCTTGAACTTAATCCAAATAATCCCACTGCTATGCTGCGAAAAGGGTATGTGTTTGTCCTGTTGAGTCTGGACAATAGATAGGTGTTTAGTTTGTTGAAATTAATAGTAAGCTTTATATAAACAGTAAATTCTGTTTTTATACCTTCTATAACTGAGATAGGATTCAATTTTACATATAACTTATGTTTCTATTAACTTCAGTATGTGATAGGAGGTGTGTAGTCAGTATACTTTAAAATAGCGATGATTGAAGTAACTTACAGATGAAACTGATGGATTTCAAGTTTCTTTTTGTTCTTCATTTGGAATTTACTCTTTGACTAGAGAACATCTATTTGTCGGCCAAGCTGGACAGATTACACTTAATGTTTTGAGTGCTCTGTACCTGTGTATTTTGTGTCTCAGCTTGTTTTTGTTGAAAAGAGTGACTTTTCTTCAAGAAATTTCTTTAATTCCTTTCTATTTAACTGTACTTTGGAAGGAGCAACTGTATACAATTAAGATCAAGAAATTCCTTCTGAAATGAGTTGAAAAATTGGATATTAATGGGAATTATACTAGATGTTAGGTAGAGTATTTTAGAAAATCTCTTGACTTATTAATACATGCTTAAATCCTTTTAACAATAGAGAATACTGGGATATTTAAATTAGGAAGAAGGCTATTTTTCATGATTTCATGTGTGTGGTATTTGTTTTTAATATGCTCATACAGGATATGTGAATACCATAAAAAAAACTATGCTGCTGCTCTAGAAACTTTTACAGAAGGACAGAAATTAGATAGTAAGTATTAGAATTACATGTTGATAAATCAATCTGTTATTTTTCTTGTGTCAAAAATACTATAGCTAAATTTTGTTAATGTAATCTCAAGTTAATTATCAAAACCCAGTACCATCTTTTACTCCTTTTAATGGTATTTTTGTGTTGATTGCAGAGTTTGAGTTTACTTAAATATTAAGTAAATTAATATTGGCCATTTACTATTTAAATCACAGATAAACTTTAACATTAGAAACTAAAAACACTCAGTATGCTCCCTATACTTAGTCTGGTTTTATTTTTTTCTTATAGACAAGTGACAGTTTAATTTGTGCTGATATTCAGAAATCTATTTAAAGTTTTATTCAGATTGCTTATATAGGAAATTTTATAACGAAGGTTTTTATTGAGAAATAAAGTATTGGATAAACTGTGATAGGGCACAGAAGAAACAAAACTTTGAGAGTACCGTGAGTTTTTAATGTCATCTTTTTGAGAGAAATACGGGTTTTTTTTCTGCCATCAGAAAGTAGATCATTTCTATAATGTATATGCAAAAATTTTTAGTATTCCTAGGTCCCCAAAATAACCTACCAAATTATACAGAGTAACAAATAAACCTAAAAATAACACTAACAGATAGTAAAAGCAGGAGTGATATGATAAATACACAGCCTGTATAAAGGAAAAATAATGTTTGTATAGTGTAGTTTCACTTACTAAAAAGACTGATTTCTCCTGAAGTATAAGATAACACCATGCTTTGTACACCTATTAATCTACTCAGGCAATAGACTTCTTATTTTATCTATTACTGGATAGCAGCTATAAAAGACCCTTCATTATCTGCAGAACCAATAGTCACTTCAGCAGCTTTCAAGTTTCTTTTTCTGTATGTGTAAATAGTATGAATAGTGGATGCAGGCAGGTTCAACATACACAGAATGCCTATATCTTGTTCATCACAATCAGAATCCTCAGTTATGTCCAGTTTTACATTAAGTGCACAGTCTTATAAGCTCTGTTAGGGTTTTCTACTATCTTATTATACATCTTGCTAACAGATGTACAAAATTGAGATAGAGCAAAGATGCTCACAGACACAGTTCAAAGCCATGTTTGATTTATGCTGAGATGCTGATTGTAGTTCCTGGGGAAGGAGCTTGGTGGGGCCACTCGCGATGCTCTGGTTGCTCACTGCCTTTTTAATGGCTAATGCAAAACAAATGCTGGATGCTATTTCCACTCTTTGCATAAAACTGAAAATCCTATTGAATTTCTTTCAGTTAGTGAAAACAAGTAGTAATTTTGGTCTTCCGTAAAGGCGAAGTAATGTACTATGAATTTTCCAAAAGCAAGGGATACTTATATATGAAAATTATCACAGCAGTACAGATATTTGTGCACATATATAGAAATAATAAGGGCCAAGAATAAAAAAATCTGCAGAGACTAAAAGATAGTAGTTCTGTAAGTAATGTCATAGATAATGGTAGACTTTGTAATCCTAATTGTATACTATCATTTTAGCTTCATCTCATGATAGAATGTTATCACAATTCTCTAAAGCAATGGTTCCAAACTCCCTGATTTTGATTTTCCTCCCGGGGGGGAAATTTGGCGGTGTCTGAAGAGATTTTTTGATTACCATGACTAGTGGATGGGTAATGTTCTGCTGAAATCTAATGAGTAGAGACCAGTGATGCTGCTAAATATCCTGCCATGCACAGGACAGTCTTCCATAACAAAGATGTATCGTGTCAAAAAAATTAGTAGTATGGAGGTTGAGAAACCCTGCTCTGAAGTGTTGTATGGTTATGTTTTTAAAAATGTACTCTCTGCTGCTTTGAATATTTGCTTTTTTGCCGTATACCTACTTGAGAAAGGCATTAGGCCCAACTTTGCAAATGCAACTTATAAATTAGGACAGAAGAGATGTAGGCAATAGTCTTCTAGACTTCAACCCAGCGGTTGGAGTTCCATTCCAGGCTTCCACTGCATCCTAACTGAGATGGTGTATTGGGGATTCCCTTAAGGTCTGATTTTGTTGTGTGACAAAGGAAACTCCTTTAAGAGGAGAGGGATGAGAGGAAATGTAGATTAATATCTGTGAACTAGTAAGGTGGTCTTTGGATAAAATTAATTTTTTTTAATTACAATTCTTCAGGATGAACAACTAAATATTATAGTCTATTGGTATATTTATAACTAACGTTAGGATTGCTATAAGGACGGGTATTGTGTGTTTAATTCACTGCTAAATCTTCAGTGCCCAGAACACTCTTTGGAACATAGTAGGTATTTGGTATTTGTTGAATAAATATGTTAGATTGTGCAGATGAATGATTTTACAGTCAGTTTGCTCTTTTTAGGTGCGGATGCTGATTTTATTGTCTGGATTAAAAGGTGTCAAGAAGCTCAGAATGGTAAGCATGTAGGTTTCCCATAGTCTTTCATTTTAAAAAGAAGTAAATGTTTGACATTTTTTGATTTAAACAAATTTGTTTTTAACTTCATAACTTGTAAGTAGTGCATGTTCCCTTAGATAGGGATATCCAAAGGTATTCTTTTTTAAGAACTTTATTATTTTCTAATAATAGCTTTATTAAAATAGAATTCATATACCATACAGCTCGTCTACTTAAAGCGTAAATAGTTTTTAATATTCACCAAATTGTGCAATTATCAAAAAAATTGTGCAACCACCACCATAATCAATTTTAGAACATTTCATCACCCTCAGAAGAAACCCCATAACCTTTAGCAGTCCTCTTTCTTCATTGCTCTCCAACTCCCACAACTCCGAGCCTGAGCAACCATTAATCTACTTTGTGTCACTGGATTTGCTAGTTCTGGACATTTCATATATATATATGGAATCATACAGTCTTTTGTGACTGGGTTTTTCCACTTAGCATAGTGTTTTCAAGGTTCAGGTTTCAGTGACTGCCTGATTTACCCCAGTGTTCAACTTAAAAAAATAGGTGTAACCTGTAAAGTGTCAGATCCTTCTCTCTGATGTGATGGGTTGCATCCTCCTGGGGTGTCTCACACCCTGCACAACCCTCGGACCACTATCTTCCTTTTTAATTTTTAAACTAAAGATTTAATTTATTTTTTCAGAGAGAGGGGAAGGGTGGGAGAAAGAGGGGAGAGAAACATCAGTGTGTCGTTGCCTCTCATGTGGCCCCCACTGAGACTGGGGACCTGGCCTGCAACCCAGGCATGTGTCCTGACTGGGAATCGAACCAGTGACCTTTTGGTTCATAGCCCACGCTCAATCTACTGAGCTACAACAGCCAAGGCCGTCTTTTTTTTTATAATACATTTTTTGATTATGCTGTTACAGTTGTCCTAATTTTCCTCATTTGCCCCTTTCTATTTGGTACCCCACAATCTCTCTGGCAAGTTATATCATTAGTTCAGGGGTGTCAAACTCATTTTCATTGGGGGCCACATCAGCCTCACAGTGGCCTTCGAAGCACCAAATGTAGAGCTCCTTGCCCCTAGTTAAGGAGTAGTAATATTTATACAGTCCTAAAGTTACATTCAGCCCTTTGAAGGCAACCGCGAAGCTGATATTGCCCCAGTGAAAATGAGTTTGACACCCCTGCCTTAGTTATGTCCAATGATCATGCATGTAAGTTCTTGGGGTACTTCATTTCCTCTACTGTTCTTAACATCCCCCTGCCTGTTGTGTACCTACCAATTTGTACTTCGTAATCCCTGTATCTTTTTCCCCATTCTCCTCTTTCCCCCTGCCAACTGATAACTTCCAGATGATCTCAGTATTTATGATTCTGTTTCTGTTCTGCTTGTTTGCTTAGTTTGTTTTTTAGATTCAGTTGTGAATTTATTGCATTTTAATGTTCATAATGTTAATCTTATTTTTCTTTTTTTTTTAAAGATTTTATTTATTTATCTTTAGAGGGGAAGGGAAGGAGAGAGGGAGAGAAACAACAATGTATGGTTGCCTTTTGTGCATCCCCTACTGGGAATTGGCCTGCAGGGAACTGGCCTGCAACCCAGGCATGTGCCCTGACTGAGAATCAAACCACGATCCTCTGAGTCGCAGGCCCGCGCTCAATCCACTGAGCTACAGCAGCCAGGGCTTATTTTTCTTAAATAAATCCCTTTAACATTTCATTTAATAATGGCTCAGTGATGATAAACTCCTATGGTTTTACCTTGTATGGGAGACACTTTATCTGCCCTTTCATTGTAAATGATAGCTTTGCTGGATAGAGTAACCTAGATTGTAGGGCTTTGCTTTTCATTACTTTGAATACTTCTTGCCAGTCCCTTCTGGCCTGCCAATTTTCTTTTGAGAAATCAACTGATACTCTACAGGAACTCCTTTGTAGGTAACACTCTGCTTTTCTCTTGCTGCTTTTAAGACCAACCCTCCCCCCCTCCCTCCCTCCCTCCCCCTCCCCCCTCCCCCCTCCCCCCCTCCCCCCACCTTATTTACTTTTAGACAGAGAGTAAAGGAGAGAAACATCAATGTGTGGTTGCCTTTTGGATGCCCCCAATCGGGACCAGGCCTGCAACCTTGGGATGTGCCCTAACTGGGAATTGAACCAGCAACCTTTTGCTTCACAGGCTTGTGCTTAATCCACTGAGCTACACCAGCCAGGGTTTAAGATTATCTCTTGTCTTTAACCTTTGGCATTTTAATTATGATGTGTCTTGGTGTAGGCCTCTTTGCATCCATCTTGTTTGGGACTCTGTGCCTCCTGGACTTGTATGTCTATTTCCTTCACCAAATTAGGGGACTTTTCTTTCATTTTTTGTTTAAATAGCTTTCAATGTCTTGCTCTTTCTTTTCTCCTTCTGGCATCTTTATGATTCAAATGTTGGTATGTTTGAAGTTGTCCCAGAGGCCCCTTAGCCTATCCCAGTTTGTTTATTTGTATTGTTTTTCTTCTTACTGTTTTGATTGAGTATTTCTTTCTTCCTTGTATTCCAATAATTGATTTTATTCTGGAGATCTGCTTCTGTTGTTTCCCTGTAAATTTTTCTTTATTTCATTTAGTTTGACCTCCATTTCTGTAAGGGTCTTTTTTATGCTGTTGAAGTACCCAGTGAGTTCCTTGAGCTCATCCTAGTAACTAGTGCGTTTAATCCTGCATCTGATAGATTGCTTGTATCCATTGTTCAGTTCTTTTTTTGGAGTTTTGTTCTGTTATTTTATTTGGGCCATATTTCTTTGTCTCCTTAATTTGGCAGCCTCCCTGTGTTTGTTTCTGTGTATCAGATAGAGCTGCTTTGACTTCCTGTCTTAGTAGCGTGGCCTGTTGTAATAAAGTGTACCTATAAGTTGTGTGGGGCAGAGCCTTAGGTAATTGTCAGGGCAGGGCAACCTGTGTTACCTCTCTGTGACTGTATGGGAGAGGGCTTGGAGAGGGGACAACACTGCTGCCTGGCCTCTGCGCTTTGGTCCAGGAGGAAACTGTCCCCCAGCACGTGCCCTGATAACAGAGACCTTTAGTTTCTCCTGGTATGTGACTGGTGCCCTTCCAGCTACTGCCCTGGTCCTGGAGCCCAGAGGAAGCAAGCATGTATAAGTCCCAACTCTGTTGTGGGCCCTTTAAGAGGACACACTTGAGGATCCTTGCAGTTTCTTCCACTGCCCTAACTTGCACTGGTTTTTACATCCAGAAGTTAGGGGATATACCTTCCTGGCATGGGAACCCTAGGCTGAGTTGTCTGGTGTGGGGCTGGGTGTCCCTCTTGATTTTTATGCATCACACGTGGTATGGGACCTCCCCCCTTTCACATCTTCACCCCTCCTACCTGTCTGGATGGATGTGACTTCTTTAATTCTTTAGTTTTCAGTCTTTCATACAGCTCGATTTTCTGATGATTCTGGGTAATAGTGGTTTTGAAGTTTACTTGTAATTTTTGCTTGGGTTGTACAAGGAGGTAAGCCATTTAACCTATGCCTCCATCTTTACCAGAAGTCCGGGGCCTGTTTCTGTGAGCAGTTCCTACTCATCCTCTCCTCATTCCTTTCAATATGTCCCTGACAAAGGCCAGGTCTCTTGACTCCTACTCACCCAAAGAAAATGTGAGATGATATTTTTTGTTTAAAAATTTTGAAGTATATTTTATTAATAATACTATCACAGTTGTCCCATTTTTTTTACCTCCCCTTTATTCCCCTCCAGCCTGCATCCCTCCTCCCACCAGCATTCCCCTACTCTTAGTTCATGTCCACGGGCCATACATACAAGTTCTTTGGCTTCTCCATTTCCTGTATTATTTTTAACCTCCCCCTGTCTATTTTGTACCTACCATTCATGCTTCTTATTCTCTGTACCTTCTCCCCCAATGTCCCCCTTCCTGCTGCTAACCCTCCATGCGATCTCCATTTCTGTGATTCTGTTCCTGTTCTAGCTGGTCGCTTAGTTCATTTTTGTTTTTGTCTTTTTAGGTTCAGTTTTTGATATTTGTGAATTACCATTTTACTGTTCATATTTTATATCTTTTCTTAGATAGGTCCCTTTAACATTTCATATAATAAGGGCTTGGTGATGATGAACTACTTTAACTTGACCTTATCTGGGAAGCACTTTATCTGCCCTTCCAATTGTAAATGATAGCTTTGCTGGATAGAGTAATCTTGGATGTGGGTCCTTGCCTTTCATGACTTGGAATACTTCTTTCCAGCCCCTTCTTGCCTGCAAGGTTTCTTTTGAGAAATCAGCTGATAGTCTTAATGGTACTCCTTTATAGATAACTGTCTCCTTTTCTCTTGCTGCTTTTAAGATTCTCTCCTTATCTTTAATTTTGGGTAATGTAATTATAATGTGCCTTGGTGTGTGCTTCCTTGGGTCCAACTTCTTTGGGACTCTGAGTTTCCTAGACTTCAGGAAGTCTATTTCCTTTACCAGATTGGGTAAGTTCTCCTTAATTATGTTTTCAAATAAGTTTTCAGTTTCTTGCTCTTTCTCTTCTCGTACACCCATGATTCACATGTTGGAACATTTAAAATTGTCCTTCAGATTCCTAAGCCTGTCCTCGTTTTTTTGAACTCTTGTTTCTTCATTCTGTTCTGGATGAATATTTACTTCTTCCTTCTGCTCCAAATCATTTATTTGATTCCTGGTTTCTTTCCGTTCACTGTTGGTTCCCTGTATATTTTTTTCTTTATTTCACTTTGCATAGCCTCGCTTCTTCCGCTATTTTGTGATCACATTCAACCATTTCTGTCAACATCCTGGTTAGCAGTGTTTGGAACTCTGCATCTGATAGGTTGGCAATCTATTTTTTCTGGAGTGTGGATCTGTTCTTTCACTTGGGCCGTATTTCTTTGTCTCGCCACACCAGTCTATATGAATGTTTCTTTGACTCCTTGGTTGTCAAGACTTCTGTACAGTTCGATTTTCTGGCAGATCTGGTTATTTTTGTTTTTAAATTTGTTGTTGGCCTTTTTTTCTTTGTGCAAGGAAGCAAAGTGTATCCACCTATACCTCTATCTTGGCCAGAAGTTCAATTTTTTAAAATCATTTAAAAATGTTTTAAAATTACAGTTGACATACATTATTATATTAGTTTCAGTGTACCCTTGCGATAGGTATATATAACTTACTAAGTGATCATCTCGATAAATCTTGCACTCATTTCTGACACCATACATACGTATCAGAGTATTATTGAATCTATTTCCTGTACTGTATTTATATCACCATGACTCTTCTGGAGCTACTAATTTGTACTTTTTAATCCTGTCACCTTTTCCACCCATACCGCCAAACAACCTTCCATCTGGGAACCATCAAAATGTTGTCTGTCTATATATGAATTTGTTTCTGTTCTTAAGATTGAATTGTTGATAGATATGTATTTATTGCCATTTTATTGATCAGAAGTTTATTTTTTTCCTTTTCTTAAAGACTTTTAACATTTTATATAATACTGGCTTGATGGAACTCCTTTAGCTTTTTCTTGTCTGGGAAGCTCTTTATTTGTCCTTTGCTTCTAAATGATAGCTTCCCGGATAGAGTAATCTTGGTTGTAGGTCCTTGTTTTTTATCACTTTGAATATTTCTTGCTAGTCCCTTTTAGTCTGCAAGATTTCTGTTGAGAAATCAGCTAACGGTTTGCATGAGCTCCCTTGTAGGTAATTAATTGCTTTTCTCTTGCTGCTTTTAAGATTGTTCCTCTTTAACCTTTTGCATTTTAATTATGATGTGTCTTGGTATGGGCCTCTTGGGGGGTTTGTCCTGTTTGGGACTCTGCTTTCTTGACTTGTGTGTCTATTTCCTTTACCAAGTTAGGGAAGTTTTCTGTCATTATTTTCTCAAATAGGCTTTCAGTTTCTTTCTCTCTCCTTTCACCACCCATGTAATGCAGAAGTTGGTGTGCTTGAAGTTGTCCCAGAGAATCCTTACACGCTATCCTTATTTTTGGGGTTCTTTTTTGTTTTTGCTGTTCTGATTGGATGTTTTCTGTTTCTTTTTCTTCAAATCTTTGTTTTTATTCTCAGCTTCATCTACTCTATGTTAATTCTACACAATGTATTCTTTGTCTAAGTATATTTTTCATTTCTAACTGTTTCACCATTTTGTGTAGTTCTTTTTCTGAAGTTTTATTTGGTTCTGTCATTTGGGACCTCGGTTTTTTTTGCTTCCTCATTTAGCAGCCTCCTTGTTTGTTTCTATGTATTAAGTAGAGTTGTTACATCCACCAGGCTTGGTAAACTGGCCTAATATTGTATGTGTTCTGTAGGGTCCAGGGGCACAGCTTCCCTAATCACCCAAGCTGGGTACTTAAGGTAAGCCCTCTCTGTGGGCTGTGCACACCCTCCTCTTGTAATTGAACCTTGATGGCTGTTGGTGTATCAGTATTCCGGTCCAATCAGCTGCAAATCGATTACCACCCACCTTGGAGGATCAGCTCTGCAGGAGCCCACTCCACAGAATATGACTTAGTTCAGCGGGGCTCTGGATGCCATTTCATCTGCCCCTGAATGTGTCACTTGTAGAGGTGGTTAGATGGTGGTGGTTTTGACATAGTCTGAAGCTGTGCATTGGGTGCACTGGCTCTAGGGCCTCCCAGGAGGTACAGGCCAAGGTCAGCTACTGCCTGTGTTCTTCTGGGGCCATCTGTCATGAACTACAAAGCTATGTACAGATAGCTGCTACTTATGCTTAGCTTGGTGGTACCCAGGTAAGGCCAAGGTATGAACCAAGGCCAGATGCTGCTAGTTTGGGCCTGGGTCCACTAAGCAAGTGATTTGGGGCTTGCTGAGGTCAGATGCTTCTTGAGAGATTTTTGGAAAATGTGAAACTAAGGCAAGAAAGTTCATTTGTATGGAAAACCCACTGGAACCAGCTTGGTTGGGCCTAACAGTTGGGTGGAGCAGGGCCTCAGGGAATCAGCAGGGTAGGGTAAACAGTATGAATCAGTTTTATGGAGTCTCAGATGTGTCACTTGCCTCCTGGCTCTGTGTGGGGAGGGCTCAGAAAAGATACTGTGGCCTCTCCCATCACTTTTGTGCAGGAGAAAGCTGTCCTCCAGCTCGTGCACTGATGCCAGATAATTCAGTTCCTCCCTATGGAGGTGGTGGTACCTTTAAAGCAAGCAGCTGGCCCAGCCCTGAGGCTCAGAAGAAGTGAATCTGAGTAAATCTGTGTGCAGGCCCCTTAAGAGGAATTTTCTGGGTTTTCAGAAGCCCTCTGTCTCCTTCAGTCTCAGTGCCTGCTCATTTTTATAGTCAGAAGTTATGGGGAATTGTTTTCTGGCACTGGAACCTTGGGCTGAGGGTCTAGTGGTTGGGACCTCTCACTCAGTGGGGACATCTGCAGCCGAGACATTCCTCCTGGTTTTTATAGGCCACATGTGGGTGTGGAACTAGCCCATTCCACATTTCCACCCCTCCTACCAGTCTTAGTGTGGCTTATTTAATTCCTTAGTTGTAATTTTGATGTGTTGTGGGAGCAGGTGAGTACTGTGTTTACCTGTGCTGCCATCTTGCCCAGAAATCTTCCAAATATATTCTGATTTTCACCTAGTTTGTTATTTTGAAAGGCAAATTTGGATGAACTTGTTTTGTGTTGGTATCACTGGTAAGTAATTACTAAGGAATGGGAAAAATTTAAACACTTGGTGCAAAATTTAAACACTTTTTAAAATTTGGAATGTATGGGGAATTGGTTTGCTTAATCAGTACCTGTGTACCAGAGAAACCACGTATATAGCTTTGCCTATAAATGTACTATTAACTGAAAATGTTTCCTTTTTTTTTTTTACTAGAGTCACAATCCAACGTGGTAAGTCCAAAGTTTTTATCCTTCATGTTTTTACTTAATTAGGTTATTACCATGCATATTTGAGATGGGACTCAGAATGATCTTTCAGTTAAATATTAAGCAATACCATTTAAATAACTTGTTTTCTTGGTAACTGAAATAACATTGGTGAAATAAGTATAGAAGTTTATAGTCATGAAAGTTACAGGGTTCTTTCAGTGCATTTTTAGTATGGTCAGGAAGATTGTTTTCTCTGCTGAAAAGCATCACTGTTAGGCTGAACAATTGCTGCCTTGAAGTACTTGGAGGGCTGCTTATGATAGGCTAAAACACAAATATTAAAATTTGGAAATGTTTATCTTAGTTTTATGTTGTTGTTTTGGACAGGAAAATTTTCAAGTTTTCCCATTATTAAAACTTACAGTGGAGAAGAAAACTTAAATTTTTGTTTTAATCAATTTAGGTTTATATATAAGACATACAGTTAAATTATGACCATTGGTTTTTAGTAGTGATCCTCTATGTATTTAGTCAAGATATAAAATGACAAGAGAGAGGTCAGGAGATATGTGTGTAGTCCTAACTCTCTAAATGGGCAGTTACTTAACCTTTTTGAGTCTTTTTTTTTTAATCTCTAAGGGAAGATAGGCATCTCGGTCATCAAGAATTACATTGTGACCTTGAGCACATCACTTAATTCTTGGAGCTTTCTTCATGTGTGTACTGGGTGTGATAGAGCTAATTTGCCTCACCCTGTTGTAAGCACCAGGCCCCTTATCTGCAGATGTAGTGATGAGGGTTTTGAATATCGCCAAAAGTGAGTCTTAGCTGGCTATCCATAGATCTCCAGGTTTGTTCATATTCCTAGGGATGATGAGTTGGGAATTGGTTTGGAGGTGGTGTTTAAAAGTTGGCTTCCTTTACCTGTTAGTATTTTTGTCCAGGTCTTAACAATATTCGGGATTGGAGGTAGGCCTGAAAAGAACACAGTGGCATTTGAATAACACAAATAGCTGTTTAGACCCAATGCGTGTTGTCACTGTTGTAGTTTAATCTAGTTTTATTTTGGTGCCAGAATGAACTGAAATAATCTGTTAGTGCTTCCACTTGATACAGTCTAGATTCAGGTGTTTCTCAGTAGTTAACACTGGAGACTAAATCTGAGATCCATTCAACTCTCTCAAGTGGTTTTACTTTTCTTCCTCCAAACCCCCTGTCTTCCCCTTTTGTTTAGGGACAATTTAAAGGACAGCCGTAACCTTGGACAAGTTCTTTAAATTTACATAGGTTTAACTGGAACACATGTAATTTAGGAAGGTATGGATTGGTCAGGATTCACTTTGTTTCTTGATAGGCAATGTAGAACGTTTGTTGGGGAGAGGCCACAAATGGAGCAAGGTGTCACCAGGAAGGCACTATGTAAATGTTTTTATGTTCCAGAGCAGAGTTTGTTACCTGAAAGTTATATGGTATTATAAAAATTGGTTTTTAAATGTTACTATTTTCAGTTTAGAGAGTTACTCAGTCTTGAAACTGGACGTTTTATATGTAACCTTTTTCAGTCATACCTTTACAAAGTTTTGTTTTTATGCTGTTTTTTATTTTAAAAGAATTTATTTTGAAATTGAAACTCATAAAATTATAAAATGCTGAATATTCTAAATTTTTGTGAAGCCTAGTATTATTTAACAGTTACCGTGCTTTTTGAAGGAAGTTTTCATGCAGGTGGTTCTTCCATATCAAAGTTAACTATAGTACTAGGTAAATAAGTAATACATACATTTTGATATACAGTTGTTAAGCTAATTTGTAAAAACCTTTCCCTTTTAACTTGCCCAAATCAGTCTGTATCCCAGAGGACTCATCAGTCAAAAATCAAGTAAGTGTTTCTTTTTCATATAACAATGCATGATAAATACGTCTGAACGAAAAAGAAAACTATTTTTAATAGTAGGCAAGTCCTTACCCTGTGATTTTAAGTATTTCTTAGTTTTTAAAAAAAATCGTGTTACAACCCAGAAAAACTACTTTTTAAAAGATTTTGTTTATTCTTAGAAAGAGGTAAAGGGAGGGAGAAAGGGAGAGAAACATTGATTGGTGGCTTCCTGCATTTGCACCCCTGACAGTGGAACTGGCCCACAACCCAGGCATGTGCCCTGACCAGGAATAGAACCAGTGACCATATGCTTCGTGGGATGGTATTCAACCAACTTAACTACACTTGTCAGGGCCAGAAAAACTAATTGTAAAAGGCTGTTTACTTACGAGTATTAGTGTTTATTTAAGGTTAAATTCAGATCATTTCTCTGCTTTAAACTTGTTTTACCTGGTTTCATGTTATGTCACCCTGGTTTCATGTTATGTCACCTTTCCATGTATTTAGAAGAAACTGTTCCAATTAAGTTACTAATACACAGGTAAGTAAGTTAGTATTAGGCTTGATAGAATGTAAACTTTACCTGTTTCTTATGTTCAGAGTAAATTTCTTATGACTTGAAGATAACTTGCTGCGGGCTGCAATTACAATAATGAATAAGCGTCTCGCAAGTATTTGAATTTATCTTAAATTATTTATTAGCCATGTGTATAACTTGTAATCTTAGGACTGTAACAGAAACTCAAGGCATTGATTTGGAACTTTGCATCCTCACTGAATTTCAGAGGGAAACTGTGAGACTCCTAAAGTTCATTGCTATAATCAAGGTGCATCTTAATTATCAAAAATGGCTTGGAAATGTTGAAACAAAGAAACTTGCCCATGTTCTTTCTAGGGAGGTCGACTGTGACTCTCCAAGTGCCAAGTGTACAAGGAACTTGGGCTAGCTTGATGGCAGTAGCAGAGGCAGAACACATAACATCAAGTAATTATGGGTTTTGGAGCATAAACTAGTCCAACATTGGTTTAATAAATATACTGTATACCAGGCACTGTGCTTAGTCTTGGGAAAGTGATAGTGACATGATAGAGAAATCGCTTTGCCCTCATGGTGTTTAAAAGTCTAGTTTAATTTATTAGAAATTAATGATTCTTTCACTTTTAGAACTTTTAGTGTGAGAGAGTTAGAATCTCTAAGCACACTAGTTCTCCCACATACCTTGAGATTGAAGGAAGATATTATATTTAATTTGTGCCTAGTAGAATGAGTTAAAGTTTAAATTATTTTAATTTTAGCTTATTTGCTCCCTGTGCTCAGGGCTGTTTGTTTACAGCTTCAGTTAAGGGATCTTAAGAGTGTGGAGTCGAGCTGACCTGGGTCCATGAACTTACTGATTACTTTACCCCTGTCAGCTTACATGTATTCATCTGTTAAAAAGGCATAGATGTGCTTCACTTAGTGTTAGATTGAAATGAGAGTGTCAAACCTAGTGATGATGTAAAATAACTGTTAGCCATTTAAAACTCATTTCTTTAACATAAGCGTAACAAACACAACAGAATTAGAGATACAACTGACAACCCCAAAAATCATTTAAGTGTTTAAGTCCAGTGGAAAGGTTTGGGGCATCATCTACCTTACTGTTCTTCTCTGCCTGTAACAGATCGTAGGAAATTAATTAGTTACATAAAATTATTTGTGAATCACCAGCTGCTTTGTATTTTGTTCCTTAGGGTGGAGCTTTTGTTATCAAATTGTAGTTTTTATCTTGATAAAACATAAGCAACAACTTTAAGAAAATGAGAATTTCTGTTTTAAGTTTTTTTCTTTTTTAATAGGTATGACTGGTATCAAACTGAATCTCAAGTAATCGTAACACTTATGGTCAAGAATGTTCAGAAGAATGATGTAAATGTGGAATTTTCAGAAAAAGAGGTCATTAGTCTTTGAACAATTTTTTTATGTTGAGATTAAATACTTTTATTTGCAAATAGAGTATATTGCAAATAATCTATAGCAGTTTATCAGATATGTCATTTCATCCTGAGATAATGTGGAAAATGCTGATGGAAATCTAAAGCATTGCTTTTCAATTTGAATTATTTTAAGTTTGAGACAAGAGTATGTATACTGTAGGTTATAGCTAGATATGCATTTTTTCTTTACATTTGGAATTCAAAGTAGAACTTGGTTGACAAATATAAAGGATATTAGTAAGACATGTGATTTATTTACATATATATGTTATACATCATGAAGAAAGATTTATATATTGTGTGATTTATACATCTTCAAATTTACTTAATTATATTAAATGAATATGACTGAATATCTTAATTTCTTAGAATTTAGTATAGCTTTATGATATATATTTAAGAGTTAGTGGTAGAAGTAGATGTTTTGCATGTGAATACTTTTATGCTGTATCATTTTATTCCTCTATCTTTGAGTAAACATAAAGTATATGTTTTAAAACATTATTTTCTGCTATTATATATATGAGAATCTGTGTGAAGGTCACCAGATGAAAAAAAAGGATTATTTTGAGGTTCTTAAATCTGATACCTTCATATAAAGTGTTTAGCCTGCAATGGTATTGAAGTTCTGTGATTGTAGTTAAGTATTTTATCCTTCATTATATAAATTTATAAAATGTCCTGTTAATTCTGTGTTCATTAGTTGTCTGCTTTGGTGAAAATTCCTTCTGGAGAGGACTATGGTTTGAAACTGAGACTTCTTCATCCTATAATACCAGAACAGAGCACATTTAAAGTACTTTCAACAAAGGTAAGACAACTGAAAA
Source organism: Sturnira hondurensis (assembly GCF_014824575.4). Classification (NCBI taxonomy): domain Eukaryota; kingdom Metazoa; phylum Chordata; class Mammalia; order Chiroptera; family Phyllostomidae; genus Sturnira; species Sturnira hondurensis. Next base: position 3,829,370 of record NW_028073705.1, read on the forward strand.
GAATTGTTAGTAGTAATATTTTCAGAATATAGAAACATTGGTCAATTAATCATCAATATGATTATAAGATTATAGATCTTTCAGCTATATGTCTTTGAAAGGATAGGTAAATAACAATAAATTTTGAGTAACAATTTTCCCCTTCCAAAATAGATTGTAAAAATCTACTTAACCTCAGTGGTGTTTGTGTATTTATTAAGATAAGTATAACACTTCTCAATAAAGTTTTTCAAAAGAGATACAATAAACAGCCTCTCTCTCACATCTGATGCTGACAAATGTCTCTTCTCTTGAGCTTGTCAGTATGACCTATTTTGAAATACAAATATTTTTTTCACTCTACCTTATGAAGTTAAAAATGCAAACCACTATAAGGTTTAATCTGCTCTTTTGTTTGTTTTTTAGTTAAGCTGAATTTTAGGTTACTTTGATGTGGGGTATTAATGAACAATTTAAATTGTAGTTTGAGTGTATAATTCTTAGATTTTTTAAATATTTTTAAAAGCAAACTATGCAAAAGAATTAAAATTCTGAGAATATTTTATATATTAATCAAAAGATCTAGATTGTAATGTAATTTAGTAAGAAAAAAACAACTGAAAGTAAAAAAAAGTGACTGCATCTTGCTTGCCCTGTAAATTCATACTAACCACACCTCTAGTCCTAATGACTAGAGGACTAAATTTTCATCTATAAAAAGGAGGAATATGGACTAAATAAGCTCTGAATTTCTTTTATCTGTAAAGTTGTGTGAAGGTATATGATAGGTTAACGAGAATGAATGATATAATAGACGTTTTTCATTACTACACCTTCTTTCTACACGTCCTGCAATATATTGTTAAGTATTGAGTCTTAAGTTCTCAGAACATGTGAATTTCTCTATCATGGGGTAGACTCAAGGTCAGCCTGTGTGTCATGAAGACTGGTAACTGGTCCTGCAGAAAGAAGAGGGTTGGAGCAGGAAATGCAAAGAAAAGAGGCAGGGTTTTTTTGTTTGTTTTATTTGCATCTAGTTAAAAATGATCTGTCCATTTCTTTGCAGATTACAAAGTATAAAACTGTAATTATCGGGCAGATAGAGGAAATAGTTGCTTGGACCATAGAAAGTGGGAAAAGGAATGAGTCTTATCAAGAAGATTTTAGTTTTACTGGCCCCGTCCACATTGTGTAGAACTTATTTAATAAATATTGGATAAAGTAAATATTGGATAAAGTAATCAAGCACAAAAATCTGTCTAGACTTGGAAAGGGAGACAGGTCAGAAAATTGAGTTTGGCATTTTTGTACATATTTCTTTCAAGAGGTTGTCAGTGCATGTTCTTTTGAAGTAATTTAAATGTAAACAGATTTGTATGAATAGATGGTAAGTGACTTAAAAATTTGTGTTACTGAGCCACTCCATATATTGGTTTGGCCAAAAAGTTCATTTACTTTTTTTACTGTACAATGGCTTTAGTAGTGCTTAGTTGTCTTCAACTTCATTAGAAACAGTTTTGTTAGATTGTATTGGAACAGCTATCATATCAGCATACATTTAAAAAATTTATCAAAATTGGTGAGCTTTTGTGTAGCCATTTTAATATTGAAGATGGAAGGAGATAAGCAGTGTTTTCATTGTATCATGCTTTATTTCAAGAAAGGTAAAAACGCAACTGAAACACAAAAAAAGATTTGTGCAGTGTATGGAGAAGGTGCTGTGACTGATCAAATGTGTCAAAAGTTGATTTGCAGAGTTTCTTGGTACTATTGACGTTTTGGCCAAATAATTCATTGCTTGTGTGGCTGTTTTATGCATTGGGAAATGTTTAGGTCATTCCAGGCCTCCACCCACTAGAAGCCAATAGCAGGAGATAGCCAAATATGTCTTTTCTTTTGTGGAAAAAACTAAATTCACTTTTTGGCCAACGCAATCCTTAGGAAGAATAGTATGTGTGGTAGATACAGAGAACAAATTGATTGATGGTTGCCAGGTGGAAGAGGGGTTCAGGGGATGGGTGGAAATGGTGAAGGGGATTAAGTACAAATTGCCAGTTATAAAAATAATTACAGGGATATGAAGTTTAGCATAGGAAATAATAGTGATATTGTATTAACTAGGTATGATATCAGATGGCTACTAGACTTATCAGGGGGATCACTTCATAAGTTTTATAAATTTCATCACTATGCCATACTAATATAATATTGTATGTCAACTATAACTAAAAAATAAATGAAAAGAAAAAGAATAGTGTATATGGTAAGTTGAGGATGTAACTAAGCACTGTCATCTGTTTTTTGGTCAAACAGTTTTTTTCTGTTTTGAGCCCCGTCAGTGCTTGTTGATTCTGACCATTCCCTAACCCCTCTTAGTTTGTTCCCAATTTCCTTTTTTCTTTTTTTCTCTTTTTCCTGTCTTTAAAAGCTGTATAACTACTTTTCTTTCTTGTGTACTAATTTGATTATAGATACATTTTATTTCCCTTACACTTAGTAATTTTGCTTAGTCTTTTTAGGATAAGAAGCATATCATATTTTTGTCTTTGTACATGCTCCTGGTAGGGTTACCAGATAAAGTACAGGATGCCCAATTAACATTATACACACTGAATGATTTTTTTAAAGTAAACAAAGTATGTTCCATTTGCTGAATTTGGCAACCCAAGCCCTGTGCATTATATATAGTGGGTGCTCAGTAATTGTACAGTGAATGAATTGAAACTGGATTCTGGTGTTACACTATGAAGTTGGCAGATTATATGCATTTTTAGTTTTACAGCTGAAAAGAAACTGAAGTTCATGGACTTTAAATGTTTTTCTCAAGTTCACATAGTTACTGAATCGTTCAGTCTATCCCAGGAGGAATGCTTGTACTTCTGTAAACTTAGTGCTTCTTTGTTTAGTTTTTTTCTGAGTTTTGGATTAAAGAATAAAGATTCTAAGGATTATTTTTCTTGCCCTAATTCAAAGCAAGATGTATTACTCTCTTAGAGTACCAACTTTTAAGATGTACAGTGTGTCCTCACTTAAAGTCATTGATAGGTAGTGACTTTGAGCGAAACAAGGCCTGATGAAACCAGTTTTACTATAGGCCGATTAATACAGTGAACAAACAAGTTAAGTTCCTGTGACATCAACTTTATAACAAAATGATGTTGAACAAGACGATACAATTCAAGAGCCTGTCATACTTAATTATATCTAAGGAAAATAAAAGTTTGAGTCCTTTTTCTCACAGCAGAGGGAGACATTGTTAAAATATTGAGAATAAAATCCTTCTCTGGGTTACTGGGAGTCATTAAGTGATGACACTGAGAAAAAAGTAGTAAAATAATGTGCTTTTCGCATGTGTTCAGGTATTTGAATCCTTTATGTGAATTGAGAAAAGGATGTAGTTTGCTCAGGAATTTGCTTAAAATGAGAAATTGTGTAAACACTGTCATTTAAAAGGGTTATTTTTTTCTTTTTTGAATTCTGTTATTTTGTTCCCCACCTTAGAAGTTGAGCGAATGTTGCGTGTTCATGTATAACCATTGGTTAAGTGTTATTAATTCAAGTGAGAAATTAATATAATTTGCAATGAAAATTAGAACTAGGACCCTTAAATTAATGAAATAGCACTTCTTAACTAAATATTTTACAGTGTGATATTTAATGTTTTTCCAAGTCAGAATTTATATTTTTCCAGTATCTCTTATAGTTGTTTTTACCTTTTACTGAATACCAGCTTTCATATCTGCCTATTAATTCACTTTATTTATTAAGAAACTGCATTGTTCTTTTTTTCTGTCTTGTTAATTTCATGACAGTATTCTCTGGTCACAGTCACGGGATTATAACTTCAACGACAGATGTGAAATACTCATTTTAAAGATTAATACTCATTACCTCTAAAAAATTAGAATCTTTTGGAGTAAACATGCCCTTGTGGAAGTGTTTTTGTATTCCTATTTTAGTCAAAGTAATTTTTCTCTATTATATCAGTATAAAATGTGAAGGCTTTTAACTGGAACTGTGGGAAATGAAAATGTGTTTCTTTAATTAGAGACAAATAACTCCCTTCTCCCTCCTTCACTCATTAAAATTAGAGAAGTTGTAGAGTGAGTGGTTTCTTAATATTCATAGAAGAATTTCAGTGAGGTGTCTGGGGATGCTGCTGCTTTTTTGAACATAACAGATGTGGGGGTTTGGCAATTGTTGTTCTGTGTTTCTGATACTGTGGTGTGGTAATAGTGAACTTTGTTAAAAAAAACTGATTAATTGCTGATATTTACAAATTATAGATCTTGGATTCTTGCCACCTTTTCTATTAATGTATATTTATATATTTTTAAGTGAAAGGGATTTTACTATATATACTATCTGTAGCTGTCTTTTTAAACTTAGTCATTCATTAACATTAGTTGGACTAAAATAGGAATACAAGATACTTTTTTTCGTGCCCTTAAATATTCTATTGTAAAGTATTTCGTTGTATACATTTATTGGAGCTTGTTTAGCCAGTCCCATATTGTTTGGCCTATGGAGAATATAATAGGTGTGACTGCCATGTCTTATCCCATGCAGTCCTCACAGTTATTGGATAGCGTAGGTATTTTTGTCACCTATTTACAGTTATGGAAACTGTACCCCAGAGATGTTAAATAATTTACTCAGATTTTTTAAAAAATTTTATTTATTTATCTTTAGAGGAGAAGAGAAGGAGAGAAATATCAGTGTATGGCTGCCCCTCGTGAGTCCCCTGCTGGGAACTGGCCCGCAACCCAGGCATGTGCCCTGACTGGGAATCGAACTGCAATCGTGTGGTTTGCAGGCCCGCGCTCAATACACTGAGCCACACCAGCCAGGGCAATTTACTCAGATTTTTAAAGTAGTTATGATGATAAAGAGACTGATGAAGCCTTCAGTTATTTGCCAGAGTTATGTCTTCTTTTTATATGTGGTCTCAATTAAATACTCTAAGAACCCTGAGTGAAATAGACGCTATTAATCCCATTTTATAGGAGAAACTGAGGCTTAGCCAAATTAGTTACTTGCACAAGGTAAGTAACTAATATATCCAGTAAGTTTCACCTATTTGTGACTCTTATAAACACACGAGTTGGCATTGTCTTGTTCTCAATCTCTGCTTATTTCTGAGGGAATAAGTAAAACTTCTAACAGAGACACTTTTGGCAAGTTATTGTATCTCATGGCTTCCTCATCTCTACAGTTTGGATAGTATTCTTTTATAGGGTCGTTCTGTTGAGTGAGATAGATGGTATGTGAAGCACTTTGTACACAGGTTATATAACGAATGCTCAGTAAATACTACTGTTACTACTTTATCCCAATTAGATTTTTATTCAGGTTATAAAAGCAATAAATGTATGTTATAGAATATTTGAAAAAATATAAAGAAGCTGAGAAAGTAGCCACCCAGTCTTTCTTACTACTAATGAAATTTTGACATATTTCCTTCCAGATAACTAGATTTCCCGATACGTAGGTATGTCACTACACATGGTATATTCTGGCATTTTTCATTCATGGGAAATGTCTTTTCTCGTTGATGTAAGAAGAATAGAAGCTGTGACCTTATGTACCAGCATAGTGCCTGGCTCCGAGTAGGCACTCAGTAAATGTTTGAGTTGAACTATAAGAACTTTGGAGAAGATTTTTGCAGTTTCTCTTCATTCATTACCATCTGTTGCATTTTAAAAAATGATTATAAAATTATTTGAGTATAAAAGTAAAGAAGCTAGATGTGGACTCCGGCCTAGGAAGACTGAGATACTTTGTTATTGGACAAAGGGGTTTGATACAGCAATTACATATACAAAGACCTGAGTAAGAAAATGTTGGGGAAATTGCATTCTGAATATTATATTATTATTAAAGGGGAACAATTATTTTGTAACTTGTAGAACAGACTGGGGGGGGGCAATTATTGGCCCACTCAGGGACACTAAAACTGTTGCAGAACAGACATGCACACACAGGCACAGGGCCAAGGGGGGTCACGATATACTATTACCCAAAGGACCCCCTACCAGGTTCGTTATGTTCACCGCCAGATAGGAAAGACCTGTCTCAATGCCAGAGATTTGTAAAAAGGAAAGGAAAGGTTTATTTAATGCCATACAGGCTTAAAGTAGTGGCCTAACGTCTTCATTAAAATATCAAAGTCCTTTAGGATACCCACAAATGCCCACAGTGTTTCCTTATCCCCCTGCCCTAATTTGGAGTACTGTAACTCAGGAAAAGAAATAGGCTCCATGATTCAGGATGCTGGCATCATCAGCTGTGTTGCCCTCCAGGGAGGATCTCTAATCCAAAGCCACGTGGCACCTTCTCAGGGCCTACTGGCAAGAGTTCTTTCACCCTTCTAGGCAAAGCCTCTCCTGCTTCCCAGGCCATGTGGCAAAGGGAGCACCCCAAAGCTGCATGGTCCTCCTACCAAAGCTGCGGAGGTCCCCACTTTGGCCAACACCACATGGTTCTTCTCTCCACCAAAGCTGTGGGGAGGGCAGGGGTCGACACTCTGCCAAAGCCGAGTGGCGGTTCTCTGCTAAAGCCCCATGGTGATTCTTTCCACCCAAGCTGCAGGAGTCCCCACTCTGGCAAAGCTGAGTGGTGCTCTCCCTCACATGGCTGTGGGGGTCCCCACTCTGCCAGAAGCATGTGGCTCTCCCCCTGCACTGCCACAGCCGTGTGATCCTCTCCCCTACCTAAGCTGCATGTGGTTCTCTCTTTAATGGCTGTGGAGTCTGGGTTTAAATCACCGTGCCAGTCCTTTGCAGCCCCATTTCTGACTCTTCCCACAATCGGCTACACTTGCTGGCACTCTCATATCCTTCCAGCTTTACTGGGCTGCCGTAGTGGGTCTGGGCAAGCCGGGCTTCATGGCATGGAGCCAATCACTTCAAGCTTTCACACAGGTACTGTAACTTTGGAGACCTGCCCCCCCCTCCCCCGGTTATGTGGGTAGAAGGTTATATGACTTCTTGGGTAGAAGTCACTCCCTTCTCCCTGGCTCAAAGCATAGCCACAGCTATTTAACATATCTATGCACCCAGTTAAAGGTTATAGTTAAATAACCATGCCAGAGGTTAGCTGCAAAGCTGTGGCTGTAGGAAACAGCTCTGCATGACCCTGCCTCTTTTGTCCCTTCCCCACACCTGTGTAGGAGTGAGGACATCCTATTATTTCCTGTACACTTTGAGTTCTGGACCCCATTCCAAATCCCTATTTGGGCCCCCTCCCTTCTTGGCTGCACCCTGTTAAATAACTACAGTCTTGAAACAGGTAGTTCTCAAAAGGTTGCTGGAAAAGAATAGTTTACCAGTGAACACAGCTTTCTAGTGTCTGATAAAGATCCCTTCCCTGTCAAATGTGTAGCATTAAGTGGGAGCTTGTGTAGCATTTATTAAGAAGGGGATGTCTGGATGCCAAGACCCGATAAGTATAATGGCTTCTCTTTAAGTCTGAAGTTCCTTTCACTGGAAAAAATTAAACACTCTACTATGCAGAGGAGACCTTAGAGTTGGGGGTTAGTACACATAATATTGAAAACTGACAATCCAGCACAGTGGGAATTCTTATTACTAACCTGTGCATACTGCTTTGGGAAATTATGCATTGAAAGCCTTCCCTGTTCATGTAAGAGCAACATTCAAGCAAAATACCAAAGTTGTAAGTTAACTTTTACATTATTTTTGACTTAAATGAAAATAGAATGGCTTATTGATGGTTGTAATAAAGATATCTGAAATTGAACTGGTGGTTTCTAGAAGTATTTGCCAGAATAAAGACTTAACACTTCATTTTTAAAGCATCAGAAGTGAAGTGGGTATAAAAAGGAATTCGTAGAAAATTAGTGTATCCCCACCCCTTTTTACCTTTTCAAAAAAGCTGCTTGAAATGGTTTTATATTGTGCAGCTGTTTCAATAAATGGATGAAGTATAATTTCAAGTTCGGGTCAGTGTCTCTCAGTTGAAACAGATTGTTACTCAGAGTTTTGACTTTAGCTTTATAAAGGCCTCTTTGTTCATACTACACAATTATTCAGGTTATAATGGCTTCAGTAGATGCCAGTGCTAGTGTATGCTGCTCTTCAGGTATAACAAGGAACTTTTTATAGATAGTAAGTGCTTAGCATGGGAACATGAGATGCCCTGTGGTGGAGGTTAGTTAAAGATAGTGTTTCTGTATACCCTGTTTTTATACAAGTGATAAGATACTTTAAAGTGCTAATTTTAAGGATTCTCTCCCTAAATGCAGGTTGTAGAAAGATTACCAGTAATTGCTAATTTAAAGTAAAAGATGCTTTTAAAATGCTGTGAACATTTTAACAAGTGACCTTAGTTTAGCATTCAGAAGCTGTTCAGTCCGCCTTACACCTTTTATTTCCATCTGTATTTTTCATTTCTCTAACATATATCCTGGACTTGAGGCAAATTAATCTCCTCTACTCCCTGATGCACACGATTTCTTTCATACCTCTTGACTCAAGTTTTAGGCTATTGCTTTTGTTTCTGGAAACGTACCCTTTCTACCATAGTTGATGCTCATTCCTCTCCCAGCTCTTCACAGGTACCCTGCAACCTTACCTATTCACATCTAGGTGTGATGTCTCCTGAGCTTTTAGAACATTTATTTGCCTTTTGAATAACTTGGAAGTGTATCACATACCTCCCAATGGTCAAAGACATGTCTTGAATATTAAAAAAATTCCCCACATCCCTTGCTCATAGTGTTTAATAACTATTGAACAAATGATTGTGGAAATGTTAGTATTAATTGTATTATTTTTTTATTCAGTGCAGTGAGTTTATTTTAAAACTCGTTAATGTATATGCAAATTCAGTAATTTGTTTAGGGCAAGGTTTCTTGGTGGGTGTACTGTTGCCCTTCTGGGCTACGTAGTTGTTATGGGGGTTTGTCTTGTATGGTTTAGGGTGTGTAGTAGCACTGCCTAGTGTCTCCTCACTAGATGGCAGTAGCACTCCTCATCCCCACCCCAGTTGTGTGACAACCAGCGGTGTCTCCATACAACAGTGTCTCCATATGATGCCAAATGTCTCCTGGGGGTCATTATCACTCCTGGTTGAAAACACTGCTTTAGAAGAAAAAAAGCGTAAGGATTTCAAGACTCTTATTAATTGTGTTTATAATGTGTGTATGTTTTTGAAGGGCTTTTAAGTAAAAATAAATGTTTCAAAACTCTTCAAATTTAACCTTGTATAATCTAAGGAAACTCCCAAGGACACTATTAATTCTTCTTAAACTTTGATGACTTAAGAAAATTGCATTTTTTTGTGTCTGTTTTACATTAAATAATGGATTTTGTTTGGTGTTTCCTCCAGATTGAAATTAAGATGAAAAAGCCAGAGGCTGTGAGATGGGAAAAGCTAGAGGGGCAAGGAGATGTGCCTCAGCCAAAACAGTTCATCGCAGGTTTGTTTTCTGGCCTTGATGAGCTTTAAATTCAGATTGTGTTACATAGTTGAAATTAGTAATGAGCATTCTTTCTGCTTTGATTATTTATGTTCCCAATACAAGATACGTCCAGTATAATAAGATTGCTCTGTAATGAATACAAATTAGCATTTCTTTTTAATGTTCTGACTTAAACTATTAGGAGAACAAATGAATGGCAGGAAAAGCCCGGAGGGAATTAGAATTGTTTACCATGTCACTTTATGACATCAGTTGAAGGTGGTTTGGTTTTTTGTGTTGGCTTTTCCTATTGCTGCTTTTTGGGTATTAAGTGAATTAGTCATTTACTGATATGTTTCCTCCTCTTCCTTTTCCCTTCTTATTTATTCCCTTCTACTCTGATACTGTCAACTCTTCCTGGATTTCAGGGCTTCACTAAGTATCTCTCCATTTCACTATGTTGTTAATACCGAGGTGGAAGCAAACAGGTAATGAATGCTTAAGGAAAGCCTAGGAGAAGAGTAGAAAACTAGGGTTGATATGTTTAAACCTTTAAGGGACAGACTACTTTATGTCAACGTCAGTACTAAGTAAGCATATGCAATAGGCAGGTAGGTTTCTAATGGGAAATTAATCTGTAGGATACTCTTAAAACTGTAACTTAAGACTATGTTTTACAGCAGTGGTTGTAAACAAATGAGTGGAGAGAAATACGTTTTTGATTAGAGTTAATGCTTTGATTTGATTATTAAAATGAGATAATACTATGTTCCAGCTATTTTCAGATTTTTCACTGCTTCTATAACAGAAAACACATTTCCTTATGGCATCTTTTAGAAACACTGAGTTAGCAAACAGATTATTCATTTTTACTATTTTTATTTTGACTTAATTTTATATTCTCATAGAAGTTGCAGAAAGAGTTCCCTCGTACCCCTTACCTAGCTTCCCTGAATGATAATATTATAACTAAGCTATAGAATAATTAGCAAAACCAGGAAACCAACACCAACAGATGATTTTTAAGAATGAAATTTTGGGTTGGATAATTAAGAATTAAGTTTCAAGTTGGTATTTAAGCTATTTAAGTAAGGTTCTTCCTGTTTTATTTGAAAGTCATACTGACTCCCAGAGATTTTTTGGGCTGAAGTTTATATATAGCTCAAAGGATTTGTTCAAAGAAACACTTTAAATGTGATATCTCACTTAATTCTAAGAACAGCCCTGTATAGTAGGCAGTCTAGTATTGTTCCTCCTGTTTTATGAGCTCAGGAAGGTTAAGCAATTTGCTTAAAATCACCTAGTATTTTTTATTGTCTAGGGCTAAACGCAGAGCTTCAGAGTCTGGACCTGATTCTCTGTTAATCTCTCTCTTTTTTTTTTTTTAACTGCTTGTTGCTGTGTTTTCTTTCTAACAGTGGAAAGTCCTGACATGAATATCTTTGCAGTTATTTGATATTCTAATTAATGAGCAAAGAAGTTAGGTTACTCATCTCAGTAATTTATCTACTATCCGTAGATGTTAAAATTTTTCTGAGATGAACTATAAAGGTTTTTTTAGTTTTACGAACTTTTCCTAAACTCATTGCTTTGCATATTCATAAAGATGCTATTCCTCCTGTCCTGTTATATTTTTGTAAGGAATTAATATACTTGTCAGATTCCTGTGTGCTGCAAGCTGCAGACTGCAGGTAAGGGCACGTTGGTTAACGTATCTGGGCAGCGGAGGTTAGAGGGATGTGCCCCCAGCCTTCTGGGGAGTCTGTGTTAGAATTAATTAAACCCATGTTTCCTAGGCTGTTAATTTTCACAGCAATTTTTAAAAAATTTCCTTTGGCTACTAGTGATAATGTACAGAGATGAGATTACTATCAGAGGAAGGGTGGGTAGGATTTGGGAAATAGTATGTTTGCCCTGAACAAAACTATGTAGTTGTGGTTTTGTTTTGAGGTGAGGGTGGGTGGGGAGAAAGTTAGTTTATAAATGAAGAGAAAGGATGGAAAAACAGAATGAACAATTAGCAGTTTTTCAGCTATTTTGAGGAAGGAGATACAGAGAGGCAGTTGTTAAAGAACATTTAGATTAGCATTAATGTGTCTTAAAATATTGACAGTGAATCTTTGAATCAGGTTTTTTTTTAAAGCTCTTTAGTGGCTGTGTTGTCCAATATAGTAGGTGCTAGCCTCATGTACCTGTTGAGCATTGGAAATAAGACTAGCCTAAATTGAGATGTATTGTAAGTGTAAAATGCTTTCATTTTTTCATATTGAAATGACATTATTTTGAATATATATTAGGTTAAATGAGGTATGTTATTAAAATACATTTCACCTGATTCTAGTGAGGCGGCTACTAGAAATTTCAAAATTATGCATGTGGCTCATATTGTGGTTTGCATTATATTTCCATTGGTCAGTGAACAGAATTGCTCTTATACCTACTAGGTAGCTTAGTTACTTTTAATTTGTTTGTGTGCCAAGATCTTGTTCTTTTGGTCTTCTGGGCAGCCTTGACAGTGCCCCGAGTCCCTGGGCTGGTAGTCTCTCTGTGTGTGAGCAGTCTCCATTAGTTTGCTCTGTGTGCATGCTGTGGGCATTAAACTTTAGGTTATCCCATTTAGTATTGTTCAACATTCAGGAATTCCTTCTTATCTCCTGTTGAAGTAATATTTCTAATGTGGGGAGAGAATATAAAGTCTTAACTCACTGCCAAATGGCATGGATAATTATTTGTTTTCAGTTTATTTCTACTCTGAAAGATATATAAGTACCTCAGAAAAAGTCATATTTTTAACATTAAAATATTGTTTATAAGAAAAATTTCATGTAGCAACTTTTTAAAAACACTAATTTTAGAATTATTTGTACTATCTTTACAACTTTCTGTAAATATAAAAGTTTCTGTATACTTCTCACTGAGTTTCCCCTATTACATAAATCTGTTTTTAATCTAATTTTGCATAATGTACCAAAAGTTTACACTTTATTGAGTTCAAAAGAAAGTCCTCGATTTTACATTATGTTGATTCAGTTTTTAGAAGTGTAAATTTAATTACTGATGTGTATATCAGAAAGATACTTACTTCAAACATGAAATTCAGTTACCTATTACTTGTTAAGGTGTTCTATACCAAGGTCACACAGTTTACATATTTTTGGCATAATCAACATGTTGATTAATCATTTCTTTTTACTTTATAGATGTAAAGAACCTATATCCATCATCATCTCATTATACAAGAAATTGGGATAAATTGGTTGGAGAGATCAAAGAAGAAGAAAAGAATGAGAAGTTGGAGGGAGATGCAGCTTTAAACAAACTATTTCAGCAGATTTATTCAGATGGCTCTGATGAAGTGAAGCGTGCCATGAACAAATCATTTGTAAGAACATGAACTTTAAAAAAATACATCATGGTAGTAAATTTCAGAAGTTTTGGGAGGAGATCTTTTAGAATAAGCATTGTCTGAACATTTCTTCTTGCTCTAAACAGAGTAATTATTGAAGTTGGACACTTGTGGAAGATATAAGAAACAAGTGGTTAATGCCAAGTTTTTTTATTACTGAGTTAAAACTGAGATGGCTTAAGAAATACCAAGGTTACAGTGGGTGAAACAGTTATTTTAGTTGGATTTATCACAGTAGCTGAATGAGCTTTCATTGTTTGCTTTCTACTATCATGTATAGTCTCAACAGCAGAGTTAACACAAAGGGAAACGTCCAGAGTGGTGTTTGGCAAGTGAAGGTTCATATTAATTATTCATTAGTGTGTTAATAATTTCTTTATTGATTAATAAAATTTTATGACAAGTCATCACTATAGAACTATGAAAATTATTTTGCTTGAAAATGTAATCATTTGATTTTTACCAGTAGCTCTGAAAATACTAATTTCTTAAGGCATTTATATTTACAGTAGAAAGTTAAAATTGACATTTAGTTAATCAGTGTATTGGAGGTTTAGATATTCCACATAAATTACCATGTGGTAATTGGTCATGATTGTACTTTTCACTGTTGACTTAAAAATATTTTGTTTTAATTTAAACTTTATTTTGAGATAGTTGTAGATTCACATGCAGTTGTATGAAATGAGGGAGATTCCTCAATTTCTTTATAATTTGCCTCTGCGGAAGCATTTTACAAAACTGTAGTACAGTATTACAACCACGATACACAAGATATAGAACATTGCTTTTGCTACAGGATCCCTCCTTGTCATTTTACGACTGTACCCATGTCCTTCTCACTCCTATCCTTCCTTAACCCTTGGCAGCCACTAATTCGGCAAATAATTGTCAGGTGTGTAGTTTGCAAATATTTTCTCACAGGCTGTATAGCATGTCTTATCATTTCCTTAATGTTCTTTTGCAGATCCAGAGTATTTAATTTTGATGAAATTAATTTATCAGTTTTCTATGGATTGTGCTTTCAGTGTCAAGTCTAAAACTCTTCTAGTCCTGGATCTCAAAGATATTTTCAACATTTTTTTCTTTTAATAAAAGCTTTGTATTTTTACTTACTATGTTTAAGTCCGTGTGTGCCCTGGCTGGGAATCCAAGTGGTAACCTTTTGGTTTGCAGGCCAGCACGCAATCCACTGAGTGACACCAGCCAGGGCCAGTACCATGCTGTTTTGAGTACTTTGGCCTTATAGTTTGATATTAGGCAGCGTGATTCCTCCAGCTTTGTTTTTCTTTCTCAGAATCTCTATTGCTATGGGGGGGCCTTTTGTGGTTCCATGTAAGTTTTTGAAATATTTGCTTTAGTTCTGTGAAATATGTCATTTGGAATCTTGGTAGGAATTATGTTTAATCTAAAGATTGCTTTGGGTAGTCTGGACATTTTAATGATGTTAATTCTTTCTATCCATGAATGTGGTATGTGCTTCCACTTTCTTCTATCTTCAGTTTTTTTCTTCAGTGTTTTGTAATTTTCTGAGTATAGGTCTTACATCCTTGGTTAGGTTTTTTCCTAGGTATTTTAGTCTTTTTGTAGCAGCTGTGAATGGGATTGTTTTCTTAATTTCCCTTTCTGTTAATTCACTAATGGCATATAAAGATGCAGCTGATATCTGGATATTAATTTTGTATGCTCCTACTTTGCTGAATTCCTTTATCAGTTCTAACAGTTTCTTGGTGGAATCTTTGGGTTTCTCTACATACAGCATCATGTCATCTACAAAGAAAGATGGTTTTACTTTTTCCTTTCCAACTTGAATGCCTTTTATTTTTTCTTGTCTGATTGCTGTGGCTAGGGCTTCCAATATTATATTGAACAAGAGAAGTGAAAGCAGACATTTCTGTCTCGTTCCTGATCTTAAGGGACAGTTTTTGTCCATTGAGTATAATGCTGTCGGTGAGTTTGTCATATATGACCTTTATTATGTTTGGGTATGTTCCCTCTAATTCACTTTGCTGAGAGTTTTTTATCATAAATGGGTGTTGGATTTTATGAAATGGTTTTTCTGCATCTATCAATTTGATCATGTGATTTTAATCCTTCCTTTTGTTTATGTGGTGAATCACATTTATTGGTTAGTGAATATTGTACCAACCTTGCATTCCCAGAATAAATCCCACTTGATCGTGGTGTATTATGATCTCTTTGATGGATTACTGTATTTGGTTTGCTAATATGTTGTTGAGGATTTTAGCATCTCTGTTCATCAGGGATGTTGCCCTATAATTTTCTTTTTTTGTAGTGTCTTCATCTTCAGGATAATGCTGAATTTATAAAATGAGTTTAACCTTTCCTCCTCTTGAATTTTATGAAATATCTTGAGAGGGAGAGGTGTTAGTTCTCAGAATGTTTGGTAAAATTTACCTGTGAAGGCATCTGATCCCAAGGCTTTTGTTTTTTGTGAGTTTTTTGATTGTTGCTTCCATTTTACTAGGTGTAATCTATTTAACAGATTCTTCTTCCTGAGTTAGTTTTGGAAAATTGTATGTTTCTATGAATTTATCCATTTCGTCCATTTGTAAAGTTTGTTGGCCTGTGGTTGTTCCTCATATTTTCTTACAATCCTTTGTATTTTTTGGTGTCAGTTTTTATTTCTCCTTTTCTATTTCTATTTTTATTTATTTGGTTCTTTTCTCTTTTCTTCTTGATGAGTCTGGTTTTAAAGGTTTGTCAATCTTGTTTATGTTTTCAAAGAACCATTTCTTGGGTTCATTGATGTTTTGTTTTTTTGGTTTTTTTTAGATTCTATTTCATTTATTTCCTCTCTGATCTTTATTATTTCCTTCCTTCTATTCACTTTGGGCTTTGTTTGTTTTTTAGGTTCTTTTAAGTGTAAAGATAGATAATTTATTTGAGCTTTTTCTTTTTTTTTTTTTTTTGAGATAGGCCTGTCTGAGATGCTATGATTTTCCCTCTAGGATTGCTTTCCCAGTGTCCCACAGGTTTTGGATTGTGTGTCCTTGTTTTCATTGGTTTCCAGCTATCTTTTGATTTCTTCTTTGATGTCATTGTTGACCCATTTATTATTTAATAACATATTATTTAGCTTCCATGTCTTTACTTGCTTTTCATTCTTCTTTTTCATTGAATAACTTTTTACTTTCCTTAAAAATCAGTTGAGTATTTTTCTGAATCTGTTTCTGCGTACCCTGTTTCATTGGTCTACAGGTCTATCCCCTAACAAGGGGACACCACAGTGTCGATTACTGAAGTTATATAAATGTTGAAATTGGGCAGATACATTCTTCCTATTTAATTTATTTTCAAAATTTTTATTCTAGTTTCTTTACCATTGCATATAAATTTTAGAATATTTTGTCTGTGTATAGCAAAATCATGTTGGGAATTGTATTGAACTATATATTAATTTGGAGAGATTGACATCTTGGCTGTATTGATTTTTCTAACCTGTTTGCTTAGGTTTTCTTTGATTCCTTAGATCAGCATTGTGCAATTTTCAGCATGTAAATCCTGTGCATGTTTTGCTAGATATACCTAAGTATTTAATTCTTTTTCTGAGTGATTATAAATGATTTATATATTTAATATTTGTTTGCTGTTAATACCTAGAAATACAGTTGGTTTTTTTAAATGTTTATCTTATATTCTGTTTTTTTAACTTACTGGTGTTATGAGATTTTCTGGTAGATTCTTTGTGATTCAAAATTAGATTCCTTCTATTTTCTACATCATATCTTTAAATATGGATAGTTTTCTTTTTCTTTCTGATATGTGAGCATTTTATCTTCATTTATTGCTGTATTGAACTGACTGGAACTTCTAGCACTGTATTATTGATTAAGAGAGGTGAGAGTGGACATCCCCATCTTAAGGGAAAAATCAGTCTTTCACCATTAAGTATGTTAGTTATAGGTATTTTGTAGATGCTCAGTCAAATGAAAGTTCTGCTCTTTTCCTGTTTTTTCACTGAGATTTTTATCATGAGTGTGTGTTGACTGAATGTAATGCTTTGTCCACATTGATCAATATAATTATGTGACTTTTCTTCACTAGCCTGTTTTACAGTGGTGACTTATTATAATAAGTATGATTGATTTCTACTGTTGAACCAACCTCGCATCCCTGGAATAAACCCCACTTTTTCCTAATGTATACCTTTTAAAATATATTACTCAATTATATTTTAAAATACTTTGTTGAAGGTTTTTATGTCTGTATTCATGAGGCATATTTGTCAGTAGTAGTCTGTTTTTGGTACTCTGATTTTGGTGTCAGGGTAATACTAAGTTTATAAAAGGAATTGGGAAGTGCTTCAGATTCTGTTTTTTGGAAGACCTTGTGTAAAATTGGAAGTGTTCTTTCTTTAAACATTCTTTAAATCGATGAAACCATCTAGACTTATTCATTTCTTGGGGGGGGATTAAATTATAATTTTAATTATCTTAAGAGCAATTGAACCATTTGTTTCATGTTGAGTAACTAGGGGTAGTTTGTGTTTTGAGGACTTGGTCTATGCTAAGTTGTTAGTGTTGGGACTATTCCCTTGTTATCATTTTGATGTCTGCAGGATCTCTGATGATACTCCATTTCATTCCTATAATGGTGATTTGTGTATTCTCTCTTTATTTTCCTTTGTCAGGCTTGCTAGAGGATTGCCAACTTTATTGATTCTATCCAAAGAATCAGCTCTTTGTTTATGCTTAAAAACTTCTTTTCCCTATATATTTTTAAATTTTATTCACTTTTGTTTTTTATCATTTTCTTCTATTTGATTTGGATTTATTTTGCTATTCTTTTCCTGAGTTCTGCAGATGTGAGCTTAGATTGTAGATTTGACCCTTTTTCTCTTTTGTGTAGGTTTATGCTATAAATTTCCCTCTCTGAGGGTTTTAACTGTTTCTCATAAGTTTTGATGTTATATTTTTATTTTTATTCAATTCAGTATATATTTTTATTTTATTTGAGACATCGTTGTCTCATTGTTTAGATCAGGCATCCCCAGCCTTAGGGCCAAGAACAGGTACTAGTCCAGGCTTGTTAGGAATCAGGCTGCACAGCAAGGGGTGAGCTTGACTGTAATATGCTTGAATCATCCTGAAACCATCCCGAAACCATCCCCCCACCATCTCCGGTTCATGGAAAAATTGTCTTTCATCGAACTGGTTCTTGGTGTTAAAAAGGTTGGAGACTGCTGATATGTTGTCTGGTATGTTGTGTATTTTCTAAGGGTGTGGAAGTATTCCCGCTGTCTTTCTATTACTGATTTCCAATTATATTCCATTGTTGTTTGTGAATATGTGCCATATGATTTACTTTCTTTTAACTTTGTTGACACTTTATGTTTTATTGCCTAGGATTTGATTTGTCTTAATTAAACTTTTACCTGAGAAGAATGTGTTCTGCTGTTCAGTGGAGTGTTCTATAAATACCAGTTGGATCCTTTTGGTTGATATTTTTATTGAATTCCTCTATATCATTGCTGATTTTCTCTCTTATTCTATCAATTATTGAGAGAGGGTCTCGTAGATTTGTGTTTTTGCTTAATGTGTTTTTCTAGCTATGTTTAATAGCCATTTAGGATTACTTTGTCTTCATGGTGGGTTAGTCTTTTACATAATTACATAATGTCATTCTCTGGTAATTTTTGTTGATATTAATATAGCCTATTTTTTCTGTTTTCATTAGTTTTTGCATAGTATGTCTTGTTTCATCCTTTTACTTTCAACCAGTGTATGTCATACTTAATGTGACTTTCTTTAGATAGCATATAGTTGGGACAGTGATTATCAATATTTCAACCTACTGTTACAACATTAGGCATTTAATGTTATTTAGAAGTCAGGTAAGCATTCTTACTTAATTATTAAAGATACTTCCACACCTTAGTGTCACCTCACACATCACCTGTTACAGTGTCTCAAAAGAAAAAACAACCCTTAAAAAGAGAAATTATGGATGAAGGAAGATTATTGAATGAAGAGTAGACAGATGACCAGTTTTTTGTTGAGGCAGAAAGTAAGGCACTGTGCTTAATTTGTAAGGAATTTGTGCAAGTTTTCAAAGACCCTGATTTGACATGCATTAAGTATAAAAACATGCTGCCAAACTCAGTGTGTATGAAGGATTGTGTCATAAGGACAAAAAAGTCTGTCTTAACAAAAATTTTTTCAAAAAGTTACAACTTGGTTGTCTTCCACTGTAAAAGCTAGTTATGTGGCAGCATATTTAATAGCAAAATAATCAAAACCATTTACTGATGTTGAGTTTATTAAGCAATGTACAGAAAGTGTGGCAGATATAATTTGCCCTGGAAAAAAGGGGGATGATATTTCTAAAAGCAATTTGTTTCCCCAGACTATGGCCAGGCAAGTCGAAGAAATTGGAAAATCAATTGAAAGAAGTTTGGAGAGTAAAGCTGCTAATTTTAAATTTTATGCTTTGGCAATGGATGATAGCACTGATGCTACAGATATGGCTCAACTTGTCTTTTTTAAAATATATGTTTTATTGGTTATTCTATTACAGTTCCATTTTTTTCCTTTTATTCCCCTCTGCCCTGTACCATCCCCGCCATCATTCCCTCACCTTAGTACATGTCATGTCCATGGGTCGTACATGTAAGTTCTTGGCTTCTCCATTTCCCATGCTATCCTTAACCTCCTTCTATTTTGTACCTACCATTTATGTGTCTTATTCTCTCTCTCCCCCCCCCCCCATTTTCCTCATCTCCTTCCCCACTGATAACCCTCCACATGATCTCCATTTCTGTGATTCTGTTCCCATTGTAGTTGTTTGCTTAGTTTTCCTTTTCGTTTTTTAGGGTCAGTTGTTGATAGTTGTGAGTTTGTTGTAATTTTACTGATTGTAGTTTTGATCTTTTTCTTAGATAAGTAAGTCCCTTGAACATTTCATAAAATAAGGGCGTGGTAATGAGGACCTTTTTTATCTTGATCTTATCTGGGAAGCACTTTACCTGCCTGTCCATTCTAAAATGATAGCTTTGCTGGATAGAGTAATCTTGGATGTAGGTCCTTGCCTTTCATGACTTCGAATACTCCTTTCCAGATCCCTCTTACCTGCATGCAAGGTTCCTTGCATGAGAAATATTTCCTTGAGAAATCAGCTGATAGGCTTATGGACATTCCTTTGTAGGTAACTGTCTCCTTTTCTCTTGCTGCTTTTAAGATTCTCTCCTTATCTTTTGTCTTGGGGATATTTAATTATGACGTGTTTTGGTGTGTACTTTCTTGGGTCCACTTCTTTGAGACTCTCTGAGCTTCCTGGACTTCCTAAAAGTCTATTTCTTTTGTCACATTGGGGAAGTTCTCCTTCATTGTGTTTTCAAATATGTTTTCCATTTTTTGCTCTTCCTCTTCTCCTTCTCACACCCATGTGATTTGGGTGTTGGAACGTTTAAGGTTGTCCCAGAGGTTCCTAAGCCTCTCCTCATTTTTTGAATTTCTGTTTCTTCATTTTGTTCTGGTTAAATGTTTCTTTCTTCCTTCTCCTCCAAATCATTGATTTGAGTGCCTGTTTCCTTTGCTTTTGGTTCCCTTTATTTCACTTTTCATATTTTACTTTTTATAGCTTTCTCATTTTCCTCTGTTTTGGGACTATACCCCACCATTTCTGTGAACATCCCACTTACCAGTGTTTGAACTCTGCATCTGATAGGGTGACTATCTCTTTTTTATCGCTTAGTTCTATTTTTTCTGGAGCTTTTATCTGTTCATTTGGGTCATATTTTTTTTTTGTCTTGGGGCACCTGTTAACTAGTATGGGAAGGAGGAGCCTTAGGTATTCCCCAGGGTGGGGCAACTCACGTAGCTGTGTTGTGGCACTGTATATGGGGTAGGGGTCTGAGAGGGCAAAATACTGCTTGCCCAGTTCTCTGTTGGCTTTCTGTCACTTCTGCTGCTGCCCACAGGCAAATGTGTCCATCTGGTGCTCATTCCCAGGTGAGTGGTTTTGTGTACATTCTAGGACCCTGTGGGTCCTCCAGTGGACTCTCCTATGAGGCTGGGAGTTTCTCCTGTCACAGAAACCCCCACAGATTTTTTCAGTTAGAAGTTTTGAGGCTTTACTTTCCTGCACTGGAACTCTGGGTTCCACGGTCTTTTTCATTTCCCAGTTGTTCTTCCAGTTTGTGTGCACAAATGTGGGACCACCCAGTCCTCCAGCCACCACCTTGCCGTGAGTCTTCTCAGCCCCTCCTACAGGTCTGGATGAATGTTTCTTCTTTAACTCCTTAGTTAAATTTTCTGGCAGTGCTGGCTATTTTTTATTTTTGAAATTTGTTATTGTCCTTTTGGTTGTGCAAGGAGGCAAAATGTATCTGTATATGTCTCCATCTTGGCTAAAGGTCCTCAAGTTGTTTTTATTGGAGGTACTGGTGACAAATATAATGTCACTGAAGAAATGGCTTCTTTAGTGCCATTAAAAGACACAACTAAATCAAGAGATTTATATGAAGCAGCAAAAGAAATGTTAAAGCCATTTTCTTTTGTCAGCATATCTGGTATAGTTACTGATGGTGCCCCGGTGATGGTAGGCAAAAGAGAGGGACTTGTAAAATTAATAGGAGACAATGCAATTGTAGCCCAAAAGTCATGTATAATGAAGTATCATTGCATAGTGCATCAAGAAAATTCAAGCATAAAAGCATTCAGAATGGATAATGTAATGCAAATCACCATCAAGACTATGAATTTCAAAGAGCCATAAGATTGAATCATTGCCTATTCCAGAAATTCCTTAAAAGTATGGATGTTGACTGTGGCAACATCATTTACTTTTCGGAAGGAAGGTGGTTAAGTTTGGCCAAATGTCGCAAAGGTTTTATGATTTGCGAGTCGTTTATGTTATCAAGTTGTTTATGGTATCAAAAAACAAATTTGAGCCGGAACTTGACGATGGGAACTAGGTCACAGATTTAGCATTTTTAGTGGATTTCACTGCTCATCTAAATGAGTTAATGCATCTTCAAAGTTAAAACCAACTTAACCAATACCATATTTCAAACCATAACTGTGTTCAAAATGAAACTGAAATTACGGCAAGCTCAAATTAAGGCAAACAATTTTATGCATTTCAACACATTGGCTAAACACAGTCCTGTGAACAGCAAAAAATATGCAGCCTTGCTTTTCCATTTGATAGAAGAATTTGAAAACAGATTTCAAGATTTCCAGGTAAATGACATTTTGCTTTGTTCGCAACTCCATTTTCAGTGTGCATAAATATGTTACCTGCCAATTTCTAAATGGAATGCAACCTGAGATTCAGATTATAGAAAAATTTGATCATGCCTCTTTACTGGACTTTTATGTTACAGGTCCTGTCTTCCCAGAGACAAATATTCCTTACTTCACAATCATGCCTTACTCATGTCATTGCTATTGGCAGCACCTACGTTTGAGAGCAATTATTTTCAAGAATGAAACACATTGAGTAAAATTGGAACCAAAATAAGTGATGAGCACCTTGAGAACTCACTGAGAATTGGAACTACTGTCAAACCAGATATTGATGCACTAATTTCTCAAAGACATCGTCAGATGTCCCACACTAGTTTTGTGTTGCCCTTTTATGATAAAAAATACTGAGAAGAAAAAGTGACATTTATTACTTAGATATATACATTTTCTACATTAGTGATCACAGACTTGGGGCCTGTTTGACAATTTTAAAAGATTATCGAATAAACCTCTTGCATAATTAGGGCTATTATGTGAGGACTTTTTTGCTTATCTATGATGACAGATATCACGAAAATTATGTGTGGACCTTTTTTTATTCATAGGTTTTTGTTAGTGTTTATGTATTTCTTTATTTTAAGATTTTCTTTATTTGTTTTTAGAGAGAAGGGAAAGAGGGGGAGAAACATCAGTGTGCAGCAGTTGTCTCTCATGTGTCCCTACTGGGGACCTGGCCCACAACCCAGGCATGTGCCCTGACTGGGAATCAAACTGTCGACACTTTGGTTCCTAGGCCCAGGCTCAATCCACTGAGCTACAACATCGATGGAGTGTTTGTGTATTTAATATGTGGCCCAAGACGACTGTTTTTCTTCCAGTGTGGCCCAGAGACTCCAGTGATGTTGGATACCCCTGCTTTAGGTGTTCTTTTAGGGTAGATGTGCTCATGACAAATTCTTTGTCTTGGCAAGGATTTCTTAGGGTTTATATTGATTGGGGATTGCTGAGTTTCTTGAATTTCTAGGTGTATGTCTGTCACTTCTCAAATTTGGGAAATTTTCAGCCATTGTTTCATTGAGTACTTTTTCAGACCTGCCTTCTTTGTTCTCTCCTTCCTGGAACTTGATGACACAAATGTTAGATATTTTGTTAGATCCCATGCATCCCTAGGGACTCTCTTCCTTTTGTCTCTATTTTCTGTCTTTGAAATTTGGTGATTTATATTGTTCTGTTTTTCAGTTCACTGATTGTTTTTCTGTCCCCTCTGTTCTTGAGCCCATCCTCTGACCTTTTTATTTCAGTTGCATTGTTTAATTCCAAAACTTTGCAAGTAGTTCTTTACATCTTGTTTCTTTGTTAAGGCTACTTTTTCATTTATTTCAAACAAGTGTATAACTTCTTGTTAAAGCATTTTTACCATGACTATTTAAAAATCTTTTCCAGATAATTTTAACAGCATGTATTGTTTTCTTTTTTTTTAATTGCAATCTGTACTTTGCCTAGTGTTTTTTACCAGTGTCAAGTGGTTTTCAGTGGAAACCTGGATGTTTTCATGTTAAGCAGTGGGACTCTGGATCTTTTTTAAAACCTCTGTTTTAGTTGGATTTCTCTCACGATCAGCCTCACAGAGGAAGTTAAGGTGCACTGCCTTATTACTGCTGTTTGGCCTCCTCAAACTCCTTAAACATTTGGTACCTCCTTGTCACTGCTGGGTGTAGGAGTTCTGCCTCCCCACGTGTTTCGTTGGCTGTGGCAGCAGGGGAGGTGACTGCATTATAGTCTAGCACAGGTGGAAGTCTAGGCTCCCCACTCAGCTTTTGCTCACTTGGGTGGGGCCACAGGTTTTTCTTTGGTGTTTAGATGAAGTAGAGCAATTATTGTCTAAAAGTTTTCTGACTACCTAGGCTGTCTTTATGATTTTTTTTCATCCTTTGGCTACAGAGATCAGACTATTATTGGAACTTGATATTTTTTCCCCCCACATACTTTTGCATTTCAAGCCTCTTTAGCTCTAACTCTAGGGTATACAAGATAGAAAGAAAACCTAGGGAACTCACCATTTGTTGTTTCTTGGTCTGTCATCTTTTCACCTTTTAGATTCTTATGTTCATCGCACATACACAATGTCCAAGGTTTTTAGTTGTACTTAATGGGAAGAATAAGAAAAAGCATATTTACTCCATTTTCCCAGAAGAAGTCAGCCAATCTCATCTCAGTATTGACTTTTAAGAGTGTGCTAGAGAAAGTAGCAGTGTGTGAAATTTCAAAGATAGATTATAGGATCTGCACCCATTTTCATACAGAAACTTTGCTAATTGTAATTGAACCATGTACACCCATAAAATAAGCCATTTGTTTGGCAACATTGATCTGAAACATACTTAAGGTTGCTGCTCTCCTTGTGGAAATCCAAAGGAAACAAAATAGAGTCTATCATGTATGATCTTCTAGCCTAATTGGGACAAAAAGATCATCATATACAAAATAATCTGGGAATTGCTTAATTGCACTAATAATCTGTAGAGAAGGGAAATAAATTTAATCAGTGAATATGATCAGATTATAAATTAATTATATTTCCTTCAGTCCTCTTAAGAGTAGCTTATTATATAGATTTATCCAGTTTTATTCAGTATTTTATTTGAGGCCTACCAGGTGCTGGGCCATTGTGTTTAGATCTAGGATATAAGTATTAGTAAAATATGCTCCTGGTTTTTAAGAGCTTTAGTTGGAGCCAATGGTGGGAAGCAGATGAAAGAAAGAAAGAAGGCCGACCCTTAAAGTTTCAGTAGTGCAATGCCATACATGTTATATTTATGGTAATTATGCTCATACAGAAGACAGATTTCTACCAGAGTTCTGATAAGAGTCAAAGAAGGCAGGAGAGATATGGGGACATCTTGTGTTTGGCATATAATTAAAGACATAAAAATAACTAGAGTGGAAAAGAGCATCCCATTCAAAGCACCTCATGTAAGGGAGCTTGGCAGAGAGTGGCGCATGGGTTATAGTGAGGTTTTGGTGTAATGGTAGGTAGGGTATGTAACTTTATACATTTGCCAGTAACACAGCTGATTATTTTAAAATGTTTAGATTCACATTTTTTTTGTTGTAATCCAAGTCAATGAATTTTTATTACATTAGAATAACAAATGCCCAGAAAGATTTTTAAGTTATTTATGAATATGCAAGCATTGGCGGGTGGGATATTTAGTAAATACTGCACAGATAACCAATTTTTTACTGAAACACTTTGTATACCTGTGTGTGTGCACCTTGATTTAAAAAAGTTTTCAGCATAAATTTGCATATATTTGAAGTTATGTCCAGCCAATGTAGAAAGAGTTAACTGTGCCTGTTTTTTATTGTCCTTGATAAAAAGATTACGTCGTCATTTTCTTTGGAAGCCAGTTTTATTCTCATGTAAAGGTAGTTTTTCCACGTGGGCCTCTCTGCTCATCAGAGGGAGATGTGGTGCTGCATATGGGAACATGCTGCTCCTACCTGCCTACTCCGGAGTTCCCTTTGCAGCTTTTGCAGAACATAGTAACTTCTCTGGAAAGCTTAAGGTTAAATCAGAATATTGTCTTGTGTTTTTAGGAAGCCAAACATTGCTTATATTTGGGAATCTATGTTTAGAAGAGTTTTAGAAAAAATATTATTTTGATTATGTGGTCCAAGAATTAATCTATTTTTATTTCTTATTACAGATGGAGTCTGGTGGTACAGTTTTGAGTACCAACTGGTCTGATGTAGGTAAAAGGAAAGTTGAAATCAATCCTCCTGATGATATGGAATGGAAAAAGTACTAAATAAATTAATTTACTACCACTGTATTGCATATATTCACCTAATGCCCATTGTGTATTAATATTGCATTCTTGAATTTTGAACACTGAGTATCTTTTTCAAAGCTTATACCTCTTTACCTCTTTGTGCTTTAGAAATTATTTTCCTTCAAGTGTTCTAAGTTTCTAATGAAGAATGAAGATCATATTTTGTCACTCTCTTTTTAAGGATTTCAGACACGCTGAAATGGAGTGAAGTATCATTTGCTACTAGAAAGATTAGTTCTGCACAGTTGTGCGAGTGGAGGAATGGTTCATGGGTGTCTCGGTTTATTGCCTTATTTTTGATGCAGTATTCTGTTAATAATTTATCAGACTTGACAACTTTAGGTGAGCATAGATTTTTCAACTTCAGTGTTACCATGTTTGCTTTTGAAAACTGCTTTTGAAATAAGTTGTAAATACAGTTTTTTTCTATGAAGAAATTTGGTTTATTTACGTTTTTCTTAAGTATCCAATGAGAACTTTGAGCAATTATTTATTACAGGGAATTCCCATTTGGTTCTTTTTATGGGAAGTATTTATAATTGCACTGATATTTGGATTACTACCTTCCAAATTCCTTTATAAAACACAGACACCTGAGTTTAACAAGCAGCAAATTTAACTGTACTGAAGGCTGATCTGTGAAGAGGAAAGGAAAGAGTGATTTAGGAAAGCCCGTCTTCACATCAAGCTGCTTTTTTGCCGCATTCCTGAAATTACAGCACTGGCAGTTTGGTTTGGTTTTTTCAGGGTTGTTTATTTCTTTTTTGTATTTTTTTTTCTTTTATTAGAAGATCTCACATCCCCATGATTACTTTGGTTTCATTGGTTTAGGGTAGCTTCTGAGAAGATACATTAGTATGTATATGTTTAGTATCTGTTTAGTAACATTTTGTGGTAACGCATTACTCTGCCATGGTAGCTGAGGATAGAATGAGTGGGAGGCAAATAAATCAGCCATCATTTCAGCCTCTGAAAGAGTGGGAATTTAGCTTCTTCTGGTCATTGGACATGAAGTGTTGGGTTGTTCATCAGGAGAATTGTGGGATGACACCAGACCATGCCCAGACCTGTTACAGCTATATAGACATGGGGTGGAGGGAGGAGCTCACTCGTCCTTCTGCCCATTTAGAGCTGCAAACTACATTTTTTTTGAACACTGAAGGAAAATGCAACATTAAGTTCCTGATTTTATGAATTGCTAAAATTTTCTCGAGGAAAAACAGTAGTGAATTTTGCATTCTCTGTGTTAAATTTTCTCAGTACCATTAATCCTAAGAGATAGGTAGGCTATTGCTACACAGGAGGTTTCAGGGAAGAATCCAGAGACAAGAATCCCAGCTCTAGCATGTCTCTGCCACTAATTAGCTTTATTAATCAGGTTTAGGCTTTCTGTCTTACTGGTAGTTGCTGCATCTGTAAATAATCTACAGGGTCTTAAGAGTTATAATTAAAAGTCCAAGGGCCCTAGCTGGGTAGTTAAGTTGGTTAGAGCATCATCCCCAATACACCAAGATTGTGAGTTCAGTC
This sequence comes from Sturnira hondurensis, assembly GCF_014824575.4. Classification (NCBI taxonomy): domain Eukaryota; kingdom Metazoa; phylum Chordata; class Mammalia; order Chiroptera; family Phyllostomidae; genus Sturnira; species Sturnira hondurensis. The sequence continues at coordinate 3,856,754 of NW_028073705.1, forward strand.
CCTAGTAAGGGCACAACAACAAGCAACCAATGGATGCATAAATACTTGGAACAACAAAAATAATCCATGTTTGGTTCTCTGTTTTTCTCTTTCTAAAAACAAAAATAAAAAAAGCCTGTGATAATTTTTTTTAAGATTATCTTTAGAGGGGAAGGGAAGGAGAGAAGGAGAGAAATATCAACATGTGTTTGCATCTCCTGTGTCCTCTGCTGGGAATTGGCCTGCAACCCAGGCATGTGCCCTGACTGGGAATTGAACCTCCATCCTTTGATTCGCAGGCCTGCACTCAATCCACTGAGCTACACCAGCCAGGGCGGAAAAAGCCTAAGATTCTAAATACAGAAACATTTTTGCCACTTAGAGTAACTTTTTCTTTGTTAAGAATGATGCTATTATAATAGAAGTTTACTTTTTAAAAAAGTACTAGTTTTCTTGTATTTTAAAGAATACATTATATCTGAAGTGCTTACCTATTGGCAGGGTTTATGTAGTAGTGGTGTGGGATTCAGAATTTTGCTCAGCCAAATGGAGTTTCTAATAAACATGGTTTACATTATGAAATTATAAAATGTACCTGATCTAAATATAGTGCATATTGGTAAAGAAGGGAATTTGAAGAAATAGGTTAGATTGTTGTCTAAAGTGCTGCTTTTCTTTCAGTATTATAATGAAAATTTGTAACTCCAGAAAGTTAAAAACTTCATTTTGATTAAGAACTGCATAACTCTACTCTGTTATCTTAGCTGTTAGTCGGTCTCATTTTTTTTCTAGACTCCCATTTTCAGATCTCAAATTTTGATTCTTTTAATACTCCCGGTTAACGTTTTGTTTCTCAATATGTACATATTTTTCACTTAATACTTCTTTTTAAATTTCAATCCTGAAATCTATTTTTATTTCTTACTCTTAAATTCTTCATCTGGTTTCCTGATTTATGTAATCACTTGCACCTTGATGACTTTGCAGAATTTTCCCACTATTTTCAAAGAATCTTGATGGGATGATCTGCTTCTTTGAAATCTGCTATCAAGTAACCTTGGTGGATACAACATAGGTTTGAAACATTGGGTCAATTTTGATAATTCTGTTTTGTATCCTAATCCACTTGGAGTTGGTTACTAACTAATAAGTTCAGTCTTTAATATTGGCAATTCCTGGCCGCTTAAAAAAATCTGCTTTTTTCGACCTATATGGAATGGAGGGGAAAGGATGGTTTGCATTGATAATTACAATTTTAAAATTATTTTTGTTCCTTAGATTTGTGATAGTCAGTAACTGCAGAACATTGAATCATTATTGTTATTGACTTCTTGAGAGAAGAATTTCTTAGCAAGCTACTACTATATGGGACAAGGAAGAAAAAACTTGGACTATTCTATCTAAATTTTTTAGATAAATTTCAGATAAATTTTTTAGATAAATTTCATACCTTCATTTTAAATGGAGGTATGTTACTATTGTATGAATAGTTTAATTTTAATTTAGTCCAATACTTATGTATTTGGTTATCCTTTCCTATTTACCTTTCTTCTTCCCCAGTTATGTACATTATCGCTTTATGTCACTGACCTCTCACATACATTACTGACGCAGACCAGTCTTGCCTATTAATTTACCAGCTGATCTGCCCAGTGCACTTTAATTCTGTTGGGATCTTCCTTGTTCAGATTAGTGTGCATCTCTCTGACTTGTAGCTGTTAATGACATTTCCAAAAGTAGGTAGAAAATTTCTGGGTGGTGTGTATGTGTTTCTGTTTGCTATGATAGCTATTTTTCTCTGTAATCAGCTTTAGAGAAGTGTATCTTTGCACTCATACTTGCTATCGTAGTCCCATAGAATATAGATTTCAGTTATATCTGCCTTGGAGGGAGCCACCAAGGAAAAACGAATAATAAAAGCTAAAAGGGCAAAATAATGGTTTCTTTGCCAGGAAGTCATGTGTAGTTTTATTTTTTGTTATATTTAATTTTTTTTGTTCAATTACAGTTGACATACTTTCAGGTGTACATCATAGAGATGAGACATTTACATAGATTATAAAGTGATCACCCTGATAAGTAGAGTACCCATCTGACACTGTACATAGTTATTATAATATTATTGACTATTCCCTGTGCTGTACTTTTATAACTCTGTGACTGTTTTTATAACTGGCAGTTGGCACATCTTAATCTCTTCCTCTTTTTATTAAGAGGAGTCATCAATATTCATCTGGTTTCCTTTGTCTCCAACTATGCATGTTCTGTTGTAAGATCATTTTATACACACCAAGAGATTTTATTTTGGAAATGTTTAGGAGCATGAAGATAAATTGGAGATACTGAATTCCTCACAGATGTTATTATTTGGAGTCGTCCTTGTGATTTGCTTGTGAAATTAATTTAACTCTTAGCCTCTCTTCCTACCTCAGTAAACTTGACCCCCAAATCAACTAAAATCATATATATTGCTAACCCATTAGGGCAATAGCGGTGGTAGCTGTTCTGTACTAGTATTTTTTATGGGCCAGGTGTCACTAAGTGCTTTATATACACTACCTCATTTATAAAAGCATTGTCAAGTAGTGATTGTGTGCTATTACTGCAGAATTTTTTAAAAATGAGGCTAACATTAAGTTCTTAGCCCAGATTTATTCCACTGATGAGTGAGGAAGCTGACATTTGAATCCAGACCTGTCAGACTCCAGTGCCTGTGCATTTAACAACTGACTACTGCTTCAGGCACATGTTGGGTGTACAGTGATTTTTAATAAGAAATCTGCTTTTTGACAATGAAGCAGATAACGTGCAAGTTGAATTACAGTTTTTTAAAATCCTCACCTGAGGACATATTTGTAGATTTTAGAGAGAGGAGAATATTGATCAGTATGTATGCACCCCGTATGCCTCCTGTATGCCCCCTGACTCAGCATTGAAGTCGTAACCTAGGTCTGTACCCTAACTGGGGATTGAACCTACAACCCTTTGGCGCAGGGGATAACGTTCCAGTCAACTGAGCCAAGTGGCCAGGGCAGTTGAATTATTTAGTAATTCTTGTACATGGGGTAGAATGATAATCCTAAAGATCAGAATATTATCAGTTTCTTAAGCAGGAAAGCTTATTAGAAACACAAATATCTACCTCTAATTGTTTTGCTTGGTGTTGAAGGTGCTGTTTTTCTCAAATCCGGGTAATTACAGAGAAACAAAATGTTGTTACCACTGCTGTAGGTGTAAGACTGGCACATTATGCTGATCACATTCTTTAAATGTGGGACCTCTCACACTGGTTTTTATTGTACAAATAAATGTTGATTATTTCAAGTTTTTGATCTATATACATGTAGTAGGGTCAGTGTTTCACTGATTTCTTCAATAAATGTGGAATAATTAAGGTTTAGTCCCTTTGTTCCAGTTGTTAGTATTGTGTATATATTCTGAAATTGAGCTTGTCCAGAATCTTCTAAATGTTACCTTTGCTGTGCCTTCAAATTAGAATTTTTAATTCTTACTTGGCAGTGAGACTTTTCATAACAGTCACATTGACTTTATTTTTCCCTATGATTATAGGATTTTGTTATACATAAAGATGTTTTAAAAACAATACTGTTTACCCAAAGACAATTTGTAGTTTAACAAAAAGGAGGAAAATCACCTTCAATGCCTATATGTGAGCTTTAAGAAACTCTAATATACAGTGAAACTAAATAATAGACTAAATAAACTATTTAGAGTTGTATAACAGAGCATTCTTTAATGCTCTGTTAAGTGCGTGAAAAGGCAGTATGTAAAGTAGTCGCTTGGGATCAAGTCCTTGCTACATTGCTCACTAGCAGAGTGACACAGTAGACTGGTCCTTGATGTCCGCACCTTAGTTTTTCTGTCTATAAAAATGGGCTATTTTGAGTCGAATGAGTTAATGTAATTCCACAATCATTTCTCCCAATCCAGAGGCTCTAAAAACCAAGTTAGATTGTATCACTCAATAGTCCAAAACCTGCTGTGGACAATATAGTTAGTTATACTTTGCTACAGAAACAATATGTTTAATTACAGAATGTTAGCATAGATCCTGCTGAGGGTGTCACAAAATATATGATGTGTCTATATTGTGGTATTCTGAAATCTCAAATTCTGGATTTAGAAACAAATCTGCTCCTAGGCTTTTGAAATAATTACGTACCTATCTATGTAAAGTTCAAAGAGCAGTGCTTAATGTCATAGATAGCATCAGCTTATTGTGTACACTTTGAGATGGAGAGGCGTTTAAATCCTATTGAAAGCCTTTTTGTCAGTTTGATGCCTGGTCAGGACACATGACTGAGCTGCAGGTTCAGTTCCTGGGTGGAGTGCATATGAGAGGCAACCGATTGATGTTTCTCTCGTACATCGATTTTCTCTCTCTCCCTCTTCCTCTCTCTAAAAAATAAATAAAAATTTAAACACATACACATATGTATGTATAAGTAAATTGAGTCCTTCAAGATTCAGAATTCTGTCTGAGGAAAGTGTATCCGTTAGTTAAAAATTGTTAGTATAGTTTTAACAATTTATATTTTGAGAGTGTAAGAGGTCCTAGAAAAGTTTTACATTTCAATGAGTAGTTATTTTCATCTGCTTAAGTGGCGCTTAAAAGTATCTTCAGCAGCACCTTAAAAAGAATCAAAAGTGTTAATTGTGGCAGAACATAAGAGGAGGGACCCCCAAAACACAGAATTTATTTTAAAATTGTGTATTCTTATGTTTAAATGTCAGTCACCTTCAAAGTACTTTGTATTGGATACAGTACATCAATCGAAGTGTTTTTTCCATTCCTCAGAACAGTGTTTGAACTCGATTTTGCTGCCTTTTACTGCTTCTGCCGTTTTTTGTTTCATTTCTTTCACATCATATAATGTTTCCCTTTGAGGACTCTTTTCATCTGAGGAAGCAAGTTGCTTGGGGTGAGATGGGTGAATAGGGAGACTGGGGCATGAGGGTCATGACATTTTTGGTCAAAACTGCTGAACACTGAGCAGCCTGGGATGGGCAGGTGCCTACCATGAGATGGACAAACACATTGAAAGAGTCTTCAAAAAGATTCACTGAAGCTGAACACAGCCTCTCACAACACTGCGAGCTGGCACACTGATGCAGATGGGTTCCTAGAACACTTCATCTAGTGAAGGAAGTCTGTACTACAAGGGGCTTGCCCTCCAGAAGATGATAATTTTGGGGGCCCTCCACCCACACTTGTACAAATTGTATGTAGAATGTTAAAGAACTTCTGTTCAGAAGTCCTTTGATTTTATTTAAGTCTTGTAACAGTAATACTACTAGGGTTTATAAAAACAAAGTGCAGAAAAACACCATATCTTGAGAACTATGAATTCTGTTGTTTCCATCAGTCTAGAGAAGCTGGTAGATTTTTACAAGAGTTAGTTTATCAATCCCATCCCCCCCCACCCCAAAGGTAGTTACTGGGGAGCAAAGGTAAGTTCATGCATGTACCACTGTGGACTCAGGCTTTTGGGGTTCTCCCCCAATTCCAGTTACCAGTTTTTGTTGATCATTTGTACTCTTAGCATTGACTTTTTCTGTGACATAATTGACTACCAATGAACAGTTTTAATGAAGTTAACTAGCTTAGACTAGGAATATATATTTAGTACCCATGAAATATGCTAAGATACCTAATGCATTTCCTTAGCTTTACTAATATTTTGCTATTTATTAGTTACAAAATGATAATTCTTTTCATTCCTACTGTACCACAGAGGCAAGTGTTTTATTGTGGAAAGGATACTAACGTGAATTTGGAATCATAAATTCCCAGTTCTGGTATTTTAATAACAGTGTAATTTGTGGACTAGTAACTCATCTGACATTTTTTTCTTATCTATAACACGGGGAAAATTATTTCTCAGGATTATGAGCATTTAAGTCCTGACTCAAAGTATATGACCAATAAGTGCTACTTCAGTATAAAGTCCTTGATTTTTTTTTTCTCGGTCATATTGAGTACTGACATTCCTAAAAGGACGGTAACAAGTGTGCCTATAATACCTGGTATTCAAGGGCTTTCATAATTCAGCCTCAAGAAATTTTTTATTTTCATCTGTCACTTCACTGTATACCTAAGTTTTAACCACACAGGGATACTCTAGGGGTCAGCAGACTTTTTCTATGAAGGGCCAAATAGGGCCTATTTTAGGCTTTGTGGGCCACGTATAGTTTCTGTTTCATGTTATTGTTATTTTTAGTTTGCAGACCTCTGCTGTGTTTGAATATCCTATGTGTTTGCATTGCTTCATCCACCCATTCTGAGAAGCTCCAGTTTCCTACTGATATATCAAAACTGCACTCATTGCTGCTTCCAGAAAAGCTGTTTAATCTTGTATTACTGTCAAAGGCTGACTTTGTAGCAACTGAATTGGGTTATTTACTAATGGTTGAGGCATTTATTAGATCGTGTGATAGACAAACCATAGTGTCTCATGAGCGTATTTGAGAGTCTGATGTATTCTCTCTATCATGTCACTACCACTGACTCATTTCTTCCCTCATGAGCTACTTAGAAGTGGGGGGGATGGGGTGTGGGGCAGTGGCTGGCTGGGAATGGGCCCTCAGAATTTGGTTGGTAGGTTGATGCATGCATGCATGCATAGAATGTCCTTATCTTTAAATGTCCCCAACAGTATGTCAGTATTCTTCTGAAATCCCCATTCCATGCCATCTTCAGGAATTCTTTGCTACTCCAGCTATGGTAATGTTCACTCCTTGTTTATGCTTTTATTACGGCACCTCTTGCAGTTTCAGTGATTTTAGGGTGTTTTGCAGTGGTGTCGTATCCTGTGTGTCCTGCTCAGTTACAGTGTTACTTTACTTAGCTTTGATTGTTTGGTAAAGAACAGAGTCTCTTTCACATAGTAGATACTCAAGTATTAGAACTGTTAACTTTACCCCAAACTAACTTAGATTTTTTAAAGTTTACTTTTTTTTTAAATATGATGCCATTGCAGTCAATCATTTATTCATCAATATGGATACAATAGTAATTTTTAAAGTATGTTTTCAATGTGAGGTCATGAGAACTAAGTCTGGCTTGTTCTTAAATAACATTATTAGAAGGAATAGCAGTTACATAACTAATCACAAGTGTAATATCCAAGTTTTTATTGTTTTGATAGTTTTCAGTTTCTTTTTTTTTTCTTTTTGGCCCTTAATGTTTTTAAACCAAAATACATGTTTCCCTAAAGAAAGGTCTGAAATTTATTTTCTGACTAGGTTAGCCATCCTTTCAGAAGAAATCTTGAGCCCGAGGGATTTGGGTAGAGTAAGGGAAGCTGGAGATTTACAAAGCCAAGCGTGCAGTTGGTTTGAGCATTTGGAGAGGTCTGCACACCAAGAGTGAGTTGAGCAATATCATTTATAAGTATACCAACTTCTGGCAAGAATGTGAACTGCTTAATAATACATTTTCTCTGGAAAATCTCCCCAAGATTTTTGAGACACTGAATACTATGTGACTCTCTTGTGAGGGTTGCTTTGTTTTAGCATTAACATCCTTGAAGTCTTTCAATAGAAATACACTTTTCAGTCAAAAGCCATATACCATTTTTCTTGGCATAGGTTTTCACTTTAATATAGGTGTTAAATAATATGGGTTAAGTGCAAAAATACATGGTTCATGATACAACCATTCATTCATTCAGCAACATTGAGAGCCAAGTATGTGCCAGACACTGTTCTAGGCTCTAGGGACACACTGGTGAACAAAAGTCCCTGCCATTATGGAGCTCAGCTTATAGGGGGAAATGAGCAAGATATATGTTAAGTGCTTGTAAGTGCTAAGGAAGAATACTGGGTATTCTTAGTGTCCTTATTGAGTGCAAAGAGGACACTGGTGGTTGAAAGTGGGGATAGGAGACCAAGTAAGAACTCGGTGAGCAGGTGACATTTGAATATAGATTTGCAGGGAGTGAAGGAATGAGCCTTGCAGGTACCTGAAAAAGCACTCCTGGCAGAAGGAACAGCAAAGGAAGCCTTCAGTACAGGAGTGAGCAAGGGGTTGAGATCACTGATGGGTGAGAGGGGCAGTGAGGTGCCTTGATAAGTAATAGAGATGAGATGATGGTAGCAAAGATCAAGGCTTTTCTAAGTTTAATATAATATTCTGTTGTCCTCAGTGCTGTCAAAATATTACCCAGTTTTCCCTACTTTTATCGAGTATGCGTACAGTCAAGTCAGATTTTATTTATAAATCTAGCGGATTGCAGTGTAGTTTTACTCAGAATACCTGATGGTATTGATGTTTATGGTTTGAGTTGTGGTATATGAGAAAATTAATGGGTATGTGGGAAGCCTTCAGTCTCAATACTCACCTTATTTATTCCTTTTTTTCCCTTCACATTAAATTGTAGGTAATACCACATTGTAGTGTAATCTTTGTTTAGGAAAAGCTATTCTGCAGTGTAAGTACAGTTATAGCAGAATAGATACTGAGACAATATTGGAATAACTAGCAGATTTCAAACAGGGGCTTAAGGATAAGTGTTGCTTAGAACTTTATGCTTAATAGAATGGTAAAAATCAGATCAGCAGGGCATGTTTTTACAGGCCATCTGCCAAGACTAAAAGTAGTTTTGGTACCTATTACTGCCTTAAATATGTATTTGCATTCCATCCCCTGTCAATATGAGGAGGCAAAACAAAGAAAAAAATAGAACTTTAGTCCTGGATAAATCTTAAATACTATTGTGTCCAACCTTTGGTTTCACAGGTGTATTTTCTTCACCAGAGCACTCTTGTATATTATTTTCTTCATAAACAATTCTTTAACACAACTCAGATAGTTGGTGATAGAATCATAATCTCACCTAAAACTAAATTATTTACCCTAATCTTGTACTGACTTCCTGACAGTTACCCTGAGTATCAGGCAACTAAAACTTAAGGTATGGGTAAAACTTAAGATAGGCTGCTGTGTAGTCTGTGATAGTGGTTCTCAAACTTGAAGGTGGGTAACTCTCACCTGGGAAGTTTTAAATCTAGGCTTTCTTAGCCGCCTTCCTGAGATTTTGAATCAGTAGGTTTAGGATAAGACCCAGTAAATCTGTGTTTTTAATGACTGTGGGTACTGAAATATGTAATGACCTGGGGCATTGCCCTTAAAAACCACAGATTTCAAGGAGTGAAGGATAAAACAATGAGAAGTTAGCGCTAATCATCTATAATGCCTTATTTCCTATAAATTTTAGAAAAGAGTACAAATCTATTTGGGCACTGTTCCTTTGAAGAATTTGCCCCCTATGTAGATGTAAAAGCAGAGGAGTGATGCTCATGATTATTTCTGTTCCTCTATCATTAGAACATAAAGGTCATTGTGATGAAGCATTGGAATCCATGTAACTGTGTGGTACTGCACAAGATGAAAGAAAATCTGTTTCATTTAAGAGACAAATTGAGACTATTTGAACAAGATGCTAGTGTATCACTGCTGAGATGCCACTAAAATTGAGAGAGTACTAAAATATTAAGTATTCATGGAGAGCAATGGCATAGTACTGAAATGAAGAAGCACTGTTTCTTTAGCAACTGGAAGACTCTCAGATATTGCTTGTCTGATGACACATAGATGTTAAATGAATATTAAAAATTATGGTGCTGTTTGAGTAGGTCGAGTAAGTTGTGTTAGATCTTTTTTAGATCTGAAGGTCTTTTTTAACTGCATAATATTACAGTTACCTCATTAAGAGGTAGGAATATGGTTATAATTGAAAAGAAACCACTTGCCTTCAAAAGCATGATGTGTTGCTGAGAAAGTTAAAATTCATGCGTGACTTACTCCAGATCTTTGACTATATCAGTATAAAGCAAAAATTCATTAGAAGAAGGTGGGTAATAAGTCTAGAGTAATAGAATATAGGTTGTTGAAAAAATTTGTTTGGATTTTGAAAATTTTTTGGCAATAAAATCCATACCTTGGAAAGCTGAAGGACAGGATGACACAGAAATCATGTTTTTAAAGTAATTGCAAGTAAATTTGGAAATACAATACTACTTTTTAAAGTATGTACATAGATGTTGTTTCTTCCAAGTTCTCTAGTTGCTATTGAAATTTTTGTAACTGTTAGAGATGAGAAGAAGGTGAATTTTGTAGGGCCCCGATTCAACCATAGGAATTGGATATGAAGAGAATTTTTTTAAAGGAGCAAGCACAAAGAGAACAGGGATATGAATGTAACATCTGTGAAGCTATTACTAAACTCAGAAGGAACTTAGTGAGATAATAATGCCTCTCGAAACAGATGGTTTTTTAGTAATTTGGGGTTTAAACCTAGGGACTTAGTTATAGCATAGGCTGTATACTCTTCCATTCCCATTATCTATTTTTATCATTCATACCCTAGCGAAGACTGACTTATATTTGATTTTATGATGTGGAAAATGTTTAGTAAGGCAAACTTAGAAAAAACATCAGCTATTCACTAGGTTTTGCATAAATGTATATATACAGATGTACTTACCTTTACACAGTAAGTACCTAAAAACCACATGCGAATTGAAAATTTATTACTTTTGAATATAAACAGTTGAAATAAAATCTATGGTGAATCCTTTTATTGTTAAAAGTCAGTCAACATTGTTTTATAAATTTGATTCTTAATATTAGGCCTTTCCAAGTGAATATAAGCATGCATATATGTTTAAAAGTCCTTTAAAAGTTGTTCAGCTTTCTTTTATAAACACCAAAACGCACTCCACTTGTGAAACATTTTTGCTGAAGATTGCATCATTGACTCAGATTTATACCTCCATGTTTGAGATACACTGCTAGGACTATCTATGCATGTAGATTTTTGTCAACTCTCTCATTCCTCAATAAATCAGTTAATTTAAAAGAAATTGTGACCATTTCTGTAAAATAAGTACGCATAAAACAAATCAGCGTATTCAGCTTATACAGAAATAAAAGCATTCTATTTATACAAGGAATTTCTATTTTTAAAAAAATATAGTGTACATTTCAGAGTATAATAAAATCTAGTGTAAGAAGTAAACTGTTGAACTTAAGCCAAGATGGAGGTGTAGCTAGATAAACTTTGCCTTCTTGCACAACCAGAAGGACAACAAATTTAAAAACAAAAAATAACCAGTACTACCAGGAAATCAAACTGGAAGTCCAAAAGCCAAGGAATTAAGGAAGTGACATTTATGCAGACTGGTGGGAGGGGTGGAGATGGGCAGCTGGGCCGGAGGGGACTCATGGCAAGGTGGCAACTGGAGGACAGGGGTGGTTGAGGCAGTGTCTGTCAGACTGGGTGGTCCCACATTTGTGTGCCAGGAGTAAGACCACACAGCCCAGGGTTCCAATGCAGAGAAATAATGCCTCAAAACCTCTGACTGTAAAAACCTGTGGTGGTTGCAGCAGTGGGAGAAACTCCCAACCTCACAGAGTTGGAGAAAGCCACAGGGTCCTAGAACACACACGAGCCCCCCCACCCCCCGCCACACACACATGGAAATCAGCACCAAAAGGGCCCAATTTGCTTGTAGGTAGTGGGGGAAGTGACTGGAAGCTGGCTGAGAGCCAAGCAAGCAGCATTGTTCCCTCTCAGACCCCTGCCCAACATACAACTTCACACCACCACCAGGTGGGTTGCCCCACCCTGTGAATACCTGAGGCTTTGCCCCTTACTATATAATGTGCAGAAAGTATATAACACACACAAAAAATATGTCCCAAATGAGCAATTCAAAGTTCTAAAAAGTGATGGAGAGATTGCCTACTTAACCAGATGCAGAGTTCAAAACACTGGTAATCAGGATGTTCACAGAAGGTTGAGTATGGTTGCAAAATGGAGAAATGAAGGCTATGCACAGTAAAATAAAGGAAAATGTGCTGGAAACCAGCTGTGAAGGGAAGGAAACCAGGACTCTGATTGGAGTAGAAAGAAGAAATAAATATTGAACCAACCAGAACAAAGAATTCCAAAAAAAGGAGAAGCTTAGGAATCTCTGGGACAACTAAATGTTCCAACATCTGCATCATAGTGCCATAAGGAAAAGAGGAAGAGCAAAAAAAAATGGAAACTTACTTGAAAACTTCCCCAATCTGGCCAAGGAAATAGACTTCCACGAAGTCTAGGAAGCTCAGAGAGTTACAAAGAAGTTGGACCCAAGGAAGCGTACACCAGGTGCATCATAATCACCTTACCCAAGATTAAAATAAGAAAAGGATCTTAAAAGCAGCAAGAAAAAGAGTTACCTACAAAGGAGTTCCCGTAAGACTACAAGCTGATTTCTCAAAAGAAACCTTACAGGCAAGAAGGGGTTGGAAGGAAGTGTTCAAAGTCATGAAAGGCTACAGCCAAGATTACTCTGTCCAGTAAAACTAGAATGGAAGGGCAGATAAAATGCTTCTCAGATAAGGTCAAGTTCAAGGAGCTCATCATCACCAAGCCCTTATTATATGAAATGTTAAAGGGACTTAGGAAAAGAAGATCAAAACTATGAACAGTAAAATGATAAACTCAGGACTATCAACGACTGAACCTAAGACACAAACTAAGGAAACAATTAGAACAGGAACAGAATCAGAAATGGAGATCACATGGAGTGTTATCAGTGAGGAGCGGGAGGAGTGAGAATGAGGGAAAAGGTACAGGGCATAAGGAGTATAACTGGTAGGTACAAAATGGAAGATTAAGAATAGCATGGAAAATGGAGGAGCCAAATAACTTATACGTATGGCCCATGGACATGAACTAATGGGGAATACTGGTAGAAGGGGAAGGAGCATAAAGGGGAGAAAAAAATGTGACAACTGTAATAGCATAATAAAATATATTAAAAGTAAACAGTAGGTCCTGGGACTACAGATAAACTGTTGAGTGAGTTAAGTGACTGTTCCTAATATATTTCCTTTTTTAGTATCAACAGCTATTTGAGGTGGTGGAGAAAGGAGGTGTAAGGATTAGGTTAACAAGTTTTTAAAATTGCAATGAAAGTTTGTTGCCATATTTCAATGAGGTATATTAATGTCACTTAGAACTTTTAGTTACACACTTCAGAGCCTAGCAATACCATTTCTTCATATTCTTACTCAACAGCAATGATCACATCTAAGACTATAGTAGCCCTTCCAGTCTGAGTCAGACCTAAAACTCAATCTGTGATGTCCATTAGGATTGGATTGCAACACCACTAAGAAATCAGAATCTATAAAATAAAAAATATACACGCCTGCATACAGAACAGATTTTGGACTGGCTTGGTGAAACAATGTGCAGATTAGTACCAATTTGTGAAAAGTTTGTGTTCTGCAGTGTCCTCTCTCTCCCTTTGTAGACTTGATTTCTCTTTCAGAGTAGGCCTTTAGTTTTTTTACCTCGAACAAAATTTGAGCCTACTACCATTACTACCTTTTAAAACAAACTTGAGTTTTCTCCTTTGCTTAAAACATTGGTATTTTTTCCCCTAAGTTGACTTCCATGACTTCTTAGTGCTTTTCAGAACACAACATAATTGCATTATCTAGTGTGAAGTAAATCATTCATATCCTATATTTTCATGTAATTAGGGTGCTTTGAAAAGGCAGCCCTTTTTCAAGAGGCAGTCTTCCCTAGTGACATGCTTGCTTCCTTAAATCTGGTACCTGCTTTCACACAGAAAGCTACAGGCCTAAAATGAAAAGTTGATCAGCTCTCTCCTTGCCCCTTCCTTCCCTGAAACCTTTGATTGGGTCCCTATTTCTTACCACCCAAATAAATGAATTCAAGTTAACGTGCAACATAAGATACTATTTTTGTCTGTATTTTCATCGTAATATTTCCTACCTCAACCTGGATGCTCCATTTACCCGCTTCTACCTCGCAACTTCCTCCTTGCCCCTCAATAAACCGGTTAACTTAAAAAATCTCTGGCTGTGCTAGAACTGCTCTCTCTGCCTGGAACGCCCTTCCTCTGTCACCCTCACATGGCTAACTCACGCTTACCTTTGAAGATGTAGCAAAGGCATCCTCTTCCTCCAAGAAGAGACCCCAAGGATATATGTTCATTGATTTTTAGAGAGAGAAACATCTACCAGTTACCTCCTGTACACACCCCAACTGAGGATCGAACCCGCAACCTAGGTGTGTTCCCCAATCCAGGATCAATGTTCCAATCGAGCCATCCAGCCAGAGCCCAGTGCTCCCACCTTTATTAAGGCCTTTAATGTACTGAATTCTGATTATCTGTATCTCATGAGACCATACAGGCTCTTCTGGGCTGGGATCAGTGAGTCATTTTTCCCCCTTTTCAGTTCTAGAATCAAGTCCAGGTTGCAGGGTGGTGGGGTGGGAAATGGTGTGTGGAGCCATTGGCATGGGTTTGCTTAGGAGAATGACAAGCATTTCAAAGATTAAACATGTAAAATTCATAACTTTGTAGGAAGTAGCTGCTGCCTGAGAACACTGAGCATCATGTATAATCCAGCGAGTGTATTTCCTATACCCCTTTTCTCCAGAGACCTAGCTTGCTGTATGTTCCATTAAATACAGGCATATGAGCATTGACTGATAACCAGAATTTTAAAATTCTGTACAATTTTACAGACAAATTGGGAAACACTAAATGTATGCTAATGTGTATTTAGAATATGAGATGGTAGTGAGCTCTTGATATCAATATCTTTTGTTTCTGAATCCTTGTTTTGGAAATCTTTTGTTTTCCTTAGAGTTTTTTCCCCCCAAATTGTGAGGTTCAGAACTAATGTCAAAAATCTGAAATACCTGCTCATCTTCCTGATTGAATATTTCAATTTCAAAAGAGTCCTTGTTCTTGTTAACATTCCTGAGAGACTTTATGTCATTATAAATAAGCCATTCTAACTCAACCGTATCTGCCAAGCAGCACTGTCAGCCCTATTACTAGGAGAGTAACTAATTGGTAATTGTGCTACATCAACAGCCTGATTTGCACTACAGAGGTAGAAATATTACACTTCTTCATGCCTAGTGAGCACTTACTGAAAACAGTAAAAAGAATGTGAAGACCTGCTTTTCAGAATGTCAATGAAAGTCCTCTTCCCACAAGTCTGATTTATCTTTGGCAATGTTTTCCCTCTTTATTAAACCTAATGCTCTTTTCCTGGAGGTGGCTATTAACATAGGGCAGCCACCTGGTAGTCACATGCCAGCACATACTATAGATCAAGAATTTCCACCCTGGCTGC
Source organism: Sturnira hondurensis (assembly GCF_014824575.4). Classification (NCBI taxonomy): domain Eukaryota; kingdom Metazoa; phylum Chordata; class Mammalia; order Chiroptera; family Phyllostomidae; genus Sturnira; species Sturnira hondurensis. The sequence goes on from NW_028073705.1 coordinate 3,871,932, forward strand.
TGTGGCTCAGTGGACTGAGCACTGGCCTGCAAACCAAAGTATCACTGGTTTGATTCCCAGTCCGGGCACATGCCTGGGTTGTGGCCAGGTCCCCAGTATGGGCATGTGAAAGGCAACCACACATTGATGTTTCTCTCCCTCTCTTTCTCCTTCCCTTCTCTCTAAAAAATAAATACATAAATAAAATTTTTTTAAAAAGAATTTCCCATGAGTTCCCACATTGAGTTTAATGTTTACTTTCAGGTAAATTCCATTAAGTGTCCCATTTTACTTTTTTGTTTGTGTTTTTATCTGGGAAATCTGGGAGCACATTTGCAACACTGGGAAGAAAATAAAGGTTAATAACTGAGGAATTCTGTACAAATAACAGAACAACTTAATTAGTGACTTGGTTAAAAAAAAACTAATGTACATGAGATCTTTGAAAATTTGTAAGTTTTCATGTTTATTTCAAAATAGCTTGGGAAGGAGGTCTTATAAGCAGGCCTTATGGGCAAAGCAAATAAAAAATAGCAGGTAGTAAAAGGATTATTACGACATTTTAGACTACCTTTTCAGTACATTTGCACATTCTGGATAAAGTTCTGTAAAGCAATGGAGAAGATTAATCATGTTAAAAGTGTGAAAACATCACTCAGACTGAGTATGAAATACTTTGTGGTTCCTTCAGCATCAAGAGACTTTATACTTTGGTCGTTTCTTGGATTGATTCTTCCTTTCCAGCACCTGGTATATGAAGTGACTTCACACAATGCCCAAGATTCGGGCCACCCACCAACTACATGGCATGATAACTCTGCAGGCTGAACGGCAACCTTGATAATTATAGGGCCATGGATAATAGCCCCCCAGAGGTTCGCAGATCTTATGGCAATGGGTGTAGCTCCGCCTGCATTCTATACAGCAGATTCCTTCATGATCCAGTCTAGGGTCGAATGTCATGCCTTCCCCTTCCTGCTGCTGTGAAATAAAAGAATTATTTGTGTTTTCTCCATAATGAGAATGCTGTAACACATTGTTTTAAAATAAGATCCCGGATGTTTCACTATTATAAGAAATCAGTATTCTTGATTTTTTTCTAAGTTCTCAATCACAGCCTAATTCAGAATTTCTTCTAACATAAAGGAACGTAACACCTACCTAATCTGTCACTGGCAGGAAGGTGAGTATGTGTGTTTTGGGGGTTTTTTTGTTTGTTTTTTAAATATTATGGTGAAGTTTCTCCATGCTTTAAATGAGCCATGGTTACCATTCAATAGTGACTCATCTTGTTTTAAATAGGCAACAAAAGGGAATCATGATTCACAAGTAGCATTTCTGCCTCTGCTAATTTTAAGTCAGTGGCCACTGGTGCCATCCTGTAGTAATGGCTCTCAGGTCTCCTGGGAGCACACTGATCCTCATTGATACAGGCTAACAGGTTGCTATTCTAACTGCACTGGAGTCATTTAGCTTCTGTTATTTGAATGTAAGGGGTCTGTAACACTAAGAAAAAGGCACCATGTAATGTGTAAAAATTCCAGACCTCAAACTACCTTCTAGTTTCTGGGCTCCATAATTAGAGCTACATAAACACAAAATCATATCGATGAAGTAAAAATTACCCACAAAACTATGTTTTTCACCACTGGAGAGATCACAGAACTGGAAGGAACTTGCCAAAACTGTGTCACATTCACCTATGTGGCTTAACTATTTATAGAAGTCTAGGGGTATAGTTTCTGTATTTTTTTAATATGGTATTGAACTGCATCAGAAGCCCTTATTGCTAAGTAAATCCTTTATTCAGTTTAAGCCTCTTTCCTGCAGGTAGCTGGACTTCAGCAGGTGCAGTACCAAACACAGGCTTGAGCAAACTGAGTTTAACAATCCCGGTCACCTTTTCTGGTCTAAAAAAGTTCACTCATTTTTTTTTTTTTTTTTGGAGGGAGATGGTGCTTCTTATTAGGAAAATTTAAAACATACTGGAAGTGAAGAAAATGGTATACTGAACAGCATCTAGATTTGACAATTGCTAACCTTTTGTCAAATTTGCTTGATAAAATTCTGAAATGAATTTTAAAAGAATTGAAGGTACTGTGAGATTTGACCCATAAGTACATTAAAATGTACCTCCAAAACAAGAGAATATTTTCCTACACGACCACACTGCCATTACACACCTAACAAAATTAAGAATTCCTTCATACCACCTGATACAGTGTTTGTTTGGTTTTTGTCATCTCAATATTTACTCTCATATACCGTTATTTTATATTTTCAGACTGCCTTTTTCTTTGCTTATCTCTTGAAATATGTTTATCTGAGACAAAAAAAATAAAACCACCTCATTAATAATCATAGCTGACTCTTTGGGGCAGGGAGAGTCAGCCTGTTGACTGAAACATTTCTTTGTCCAGGGTTCAGCAAACCTTGTTAGGATTATAAAATTGGGAGGAAATTTCAGGTTGTTATTCTAAAATACTTCTTTAAAGAAATATGTGAAAGACTGAGGTCATAGGGAGGTGTTTCTGCTTAAAGGTGAACATGAAGTAAAGGAAAAACATTGATGTAATTGGAGCTTTTAAGAGAATATGGATCACTCAAGTCTGGAAGCCAGGCAGACAAAGTCAGCCTCCCAACGTGTAAAGGGGCTGACGCCTTTACCCCCTGAACCAGATTCAGCTAACCCAACCACCTGGGGAATAAACTGCATTAAATTTTGTTTGCCTATTCAGATTTTATCTCCTTTTTTATTATTTGAGTTTTAGGGCATGAAGTACTGTGGTGTCCAAAATACTCTGATGAGCCTTGGGTTGTTTAAAAACTACTTTTTGCTCTAAATATTTCTAAAATACATTAGTCTAAAATGATAAACTAGAAAATATATTTGCAACACATGCAACAGAATAGACCTGAAGAGGTTACATAGGAAAAAATACACAAATGGCTTATCTGTATATGTAGAGATTCTTGACCATACGCATAATTAAAGACAGGCATGATAAAACAACCAAGAGATAAATTTTATACCCCAAAAAACTGGTAAAGATTTTTTTTAAATTGATAATAAATGAGTCCTTTTATTACTATTTGAAGACATGTAGTTGGTATAATTCCTTGGAAGACAATTTGGTATTCTCTATTAAAACATAAAATTCCTATCTACCTTGACCCAGCAGACTACAAGTCAGTGTTTGTTAGATATTCTATTTCCCCACGTGTACAAGAGGTATAGTGAGCAAATACTAAATACTAATAGCTAACACTGAGCAAATTTGTGGGGACTATGTGCCAAGCACTGTGCTAAGAGCTTTGCCTCATTGACACCTTACCATAACCCTACAAGGCATGTGTGTATAGGTTGTATACTATTAACAGTATTTGTAAACAGGGAAATTTACGTGTCCAACCAAAGTAGAACTAGTTAAGTTTCTGTGCATCTATCCACAGAATGTATTATGATGTGGACATTAAAATGAATGAGGTAGATCTATATAGGAGATATAGAACACTCTTCAAAATACCATACTGAAACTGGGAAGCAAGGTACTGAAGTTTTGTGTGATCTTTTGTGTTAAAACTGTGTGTGCGTGCCCTGGCTGGTGTAGCTCAGTGGATTGAACTTGCACCTGTGAAACAAAGGACCACTGGCTTGATTCCCAGTCAGGGCACATGCCTGGGTTGCAGGCCAGGTCCCCAGTAGGGGGCATGTGAGAGGCAACCACACACTGAGGTTTCTCTCCTTCTCTTTCTCCTTCCCTTCTCTAAAAATAAATGAATAAAATCTTTTAAAAAACTGTGTGTGTGTGTGTGTGTGTGTGTGTGTGTACTTATGCAAAGAAACTGGCCAACTAGCTATTGTTAACAGGTTGCTCTGGGGAGGGCTCTGAGATAGAAGGGAAACTCACTATTCATTGTATATCCTTTTATATTGTTTTTTTCCATTATAACCCTAGTTACAAATAAATACTCATTTTTCTACTTCTACTTCCTGCAAAGTGTAGTAATGGTAAATAATACTTTGTGGAAGATTTGAGATTTGAGAAGTTTTTGGCTTGTTAGTGTCATCCTTCCAGACACTGTTTCTCAATGTTTCAGTCTAAAGTGTTTTATCTGTGTATGACTCTGTCTCCAGACTGGACTGAGAGTCCCTGAGGCCAGAAGTTCCTGCCTGTCACTGTGCACAGGGCCTGGGAAAGCAGGTTCTCAACAAATGTCTGTTGAGGGGATGAATAAAGTGGATATAAAAGGTAGGGGGAAAATACTTTCAAGTACACTCTTGGGAACATTTTAAAATAAATTCCTGACTTGAATTTGTCTTCATAGATTTACCTGTGACTCAAGAAAATGAGAGTACAGAAAACAACTTTGAATAAGGGTTGCAACCAATCAGGATTTTACACTACAGAGGCAATCCTTAAGTGTTCTTATCCACATCTATAAACCCTGCAACAAACAAATGAAGATGTATTTTTTAAATATTGAGTCAATATCTCAGCTGAACTCTAAATGCTCCCTTGGAGCCTCAACTAGAGACACCACCACTTCAGTGTTAGGGCTAATGCATTCATGTGAGCACGTCACACAAACACCAGTACGCACATGGTAAGGGTTGTCTGGGTTGAAGGCTTCCGAGTCCTCTTGGACACTAGGTCTGGTTTTGTTATTTGGTCTTCCAGGGCCTGGGTTGCCCCGTGGTCCACTGTGTGGTTTTCTTGTGGTAGTTGTAACAATTTGAGTTACCAATTCTCTTCTTTCCCTCTGGATTTCTGAAAGAAAAAAAAATACCGCAAGTTAATTCCTTTATTTGAATAATTAAGAAAGTTCTATGTTTATCAGGGTGAAAAGCATAAATAAGGGCACCCAAACACAGACATGACTAGATACCATTTAAATTTGTACTGATGATTTTTGTAATAATAAAGGAGGTTTTAGAGTCTTGGGTTAGTAGTTAAACATACAGATAGCCAGAATTTGATTCTGTAACACTAACTGAGGCAAACATTGTAAGATAGCTGGCAAAAATCCATCCTCAATACCCTGTTTTATTTGCCTGACCCTACTATAGGGGCTGAGAAAGTAAAATACCACTCATTGCCCTAGTGAGATATAGATAGAATATGCTAGTGCAGTTCTGGGAAGGCTTTTGCTTTCTTGGTAAATGGGGACAGATATGGCCTCCTATGTCTTCCTTTCTTGAACGTAGGTGTGATATCTGTGTTACTAGAGCCAAGTTGTGATTAAAAGCGATAGGCACAAGGGTGATGAGCCAGCATGCTATGGAAAGAAAAATGGTAAGCTATAAAGAGATATGATGATATCACTGAGTAGCTGATAATGCCAGAAATGTATCTCCAGATTTCTGGCTATGCGGGAAAAAATTTAAAAATCAAACTGTGTTTGTTGAAACCACTGTTGATCAGATATTGTTACTTACAGTCCTGCGCATTCCTAATAGAGTGACTATACATGTATAACACTTTATAGTTTTCAGGGGATTTAGAAGGATCTTGACTGATTCTTTTAAAAATTCTATGGAGTAGGAAAAGGCAGATACTTTTTAAATAAGGGTATCAGGCTCCAGAAAGACCAAGATCACAGAATGAACAGCAGGCACAGGAGCTGAAGGTAAGCTTCTCTGACTTCCAACTGAGTGCTCTAGCATACCACCCCTCCTCAGGCATCCCACGGCATGACCCGCAGCTACTGAGTAAAACACCACACAGCATGAACTGCATGAACTTGTGTCTCACTGAGCCTCAGTTTGTTCAGCTGTAAAATGGGGATGATAATACTATCTAATTCCCAAAGTAATGAGAGAGTTAATGAGCAATTTGTATGTGTTTAGCATAGTGTCTAATGTACAGCACACAAAGTTATAACTCAAAAGTTAGGTTAAGAAATCTTATTTATGAGAACTTAGATATGCTTTATAGCCATAGATAGCTTCTTGGTTTCTGAAGCATGGTTGGAAAGGCACCAGGGAGACCTGGATTCAAATCTCAGCTCCTCTTCTTTTAACTGAATGACCTCAGAAACTTATTTAATCTCTGTGAACCTTAGTTTCTACATCCATAAAATGGGAATATTAGTAGTTACCCAGATGGTCATTGGTAAAAATTAAATGAGGCCAAAATGTAAAGCTCTAGAACAGGGCCTGGCACACAGCCAGAGCCCAGCAGACATCAGCTCTCGTCCTTCTCTCTGACCTTGTCTAGCTGCCACTCACAGTATCTCTGGTAACACAACTGTGTGACGCTGATGACCTGCCAGCTTCAATATCCAAGGGTAAGGTGGCCAGACTTCCTGGAGTTGGGGGCTTAGAATTAGGTGGTGGGGAGCCAAGCATCCTAAGAGGAGGTTTTATTTTTGAAAATTTATTCTAAAATATGACTACATTTATGAGAGATGGGGAAAATCCCATTCAAAATTTTTATTCTAAATTATACTTGACAGTATTATTTTAGTTTCAGGTATACAACATAGTGATTCAACATTTATATGAGGGGGGACCCAAAAAACCAGAAATTTATTTATAAAAAATTGTGTATTTTTACATGTTTTAACTTCAGTCACCTTCAAAGTACTCTCCATTTGATGCAATACACCTAGTGAGATGCTTTTATCTTGCTCAGAACAGTTTTTGAACACATTGATTTTGATGCCTTTTAAGTGCTTCTGCCATTTTTTCTCTCACCTCTTACACATCAGCAAAATATTTCCCTTTGAGGACTTTCTTCATCAGGAGAAACAAAAATAATTGCTCAGGGTGAGATCCAGTGAATAAGGAGGGTGGAGCATGAGGATCATGCTGTTTTTGGTAAAAAACTGCTGAACACAGACCAATGTGGGCATGTGAGCTCACGAATCACCCATCATGAAATGTGTAAGCATTTTGAAAGAGTCTGCAAAAAGAAAAACTTCACTGAAGCTTAGTGCAGCCTCTCACAACAATGCCAGCTGGCACACTGGTACAGATGGGTTCACCCACTCACCTAGTGAGGGAAGCCTGTACTACAAGCCTGTACTTCTGATGGCCAAGACTTCAGAAGATAAGTTCAGTTTGGGGGTGTCTCCCCTCTTATATCTTACAAAGTGATCTCCACAATAAATCCAGTAATCTTGTCACTGTATGTAGTTAACAAATAAAGTTCCTTATTTTCAGTGTCTCTTGATATTCCATTGCCTGGCTATATCAACATTGATTTAATCCTTTTCAAATCTGGAGGGCACTTAGGTGATTTCCCTTCTCTGGTGTTGGACATAATGTGTGTAATTCTTGTACGGATCTTGTAGTGATTGAATACGATGCGATCATGTCGTTGCGTTGGGAGGGAGCACAGCACATCTGGAATGCAGGGAACGCCCTTTCCCACTGTATGCATGCGATCAGTAATCCTGGCACTACCAGCAGCACTGTCCTCCAACACCCCCCCCCCCTCCTTGCCTTACTGTTATATTACTGTAGCGTCTGTATCTTGCCATGTTAATTTTCTTATTTTGATTTTGTGTTCGTTGCTGTCTCCTGTTGCTATAATGTAAAACATGTGAGGGCTTGGATTATTATCTATTTTGTTCACCAATGCATTCCAAGTGCTTGGAACAAGTAAATGGCACATAATAATTGTTGAATGAGTGAATGATTGAACTCTCTGGGTAATAGGCTTGTCCCCAAATAGGAAGTGCTTAGGGAGAGCAATTATCCATGGTAGCAGAGTTGCAAACTTTTGTCCCTGACTGGAAAAGGTGACAAGGTATTGGAGAAGTAGCTCCTGGGTAGTGGAAAGCAAGAAGGCCTGTTCCATGGGGAGGGAGGTGGGGAACTGAAAGTGAGAACCTTGAAAGCAGCCATAGAATCGTGAGTATCGACCACCCACTGGGCAGCAGGATGGCAACAGCAATTGTCCATTTGGCAGCCCGTTTCCAGCCCCCTGCCCTTGTGACAGACACTGCTCATGGTTTTCTTTCCTACTGAGCCTGCCTGTGACCTCAGGATCCTTCTTAACCCATTCTCTCAGGCAGCCCTGGCCAACAGCAAATAAATTTAATCAAATTTGCTGTGCCTTATTTTAATCAAAATAAGATGGAAAGTAACCATCTTATGTAAGCTCTGGGACAGAATGAGACTTGTGAACTGTAGGAATAAGGCATGGCAAAGTCAGAAGTCTGGGCTTTCCAAGCCTGACAAGGTTTTTAAAAGAAATTGTGATAAAATATACATAAAATTTACCATTTTAACAATTTTCAGGGTATAGTTCAATGGCCTAAAGTACATTCATATTGCTAGATAACCATCTATCTCCAGAATATTTTTCATCTTGCAAAACTGAAACTCTATATCCATTAACAATAACTGCCCATTCCCTCACCCCCAACTCCCGCCTGGCTTTAATGCCTATATATATTTTTTATTTCCATGCTGCTCTCTCTGGGTGTTCAGTAAAATCTTTCAGAAAACATAGCCTACCTCATCTATGCTAGGAGAAAGGCCTATTTTCCACACTTGAGTCAGAGCTACGAAGCGGGCCTTTGGGAGGCCAGGAGGGTGACTGGTGGAAATCAAGAGTGAGAGCAGCCCTGGGGACACGTGGGACCATGGCAAAGAGCCTGGCCTGCAGGGTTCACCTGCCCTTCATCACCAGGAAATAGCTGGAAGGTGTACTCCAACCTAGCTTGGAACCTCAGGGGCCCTCATTTGTTTTCATGGAACTTGGAGGCTGATACTTGAGCCTTGAACTTAAAGAATCTCAATGTATGCCCACAGCAGCTTTTGGTGGTCCCATACTTCTAGGTTTGAACATAATAAAGATTTGGCAGTATCATAACTTTTTACTCCCTTGATTCTGTGCTTTAGGAATGAAAAAAAAAGTAAAATTGGAAAGTGGAAACAACTGAGATGAAGCAGTAGAGCAGAAAAAAGTGGGAGTATCATCAATAAAACCGGTAGGTACTGCAGTAGCTTCTGACTCCCCGGCCTGCTTCCTTCCCGACAACTTTGGTGGCCATCATTCTCCTTTCTGATCTCTCATGCCAGTTACTGAGACACTGCGCCACTGTGCCCTGCATCCTCATTCATTTCCTGTGTCACAGCTCAGGCCTGTGGACGGGCTCCCAGGAACCTCATGTGGACAGAGAAAATACCAAGCATCATTAAGAGAAGTTACATGTTATCTTGGCTGGTGTGGCTCAGTGAATTGAGCACTGGACAGCAAAGCAAATGGTCACTGGTTTGATTCCCAGTCAGGGCACATGCCTGGGTTGCAGGCCAGTTCCCAAGTTGGGGGTGTGCGAGAGGCAACCACACATTGATGTTTCTCTTTCTCCTTCTCTTTCTCCCGCACTTCCCCTCTCTGTAAAAATAAATAAATGAAATCTTTATTAAAAAAGAGAGAATTTACCTTTTGGATATGTTGGTTTAAGCCAGAAAATAGGAAGGCCACCACAGAGTTCTATGACTTTAGAGCTCAAGAAGCTGCTGTCCTTCAGGGGCTGGTCTCCAGCCACCCAGATGAGAGAGTTTTCTTCATACTTTACAGGCATGATCTTGCCTTCCTGTAAGTGAAGATGAAATGCACTGAGCAAGAAGGTAGTGGGATACACTGTGTATTAAGATTCATGTGTGGGTAAAAGATTCCTCTGCTTTGTAAAACTTAACGAAAATTCTGTGTATATGCATATGTGCCCCCCTACGCACACACTTGAAGGTTCTGATCTCCTCTCTTTGTAGCTCTCTTCACAACACGCAGCACCTGCTCCTCACACCTGCCTTGGGAGAGCTGGGATGTGAGAATATGAGTGTCCTGAGTAGAAGTGAAAATTACTTGATACCAACTTTGAGCTTTAGGTTAATGTGATATTTTTGATCAAAGATGTTTTTGAGCAAAAGCAATTGAATGGCCCTGGAATCATACAAAGGATAGAGGAGCTCTCCATTTGAAGTGAAAATCCTTTGGGGTTTTATACTGAACAATGGAAAAAGCAAGTGATTGGTTTTTTAATGTCTTCAGTTCAAAGTATTATTTAACATAAACCATTTCTACATTTCCCAGCTATCACAAAACATATTTCAGATGTTCTTTGCATCAAGCACACCACTGAGATTTCAAAGCTAAACGCTGAATTTTCTTTTGCAGCGTGATGCTGAGAATGGTTTGATAACCCAGGAGACAAATTTATTTTGCCAGGTTGTTCCTTTCACGTATTTATTAGTTTGCAATAGTTTGGAGAAATTAAAATGTTTTCTTTTTATTTTTAGCTAAAAGCAGTACTTCATTTATGCTTCCTCCCCCCGGCTTACGGCTGCATTAGAACAACTCAACGTTATTGGAGAAGCGAGCACTCAGGTAACCCAGTTATTTATCTTAAATTAAATGGCTCCATCCAGGAAATGAATGCTGTTTGGGTATAATAGCTTTTTAAAGTTATACAAAACTGATGAAAAATGTATAAGAGCAAGCAGTGCATAAATCTGCCCCATCATAATCTAAAGTGTATGGGGATAGAGTGGGGTGATAGGGATAATGCCTATCTATGCATCCTGAGAGCTAGGAATGTTAACAAGCTTGTGGCACATACTTTCAGTTGCCTACCTAATCTTGTTTCTCCCTCCCTTTCCTTGCAGCACAATCCCGCTTTTGTTTGAGGCAGCAAAGCACCCGGTCCCAGGAGAGACGCTTGCTTTCTCAGACTCTCCAGAAGCTATGAGTGCCTGTGTGACCAGTTTTAGACATGAGGTCCATGCTGAAGGGCATTGGGGAGCTGAGAAGTTTTCTGCCTTTGTTCGAATGTATCAAAGGGAAGTCATGGTTGGCCCTGCTCAGCCTCTTCCCGACTTCCTTACTTGAATGTATGGTTGACCTTAGAAGTTGGAAAAAAAGGCCAAAAAAGTCAGAGATGCTGCAAACGGAGCAAATGCCTGTAGCTGTCTACCTCCACCTTGCTTACTGTAGAGAAAACAGAGCCTTATTTGTTTTGGTCACTCTGAAAGTAGTTTTCTGTTACTGACAGCCATACACATTCTTGATTCACACACACATAGTGTCTGAATGGGGTTTTGTCCATCAGAGGGCCCACCATGTACAATACAAACAACTGAACCCCAAGAAAAATCATCCACTCCTATGGGCCAGGAAAAGAATCAGATGCAGACAAAGATTTAAATACAAACTATTCATCACAGGGAATTATTTCATTTAAATGCAAACTATTCACCACAGGGAACTATTTCTGTATTCAAAAAATTATTTTGAATCATTATTTTAATTGGTGAAAATTTAAGATACCTGAGTATTCAAGAACAACTTTTAAAATTATAATCATATGATGACATATAATACACCCATTCTAATCTACATTTTAGAAGAACTAAAGTTAAATGAAAATGAGGAGGTACAATACAAAAATTCAGTTATGAAAAGAATATCATGCACACTTACACATGAAGAAAATTCACCAAAATGTTAACATTAGCTACCTGTGGATTATGCAATTGTGAGTGATTTTCTTCTCTGTTCTTTTATGTATTTCCCAAATTTTCTACAATGACAAACTACTGTTTTTAAAAATGAGAAAAATGTGTTTTTAAATTTGTTTTTAAGAAACCCATAATATGTACTGCAAACATATGATTAGCTCTTGGTCAGCTCCGATTGGGGAGTTGGTGCCTGAGGAAGGCAGCAGAGAACGGGTTCCCTGTCTCCTTGCAGGGGTGATGTCAAGAATTACATCTCACCAACAGCTTTATAACTGAAACTGAGCGATATGACTAAAAAAGAAATGGTGATGCAGTAAGAACAGGTCAAAGGTCAGGACAAAGGAGGTCTGGGTCTCCTTGTTACGCTCTGTACTGCGGGTTCACAGTGAGAAAGCGTGGCTTTCTGTTCTGAAGGGCACAGCTCCTGAGGAGCAGACTGGAACAGGATCAGCGGAGAATGACTGGAGCCATGAAGGTCCGGAACCTTCTCACAGGACAAATGGCTGGGGAAACTGGGAACAGGGAAGAAAGTACACCAGTTTGTTTTTAGCTTTTGTTTTGTTTTGTGTTTTGAAATACTTCCCACTGCTGCTCCCATGAGGGCAAACAATCAGGCAGTTTCCAGGCACCTTTGCTTACCTTTATTTTTCCTCATTTGTCTTGAGGGAGCTGATGCTGGCTTTGCCTCCCTCTCAGGGAGACTGGAGGGACCAGAGGTGATCATAATAAAATTAATAATTGTAGCAGCAGCCATCTACTCATTATCTAGCAGGTTCCAGAGCCATGGGGACAATAAGTATACCCCTAGTTTGTAGATGACAAAGCTGAGGCTCACAGAGTTGAAGCCATATCCACCACCAGTGTCAGAGCTGGAATTTGAACCTACATTTTTCTGACTCCAAAGTCCATTTTCTTTATACCAGCCACTGCCGCAACTCAGATGGAAGACAATAATGAGTATGACCATTTTGTAAACCCTAAAGTATCAAATAAATGTAAGATATTATTGTTAAATGGGTCTTTAGAACTCTATGTGCAGTTCTTAAAATAAATGTTTATAAAATCAAGCTCAAAGGTGAGTTATTAATAATAAATGGGAGAATTATACTTTTTTTAAAAACTCACAAATTTGACACATAGGAAAAAAATTTGATATATGTTGAGTAGCTAGCTTCATTGGGTTGAACTTGAACCAATGGGAAAACATTGTAGAGAAGGAGTCACCTCAGCTCAATGTAGGGCAGAACATTTACAACTACTTCCCATGAAGTTGTTGGACACACAGGTAAGGGAGCAAGATGCCCTGTGGCAACTTTCCGGCAGAGGCTGGGTACAAAGCTGTCGGGGATTTTCAGGAGAAATTCTCACANTGTTTATAAAATCAAGCTCAAAGGTGAGTTATTAATAATAAATGGGAGAATTATACTTTTTTTAAAAACTCACAAATTTGACACATAGGAAAAAAATTTGATATATGTTGAGTAGCTAGCTTCATTGGGTTGAACTTGAACCAATGGGAAAACATTGTAGAGAGGGAGTCACCTCAGCTCAATGTAGGGCAGAACATTTACAACTACTTCCCATGAAGTTGTTGGACACACAGGTAAGGGAGCAAGATGCCCTGTGGCAACTTTCCAGCAGAGGCTGGGTACAAAGCTGTCGGGGATTTTCAGGAGAAATTCTCACACTAAGTGGGACTGAGGCTTAGCACTCTCCCCAGACCTCTCTGACTCAAAGTCCTTTATGTTGTCCTCATCACTGATCAGGGAGTTCCCTGTCCTCAGGCAAATATAGGCCATGTGAGACCAAGCCCCTTTAAGTACTTTAAAATATGGTTTTCCAAAATATTTAAATACGTTACATCATGTAAGAATGATCTTTTACTTAACAACCAGAAGGGCCAAAATAGTTTAAATTCCTTTAGCAGAGAAGAACTAGAATTTATGTTCCAGTCTCAAACATGTTCAGGAACTGGAGACAGAAAGGGCTGTGCCTCCAAACATCTGCCACCCCCCTCGCTGTCTGGAGCCTGCCAGTACCCACCAGTTCGGCAGCGATGCTCTGCTTGGCAATGGTGTCCACCTCAGGAACACGAGTCTTCATTTGTGCTTTGATGTAGCACTTTTCTCCTCCAGCAAAACGAATTCCTGTGATACCCTGGGAAATGAAATAAATGTTCATCCATCCATTTATCCATTCATTCATTTCTTCAGTGTGTTGAGTATCTACTGCAAGCCAGGAACTATTCCAGGTACTGGGTGTAGGGATGAACAAAATAGATGGAATCTGCCATCCCGGAGCACAACTTTTAGCGTTATTAACCAAATATTAAAAATTAAGATAAAGTCAGGTGGTGTTAACTGCTGTGGAGAACATAAGTCAGAGAGGGAGATGGGAATGAGCAGGGACAGTGCTGTTGTCATTGTGGTCAGGGGAGGCCTCTGCCAGGGGTGGCATTTGAGCTGTGACGAAGTGTGTTAACTGCTCCATCTCTCCCTCAAGCTCAGGTGGAAGGCCACCACATCTGTGCAGCTCTCTCTGACCATCCGGGTAAGGGGGCTCCTTTTCCTCTGACATCCGTAAGACCCCTCCCCCCAAAATCTCTATCCCTCCTTGAGCTCTTAGTTCTCAGTACCTGGCTGGCAGCACCTTGTGAATGTTAGCTCAGTTATGAGCTTCCCGAGACCACTAACCGATTTTTTTATTTTTGGTGACCCCACAAAGATTCTCAAACAATGTTGGTCCAGTGAATTAATTCCATAAATTCAGATGTTTCCTAAATTACCAAGCCGAGTAAATTGTAAAGCTTTCTATAACACCAGGAGCTGAACTTTGCTCCAAGGCCTTACCCAAGCAAGGACTTGGGTAATTTGTTTATGTCCCCTGTGAGAAGGAAAGTGTGTCCTCTCTCATCCACCTCTCTCATCTTCGAGGGGATGCTCAGCCTCAGGCTCCAGCCTTGGGTGACAGAGAGCCCAGTGCTGATTCTGCCCCCAGAGCCCGTCAAGCATGGCAGTGCATTCTGGCCCCAGAGGGTCGATGTTCACCCTGCTGGTTAGCATCATGGCTAGTGAGTGGCCAAAACAGTGTTAAAGGTCTACACATTTTATGCCATAATAAGGTACAAATCTGGACATCTCAACTTGTCAATATTTTGTTGAGTTGAGACAAATGTCAGGAAGCTAAGAACCTATTCCAATACCAATGCCGAGGAGTGGGGAAAGAAAAGCATTTAGAAATCCAGGGGTTCTGGCTCGGGACTCAGGCATCTTAAATGAAGAAACAAGTAGGGTGTAGATCATGCGTGAGAATATTCATGGAAAGTTATACCATCTCAGCATCTTATAAGCAGGTAGGTGACAGACAGGAGAACAGAGACGGAAAGGCTCATTCTTCCCGAAGCTCCTCGTGGGTCTGCCTTGTGGCCTAATTGGTTGTGCATATACATGTGACATGTTTCACTTATTTCTCCCAGCGCCACCTCTCACCCAGAGAGAGGTGGTGGCATTATGCTCACTTTACAGAGGCAACTGTAGAGGTTTCCTACTCACTGCACCAAAGTCACCTGGAAGGAATTTAAAAACACAGATGCCGGGGCCTCTCCCCAAAGATTCCCAGGTGAGTGGCCCGGAGAGGTGCCCAGACACTGTTATGCTTAAAAGCTGCCATGTATTTATAATGTGCAGCCAGTCTGCGGACCACCAGTTTCGGGGGAAAGGAACTCATTCAGGGTAATGAAGTTTTAAATGACTAAAACAGTCTGCTATAGACCAAAGGTTCAAGTCCTCCCCAAGTTCATATGTGTTTCAACATATGTGGTGATATTTGGACGTGGTGTCTTTGGGAGGTGATTAAGTCATAAGGATAAAGCCCACGTGAATGGAATTAGTGCCCTTACAAAAGGGATCCCAGAGAGCTCTTCTGTCCCCTGTGTTATGTGAGGACACAGTGAGAAGAGATAGCCCTCTGTGAATGAGGAAGCGGGCTCTTCTAGTCACCTGCTCTGCCATGGCCTTCATCTTGGACTTTCGGGCTTCCAGAACTATGAGAAACAAATTTCTGTTTAGAAGTCATCTAGTCTATGGTAATTTGCTACAGCAGCTTGACTGAACCAAGACACAGCCTTTAGATTCAAGTTTCTTCTATCCCAGTGGCTCACACTTTCCCTTGCATCAAATGCACCAGGAAGGCTTGTTCAATGAAACACAGTGTTGGGCCCAACCCTCAGGGTTTCTGATTCAGTGGGTCTGGAGTGAGGGCTCAACTGCATTTCTAACAAGCTCTTAGGTGATGCTGTTGCTGCTGGTCTAAGGAATACACTCTGACGACCACTGCCCTCTATGGGGCTATGTCCTGAAGCTCTATGCTCTTATTCTGCATGTAAATCTAGGGCTTATGGTTTGAAAAATAGACGGCATGGATGGGAGATTATTGCCCCACTATGTGTTCTATTCTTTTACTTCAAATCCTCATGTCCTTTGAATGTGAGATGCAAGGGAGGAAACACCATATAACCATTACTATATCCCCAAAGGAGAGACTTGACTCTATTGAAGGATTCACAGCCTGGACTGTGAATCGAGTATTGAGTTAGTTCTGACTGTCTGCACGGTGTAAAGAGGACTGGAACACCCTATCACTGAGTCCTGTGGGAAGGAATTCCCACATAATAACCACCATGTCCAGCTACAAATCCATATCAAGCAGCCAGATATATTAAGAGATTAAACAAAGGGAACAAAAAGCAGAAGAATGTCAAGCAAATCTTTTGTTTTTATAAACAAATTAGGCCTTGGAAGCTGGTGATAATGAAATTTGCTCACAAAGATAATGAGTGAAGAGTCCAATGACCTAAGATTCTTTTAAGAGTTAGGTAATCTCATTTTAGCCACATATTTTTTCTTTCTAGGGGATCTCATGTATTTCTGGGGCTTAAACCAGAAGTTCCCAAGAAGGGTAAGGGGTCCTACCCCCAAGGGGGCACTACAGAAATCTTCGAGGGAGTTTCTGTTGTCATAAATATTGGTGGCTCTCCTGATCTTTATTGGTCATCCTAAAGGCCATCCTAAAGCATCCCAAGGATGCTCATCCCAATTAGCCTGGGAAGATCCTGAAGAACTAAGAGCCTTGGGTCCTGGGTGAAAAACCTGATTGGAAGTACCTATGCCTAGAACCTAACACGGTTTCACACAAAAACACAAAGTGATTTTTGGCATAGTTTTAATGTACAATGATTTTCCTAGGAAGGCAATTACCGTGAAAATGGAAAGACAATGGCACTTTTGTTCACCGTCTGAAAAATTACTTGGTATATAATTTGCCAACACACACTTAGGTTTGTCTGTATTTTCAGCTGTGCCACTGACAGTGACTCAACCTTGGGAGCAAAAATATAATTTTCATTTTATTTTTCCTTTATGTTATAGTCAGGGGCCATATTGAGTTTTGAAATCAATAACCCACCTATTAGGTAGGTTATGCTATCTTTTATTCCCCTCTTGCTTTTTAAATAAAAAAATTCAAATATACACACAGTTGGAAGGATAGTATAGTGAATACCCATATATACCCACAGTTTGTTCTATTTTGATTTTTAACCAAGATTTTTGTTATATAAAGGGGTCATCAGGTCTGAGAGGACTGGTATAAACCAACAACACTGGTGCTTTCCAGGGTATAACTTTCCAGAATGTAATTCATACACTATGAACAAACCCAGGTTTTGTACTCCTCGGGGTACTGACAAAGTCTCCTTAACCCAACTCTTGTCAGGCTCCTCTGAATCCTCTTGTCAACCAGGCCCTGACCTTGTGCTCTGTCTTGGCCCACTTCTTCCACATTTGCAAGAATCCTCCTGAGTCAGCTTGGTCTGACCACCCTCCATAGCTGATCACGCTGGCCCACCTTCCCTTAGCAGAAATCCTGCTAAGTCAGTTTAGCAAAGAACTGCTCTACCTCTTAGTAATTTTCCAGCCCCCGTCTGGCTATAAATCCCCATTTTTTTATCGTATTCCACGTTGAACCCAATTTCTTTCCTTTACTACAAAACCCCACTGCAATAGCTCTTCTTGAATAAAACCTGCCTTACCTTCTTTAACAAGTGTCCTGAATCATTTTTCTTTAACAATGTAGAGCCTGGAGCCCTTTGTTCAGTGTTATTCCCTCTCAGAATGTTCTTTTTTCCATCAGTTCTACTAACATCTTGGTGGGGTCCTAGGTTAGCAGGGGAGACTGTTTACTTACAATTCAGAAGCTTTTCTAATCTGCTCCCACCTGCATGCCCATCCTCCCCCCCACCTTCAACCACGTGGGGCTACTTGTAACTCCAGGGCAGGCCTGCGAATTTGTATTCAGTGTTCTTCCCTGGGCCTGAGAAAGCCCCGCCCCTACTTTTCTGCAGGGTGAAATCCCAATTCTTCAAGACCTGATTCAGCTGTCACCCCCTCTGTAAAACCTGCTCCAACTCCCTATTCAGCAGCAAGGGCCTCCCTCAGTGGTCCACAGCACCCTGTCCACACCCCATCAGTGCGTGTCCTGGCTGACCCGAGCCGCTTCTGTGTGGACGTCTGCCCCCTGGACTGGACTGGGAGGTCCTTCAGGTGGGGAGCAAGTGTGTCAGCCATCTTTGCATCCCCCCTGCTATCACCATCCCTTGTACACATTAGGCCCTAATAAATACTTCTTGAATTTGGTTTAAAATATAAGGGAATTTATGCAGTTATCATAGTGGCAGATTCATGTGTTTTCAAAGTCCAGGCTTGTTTAAACCCATAACAGGTTCTATCCATAAGAAAGATCCACCAGTTCTGACTTAGAGAAATGTGGAAGTTATCAAAGAGAATTGATCAGTTTATAAAATATCTGTGGCCCTTTTGGCTTAGGAGAACAAAACACAATCAATACCATTATTAGAACTGAATGATTATAAAACAGATATATAGGCTTGGAATTAAAATACTTTAAAACTATATTTATTCATCTGTGTAGCTACTTTTGCATATCTTGGTATTTTGGCACATCATAGGCATTCAATTTTGTTTTGTATTGAATGATACGTGAGCGGGAGTCATGTTTTATAATTTTATATTGAGAAGTACAAAGAAAACTTATTTTACCTCAATTTGCATCCTGCAGTAAAAACTTTTAATAGGTCCAGAGAAATCGTCCTTATGCATTGACCAGAACCATCTGCAAAGCAATGACTAACTGAAATGCAGCTGGGCACGTACAGGGCCACAGAGCCGGTCTCCAGGGTGGAGCCCACTCTGAACACACTCCGTAGTCAGTCCTCCTCCTCATCGAATAATGCCCACCGTCATCATGGCTCTAACGTTAGGATCTGTTCCGTATTTAAAGGGTCTATGAGGTGTATCAACACGGGGGTTCTCTCATTCAAATGAGAAGCCTCTCTAGTTTTTCTCATCAATTGAAAGAAGATGGGTCATGAGATGTTTGTGGGCCAATAAATGCTCAGAAAGACATTATTTTCAAGTGCCTTTTTCTCATTATGAAGGCTCACCTACTCCAGCTACAGGTTTAACGGGAGAGCACAAATAGTGATACCTCTTGCTTACCTTAGAACATGAGAGAGAAGAAAATATTTATGTTGACCAACAGGAAAGTAGGCCTGCAGTGGCATTTTGTTTGCTGATGTACATTGAAGCATGGATGCTTAGCTTAATGTCTCAAATTGGCTGTAAACTGAATTTTTGAAACCAAACATGTTTACCTTTTTCAAAGGAGACTAGAATGTACCCACAATAGGCAGTAGTCAGAAAACATATGCTGTAATGGGGGGTTTCCTCACGCTAATTGTCTAGGTTAAATGAGAAACCTAAAACATTGAGAAAAGTATATAAATAGGTGCTAACACTATTTGATGAGATTATTAGACCATTCAAATCCCCCTCCTCTCTGTAAATTCAAAAAATGACTTTGCAGCTCTCTCAGGTAGTTTGAGTATTTTATTCGTTGTGTTGTGGAAAGCTGTGCGAAAGAAACAGCTCTTTCGTGTCTTTCTGCCAAGACTTCACATGGTTCCAAGAGCCTGTTCTTTTCAATGCCAAGGTGTTGTTTTTCTCATTTTGAAAATATTAAAAACAGCCCCAGCTGGTGTAGCTCAGTTGACTGAGCATGAACCTGTGAACCAAAGGATCATGGATCAATTCCCAGTTGGGGCACATGCCTGGGTTGCAGGCCAGTTCCCAGCAGGGAACGCATGAAAGGCAACCATACATTGACATTTCTCTCCCTCTCTCCTTCCCTTCCCCTCTAAAGATAAATTAAAAAAAGAAAATATTAAAAACAAAGAGTGATCCTTTCTCAGAGAGAATCTGCTGCATGACATATGTGCGGCAGTGGCGCTGTGATTGGCCAAAAAAACAGTTACCATTTGGATATGAGTGAGAGATGCTGCTTCTCTTTGAATTAGAAAAGTCTCCCAGGCTTGCCTGGTTAGACTCTCTAAATGCAGGAAATATACTTACATTCTGGAAATCATTAATTTCAATGGCTTCTTCAGCTCCACTTCCCATTTTAAAGGTCTCCAAGTTGTTCCCAGCATCTATTTCCATGGACGCATCTTGTAGTTTCCCATTGATACTCATGGTGTAATGGACATTGTAAATCTGGAAGTGAACATAAGAGTAGTGATGCTTTCCTCGTAGAGCAACTCAAGGATTATCTTTCAACATGCAGAGTATAAGGTAACTTTCATATTTGTCAGAGGTACACTGAGTCATTCTTGAGGTTAATATATTGTTATATGAGAACTTCATCTATGTACCAGTCACTTAATACAATGATTTCTTTAGAAGTACCTCAAAAAATAAAAGTAAAACATTTGGTATTCTCTGACAGTAATTCAAATAGCTCAGTTATTCTTAATCTTGGCTGTGTGTAGAAGCATCTGAGTGGAATCTTCAGCTACCATGCCTGGGTTTTCAGTCAAATTAGAACATACAGGTTTGGAGCTTGAGTATAAATCTTTCTCTTTTTTTAAAAGACAATCCTTCCCTGGCTGGTGTGGCTCAGTGGACTGAGTGCCAGCCTGAAAACCAAAGGGTCACAGGTTAGATTCCCAATCAGGGCACATGCCTGGGTTGTGGGCCAGGTCCCAGTAGAGGGTGTGCAAGAGGCAATTGATCCCTGTATATCTTGCACATTGATGTTTCTCTCCCTTTCTTTCTTCCTTTCTTTCCTTCTCTCTAAAAATAAGTAAATACATTTTTTTTTAAAAAAGGACACTTCTGCCCTGGCTGGTGTAGCTCAGTGGATTGAACACGGGCCTGCAAACCAGACGATCGTGGTTCGATTCCCAGTCAGGGCACATGCCTGGGTTGCATGCCAGTTCCTGGCAGGGAACAGTTCCCAGCAGGGGATGCACGAGAAGCAACCATACATTGATGTTTCTCTTTCTCTCTCCTTCCCTTCCCCTCTAAAAATAAATAAAAAATATTTTTTAAAAATAAAAAGGACACTTCTACTATGCAGCTGGAGTTGAGCCCTGTTGATGGATAAGTGGAAATGGATGAGGCAGAGGGTTAACTGAACAAGTCTGCAGAGGCACCTGGATTTGAAAGGTTTAAAAAACCTTTTGGCTAAGATTTGGCATGAATGTGGTATACAGTAAGGACTGCAGACAGGGCTGGGATTTGCCTGACATAGAGCAGCATTTGCAGAAAGCAAGGTCAATGTGCACATCTGTTTCAGCTTAAAATGGGAGTTACTCAGTTTAATGACTCTGTGGGGCCGGCATGGGGTTGTAGGGCATTTGTTATGAGACGTGTAGGGTCAGGAGGGAGGGAAGCTTGGTACTGTAGGAGGGCATGGGTCCAGGAATCAGAAAGACAGGTGGCCGTACTGCTTGTCCCTGGGTCCTAGGAGTGGCCTTGAGTATAAAATGAAGAAGTTGGACCTCAGAGGTGATTTTCCATTTATGTCTTTAAAGACAGAGGTGGCCCAGAGGTGAAGGTGAGAGAACAGGTGAGACTGTGAGTCTCTTTTCTCCCATCCACCTACAATCTAAGCAGAGTGGCTCGGCTTCTGTGTTACGTATTGGATTTCTGAGTAAAATCTTAAGAAACATTCCTCCATTAAATACATTTTCTTAAAAAGTTTAGCACTAAATTAGATGGTCTAAAGCATTCTCTTGGTTTAGACATTTTGTTGGTACTCTGGTTCACAAACTTGTCCGCTCCTTGCTCCTGCTCAGTGTACTGCTGCCCTGCTAGAACCTCCTCTGACTGTGGAATATAGGAGGGCTTCTTTCTTATTTTTCTGACCTAGACGCATATATATCTTACATATTGTATATTTCATATGATACATAATATATACATTCTATAAAGGGGAAAGAATGGGAACTGATGAAAGACATTTACTCCTTAGTGTCAGGACAGTAGGTCAGAACCACAAATAGCTCAGTTTCCATTCAAGTCTGATTTCCTTCCTCATTATGAAGAATGCAACATGGATACACACTGGATAAGGATCTGTAGTTACTGGATCATTACTTGCAGAAAACTCATTATTATAAGACCCAGAGGGCATGCCTTTATTTCTTTAGTGGAGATGGAGAAATGGCTTTGCTAGCCAGCACCCTTTCAGACCTCAGCCTTCCTTCAGCGGAACAGAAGATGGCATGCCAGCTCAGCTCAACCATGTGTCGGGTGCTGCTCCGTCTCTCCTGCCGAATGAACTTCGGTTTCTGCACCGCACCGTCTCCCGAGCTAGGCTGAGCCTCAGGTCCACTTCCAGGGGTTCTGATTTAGAGCTGGAGCTGAGCCCACCAACCTGGTTTGTGACACAGGTGGTCTGTACGATCAGCCCAGCTTGGGAAGTCTGTTTTCTTTGGCTGAGCCAGTGCTTTCTGCAGGTGAGGTTCAGAGAGCAGCCTCTGTTTTGTCCCTGTGCTCCCTAAGCACCGCCTATTCACATGGGCAATTACGACCATCACCACCGGGAACTTGGCAGACAACACCAAGTGAGTTCCTGCTGGCTCAGATCCTTCACTCAGGCCACAAGAGGCTCCTAAGCTGTGAAAGCTTATGAAAGCATAAACTTTCACAACTGAAGCAACGAGAAATTTAAGAAATGAATGGTTCCCATTTTTTTGGCAGGTCTAAAGCAGACAGGATGCTGACTCTAGGAGAATGGCTTATGATCCCAGTTTCACTTTCCTTCACCACCGACCTGTTGTCACACTTCTACTATGCAGCTGGAGTTGAGCCCTGTTGATGGATAAGTGGAAATGGATGAGGCAGAGCTTCTTCCGCCTGGCAGAAGCTCCCTGACTATGTGCAGGCATTGCATCCTTTCTACTGTAGCTCTATGCTGTCTTTTATAAGCAGTGCACAGCCTGCATGGGTAGCAGTGGGAGGTCTGCACCCTCCTGAAGTGATGAGGGCAGTGGTGGTAAACAGAATGAAATGATTTCCAAAGTATGAGCCCTGAGCTCAGAAGGAGGCTGGGCTGATGGAGCAGTAATCACATTATTTCCTCTAAAATGATGGAGCTGCTGGCACCTAAGGCTATTTCTATCCAAGTACAGTGAAGTTATTTGCCAAAATTCTGCTCAATATGGTGCCTTTTACAACCAAGGATATTTGCTAATGAGTTTCTAATAAAGCCTGGATTCTCTAAGATTAATTACATAATGTTTAGGGCACATCTAGAAAAATCAGTCTGAGAAGAAAGGCCCCCAGCAATGATTTCACCCCGTACCCCACAGGAGAGGCTGCCAGTTACCTCATATTGGTGAGAATCTTCCATATTTCAATGCCTTATTCCATGTGCAATAATGTGGCTAAAACGTGGCCTCAGTACTTGAGCCCAGTCACTCATCCCCAATTATTAGTACTTGGGCATCTCATAGTCCTCCAGCTGACTTCCAGTAAACCTGTCCTCAGGGGATTCACCCACATGGCAGGGGTAGGAGGTGAATTACAGCTGGTTCAGTCAATATAGAGGAGCTGAGCCTCGGATAACTGCCAAAGAGTGGGTAGTTCATTTGGCTGGGAATGCCTTTCTGTTTGACAGAGACTTACCTGCTTTGATTATGTTTTGTTTGGGCTACTCAGACTTGTGTTCAGGGAAAGCAGACCTGTGTATGTGCCGGGCATATGTGGTGCCGAATTTGCTCTATTTGGTATTTTATGATTTGTTTTACATGCTTAAGTAATATGGGTCAGCATTGAATATTTTGGAAGTTAAAAAAACAAACTATCACAGTTTTCTTCATTCTTCTTATATAGGAAATAGCAATAACTTTGATTGTTGGCAATAAAATGTGACTCACTATTCCTCCACATTCTTAGAATTTAATACTGCTTTCTTGAACCAGTTAACTAACCATCTTGTGGGAAAGTAAAAGATGTGAAAAAAGAAAGCCTGGCTATTCAGAATGATATTTCAGTCCCTCTTTTTAGAAGCTTGTCAATTAACTGTATTTGCCTTGAATAATTAAATGCCAAAGGGTATTCATTTTAATATATATCATGACCCAAATCTTTACCCACCTCCCCCAAAAATAGCAAGGCTATTTTTATACCCAAGTGACTTGTAGTGCTGAGGTTTTGTCATCTAAAAGATAGCATTCACATTCTCTTACCATACAATTTCCCAAGGGATGACAATCTAAACCCTGCTATTAATGGAGATGTAGATATTGAAATTGCCCCCATGTTCAGTTACTGCTTTCAAATATGAGCATCTGGCCCAGCTTCCATATTTAAAATACAAATATATTAAGGCACTGTTCAAATATACACAAAATACTGTGCAATTTTGATCTTACATATCAGTGCTTGTAAATTTGATATAGTTTCTACAACAGATTCAACCCTAAATGGCATGCTTATCTACATTAAGCATTTGAGTTAAAAATACAAATTAGGCAGTGACTGCAGAGGACGTTATGTGTAAAATGGCTGAATTGCTTTCAGCACCATTTTCTCTAAGCACTGGCATTCGTTCATGCTTTGAATTTCATGCGGGGGGCCGGGCAGGAAACAGCAGTCACAGATCCTCTGAGGATAATGATTAGGAAACAGCTCTTTGTGTGTATCCCAGAGATGGAATTCTTTTCCATTAGTCCAAATAAGGTCTTGCCAGGCCTAACAATGGTCATCAAGATAAAAAGCCCCCCTCCCTCTTCCATAGGTGAACAAAATTCAGAGTATTTACAGAACACACTGGAATCCTGCCCAGTCAGGTTAGAAGCACCTTCTATACTCCTTGAGGGCTCATTGAGCTTTACAATAAATAGTTGCAAAGAAAGAAAGTAGGACAGCAGTTAGAGAAACATTTACCATTAAATCACATGTGACTCGGCCAGGAGGGGTTTTTAAAGAGAGTTCTCACTTTTAAGGAGGTTATCCCCTCCCCACCTCTTAGAACAGGAGAAAAAAGAGCATTAACAAATAGGTCACATGAGAAAAAATAAGCAAACAAAAACTCCTGGAAGGTATCTAAAAGTATCTAAACTCCCAACACTGGGTCTAGATACTTTTTCACCATCTTTGTCCCAGGTTGTTAAATTCACAGCCTTTCTCAGCCAAGAGAAGCCTTAGAGTTCATTTAGTTCCATTTCTTCTCCGAGAATGAGTAAACTGAAGCTAGAGAGATGACATGCCTTACCGACCACATAACTGCTCAGGGGAAGCACGCGGCTGAGATCTGCAGGAAAGTGCTTTCCTTGAACCCTCCACTGCATTTTCCCTCTACTTTTCTACTCTACGTTTTAATACTGTCCCTTAAAACTCTGACTTGCTTTTCTACAAAGTGTCCTGTGAACCAAAAGCAGCGCAGTGGAGGGGGAAGGAAGAAGGCACAAAGTGCCCATAGAGGCCCCCAAAGGAAGCAGATGCTGGGGCAGAAATGCCCGCCAGCAGCCCAGAATGGCCCCCGAGCGCGCGGTCTAGCGCTCTGGCTCCACCTAGCGGGCAATATGCGAGTGACAGGGAGGACCACACACACCAGGTGAGCCTCTGGGTCCTGCGTACCTCACGGCCCTGTGCAACCTCCCTGGACTTACCTGATTGTCACTCCCCTTCCAGAAGTAGAAGGTCCCGATGGCCCCGAAGAGCAGCAGCATTGCCCCTGAAATGAGGACCACAGCTCCGACCTTCAGCAGCCGTGTGGGGCTGGAGGGCTTCACGGTCACTGTGGCGTACGCCTGCTGGAGGGGAAGGGAGGGGGCAGGTCAGGTCTGCGCCGCCCGTACTCCCTAATCCTTGTGCAGTACCCCAGGGACTAGGGGTGGGGGTGGGAAAGGCTCGCCCTGAGCTCCTCTGGGCTCCCCCTTTCTCCAAGCTCCATCTCGCGGGTCCCTGGCACTCAGGCGTGGATGTACTTTTCATGGTGCAGGGCCATCGCCCGGTTGATCTGCACTCCCCGCCGGCCACAGGATGCCCCCTTCTGACTCCCTTTCCAACATGCCATTCGCACCTGTCTGTGGATCTGGTGGCTCCTGCACACGATCACAGGTGGGGCGTCACCCTCCACATTTGGGTGCCTGATTTGCTCTCACCTCCCACATTCGGTGGCACAAATTCCTGATGCTGGAGAGTGGATCCAGACCCTTACTTGAATGAAGCCTGAGCCCTGCGTGTGCACCAGCCCTGCAGCTGGACTGGGGATCCCAGGCAGTACTCACCCGGGGACTGCAAAGCTCGACGTCGTCAGGCCCTATCAAGGCGATAGGAACTTTGTCAGAGGTCTCTGTCATGGCTGCGGCCAAAGGAGCAAGACTCTGGGAGGCTCCGTGGACGCCGTAGGTTGTCTTGCTGCCCCGACGTGCAGGGCTTTTCAACTCCTCACAAGCCCTTACACACTGTGCCCTGCCCCGCCTGGGCCGGCCCAGCGGTCCCCACCCCTTCCAGAGCCTCACTTCTCTCCTCCCTTTCCTCTCCAGCCCAGCGCAGCAGTGTGAGCTTGTCCTACACTCAGGACACACCTTCTCTCTTTTTGTCTACTGACCACCAGCAGCATTGCCCCTGGAATGGCCAGACCACCTGATAAAAACATCCTAGTAAACCCAAATGTGTCACCGGGGTGTGGGCCGCGGTGAGGTGGGTGGGTAGACCAGGATGCTGACTCCTGCGACCCCAAGAAATGCTAAATTGCCAGGACTCTTTCTACAATCCAAGGATCTCTTACAGTGTCAGAGGACTCTGCTGTGGCACCTGGCTGGAGGCCCATAGGAAATGGGCAGTTTCTTTCCTGAGGAGCTGGTGGAACAGGACAGGGAGGAGAACAGGACCATCTAGGTGGACAGGGACAATGGCCAAAATTTGTCAGGTTTACATCAGCCTGGAACTCCTGACAGCCCCTGGGACTAGAGCATCGTAGAGATGGCCCCTTGCCACCAGTTTTTCTAGGAGTTTTAGGAAGAGGGTATAGCGACAGCGAAATTGAAAGCCAAGCGGAAAGGCCTGGAGGGAAGGAGCTGGGGAGACCAGAATAAGAATGCATTCTGGTTGGTCGGCAAACTTAAACAAACAACAGTGGTAGCTCCCAACACCCCGACACTGATGTGTCCAAAAGAATAACTAGAACACACACATATTTACATCTACATTTTTAAGTTGTTCTGGATGGATAAATAATAATCAAATTGACATGAGGCAGATTAACAGGAAAGTAACCAAGTTTTTTATGTATGTGTCTGTGGGGTTTCCATAAGAACACTAGACCCAAAGACAGATGGGTCAGCTGAGGCTAATCTGCCATCTTGAGCTAAAGAGGTATGCGTGGGGTGGTGGCTGGTGGGGATGGTGTATTGGTTTATGACTTCAAAGGGCAGGAAGGGAATTCACATGAAGATGGAAAGTTAAATATTTGTAAACACACGTTTGCTGTGCCATCTTTAACAATGGGACACGGGGAGGACTTCATCAAAAGGGTCCTGTGAGGTTCCTCCCTGCCTGTCACACTAGTTCGCATCAAACTGTGGTGATTTGTGGTGATAGTACACTCACTGGAGCAGGGCCTCTCTAGCTAAACGTTTTTGGGCTGCTGGGGGAAGAGCAAAGGTTTTTCCCCCGAGTCTTTTGTTTCTCAAAAATAACAAGCTTAAAATAATCAATATCCCCAAAGACTAATTTTGGGATGGCAAATTCTGCTCCCCCTCAAGCTCTAGGAGAGCGGCAGGAGCCCGCTGGAGATGGGAAAGTTGAGAGAAGCAGTTCTGAGAGAGCTGACGTGATAAGACTGATTTTAGAGTTCCAGAGCTTGATGTAGGGGGCGAAGAGAAGGGGGCAGGACATCCTGAGCCTGCCTTGAACTCAGCCGCTAGTCTGCACCTTCCACTAGATGTAAGGTGCTGGGAGCTCCCATGATGACCCCAGTAAGGGATGGCCCCCCAGGACACTCCTGGGGCAGAGTTCAAGGACTTCCTTTCCAAGGGCACTTGTCACAGGAATTTCAGAAGGAGTAAAAGAAGTCACAGTCATAGGAGTTGACAGATGATCGATCCAAGATAAAGTCATGATGTAAGAAAAAGGAGAGTTCAGGAAGGGGATGGGTCAGCAGTTTCAAATGCTGGAAACAATGGAAGCAAAAAAGGGCATTGGACTTCACGATTAGGAGGAACCAAGACAGCAGTTTCATTAGTTTCATCAGTCACAGAAGACATATTGCCAAGGTATAGAGTGACTAAAATATTTGCAACTCATGTCATAGACAAGGAACTAGTTTTCTTCTACAGAGAGATCTTAGGAACCAGGAAAAGACCAATCATTTAATGGAAAAATGAGCAAAGGATAGTAACAGACAATCCACAGGATATTCAAATGACTCTTAAACACAAGAACAATGCTTGACCCTATGTATAAAAAATGCAGATTAAAAGTATTCTTTTTCACTTACTATACTGACACAAACAAAAACACGTGTTAAGACAATCTGTTGGAGGTTGAGAAGGGAAACCAGGCCCTCCTACCTGTTGCTGTGGGTGGGTAAACTGGTATGAATTTTATGGAGAGTGGATTAATTCTGAAAAGCAAATGCAACTTTATTTCTGTGTATTTAGCCCACAGATGCACTCACAGGAGTGGAAAATCCTATATGTGCAAGGATATTGCAGTGATTGTTAGAACAAAGGACTAGAAACATCTTCAATGTCCAGAGTGGAGAATTTATGGTGCATCCTCACAGGGGGATGCCATTTAAAGAATGGGGGAGCAGTGTTGGATATACTCATGTAGAACTCTCTAAGATGTTTTAAGAGAAACTAAAACCCTAAAGGTAGAAAAATGGGTAAATGCCTCCATTTATGTAAAAGAAATACAAACTAGAATATACGCACGCTTATGCTCTCTGGAAAGATATACAAGATGGGGTAGCAGGGGTTGCCTCTGAGGAGAGCTGTGGGGCTTGGGGACACTGATGAAAGGAAGATGCTTCCCTGTGTGCCTTTTGGAGCATTTTGAATTCTGTATTGTGAACATGTATTAACTATTCAAAAATGAGTGCATTCAAATAATAAATAACAGTGGGTGGCTGGAGAGGAAGTGAATGCAGCAAATGGACACAGTTCTCTCTAGGACTTTGTCTTGGGGGAAGGAGAATGTAAGGAATAATAGATCAAGGGAGTTAGAGGATCAGGAAGGTCTCCACCCCACCTCCCCCCACCCCTGCCCCAGGTTGCAAAGTCATTTGAAAGTTAAAGGGAGATCGGCATGGACAACAGATCAAGCAAGCAGGAAGATTAACCTAGAGAAGGAGAAATGGCGTGGGGGGGAGTAAGTGATGATGTGGATGCTTTGGGGACACATGGACTCTGAGGAGAGGGACACTGAAGAGAGGGCGAAGAGTGGGGGGAGATGCAGGGCTCTGCCTCATTCGTACAACACATAGTGAATGCACTGTGTGGCAGGCAGAACACAGGAAGTGGCTGATTGGCCTACGAAGGATGGTGGTGGGCAGGGAGGCCAGTTGCGTTCTCTGAGCACGTTTTCCCAGTACGGCTTATTTGCAACAACTTTAAGGTAGTATGTTTACACGATGATGGTTAAAAGTGATGAAAAGTGAAGAAGCAGCCATAAGGAACAAGTCAGGGAGGTCCCTGCAGAAGGGGACTGGAGGTGCTCATGTCATAGGCTCTCTCCTCTCCACGCACTCTCCTGTGGACCTGATCCAGGGGCTCATTCCCTAGAGGGCAGAGCGTTCATGCCAGGTACTGTGCCAGCTCTGGAAACTCAGAAACAAGCAGATGGGACGTGGTCCCTGCTCTAGAGAAGCTTGCAGAATAGTGAGAAGACAATAATCACAAAATAATCACGATTTTACTGCATCTGTGATAAAAGATATGAGGAAAAGTACAGGGTATCCTAAGATAATATGACGTCTAATCTACACTGGGCAGGGAAGAGGTCCGCACCTGAGAAAGTGACATTTCAGCTGAGAACTGAAAGAACTGGAGATGAATGTAGGGGTGTGGGAACTATGGTAAAACAGTGAATTAGAGGACCCTGAGTAGAAAGGAGTTCGCCATTGGAAGGAGCAAGAGGAGGCTGGGTTGTACAGAATCACAGAAAGAAGGGCAAGAGATGAGACTGCAGAACGGCAGCTGCCTCTGCATGTGAGGTCCCCAGGCCAGTGTAAGGGTTAAAAAAATGTTTCCTCTTAGATTGGGACATCCTTAAGTGGTTTGACATAGTGAAATCGAACAATCAGGTCTGCATTTTAAAAACATTTTTTGGCCACTGTGAGGTAAAATGATAAAATTGAAGGGGTCAGGAATGAGAGGGGTAGATTTTTTCGGAGGCCCTTACAGTGGTCCAGGTGAGAAGATGGATGTTAGCTGAACCTGCTGTGGCAGCCATTTCACAGTACATGTGAATCAACCCATCACGCTGTGTGCCTTCAACTTACACAGTGATGTATGTCAGTTATTTCTCAATAAACTGGAAAAACAGAGAGAGGATCCCAGTGTCACTACCACACAGTTCTTCCACTCAGGCAGCTGGAGTCTTTCTAGATGTTTCTGATGGTGACACTGGTGCCCACAACCTGGGGGCCGAGAGGGCTCTGATGTAAGGCTGTCCCAGGCAGTCGGCTTTCCGTGTATTTCCCCGCTGGTGGACTGGCTCATGGGTTCTGTTTACTTTTCCTTTCCCACTTCCTGCTGTTGGGCCGGTTTGGGGTTAGTGCAGATAATATTTTTATATTGGAAAAATGACAAACATTGCCTTGATAGTAGATACACTTCAGAAAAAAATCACATTCCAATGTGAAATACCAGGGATTATTTTATTATCTGCCTTTTATCAAAGGCAGATAATAAAATAATTATCAAAGGAGGGTTTCTCCCCTTTGGTTCAGCTAATTTTGAGTCTTTTAAATTTATGTCAGTCCACCTAGGTAGATTAACTTTTAAGTTATCTTTAACCAATTATCTGTAAGCTGCCTCCTTCTTTTCCATATGTCAGAGTATACAGAAAGCGTACAGAGTATAATGATACAGAACTGTGTGTAAGTAATTGGAGCTATAGCCCGCTCCAGCACCTCCCTAGATGGCCACTTCTTGGCTTATTTGCTACATCTTACCTTTCCTCTCTTGAGAGCTGAACCCTGTCAATAGGGCTTTATGTGGCAGTGGTCCCTGAGATAATACAAGAATGTCCTTGCTGTCTGCCTGCCTCCTCCAGCCTTGCCCCTCCAACTCTTTGCACCATTGTGAGATCAACTTTTTAAAAATGCAACTCACATCCCCTCACGCATCTCCTAAGACCCCTCAGTGCCATCAGAGTCCAGTCCAGATTCCTTTGAAGCACATACGATGTTCTGGTCACTTCCCCAGTTACCTCTTTACTTATTTATTTGTCTGTTTTCCCCACCAGACTGTCGTGTAAGTTTCTGGGAGGTCAGGACTGTGTCTTAGTCACGGTTTTTCACTGGACAGATGCGTAATTAATTGATAAATCAAAAGCAGTGCCAGGGCCATTAAAAACATCTGCCCAGTCATAGTTCAGAAAAACTAGCTCGACAGGCTCATGCTCCTTGCGAGTAGCCTTTGTGGAGTTATGACCCGCCAGTCACTTTATGGGATGAGCTACTCATTTGTTCAGTGACCATCATTTTTAGCTAAAACCCAGAACTCGTGGCTTGATAGAGGATTTTTGCCTTGCTCCAAGACAGAAAAGAGTCTGAGAAATGTATTTCAGATTTGACTATTGGAATACTTTAACAATTTATAGGAATGACGCAGGAAATGAAGTATTAGGACTAGTCCAGAAAATCTAGGACCTGTGATCACAGATTATAGGATCAAAGAAGAATTGGCATCTAAACTGACCTTTTGTGGAACTTTGTGAATTTCTAATTCCTGTTACAAGACAGCAAGACTTGCTGGGGACTCTTCCATCTTTGGACCCTCCCAGTGTTCAGTACAGTATGTTGAACATGGTAGGTCCTTGGTAAATGTTTATTGAAGGGCTGAATAGGGGCTAAGTTAGTTGCATCTTCTCTGTTGCACGTGATTGCTTAAGGGGATGGAGATAAATATTCAACAACTTTTAGACACTGTTCACAACAGAACGATTACCAACTACACCATTCATTGGGTTTTGTCCTGGGTTTCTCCTCAGAGGAAAACTCACCCAGTTAACAGTTTATTCAAAATGACTATAACTTGGACACATCTTGCCTTGGAATTACTAAGGCAAATGGGCCAAGCTGATCATTTTCAAGTTGCATCTTTAAGGACTTTTATGCTTTTCTCCATCCACAGGCATCCAGATACCTCTTTCTGTCAATTGTTGGAAATTCCTTCAAAGAACAGGGGCTGTGAAAATTGATAGGAAAAGCTAGTTGAATTCTCTCTGCTGAAAGTAATAAATATAGAAATGGAGAGAAATGAAGATGGGGACTTCTGAAGGGCCATTTGATCTGCCTCTCTTTATCATTGCTGAACAGCTACTGCGTGTCAACCCACAGTGGGCGCAGTAAGTGGGTAGGATCCCCTCACAGCAAGTTAATCCATATGCAAACACAGTGACCCCATTGCTTTGTAATAGACAGCCACATGGCCCGTGCCCTTAAAATACATCATTTGGGCACCTGCCAGCTGGCTGATTTATCCCAGCTGGCCAGAGGCAGCCCTGAGATCATCAGTGCTTTTGTTAATTGAGAGAGAGGGGCAGAGGAATCAAGATATTCCTGGGCACCAAGCATTCATTAGCCACCTGGCCTCCCTAAATTATGATACTGCCATGATTTTTCCAGTGCATCAACTGAAATTTTAATACTTGGAGTGTATTAATAACTTGGAAAGTATCATTTTCTAAATAAGCAATGCCCTTCTGAACCAACTGGAGAAGGGAGCCCAGAGAATGGTTAAATGATACAGATAAAGTGGTTAAATGGCTCTCTTCTCCAATGAGCAGTGTGGGGGTGACCCTGGAAGTTCTATTCACAACAGCAAATACAAAGAGATACAATGTATGAATGAACCTCTGAGTTAACACCCCTGATTTCTGTTCATTTTTTTCTATTCATATATTGTCTTAAAAGGACCAGCTCCAGGAAAAAATGGTGAAACAGATGATGATAGCAGCTACAAATTCTAGAGCACTTACTCTGCACAGCCACTGTGCCATGTAGATCATACCACTCACTCCTCAGAGCAACCTCACGGCGCACGGCTCCATTCCCCAGGGATCTACACTTCACAAGGACAGGGACTCGGCCTGTCTTGTTCACCTTTTTATCCTCAGCACCTAAAACAGTTCCTGGCACACACTAGCTACTCAATAATGCATTTGGGGAATGAATGAATGAATGACTCTTCATTTTAGAGAAGGTGGTTGAGGTGTGGCAAAGTTGCTAACTTGTCCGGGCTCTTCAGCTTTGGAAAGTGACAGAGCCAACATTCTCAGACTGAGTGTTGAGTCCTTCCCACCCCAATTCATAAATTGAAGCCCCGCCTTCCAATGTGATGATATGTGAAGATAGAGCCTTTGGGAGGTGATCAGGCTTACCTGAGGTTATAAGGGTGGGGCTCCCTGTAATGGAATTAGTGTCCTTATAAAAGAGGAAGTGAAACCAAACTCTCTCTCTATACCATGTGAGGACACAGTGAGAAAGTGACCATCTGGGAGCCACACAGTAGGTCTTATCAGGAACCAGATCTGCCAGCACTTTGGTCTTGAACTATGAAGAATGAACATTTGTTAATTAATCCACCAGTTTGTACTATTTTGCTATAGCAGCTCACGCACACTAAGACAGTCCCGAGGCACGTGAATCAACATTTACCGATCCTGTGTCCCATTCATTGAGCTCTGCTTTCTACCATTCAGGAACAACTGGAGATGTGATCAGGTTCCTGCCTCCTTTACTGCTCCCCTTAACCCCTTCAACATCTGTGTAGTACATCAGAGTTTATAAAGAGAGTTCACATATGCGATTTCACATGGTCCTCGAAACCATCTTGTGAAACAGGTAGGACAGTTATTATTACCTTCATTTTACAGATAAATAAACGGAGCCGTGGCAAGGTCAAGTGACTTACCATGACCACGCAGCAAGGACTAGGCCTCCATTCTCTGACTCTCTATCCCAGTACCCTTCCCTCAGTACCACACTGTGGGTAATGCCATTCCTTCAGGAGCGGGTCCCCTTGTAACAGGAGGCTGATGGAGAGGCAGGAAGTCAACTGAAAGAATGATTCATAGATGGTAGCATTTTTGGCAAGTGAGCTCAGGGATTTTGGAGCACCTCAAATGACTCCAAGTTGGCAGGTGTCTATCTTTCCTACACTTCAACCAGGGGCAGGATCATTTTTCTGAAAATCTTCCAAGAACTGGCAAATAAATGTGCTTGTGTAATCCACACACCCAACTGATCTTCAAGCCCTGACCATTGTAAAAAGTGTCACCTGCACTTGCCCCCTTCCGACTATTCCTACTCCACCTGCCATATACATGCCTCCCAGCCTCCCTTTGTCCCGCCTGGACCGCGGCTGGATCTCCGAACTGGACCTCCATGACTCCGGTACCTGGCCCAGGCCACCTTATGGAGCTGCATGTGACAGACTTAAAAAATGAAAAAGTAACCAAAAAACAAAACCCCAGAAAAGCAAAAAATGAAAAAAGACTTTCTTTGAAAAGGAAGACTTGAATTTTATTTTAACCTTTTAAAAAAGTGTACTTAAGTTCACAGGGCGAGGACAAGGGAGGCTTTGTGTTGGGTCCCATCCTGTGCGACTCTCCCCTTGTCTGGCTCATTTGTAAAGCTACGAAACTGTGGTTGGAAGTACAGCTCCCCCATAAATGAGCCCCAAAACTACTTTTTATTTTTTTAGAAAATAATCTTATTGACAGCAGAACCTTATCTACTTATGACACAAAGTTGTTAGAGACCTAAATACTAAGTAATGTGTGACAAAAACCCCAACTATACCTGATGTTAATTTTGCCAAGGACTTGGATCTTTTGTATGTCATAAAATTCAAAGCAGGATCCATTTGCACTGACTTTATTTTTTGAAGAATATACTGATATTTGACTCCAAGGAAATAATCAGAAATAATCCTAACAAAGGGGGAAAGTCAATAAAAATGAAGACGATCATTGTGGAGTAATTTATAATAAAGAAAAACTAAAAACAACTTAAGAGTTGTTAAGTAAATTATGTTGTGTCAATTTGATGGACTATCATATAGTCGCTAACAATTATAATCATGCAGACTGTGTAGCAAATGAAAATGCTTATAACATAATGTTAAGCACCCAAAGCGGAATAGCAAATTGCACAGATACTTGATTACAACTCTAAAAATCATGTTTACATGTGGGCAAGGACTAGCAGGAAGCCAGAGAAGGGAAACATGATTAGTTCGGCTGGTGGGATTGTAAGGAACTTCTCTTCTTTCTGAATGTCTGTTCTGTTTTTCATGTTGTTTTTACAGTTTAAAAGGATGCCATTCAGCCCTTTTGGGGACAATTCTCAGACTGTTAGCCCCAGGAAGGCATATCAATAACACTGAAGACGGTGATTCCTGATGACACCTCCCGGAGGTCTCTCCTGGGTGCCTGGTGCTTGGTGGGAATACTGCGATCCAACCTGAGAATAGCTGTTAGCACAGTTGTCCCCAAATAGAACGTTGCTGCAGAAACCCAGCCACTGGAGGAGTATTTATACATAAATGTGATCCACAGCCATTTACCACATTTTAAAAAAGATTTTATTTATGTATTTATCTTTAGAAAGGAAGGAGAGGGAGAGAAACATCAATGTATGGTTGCCTTTCGTGTGACCCCTGCTGGGAGTTGGCCTGCAGGGAACCGGCCTGCAATCCAGGCATGTGCCCTGACTGGGAATCGAACCTCGATCCTCTGGTTCACAGGCCCGCACTCAATCCACTGAGCTACACCAGCCAGGGCCCACATTTTTTTAATAAAAAAAAAAAACACCTCAAGCACCAACTGAGAAGCTGTTTAGCTGGACGGTTGTAGAGGGAATCACTGATTGGGGTAGAAGTCTGAGCTGGACGATCTTGAGGACCTGTCAAGTCAATGAGCCTCACTTAGGATCCATGTGACCTTTATACACAGGACTGAGGCTCTTAGTTGTTCACAGCCCTCCCCTACTCCAGGCAGACCTGGAGTATGTTTAAGGAACCTCACACTCAAATGCATCAATCAAATCCCTGTTCTCCCACCGACAAGTTTTGTGACTGTGGAGGTGTTACTTTTTATCCCTCTGAACCTCAGTTTTGTCATCGGTAAAACTGGGACTTGGAAACCTATCCCTGAAGGTTGTTGAGAGGCTGGAAATGAGCAGATGTGTAGTAGGTGCTGAATTAAAGAGGAATCAGATTTGGAGGGAAATGAAGATGCACAATAGTGACAGACCAAAGCAAACTGGTAGGGTTTAAGACATGGAAACATGGGGAAGTGAGTTTTTTAAAAATTATTTATTTACTTTTTAATTACAGTGGAGACACAATATTATATTATTTCAGTTAGAGATTTAAAGGAGCATATCAAGTGCATGAGAAACAGAAAACTGCTGATAACATATGTTGTGACACAGAGAGAAGTTGGGTTACTGCCAGTTTATAGATGCGAAAATACTATTTCTTCTGGGAGCAGCTGTAGCAAAAACAAATGTGAGCAATAAGAGGCTCCTAACTTTACATTTAATTGCAAAAAATCAAATGCATAATTTGAGAATCACCATAGGCACCTGCTCTACCTTCCTCTTTCTAAGTCAAGATCCTGTCTGCAGAAGCTAGACCAGCCTTTCATGCTTCATTCAAAGGGAAGTTTCCCTAACAAGCTGGCTTCCCAGTAAACTACGTTCTGTTTTAAGTTCTTAGCAGTTCTCTTAGGACAAAGATTTCTATTGACATCGAGATTCAGAATTAATTCAAAGACCGTCTTTATAGTTATACACGAATTTGATAAACTAAAACAGAAAAGCTTTAGACTCTAGCAACCCAATATTAAATTTTTCTGTTCTTACCTCTTCTTTACTTTGTTTAGAAAAATTAAAATATTGAGAGGAAAAGTAGTACTTATTATTTTGTGTAAAACTTAAAAAGCAATAAGCCATTTTGATTTCTCAAAAGTGCACCCTGAGCACACAAGAAACTTCTAATATTTCAGGAATGTGGAGACCAAACTAATGGGCACGTTGTGTGAAAAGATTAAATGCGGTGTATAGTATATTCAGAGTCAACACAAAATCCAGTGGGCATTCATGGCATCTGAAGATTAATCTTATGAAACCTACTGAGCCAAGTTTTGTGCTGAAGCCAGATCTGTGAGAGGGCTGGACAGAGGCTCTATTCACAGCCTTGGGGGAATTTGTGTTGGAAAGATTGTGCAGATTTTCTGACAACCTTGTCTTTCAATTCAGATGAATGGAGCACTATTGTTTGGTCATGAGGACCTTTAATAAAAAAGTTGTCACCAAAGCTGTTTCTCATTGGGTACAAGTGTGTGGAAATGACAGTCCTAAAATTTTGCTTGAAAAATGAAATTATATTAGACACTAAAATCAATGTCAAAATAAGGTAAGTTTTGAAGGAAAAAATGAGAAGGAACAGAATACCCAGTGAAGACTAAAATCACCTTTGGTCTTTGTTAGTAGATACACTTTTTTCTCCTACTCTAAACCCTGACTTAGTCTGAAAGGGTACACGTGACAACTGGACATTTTGTAGATGGCCACTTGAGTGCCACATTTGATATCACCTTACTTGCATTTTTTCATTTCAAGTACATTGGCCTCATTCAGGGATTAGTGACGGGCCATCGAGACACATTATTGTTTTAAAGCCTTGACCTTTCTTAGCTGGATCTAAAATGCCAAATATTGTGCCATATGTGGGCACGTTAACACATCTATAGCTTCTTAGGCATCTTCTATTTGTAAATTGGCTTAAATTGATTATTGGGTAGACCGCTGCTTCGATACTCACTGAGCTGCATGAATCAACACAGAACATGAGCATCTAAGGCTCTCAAAACACCTGGCTGAACAGTTACCAGTCAAGAAGGAAAAGACTTTATATCTCCATTTTCTTCCAAGGCAGATGGTTTAGCAGAAAGGACAATGGATTTGTAGTTAGTAGCTCCAGGATTGAATTCAATTGGAAAGAGGGTGAGATTTGAAGTTTGGGATGTGGGTCTCGGAGGGAACAATGTTAGCAATGGTGAAAACCTCACCTGTCAGAGCTGCAGTTTATTTCTGAGAAATAGTCCTACTAGGAACACAGTTCTCACAAGAGTGTTAGGAGGGCTCCATGGGGTAGGATGTATTGAAAAGTGCTTTGTGTCTTGTAAAGTGCTAAACTGATTTAACCATTCTTCTTACTAATTGTGGGACCTTGGGCAAGCCTCTTTGCTTTTGTGATCTTGGTATCCTTCTTTGTGAAACGAGGGAGGTAATGGCAACCTATCCACTCCATTAGTGTATCTTAAAGCTGAAAATGAAATGATGTGAAAAAACTGGGTAAATGGAAAAATACTTTATTATTTTAACAACTTAGAAAAATTAATTTAAAATATTCCAGTGAAATGCCTCGAGTGTTACATACCTTGGAATGATTTGATGATTTCTATTCCTTGTTGAATGTTGCTATTTGTTTTATTTAATCTACAGGTGATTTCCAAGCGTCTAATAATCCCTTAAGTAGTCAATGGCATAATTAGAATTTGATGATTTAAGAAAATAATGTTCTCATGTGAGCACAGATTTGTTTTCAACTCCTTCACAAGACATCACCTTGTGAAAGTTGCCTCATCATTGTACCTGCCTTTTCTCATGTTGTAGTTGGTATCTCCTCTGTTTTCTACTCTCTGTATTGTCTGCTTCAGCAGTACGCAGCTGGTGCATATTGGACTGGAGCCAACCCTAACTCCCTCATTGCTGTTTTCACCCTTTGAAATTCAGAAGAGAAGACCTTGGCTGGAAGCTGGGCATAGGTTACGCAGAGTCTTCGTGGTGCAGGAGGAGAGCCTCAGAGGCACTATGGAAACAGACACACTCAGACACCTGGATGGACAGACAAAACTTAAGAAATGATGTAAATGTGCCTCTTTGAAGAAAGTCCTCTTCCCGCTGTGCAGCAACATGTAGCCTTTGAGGTTTTTAATGAGCTTTGCAATGCTTTTTAGAGCCACTGTCGATAGTGTTCCCATAGGAGTCAACATATCTTAAAAGCTTTTTGTCATTGCCTTTATTCAGATATGGTTGGCTCAGCGCAGCTGAATATATAACTTTTTCTTTAGACAGAAGCCCAAAGACAGACACTGTTGACACTATCTTTGCAATTTCAAATGAAGCATTCTTCAGTAAAAGGCAGTCTTGTTTCTATCCCAAGACCTATCGGTGTAGGCTCCCAGGCTGGTCTTTGCATGTTACAGAGGATGGGAAGTACAAGTATCTGCCCTCGTCTAGATCCCTGCTAAGTGGTTCCCTGGCTGGTCCTTACCTAACCAAACAGGGACAAGAAAGAGGTTTTTCTTTTCTAGGGGATTTTAACTTCCCAAGAATTACTGGGAGGTTAAAGGGCCATGTGAGCTGGTACAACAGACCCAAGGACTGGCCTGCTTTCTACATTTCTGTGCATAGACTCCCAAATGGAAAGCAGAAAATGGACAATTTAGTTAATATTTGAGAATGTGAAGCAGTGCAATGGACTAAGTCTTTCTGAAAAGTAAAATAACAACCATAAAAGGCAAATAATAAAACTTGCTAGGGGCTACCCAAGAAGTAAGAGCAAGGGGATGGATGGCGCAGGTCTTTGTGTGGTCTGTGTTTGTGTCTGCACTAATGGACAGGGGCAGAATAACACAGCGATTAAGAGGATAGGTATTCTTGGGCTGAATTTACAGTCCTCAGAATTAACTTGTTTGAGTCTTAGTTTTTTCATCTTAATTTTTAAGTGGGAAAAATTATAGCAGCTACTTCATAGGTTGCCATGAAGATTAAATGAGATGGAAGGTACGAAAAACGCAGCGGGTACCTGACACAGAGTAAGCCCTCAGCAAGTACATGTATTGCCTGTGAATGTAAGTACTATAGAGAGAAAAATGAAGTTATCCAGTGTGTTTTGGGTTTAGATTCTGGATTTGTTGCCTCTTACCATCAGAAAAGGGGAACGTGTGCCCTTTAGTCTAAAATTTTTTCTTGTACTTTTTTGGGGTCAGTTTCTTTATGTCTATGTTTTAGGATATCATTTGATTGTTGGGAACCGCTCTGCCTGGTTTCAGGAGTTGTAACTACCCTCCATGGCTAAGGATGAGTGAGTGACCTCCAGAATGTGAGCCACAGGAGACAAAGCTTGTCTCTGGTAGCAAACGCTGCCTCAGCTTCCTCCTCCTGCCCCTAAAAGCGTGGTCGATGTTGATGACGGGTACGACTCCTCATAGCAAGGGGCAACCTAAGCCAGACTTGATCACTTGGGAGGCCATTATGGAAGGATTCCGGGGGGCTGCGACAAAGAGGGAGCAATGGACCCTTGTCCCTTGACTATCTGACACAGCCCGAGTCCCCATGTCCTCTGGGAGAAGTGCTTCCTGGCTCTAATCCACTTAAGCCTGAAAACCTATGATGGGGAGGGGTGCAGCTCCTTGCCTTGCTAGAGAGGTATCCGGGGAGAAATTTGGCATAAGAAAGAATTCCAAAAAATCCTGTGAAACCTGCTTTGCTAAGAGTGTTTTCATTCATATGTTAAGTGTCTGAGCAGGAAATGAGTATGTTTCCTAAAGTTTCTGCAAACCCCCTTTCCTGACAGACACTGACTCAGACTAAGCCCTCAGATTTCTTTGAAATGTTGTTTACTGTTTGATCTTTGCCATGCTGTATTCCTGTGTATTACAACCCAATAAATGCCCCTGGAAGAAGGGGCTCCTGGCCTTTTTCCTCTGAGAAACTGGCCACCTCTCCTCTCCAAGCAGAGCATGTCTTGGTAGGTGTTTACTTTCATCTGTGGTGGACGGGGGGACTTGAGGGCAAAGTTGCCCCCACATTTGATGGTCATTCACCTTTCCTCTTTTATTTCCCATTTTAAAAAATGCTAATTTCTGTGAGTTTCCTACAATCTTGTATTCCACTTTTTTTTATCTGCTGTTATATTTTTTGTTCTCAAATGATTTTTAAAACTAGTATTTTATTTTAGTTTCATTGATGTGATATCTTCTCTGATATCTGTGAAGATTTTAATTACATTTGTTTAAAAAAGTTTTCTTCTCTTCCCTGCATTCTTTATTTCTTTCATGTTCTTTGACTTGTGTGTTTGTTTGTGTCTCTCTTTTCCTGTAATGGTTTTCCTCACTTGTCTGGGATCCTTGATGGTCTTTGACACTTAAGTGTGAGGCCCTAAAAATCTGTGTGCATGAGCAGGATTGGGAATGGTGAATTCAATGGATGGGGATATGGCTTTTTGTTGGGGACATGCAAGTGTTTTTATTTATGTCTTTCTACTGGGCCTTATTAGTTTTCTCAAAGAGGAATCTTGTATATACTCTTGTCTTAAATGTTGAACTTCAGTTTCAGCACTTGGGGGCAAAAAGGGAAGGGGGCAGGAAGCTCTTTTCATTAGCCTGCAGTATTTTCTTTAATTCTCCTTTTCTCAGATGCACCTCATTTTGTCCTCACCTGTGCCTAAGTCCCAGCCTCCCAAATCTGGCTGATTGATGCTTCCAGGGTAAACCTTATCTCCCACCTGGTGGGCTAGGGGCTGCCACCTGGCTGTGTGTGTGGAGCAGCTGTCTGGAGCACGAGTGGCTTCTTCACAGATTTACACCAGTCCTCTCTGCAGCCCTACAGTGTGGCTCTGCCTTCAAGGGTATCTAGTACTATTAAGTGCTGAGCCTTTCAGGAGTCCTGGGGTGCAAATGGGCTTGCCTCTGGGGTCTTCCCCTGTAGGCACTTAGACCTGGCTGTCTTTGCTGCCTCTCCCATGTAGTTTTCATGTCCCACAATAATATTGACATTTCTCATCTCTTGTTCTTATCTTTTCCTATTATTTTTATTTTTGTTTTGGTATATTTTTAGCTCTTTAATTCTTTTGCTGTCATTTTATCAGGTTTTCGGAGGAAGTAGAGATAACACCTGTGCTTATTTAACCAGGAGCCCACCCATGTAATTTTAAGCATACACAGGAACCCAGGACTTATTGCTGAAGATTCTCATTCAGGAGCCTGGGGTGGAATCTGGGCTTTCCTACGTTTCAAGGCTTCCCAGTCGGGTGACGGGGTGAGCCAGACTTCATGGCCCACTGAGCCCCAGTGAAGTGTGGCTTTGAGCACTTTTCTCAAACACAGTTGACTTCTCTCCTTGCACAGCAGTGGGCAACACTAAGTGTGGAAAGCCTGCATTGGCTGTTTTCTATGTCCCTGGAACTGTGTTAAGGACTTTTTTAGTTGCAGATGATTTAATTAAACATCTTTGGCAATGCCTCTTTGGCTCATAGCAATAATGGTGGAAAAAGCAGAGGCTCAGGTGATATGGGCTCCCCAGATCTCATACAAATTCTTTCCTCTGTGTGTTGGCATAATTGTTCACAAGGCTAGACCATTTCCTCTGTCAGACTTGGCCTTACGTCTTTATAGATTCCACTCTACAGAGGAAGGGCCTCTCTGTCCAACCATCTGGTCAGGTATGGACAATGCTGGAGAAGGCCCGGGGGTGGCTAGTTTGGCCAGGTTTTTACCACATGGTTGGTCACAATAGTGAGGAGGTTACTGTGAACTGATAGTAGCCTCAGACATTGTGGCGAGGACGGAGGGATAGTTCCCCTAATGTAGGAAGAGAGTGTTGTTTTCAGAAAAAGGGAGGGGTGTGGGTAAGGGGAAAGACAGATCCATTACAGTTCACACCCTTGGCTATTCAGTACCTGCGTGTGGATGCCCATGTGCACACACACACAACTTCTGGGGCATTTTCAGAAACCTCTCCTGTTATATAATGTAGCTATCCTGTGCAAAACCATAGACATGCTCATTTCCTCTGCATTCTGAAATGTCCCAGAGTCATGTCTGACTCTTGGACACCATTTTGTACTTTGGTGATTTCCGTTCCTTTGCATCAGGTCCAGATGTAGCTTCTTATGATCCTGCAACTCACAGACAATATGAACATTTAATCTTTCTCAACTTACCCCAGTTCCTGAAGCTCTGGTCTCAGTGGGCTGAGTCCCCAGACATGGCAGTAATCATTTAACAAACAGCTTCACTGATTCATACTGAAGATTGCTATCAGAATGAAGGGATCCTGACTGCCTTCTATTTGCTGTTCTGGTTTTCTGTTGCTGCACAGCAAGCCACCCCAAACTAGTGGTTAAGACAACAGCAATCATTAATTTTGCTCATGAGTCTGGGGTTGGCTGGGTTCAGCTAGGGACTTCTCACTTGTTGTTGCAGACAGCAGCTGGGGCTGGGTTCTTCTCAGAGGCTTCTTCATCCCACAAAGGGTTGCCTGAGCTGGAAAGAGTAACGGCTGGGGATGGAACTGTGGGGCTCTTTGGTCAGCTCTTTCTCCTTGAGGTCCCTCTCTGTGATAGCCCCAGAGATCTCAGCTTCTAACATGGCAGCTGAAGGCTCCTGGGATGAGTGTCCCAAGAGAAACTAGCAGAAGCTCTATTCTAACCTCAGAAATTTTACAGTGTCATTTTTACCACACTCTGTTCCTTGAGAAAGCCACGAAGGCCTGCTAAGTTTCAAGGGGAGGGAACAGAATACTCCTCTTCATGGAAGAAGTGTCAAGGAATTTGCAGGCTTATATTAGACCCACCATACTGAGCTTAACTCAGCAATGCCATATTTTGGGGTCTGTCACTTTAAACGCCCACTTCTGGCTTATATAGGATTCTTCGGGTTGCACATGACACAAACACCGTTTGAATGAGCATATAGCTAACCACAGAAGAGCAGGGTCACTGGAGCTGCAGTCTTCAACTTCTATACTCCCTGTACCTTGCGAGGAGTCCACGTGATGTGCCTAAGACATGTGCCCATCCTTGGACAATGACTGTACTTGTGGGTGTGCTCAACATACCTTGGAAGGGGTGTTACCTCTTGATCACTTACTGTGGTTGAGGTCATATAAAAAGGTAGCAACTAATATGTGGCTGTCATAGTGAAGGTGTGGGAGAAGGGCAGTTCCCTGAAAAAGAAGGGTGCTTTTCCCAGATAGATGGGGGTGATGAGCTGACTGAGCAATAAAATCCCACTCATTTTTCACATATATTATCTCATATTATCTTATAACTTCAGCAACAACCTATCATGGGGTAAGTACTATGTTAGTTCCTTTCAACAAATTAAAAAAGCTGAGGCTTAGAAATATTCAGTATGGTGTCCAAGGTCACTCAGCCAAGTGTGGCACAGCTAGTCATTGAGCCCAATTCTGCCCAAATGTCAGCTCCCTGGTCTTAATGGAAGACCACACAATGCTTCTCCTTCTCCAGGCCCCAGCCCACGTTCTTCAGTGTGATTAGTGGAGATGAAAGACCAGAGGAACTAGGCTGGTGAGAGGGAGGACCCCATAGGTAGGGGACCTCTTACCTCCAGGTCCCACACGTTCCTCCTTTCCTACCCACCCCACCCTGCCTCCATTTGACCGGTGGTGGCTGCCACAGCCACCACTGCTCCTTGGCCAGACTGCTATTGGTTAACTTGCTTCAGCTGTCTGCATCCTTTCATCCCTTCCTTCAGCTGAAGCAAGGTTGGAATTTTCCCAAAGGCATCTTATTAGGAAGTGCATGGAGAAACAAACCCGAGGCAAACAACAGAGACACAGGAGTCGAGGAGATGAATGTGATCAGAGTGCTGATTCCTAATCTTAGTTTTGCTGAAGTTCTGCCACCAACTGGTTTGGCTGCTGCCCCTCACCAGGCCCCCAAACCTCTTGTTTCTTTTTCTGCCAGT
Organism: Sturnira hondurensis; assembly: GCF_014824575.4. Lineage (NCBI taxonomy): Eukaryota > Metazoa > Chordata > Mammalia > Chiroptera > Phyllostomidae > Sturnira > Sturnira hondurensis. The sequence continues at coordinate 3,916,776 of NW_028073705.1, forward strand.
GGCTGGCAGGGTTTCCCAGAGGTGTTTTTACCAGCTCGTTCTTGAGGTGGTCCCCTCTGTGTGTAGATTTAGTTTCTTCTATTGGTCATGAAGGCCGAGGCTCACCAGTGGCTGCTTGATCTTCAGGGGGACACCATCACCCCATGATAATGGCCCTCTCTCACCTGAAGAAGAGTGGCAGGCCCAAGCCCCTCCACGGTCCAGCATTGCACAGGATCACATTGGAAGCTCCCGAAATTCTCTTATTTAGCTCATCTGCAGGCCCCAGATCACTGATACGGCTGCAACCCAACAGAGGTCAAGGCTTTTGCCTGAGTGTGTGTGTGGTGGTGTGGGTGTGGAGGGGCAGGATTCTGATTGCTGTGATTTCTCAGTCTCAAAATGCCTCATAGCCCACATGTAATCAGAGGGGGGAACAACAAGAGATTTCTCCCTCCAGACCTTTGTGGGCCCCAATATTATACAAAAACCCTTCTGATTGCACAAGGAAAAAAACCCCAAACAGAAGGAACTTAGGCAAGGTTGTTTCCAAGCTTAGGGCTTGGAAAGGAACATTTAAAAACACATTAAAAGTAAGGTGAAGTAAACTTACAACAACTTGACAATGTAATTTTAATAAGTTTTTTTTCCTGGCACAGAAATTCATCAAATCATGGCCTGAAGCAATAGAGAGATGATAAGGAAGGAAACAAATGTTGAGACATAAGAAGTCACTGCATTGGGTGCCTTGAATGCTATTTGTTTGTGAGAGTTGTTCATGTTGTTGATATTCCCAAATGCTTTCCTGACTCAAATTAAAAATGGTTATTCAATGAATTCAGTTCTGTGTACTCTTGAGACAGCAAGCATTGCCTGGTCTTCCAAGTTGGTGGGGGTGCAGCAGTGTTGGATTCCTGACTCTGCAAGGCCCCCTGCTCCCTCCTCCTCCTCTCCTCAAAGCTGGGGTAGTTCTTTGCCGCCTCTGAGGCTGCAGCTGAAGCCTCGGAGAGCTCAGCTTTCCTGGAGTTCTTCAGAAAGGGAGCAGGGGCTGTGAGGGAGAAGAATAGCAGATGCTGTGGCCTCAGTAGAATGCTTGGGCACTCAGGAAACCCTGTAATTCATTCTGTACTGAGTCATTTCTCCATTCATTTACTGTGCATTTACATGTCAGGCTCTATGCTGGTGGTGCAGGTGAGACACAGGCAGCCCTACTTTTTGTCCTCTAACGCTTGTGCTCTGTCCCTGCCCTTGCAAGGGGAGCACTGAAGGTTTGTCCCTGAGTGCAGTGCAGCCCTACTGGACCTCTCTGGGCAACTCATGAACACAGTGAGAGTTCAGGTACCTACTGAGGTGTTTCATTCAGGACTGTGTTGGGGGTATGGGAGCCTTGTCTCAGGCACTGCACTGGGAGTATGGGGGTCTCTGGGGTTTCTGACAACCTGCTTTAAATGGGGGAAAAATCCAACTTCTTAGCATTGATGATGGACGGTCTACAAATCTTGACTATCTCCAGTAACACCAAATAAGAATGATATACACTTTTGTGAGGGATTTTATACTCCAGGTTGTCGAATTCTGTCAGTTTTCTACCTCTGCAGTATCTCTCCCATCCATCAATTCTCTTCTTGCCATTTCTACCACACTAGTCCAATCCTTCATTACCTCCTGCCTAAGATGGTTGCGTCAGCTTCCTTACTAATTTCTCTGCCCCCATTCCCTCTGCCTTTGAAATCATCCACTTAATGCTGCTGGATCAATCTCCTTAAAGTATAGCTCAGATCATGTCATTCTTTGGCTCTGACACATTTTGTGACTTCTCCCCATTGTCTATTAAATTAAAAGAACACTTTTGGCCTCGTGCAAGATGTGACCACACCTTTTTCCTGCATTTTCTTGCACAGCTCATGTGCACACAATGAACATGTCCTCCGAGTTGGGTACTGTGAACTTCGCTGCACTCTGCTGCCTTTCTGTTTTCCCTTCTCCTAGTCCTCTGGCTGGAATGCTCCTTTTCATGATATTCACCTGCTTGACCCTAGCTATCCTCCAGAGTCCAGCTAAAATTGTTCCTCGATCATAAAGCTCTTCCTGTCCAAGAACGGGATATCATTCTTTTCATCCTGAATCATCATGGCAAACGTTTTTTCACTTTCTTATGGCAGTTGTCATAATTAGCTGTGAGTGCCTTCTTTGAGTGGCAAACTCATGAAGGCAGTGACTTACATCAGATGCTCAGAAAATGTCTGTTGATCCTGGTGAATAAGCACCTTATCCATCTAGGCATCCCTGGCATGTAGTACACATCACAGGGGCTATAGTGTATTATGGAAAAATAAAGCCGAAGCTTCTTAGCTGTTCTACCAGTGTGATTATAAAGGAATCAAAGTTTATACATTGCATGTTCATTGATCATTATAGGCAGAAATCCAACTTAAACCCACTTAATAAAAAAGATTATTGAAAGCAGATGAATTTGCAAAATGGAAGAGGAAGGTGGAAGAAGTAGGGTAGTTTCTAGGACCTCAGGGACTGGAATCAGTAGCTCTCTGTATTATGCAGACCTGGCTTGCATCTAGTCTTGTTCTCTCTAGTTCTTTTTAAGATAAGTGTAGGGGGATAGGCGGTGAGAAGGAGAAAGGAATGTGGGAAGGACTCATCTGGGTCATAGATGATTAAAAAATGTGATTAAGTAGATGGCGATCTCAGTCCTATTACTTTTGACCCAAACTGTGAGATTTGTAAAACAATGGCCAGAGTCCCTAATTGTGTCCTCTGGCTCCTGCAGAGAAAGGGGATCTATAAGGGAAGCCTGCCTCTTCCTTTTTCAGGTGGAGGGAAGAGTAGGAACTTCAGGAGAAACAAGTAGCAGCAAGCTCAGGCTGGAGCTGGAGATGGCTGGTAGTGATGGTGGAAGCAGGGAGTGGGGTGGGCAAAGGACCAAGCTGCAGGAAAAGTTATACTTCTAGACCAAATCCAGCTCTAGGGATGGGGCTCTGGGAACCAAGCCTTGTAATTAGTAAGAGATGATAAAAGTGTCCTGATTGTTGGAGCAATTAGATGACTTGAAAAGGCTTAAAAATAACTAAAGAAACAGGTAATGAGTGATACCTGAATCTGTGAGGCTACGACTGATGATATATAACATATACCTACCAGAGGTAACCTAAATATTTAATATTGTGAATCTATAAATATTTAACTGCTTTCAAATATTTAGCTACTGAAATCGCCTCTCTAAAAAATGAGATTTTCTGAATAGAGGGCCATTTTTCTCAAGGCCAAATGTAATCTAAGCAATTCATTTAAAATTCATTTTTGACAACTTCCCATTCATCACAAAATACAGCCCATCATCATACGTTGGATTCCCTGCTGACACACTGTTCAGATGGAGTGTAATAAAAGCCCTGATCTGGCCATCTTTCATCAGCCAGGATGTCAGGAAACTTCTGGTTTCTTGACATTTACAGAGAGGATTCTTCCCTTGCTCTCCTAACAGGAGTCTTATAAGACTGCCCTATGGGCAAAATTGTGACCTAATATAGAAAATATATGCACTTAGGGAATGGTCAACAAGAACAACAACAATAGCAGCCACAACAAAATAATGGGAAATGGGTGCTTGTGAAAGGGGAGGTGGGAAGGAAAATCTCCAAAACCTTTGGCTATGACATGTTCTCAAGCAGATTCATGCTAGGACAGAATTTGCATGGAAGTGGAGGAAGTAGAAGACAGGGAACTTAACGCTCTCTAAACCATTTGAGCCCATATATCCTAGAAACCTTTGTATACCCCAGGGCTCAGGTTCTCCAGCCTACTGCCCTCCACATGCTTTTGTCTCAAATTCTCTGCATTTGAGGACATTTTTTTATCTCTCAACACCTTCCCTACCTTCAAGTTTAAGGGGAGACCCTTTACATAGGCCTCAAACAAATGAAAGGGCATAGGTGAACTCCCACCTGCCTCTGTTAACTCTATTACCATTGTTTACACCTTTTGCATTAGTTAGGTTCCCCAGAGAAATAGAACTGAAATAGCATAAATATATGGATATAAATAAGTATAATAAGATTTTTATTATAGGAATTGACTCATGATATTATAGAGGATGATAAGCCCTACAATCTAGCTTCTGCAAGCTGAAGAACCAGGAAGCTGATGGGATAAGGTCCAAGAGTCCTGATCTGAGCGCAAAGGCCTAGGGATCCAGGAGAGGCAATGTGCAATGTCCAAAGGCAGTCAGGAGAATCCAGACGGATGTCTCAGCTCAAGCAGAGGGCCAAGTTTGCTCTTTCTCCACCTTTTTGCTTTACTCAAACCCTCATAGGATTGGATGATGTCCACCTGCATTGGAGATGATATTTACTCAGTCTACCAATTCAAATACCAATCTCTTTCAGAACTATCCTTACAGACACACTCAGAAATAATGTTTCACCAGTCATCTGGGCCCAGTCAAGTTGACACACAGAAAGTAATCATTATACTACTAATAGTTCCACCTGTGTTCCCATCACAGCCTTCTTGATTTCCAAACTGCTCTTGTCTGCCTGAAGCACTTCAAGCAGTGTTGCTTGGTCTACAGTATCACACAAAGACTTGGGTTTTGTCTGCCACCTTAGAGAGGCTCAGGGAATTAACGCTCTTTGAAGACTTGGATGCAGGTGTATTGGCAAAGGGACATTCCCGATAACATTGGCAGTAATAATATTAACAAATAATAGCTATTGAGTTCCAGCTGGGTGCAATGTCCTTCACATACCTCATCTTAAATCCCACAACAACCATGAAGGTAAACAGGATTATTTATACAGGGTCTAGCAGAAGTAACGCCAGCTTCAGTAGGGTTGTGTGAGCCACTCTTGTGAATGTCTCACACAAGACATTTGGACAGCAATTTGAACATTTCACCTAAAACGTCACATGGTGTGCTTGAGTGTGATATTGTTGTTATAGAAATACATGCTTATGATTTTGTAAGAAAAGGTTTTGTAATAAATAGGGGGAGTTATTTGTGCTGGACCCGGTATTTTACATCTGAGGCCGCTAGATTCTGAAACCAATGCTCTTCCCTTTGCCACATAGAGAGATGTTCCTCCTCCACTGTCTTTGAAAAGTCGAGAGGCTGAAGATAATCCAACACAGAACAATAATAATCACACGAACTGACAATCCTGGAGCTGGATTGACAGGCATCTGGCCCTCTTCTGAAGGTTTTACAGGTGCGACCTCATTTCATCCTCTTGGCAACCCTATGGAGAGCTGTGCTATTATAACTGAGCAGACGGAGGCCACCCACTGGGCATGTTGGTGAATGACCTAACAATGCTGGAAGAAACAGGTTTTCATTTACATTATTCTGCCGTTGGGGGGGTACTCAAAGCGCTAATGCTCAGAGCCCTCTTTTCCTACAAGATCCAGCACTTCCCTTGTTCCCCAAAAGGCTATAAGCCAAAACCAAGTCCATAGTTCCCTATTTCTGTATCTTAAGCCAGCTGCAGAAATGGTTCTCCAGTCCCTCTGGAAGGTACCAAAGTCGCCATCCTCACGCAACAGCTCTCCTCTTCAGGATCTGGGGTACGTTGTCGTCAGCCTCCATGATATTGTCCAAGAATACATGTGCCGTGTTACACTGGATCATGGTGAAGTCCAGGAAGGGCACAAGTCCCAGGTGTCCAGATAGAGTTTGGATTTGCACGGCAGCAGGTCATCGTCTTGCAAGGTAGTCCTCGGTGGCTTTGGAGTTGGCACGATCAAAGCAGCATGCCTGCCTTCTTGCTAGCCTGTGATGGACCAGCTCCTACAGCCTGCCGGGCTCCTATCTCACTACCGTTAGCCTGCTGGAATCTATCCTCACTACCAGCTACATCTTTGCTCTTCCACTTACATGGTTGCCCACACTTAATTTTAATCCTGACCCAGACCCTCCTCCCACTATGAGCTACATTTGCCAGTTTTCTGTGTAGTTTACATTCCCTCAGCTGCCACTCCCAGTCAGGGCAAGAGTGACTCAGTGATTCAGGGGAAACCACCTCCCTTGGCTAAATCATGAGTTAGGATACAATCCGAAAGTCATGTCTACCTTTTCCCAGTGGTGGTAGGACAGCAATTAACACAGCTATTAAACTAGCTATCAAATTGCCACTGTAATGCAAAGTACCTTAGCCTTATCATCTGCTGTCCCCCACCCTCAATGAAGGTTTGTGGAGAGTTTGGGGACCATTCAGTCTGCACCCTGTTTCATTAGCATTATACTCACCAAACAGCTGAGGTGCTGAGAAGGTAGATGGTTTGCTTAAGGTCATGCTAGAAGTGAGTGTTGGAGCTGGGGTCAAGCCCTGGTCTTTTAGTGTCAGTAGGTAGCAAAGGGCTAGTCCTCTGGGGATAGTGGTGGCTCAGGGTTAAGTAGAGGGAATGGGGTAGGGCCCTCCTCATGAGTTGTTATTTAAGTGGAGACATCATTCCACACAGGGCTGCAGCTACACACATTGTCCTCAGCAAAATCACAGCTCAGTCACTCGCAATAGCAAAGGGTGTGAGTTTGAGGAAACAACACAAGGATGGGAACAAACTCCATGAGGAGCTGTGGCTGCTTGGACCTCGCAAACACATTAAGCTCCCAGACTATATTTCTGGCCTTGTTTGCCACCGTCCTAAATTGTAGGTCACAGGAATCAGCCTGCTGATTACTCTTACAGTTCTCTATCCTGACCAAAGTCTCAAAATCCTGCTCCCCCTTTCCTCCCAATCCCCAAGGTCAATTTAAAATTATTTCCTCTAATCTGACAGAGTGTGTTAGACACAAACTGTTTGTGTCTTTGGACTTAGCAATTTCACTTTTAGGATTTTAAACTAGAAAAAAGACTCATATGAGGATTCAAAGATTTAAGTTCAAGGATGTTCAATTTTGAAATGTCAAGAAGTAAAAACAACTTATTTGTCCATTCATAGGGGAGGGTGAAATAAATTATGGTCATCCCTCACAATCAATTACCATGCAGCAGTTTGAAGACAATGATACTGATATAGCACAGAAAGATGTTCAAGATATATAGTTAAGTGTAAAGAACAGGTTGTAAATCAATATGGGTTATATGAACGAATTTTAGTAAAAATAAAAAAGAAGAAATAAAAGCACAGGCATAGGAAAAGTTTAGAAATACAGTAAAGGATTGATAACATAAATTACCTTTGAAGTATAAGACTATAAGGGACTTTCTCCCTTTTCAATACTTGTGTAATATTTGATTTTGAAGATTTTTACAAAAGGCAAAAATTTTACTTCCCTTGAGCATCTCCATGTCAGTACCTCAGAGCATCGCTTGTACCTTTTCAAGTCCTTGTTTCAGTCTTGGTTGTTTAACATACTAATATCTCCTTTGAGCCCTGAACTCCTTGAACCCAAGGTTTGAATCATTTGTTTGGTAGGAGATTGAACCACACTAAATTGCCAATGTCTAACCCATTTGGGCCTACATAAACAGCAGGCCCACCGTGTCCAGTCTGGGGTCTCCTCAGTGCTCAGTACAGCACCAGGTGTTTGGCTGAACTGACTTGAAATGACTTCTTGTTGGCATTTTTTCATGTTTTCTCACATGCATATCCTTAAGTTTATTCAAAGTGTTAATATGATTTGCCGAATAATTTATGCTCACATTTTGTAAATATAGTTCAGGTGTGTGTATTATCGGATCACTATTGATATATTTGTGCAGGGAGAAAGAGATTGAAAGTGGAACTTCAAGATAAATCCTAGTAGCACTAAAGCCTCTGACTGTGAGGAAAGAACAGGCAAACTCTGATTCTTTCTGGGTCTTGATTCCTTTCTAAGATTTGTCAGCTAAAGAGATTGAGGAGGCTTGAATCAAGGCCAATGTGATTTTTCCACCCAGGGCAAGACTTCCAACTGCCTGGCTCCAAGAGAAGTAGACCGCAGCAGCAGTTGGGTGGGGTCAGTACTCACCAGTGACCTTCTTCAAAGACAGCCCATTGGTCTGGAGGGATTACCCCAGTTACTTGGTTAAGGATTTGTCTTTTCCTTGTTACTGATAGTTATGATATTAGACCTGAGTGACTGGTCTCTGATCTCAAATTTTCCATTGGCTCAGACAAGAGTTCTCTTTATGAACACAAGAAAATATTTCAGGTGGTCCGTTTGCTATTGGAAATAGTAAAATCAAATACAAACTTGGGAATGGAGAAGGAAACTCTCTTGTTTTAAAGACTAGATTGCCATTTACCTTTCTCCTTTCATCTTTGAGAAGAGAGCCTGAGACACGAACACCCATGGATTTGAGGGATGACAGGGAGGGATGCACAGAGATTTCCCACCAGCCAGGCCTGGGCCGGGTCTGTCTCCAAACTGGTTAGAGTACATTAGAACATTGGAACCAGAAGAAATCCCCAAAGATCTGCAGGATATTTTTAGGTATTCATAAATAAGGCTGGAGGTGTTCCATGGTTATGTTAATTTGGGGAATAAAGGAGGTAGCAGCTGCTGCTGGTCCCTCACTTCAGCTCAATAGACTGATTCTTAGCAGCCTGAGTCTGTAATCTCTGACTAAAGCCCTTCTTGAAGCCGCAGAGGGCCAGTCTGTCCTTACGTAATAGGCCAAGGGTGCTAGCGTCTTACCACCCACCCTGAACAGTCCATAACTATGATTGGTGACAGTTGATGTATACTAAATACCCCAGCCATCTTGCCCCTCAGTTGGGATAACTGAGGCCTGTACTCTACACTGGTTCCTGTACTTTCCCCAGTGGGATCAATCTCCAGCTGCCCCCAGTTTAATAATGCACCCTTCAAAGCTGCTTTCCCTCCCCTGTCTTGCTTCCTAATTTCCTTACCATATTTCCCTTCACTTCCCACATCAACTACTTGCTGTCAAATCCTTGCCTCAGCATCTGCTTTGGGAGCCCAAAATAAGATAGCTGGGTAAAGAAAAATGAACAGATTTCTTTACCGCAGAACTTCCCAGAGACTTTAGCATGCTAATGTACTTTGCAAGAAATATATTCTATAGCATTTCACAAATATTTCACTATAAAACCATATCTTCCTTTCCCATAGACATATCCTGAGACCAGTATTCCAAGCAAAATATTTTGGGAGACATTCTCTTTATTTTACTGATAAGAATGTTGTCAATCTCTATGTTTTACTGGCAAGAGGACTAGTCCCAGGAAAGTCAAGGATTTGTCTAAAGGTTCACAGTCAGCAGTGGCAGAACTACCCTCAGAACCTAGGTTTTCTCTTCTCTTGTCACTACACAATTTTACATCTGTCCATCATTTCAGATAAGCACGGCATTAGAGTTCTGAGGCCAAAGAACATGGAACTGGGACTTTGGTCTCAGGAGATCTCTGTGGTCTCCATCACCAGTCAGCTGTGCCTCTCTGCTTAGTCACTCACAGTAATCCTTTCTCTTACCTTCTCATTATATGAAACCAGAAAGTTAGGTTAGATGACTCTTCATTGTGGTAAAATACATACAACATAAAATCGACCATTTTAGCTACTTTGAGTTGTACAACCCAGTGGCAGTGGGTACATTCACATTGTTTGCAACCACCACCATTATCCAACTTTTCCACCTTCCCCAACTGAAACCCGATACCCATTAAACACCGACTCCTGTTTCCCTGGCAACCACCCTCCCACTTTCTGTCTATGAATTTGACTACTCGAGGTAGCTTGTATAAGTAGAAGCATACGGTTTTTGTGACTGGCTTATTTGACTTAGCATAGTGTTCTCAAAGCTTATTCATGTTGTAGCATATTTCAGATTTTCTTCCATTTTTAAGGGTGAATTATATTCCACTATATGCATATACCACATTTTTTATCTATTCACCCACTGATGGACACTTGGGTTGTTTCCTCATTTTAGGTATTGTGAATAATGCTGCTATAAACACAAATGTACGATAGCTGTTTATGTTTTTGCTTTCAGTTATTTTGGGTATATAGCCAGAAATGGAATTCGTAGATCATATGGTAATTGTATTTTTAATTTTGTGAGGAACTGCCATACTTTTCCCCACAGCAGTTGTACTATTTAATATTCCTACCAACAGTACACAAGGGTTCCAGTTTCTTCACATCCTCATCAATACTTGTTGTTTTCTTTTTTTTAAAGGTTTTATTTATTTATTTTTAGAGAGAAGGAATGGAGAGAGAAAAAGAGGGAGAGAAACATCAATGTGTGGTTGCCTCTCACGTGGTTCCACTGGGGACCTGGCCTGCAACCCAGGCATGTGTCCTGACTGGGAATCGAACTGGTGACACCTTAGTTCACAGACCACGCTCAATCACACCAGCCAGGGCAGTTTTCTGGTTTTCTTGATAGTAGATAGTATCTTATGGTAGCTTTGAACTGCATTTCTCTAATGATAAGTGATGTTGAACATCTTTTCATATGTTTATTGGCCATTCATATAATTAAAAAAAAAAGAAATTCAAGTTCTTTGCCCATTTTTGAATTGTATTGTTTGTTTAGTTGTTGAGTTTTAGGAGTTTACTAGATATTGTGAATATGAATTTATCAGATATATAATTTGAAAATGTTTTTCTTATTCTGTTGGCTGCCTTTACACTCTGTTGATAGCACCTTTTAATGAGCAAAAGTTTTAAATTTTCATGGCGTCTAACTTGTCTTTTTTTCTTATCTGTGTTGTTATATCTAAGAAATTATTGCCAAATTCAATGTCATGAAACTGTTGCCCTATTTTCAAAGAGTTTTATAATTTTAGGTCTTACATTTAGGTCTCTGATCCATTTTGAGTTAATTTTTACAAATGGTAACTGTTCAACTTTTGTATGTGGATATCCAGTTTTCCTACCATTTGTTGAAAAAATTGTCTTTTCCCCAGAGATTAACTTGTCAAAAATTATTTGTCCAGACATGCAGATGTTTATTTCCAGGCTCTTTATCCTATTCTACTAGTTTATTGGTTGGTTTTCATGCCAGTACCACACTATTTTGATTACTGTAATTTTGTAGAAAGTTTTGAAATCAGAAGTTTGAGTTCTTTAGTTTTGTTCTTATTTTTAAAGATTGTTTTGGCTATTCGGGATCCCTTGAGATTCCATGTGAATCTTAGAGTGGGCTTTGCTAGTTCTGCAAAAAACAGTCATGGAGATTTTGATAGTGATTGCATGGAAACTCTAGAGTGCTCTGGCTAGTATTGACATTTTAACAATATTAAATTTTCCAACTATACATATGGAATGTATTTCTATGTATTTTATGTCTTCTTTAATTTATTTTAGCAATATTTTGTAGTTTTTATTGTACAGTTCTTTAGCCTCCTTGGTCAAGTTAATTCTTAAGTATTTTATTATTTTTGTTGTTATTATAAATTAAATTGTTTTTGTAATTTTCTTATTAGATTGTTAATTGTTTGTGTATAGAAATGCAGCTGAATTTTGTGTGTTGACTTTGAATCTTACTATATTTTAATTCATTTATTAGCTCTAATAGTTTTTTGTGGAATCTTTGGAATTTTCTGTATATATGATCATTTCACTTGTGAACAGAACATTTTACTTCTTCCTTTTTAAAATTAAAAAATTTTTCATCCTCACCCAAGAACACTTTTTATTGCTCTTAGAGAGAGAGGAAGGGCAAAGGCAAAGGAGAGAGAGAGAGAGAAAGAGAGAGAGAGATGAGTAAGATTGATTTGTTGTCTCCATATGTGCCCCAACTGGGGACTGAATCTGCAACTTTTCAACTTTTCAGTTTATGGGGCTATGCACTAACCAACTGAGACACACTAGCCAGGGAAATTTTACCTCTTCCTTTTTAATTTGAATGCCTTTTTCTCTTTTTATTGACTAATTGCTGTGTTTAGAATTTCTAGTACTATATTTAATAGAAGTAGTGAAAGCAGGCATTATTACCTTGATTTTTAAAGGAAAAGCTTTCAGTTTTCACCATTGAGTATGATGTTATCTGTGGGTTTTTCATACATGGCTTTAATGATCTGAGGTAGTTTTCTTCTTTTCCTCATTTGTTGAGTGTTTCTTCAATCATGAATGGGTGTTGAATTTTGTGAAATATATTTTTCTGCATCAATTGAGATGATCAGGTGATTATTTCCCTTAATTCAATTAACAGGTATATTACATTGATTTTTTTAATGTTAAACCATCATTGAATTCTAGAAATAAATTCCACTTGGTCATGATATATAATCCTTGTAATATGCTACTGAATTTGATTTGCTAGTATTTTGTTGAAGATTATGCATCAATGCTCATAAGTGATATTAGTCTATATAGTTTTCTTTCTTTTGTTGTGGTGTCTTTGGCTTTGGAATCAAGGTAATGTTGTACTCATAGAATGCATTAGAAAGTGTAGTCACTTCTTCAATTTTTTTAAAAGAAATTGCAAAGTACTGGTATTAGTTTTTAAATATTTAATAAAATTCACAGTGAAGCCATGAGATTCAGGACTTTGATTTGTCAGGATATTTTTTTAAATTACAAGCTTAATTTACTTACTAGCTATAGGTACAGTCAGATTTTCTATTTCTTCATCATTTAATCTAGATAGGTTTTGTGTTTATAAGAATTTGTCCATTGAATCTGGGTTATTGAGTTTTTTTGGCATACACTTGTTCATACTCTCTTATAATTCTTTTTATTTCTGTAAACATTACCACTGAAAACAGAAAGAGAGAAGAAAGTCATCACATACAGATGATCTTCAATAGAATTATCAGCACATTTCTCATCAGAAACTTTGGAAACCATAGGCCTATGAGCCAGTATATTCTAAGTACTAAAAGAAAAAAAACTGTCAACTTAGAATTCTGTATCCAGCAAAGTGGCCCTTCAAAAGTCAGAATCAGTGGTAATGTTTCCATATGTTGCATGATGGCTATATTTAAAATCTATTGATACTTAATTTGTGGCCTAAAATATTCCACATGCACTTGAGAAGAATGTGTATGCTGTTTTTGTTGGGTGCAGTGTTTTGTTAGGTTCAGTTGTTTTATAGTGATGAGTCCTCTATTTCCTTATTTGAGTGCTATCTGATTGTTCTATCCATTACAGAGAGTGGTGTACTGAAGTCTCTATTATTGTAGAACTTTCTCCCTTCAAGTCTGTCAGTTTTTGCTTTATGTATTTTGCCAATCTGTCATTTGGCACATAAATGTTTATAACTGTTATATATTCTTGCTGTATTGAAGCTTTTATTAATACATAATGTTTTTGTCTTGTAATTTTTTTGATTTAAAGTCTCTTGTCTGATACTGATATAGCCACCCCTGTTTTCTTTTGGTTACTCATTGCATGGAATACCTTCTTCCATTCTTTCACTTTCAAACTGTTTGTGTCTTTGATTCTCAACTGAGTCTCTAATGGACAGCATATAGTTGAATCGTGTGTTTTATTTTTATCCATTCTGCCAGTCTCTTGTCTTTTGACTGGAGAGTTTAACCCATTTGCAGTTAAGGTAATTATTGGTAAGGAAGAAGTTACTTCTGTCATTGTGCTATTTGTTTTGTACATACTGTATAGATTTCTCCTGTCATTTCATGCATTGCTATCTTCTTTTTTATTAGTATCTTCTTTTGTGTTTAGTTGATTTTTTATTGTAAAATGTTTAATTTCCTCTCTAATTTCCCTTTGTGAATAATCTATAGCTATTTTTTGTGGTTACCCTGAGGATTTCATTTAACATTATATGGTTATAACACTTTAATATAAATTATGCCACCTTAACTTCTATAATATACAAAAAGCTGATACTTTACAGCTGCATTCCCACCCTTTTCAGTTGTTGATACCACAGAATTACATCTCTGTACATTATGCGCCCCCAAATATAAACTAATAATTCTTTTAAATGAATTAGTCTCTTAAATTGTATGGGAAAGTAAAAATTGGAGTTACAAACCAAAGTTACAATAATATTAGCTTTTTAAAAGATTAATAATGTCTCTAATGGACATTAGAGACATTGGACATAATGGACATTTGGACATCTAATGGACATAATGGACACTTACATATACCAGCCTATAAAATTATGTAGAAAACAAAAAGTGCAGGTGCAAACCATTGTTAAATAATACTACCTTTTATAATCACTGGTGTATTTATCTTTATTGAGATTTTTACTTCTCCATCTGGTTTTGAGTTACTGTCTAGTGTTTTTTTATTTTATCTTGAAGGGCTTCCTTAAGCATTTCTTGAAGAGAGGGTCTAGTGATAATGAAGTCTCTCAGTTTTTATTTATCTGGGAATGTTGTCATTTCTCCCTGACTTTTGAAGGGCCACTTTGCTGGATACAGAATTCTACGTTGACAGTTTTTTTTTCTTTTAGTACTTAGAATATATTGGCTTATAGACCTATGGCTTCCAAAGTTTCTGATGAGAAATGTTCTGATAATTCTATTGAAGATCATCTGTATGTGATGACTTTCTTCTCTCTTGCTGTTTTCAAGATTCTTTCTTTGTTTTGTTCTTTGGAAGTTTGATTATGTGTCTCAGTGTGGGTCTCTTTGAGTTCATCTTGAGTTTGTTCAGCTTCTTAGCTTATATTTATATCTTGTATCAAATTTAAGAAGTTTTTAGTCATTATTTCTTCATATATTTTCTCTGCCCCTTTCTCTCTTCTCCTTTTGGAGCCTCCATAATGTATATGCTGATCTGCTCAGTGATATCCTGCTGGTCCCTCAGCCACTGTTCACTTTTCTTTAATCTTTTTCTTTTTGTTCCTCAGCTTTGAAAATGACTATTGTCCTATTTTAAGCCCTCTAGTAAACTTTTCATTTCACTTGTACAAACTTCAGACTTTCCTTTTAGTTTCTTTTTAGCTTTTCTTTTCTTTTTCTTAAACATTTTATTTATTTATCTTTAGAGGGGAAGGGAAGGAAAGAAAGAGAGAAACATCAATGTATGGTTGCCTCTTGTGGGTCCCCTGCTGGGAACTGGCCTGCAACCCAGGCATGTGCCCTAACTGGGAATCAAACTGTGATCCTTTGGTTTGCAGGCCCACGCTCAATCCACTGAGCTACACCAGCTGGGCTTAGCTTTTTTTTTCTTTATCAATATATTTTCATTTTATTCATACATTAACTTCTTGACTTCATTAACATCTTCCTTTGGATCTTTGAGCAACTTTAAGACAATTGCTTAAAAATCTTTGTCTAGTGTATCTGCCACCAGCTCTGTTTAAGAAACAATTTGTGTTGATGTTTTTCTCCTTTGAATGGGTCCTATATTGTTGTTATTTTTTTGTGTGTGCATTGTGACTTTTTGATAAAAACTAGACATTTGAATCTAATAATGTGGCAACTCTAAAAATCAGATTCTCTCCTTCCCCTGGGTTTGCTGCTTTTTGTTATTGTTTTATTTATTTATTTTTTATTATTCTAGGCTTTCTCTGTGCTGAGGATCAGTCTGAGGTATAAACTTAAGGTTTCTCAGGTCTTTTCTGAGAATTTCCCTGGACATAATTGCTTACTTTTTAATTTTTCCCCATATGAAGTTTAAAAAAAATGTCCTAGTCTTTAATGTTTGGCTTCCACATGGTGAAAAGTAGAAAAGCAAAGAGAAGAAAGCATTGGTTTTTCAAATCACTTGGATGTCACTTTAATTGGAGGGGGAAGTGCATCAACAATGGCTTCCTGCTGCTGTGTTTGCATTTGTGTGATCAGAAACACCAATAACACAGTGATCATAGCACAGATCCCTCATATGTGGAAGACAGGGTCCTTCTTGCCAACCCTGGCTCCAACGAGTTGTGTGCAATGGCTCCAGGAATATATGCATAGCTGCCTCCTGTGTGGCTGGAGTTAGGGGATGGATAGCTGCTAAAAGCTGAAATTGACTAAAATTAACTGCAATTTAACATCAAAATTTGCTCCTGGATGTTGCAAGCCTTTAATAGATTCCAGAGTTCCAAAATAGTTAAATCAGATAGATTCTGCCAGTGTAACTACAGTCATGGAGACACAAATTTCTTGTGCTTCCCAGACTGTCATCATCCAAGAATCTTGTATGTTTAATTTTTTGAGGAGTTTCCATGTTTTCCATATAGGATAATACCATTTTACAATCCTAGCAATGCACAAGGGTTCTCATTTCTCCAATTTTTTTTTGCCAAGACTTATTATTTTCTGTTTTTGCTTGTTTAAAATATCTGTCCCAATAAGTGTGAAGTAGTATCTCATTATTATGGTTTGATTTGAATTTTCCTAATGATTAGTGATACTCAACATGTTTTTAATGGGATTATTGGCCACCTATGTATCTTTTTTGGAAAAATGTTTATTCAAGTCCTGCCTTTTTTCAAATTGTTTTTGTTGTTGTTGAGTTGTAGGAGATTTTAAAAATATAGTCTGGATACTAATCCTTGTCACCTGAAATTTTTAAAACTTCTTTCCTGTTTTAACATTTATACATCTTAAAACCACAAAAAACCACACAAGCTGCTAAGTCAATAAACTTACACTCTATCATAGATAGCTTAGAACCTGGCTACTTAAAACGTGGCATCAACATCACCTGGGAGAATCAGTATCATCTGGGAGCTTGTTAGAAATTCAGAATCTTGGGCCTTACTCCAGATATTCTGAGTCAGAATCTGCATTTGAATGGGATCCCCAGGTGACTGAAGCTTGAAAACCACTGCTCTAGAATACAGTGTAGCTGTGTAAGATAAATCAAGCATTTTCTTGGTCAATTTTTTATTCCAGAGTGATCCCATCCTGGCAGTATTGGCCTCTCTGCTATTAAAAATCCAGACCAGCACTGGTTGGGTGGCTCAGTTCTTCGGTACACCAAAAGGTTGTGGGTTTGATCCCTCGTCAGGGCGCACGCCTAGGCTGCGGATTCGTTCCCGGTTGGGGTGTGTACAGAACAAGGGCAGACGATCAATGTTTCTCTCTTTTCTCCTTCTCTATATAAAATCAACAAATATATCCTTGAGTGAGGAAAAAACAAACAAAAGAAAAAACAAGGCCAAATTATGCAGCTCTGATGGCAATGTCACGAGTTTACGGACCTTCCTAATTTTGACATGTTGAGATGGGTGCTTTTCTCCAGAGTTGAATCATATTAATCCATATGTCTATATCTTTTTCTATCTATTTCTCTTCTTCTCCTTTCTCTGTGTACCAAGAATAAATGTAGCCAGTGGCAGTACCTTCTGTTTCTTTTCAGAAAAAAAAGGGACAGATTTTCCCTTGGGACTGGTTTTCAGAGGCCAATTTGACACTGTGTTTTATTTTTTAGCTGCTCTGTGTAAATTGCTTGTAGGCAATTCTCTTCTTAGTCTCCAAATGGGGCTTTGTGCAGCTGAAGTGGTTGTTATCTCAGCAAGTTAGTGACATCAATCCATCCCTTCTCCTGTGGGATCATGTGGCTTTAATGAGAATATTCCCCAAGTATTTGCTTCTGAGCTGCTGGGGCTGGTGCAGTAGCCAAGGACGAGACCTCTGTACAAGGAACCTTTGAGTCAGTGAGACTTTTCCCTGATGCCTGTATCCTACACACTTTATCTGATCATTAGTGTTGAAAAATACCTTTGGCTCCAGTGGGTTTCTGGAAATGACAATAATGAACACCATACCCATCCTAATGGACATGTTCACCTTGAACATGGACTGTCTGCTGATTATTATGTTCCCTTGTGGTGAATCTTGTTTTAATGGCTTACTGAACTCCCACTTATTCAGTCTAAGTTGTATTGGGTTGGCCAAAAAGTCAATTTAGTTTTTATATAAAATAAAAGGTACATTTTTCATTTCTACCAATAACTTTATTGATTTGGATATTTTGAGTCTGTAAGCTATCTCCCGCTATTGGCTTCTACTGGGTAGAGGCCAGGGGTGCTGCTAAACATCTTCCAATGCATAAGACAACCTCACAGCAAAGAATTATTTGGCCAAAATATCAATAGTACCATGAAACTTCACAAATCACTTTTTACATATTCAATCAGTTACAATACCTTCTTCATACACTGCACAAATATTTTTCTGTATTTCAGTTGCATTTTTACCTTTCTTGAAGTAATAAAGCATAATATGCTGGAAATGTTGTGTATCTTTTTCCATCTTCAATATTAAAATGGCTGCACAAAAATTCACCAATTTTGATTTTTTTAAATGTATGCTGATAAGATAGCTGTCACAATACAATCTAATAAATTGTTTTAAATGAAGTTAAAGTCAGCACTACTAGAGCCATCATAGAGAAAAAATGTAATGGACTTTTTGGCCAACCCAGTATTTTAGTGATGGAAACATTATCTTTGTTTATACATATTTCTGTAACATATGCACATAACACATTGGAAGAAGCTTGAAACTAAAATACATAGTTAGTTTCTCACCACTACTCAGTACTAGGAAATCTGAAAGGAAGGAGGTAGGAGGGAGGTACCTCTGTAAAACTGACGCTTGATGTTAGTCAAAAATCTTGGTCTATTCCCTGGTGATGCTTCTCACAAAGGAGCTGCAAGAAGGGGCAATGATGATGTATGCAGAGGATCCCGTGTTTGACCAACAACCATTTCTCTCCCTTTGATTAGTCCAAGTCCATTGCAATTATTCTATTTCCCTGGTAGTGATTTGTCCTCGAATGGCAGGTGACGAAATGAGGCATGCAGTGATGTCTGGGGTGGTGTAGGGGTGGGGATATTCTGGGAGAGGTTTCCTTGTTCCCTTTTTTTTCCTAAAAAACCATGGAAAGATGGTTTTTATTCTCCCTTCGATGCTGTCACATCTGGAGATGATGCCTGGAAGTCCTGCTGCCATATTGCTATGCGCCTGAGGATGACACTAGTACTCAGAAAAGCAGATCAGAGGGATGGAACCAGCTGGGACCTTGATTATATTGCTGAGTTGCTTAGATCAACAAACCCTGAGATCCTGACCTGTGTGGCTCTCAGTTTTGTGGGACAGTGAATTTGCTCATTGTTTAATTCAGCTTCAGTCAGGTGTTTTGTTACCTGCAGCCAAAACCATTTGAACAGATACATAGGGAAAATATGGGCAGTTCCCCCATACTTAGTGTTTTGGGTTTATTTAGTCTGCAGTGTTGCAAGTTATGGAATAAAATAGATCCATAAAACACATGCCAATGCTGAATATAAATTAAATATAATTTTAAAGAATAAGTGGTGATGAATGGAGACTTGACTTGGGGTGGTGAATGCACAATACCATGTACAGGTGATGTGCTGTGGAATTGTGAACCTGACACTTGTGTGGTTTTGCTAACCAGAATCAGTCCAATGAATTTGATAAAAAAGAAAAAAATGTAATCTTTACTTATACTTTAGGCTGCCAGTCTGTTCTCTTTGAACTTGGTTGTGGAAACACCCGGGCACAGCTCTAATGAGAATTAAGGGTGACAATAACCACAACATATATTTCAATTCCATTAATTTGGGGGGTAAGATAAAATGGATTTATAAAAGGAAATTAAAAAGTACATTTCCATTTTAAATTACATACATTTGGACTAACATTTAAAATTAAATTTTAGTTATTTTCTGAATAGTTGGTTCCTGTGTTCAGTGCCCAATTCAAAGGTACAAAGAGATGTGCAGTGAAAAAAAAGCCTCCCTCTTCTCCCTGTCTTCAGCCACCCAGTTCGCCCTCCTAGAGACGATCACCATTACTGGTGATGAAAGGAATCCTATCTCCCTAATCCACTCAGGCGGTTCAACCCAGGACAAGAGCCTGCTGATACCTGTGATATTCTGAAAAGTTGGACAGGGCCCTAGGCTGAGATTCACTAAGATTGTGCTCCGGTCCTGACCTTGAGAGAAAGGCTGAGCCCCTGACCTTGATGAGGCTGTCTGGGTTTTCTCTATGAAATGTGGATTAGTAATGCCTACTCTACTCTTCTTAAACTTCAGATGAGATATAACAGTAAACATTCTCTAGAAAAGTGAAAAAGCAAGAGTAGCTGAATGCAGGCAAATAAAGTTTACCCTATTGGCATCCAAAAATGAGATAAATATTTTCTTTCATTTATTTTAAATTCTGTTTAATGCTTCGATAATTCCTTCATGAACTAAAATGTAAATATTAAAATACAGCATCCGGAACCTGTTGTCAGTGGATTCTTACTACTTGCCTCCACTATTTTTGACTCCTTCTGAGGTATAGGAAGGTTTAGAATTTGGGCAGGTTTTTTCTTGTTGTTTTGTTTTATTCAGTTCTAGGCACTGAGTACTTTTGTTGTCCCCTCAGTGCAGGGGTAAAGAATGGAAGAGGAGGGTATCATTTATAAAGTTCTGGGTGGTACTATGTCCTGTAAAACATGGTAGTCCTGGTGAGCCAACCCGATGAGGAGGGGAAGCTACTACAGTTGGTTTCTTGGTCCTAGGACGTCAGTGTGCGTGTTTGTGTGCCTGGCAGTGAGGTGGTGACACTGAACAGCTAGAGTGAGGGGACAGGGTGGCGGTATCAGGACTCTTCATGCTGGGCCTGAATTCTTATGGTATGAGCATACCATCACTGGAGAAGAATTACAGCCCAGCCTCTGTTTAAACTGGGGGCTATTGGAAATCTGCCTGAGCCACAGGCAGAACTGAGGGAGACTGAGTAGGAAAGGACCCAGAGCTGCCAGGCCTTTGCTTAGTTCACTCAATGAGGATGGACTGGTAAGAAAAAGCCAGCATTGTGAGGGTCTGATGGCAGGCTGCTGTTGCAAGGCGTGCTGTGTTTGTTCTGGCAGGCTCCTTGTAAATCCACACCAAGCCCCAGCCAGGGCACTGTCAGGTATGAAAGGGTGCTTCACCTTCTGCACGCTGCTTTTCATTAGCTCCTGGCGCTTGTGGTTCAGAATCTGTTTAGATTTTTAATCCAGCAGAGACACTGCCCGATTGTGGAAGGCTGCTGTGACTGAGACACTCTGCTTCCTTTTTATTTTATTTTATTTTATTTTATTTTCTGAAAACCAAGAATCTCTGAATTAGCACTCAAACTACTGCACTACGATTGGGCCAAAATTATGTGGTTGCCACAGCAACAGCACCTTTTCCTACCTAAGAATGATTTATTTTTCTCAGATGTAATGCAGTGTTGGCAGCTCCAGCCCCCTCACCTCAGCCCAGGTCTCTGTGAGTAGGTCCCTGTGTGCACAGGCAGTAATTTCTGGAATGGGGGGTGGGAGGTGCCGCTGCCTCTGTTGATAAATGTCATTCCTATTGCTTCCCACTGTCCCCTGCCCAGGTCTAACCTCAACACGGTATTTCCAAATTTGGCAAAATTGGGCTTTAATATTCTACCCCCTGCCTTTACATTTTTCCTTTTCCAGTTCAAGTAAATTCAGCAAACTTTTACTGAAGCAGTGGTTGTTGAGTTTGAACTGCAGCTTCAACATTTACTAAGTATATGTCCTCAGGTAATGTTCTGAGTCCACCAGTTTTCTTATCTATAAAATGGAGCTAATAGTAGTACTTTCCTCATCGGACTTCAGGGAGAATTAAATTGGGATCTTGTGAGCAACGTTTCTGGCACAACGCCTGCCTGGAATGTAGTAAAAACTCACGAATAAGCTATTAGTCATAATGATATGTCACTAGCGCAAGGCTCTTTCAGGCTGAAACAATACAAAAGGCAGCCAGCAGAAACAGGTATCTGCAGCCATAGGCTGTAGTCCATTGCAGCCTAAGGGCAGGCGTACTTGGTTTCTTCCACACTCGCCTGGCTTTCTGGTTCCTGGGCCATCAGTTGCTTTCAATATGTTCTGGTAGTCCACAGTCTACATGCCCCATCCTGGCTTGACCTGGTGTTGGTAACTATTGCTCTTTCCAGAATTCATCCTAACATCTGTTTTTTTTTCTTTTCTGATTTAGATTCACTGTTGACAAGATACAATCTCCAAAGCTGAGTTTCTATTGCTCATCCTGTTGGACACACCTATAAATAAGGTTTTCATTTTAGGCCTATGTGGCCAGCTCAGCGCTTCTCCAGCTGAGTCACTAACTCCCTTCTGTCAGACCACCCACTCCCAGGGGTCACACCAGTGTGTCTGCTGTCTCATTAGAGAGCTACCCTGCCCAGGAACGGCCCTGTTCCTACCTTGCAACTGAGTTCTCCCCAGCACAAGGCAGACCTTCCTAGCATCCTGGGACCTGACTCTCTCTTCTTGTCTGATGGATTGCCCATGTAGTTTGGGGGGATTTTACAGAGCTCCATTGTTCCCCATCCAAGGTTGCCTTCAATTCAACCTGGGAGTGAATCAGGTTATACTAGACAGACATCAAAAGGACCAGGCTAGGAGATTAGCCAACCATAGCAGCAGAAGCAGAATTCCTTGTCAAGCCTGCAAATTTAAACAGCAGCAAAACAATCTGTTATCATCTTATGCCATCGTTTCTTATATAGATCTATGTTGTAAAGTTAAGAGCCATAGTCACATGTAGCTAGGAAGTGCTTGGAATGTGGCTAGTCTGCATTGAGGAGTGCTGTATGTATAAAACATACATTGTATCTTGAAGACAGTACAAAGGGCAAGTGATCTAATTAATATTTTTATATTGATTACATGTTGACATAATACTTTAGATATAGTGAGTTGAATAAAATATATTATTAAATTAATTTTACCTGTTTGTTTTTACTTTTTTAATATGGTTGCTAGAAAACTTTAAATTACACATGGCTTGCATGTGTGACTTACATTATTTTCTACTGGGGGTGATGCTCTAGAATGTAGTCTCTTTGCAGTAAGTTTGAATTAAGGAAAATAAATATTGCTCTAGGTGTTTTAATTACAGAGGGATTTAACACAGGGAATTAGGTGCTTGCAAAATTAGGTCTGGAGGAACAAAGAGCAGCAGCAGGTGTGTGTGGGGGGTGGGGGTGGGTCTTCTCAGCTTTGAGGTTTACTGCTATTTTTCAGAAAATCTGAAAGGAAGCACTGCTCAGAGTAGAGTTCAGGAAACTCTAACAACATGCTGAGAATGGTCCCAGCTGTCCCACAACATGAGGAGGATGGCTGGCAAGAGTTTTGCTGGTTTCTGGAAAAACTCACATCTGACAAAGCTCATGTGTCCATTGTTGGTATTGGAGGAAGAGTAATAGGTCCTCTTGCCTCTTTTCTGACTTCCAAATCTCATGCCAACATGTCCCATTGGCAGAATGCAAATCACATCCAGGATCCTGGATGCCATGTAGTTCCCAATCTTTCAGCCCTGTGATTTACAGGACAGCCAGAAAAGGAGTGGCACTCCAATGCTTAGAAATAATTAGTGTTTCCAGCACTCTAATGTTTAAAAATAATCAGATGAAAACAAAACAAAATAGCCTCAGTGTTCAGCACATCCCTCAAGGAGAGCCATATTCATTTTGAAGTATGGCATAGTGTCTAGCACATAATAGGTGTTCAATGAAATTGAAAAAACTGTTTTCTTTGTGGATGTGGATATTTATGTTGGTTCTAGTGTTTTGCTATTGTAGAGAATTCTTCAATGGATCTCTCTCTCTCTCTCTCCTTCCTCCCTCCCTCCCTTTTCCTTCCTTCCTTCCTTCCTCACCTGAGAACATGCTTATTGATTTTAGGAAGAGAGGGAGAGAAACATGAATATGAGAGAGAAACATCGGTTGCCTCTCATATGTGCCCTGACTTGGGACCATTCTTGTATGTGCTCCGACTTGGGGTGAACCAGCAGTCCAGGCATGTGCCCTGACTAGGAATGAAACCTGTGACCTGCTGGTTTAAGGGATGACACTCCAACCAACTGAGCCACACAGGCCAGGGCTATGGACATTTTTACGTATGATTCTTCTTGTTTTTATTAATATATTTTCTGGGGATAGATACTCAGAAGTGGGATTACTGAGAATTGTTTAATTTTGTCCTGTTGCTTTCCAGAACTTGTGCACCAAGTCATATGTATATTATATACACACAAATTCTACGTGAAGAATAGCCTGTCATGGCAATGTCACTAACCCTGTGCATTATCATTTTTTTGCTTATATTTGTTCAAGTTTAGTGTGTAGAAAGTGAGCCCAGTTTCCTTTGGACTGGGTACTACTGAGGCAGCAAGAGGTTTAGGGATGGGGCAGACTGACTCAGGTGTGGAAGTCATGATTTTTCTCATCATTCCAGCCCTCCAGCTATCAAGAACTTTTAAGTTCTTGCTAGTCCAGTTTAAGTCCAGTTTAAGCCTTCCCCACTGTTTTATGTGTTCTCTCTTTAAGATGAACTGAAAGGGGTAGTAAACTTTGAATCACCAAATTCTTCTCTGCTCCCTGTGAGAGTTAAGGATGATTGCATAGACATTTGACACTTGTCTCAGAGAAAGAAATACTAACTTGTAATAGCCAAATTAACCTTTTATTTTATTCCCTTTATTTTGTTGTGTTTCATGATGGGGAACAACAAGGTGATGGCTTGTGGGTTTATAAATTATATTCTAGAACAAATACATAATTTATTTTTCTATAAGGGGAAGATGATTTAATGGATGCAAAGGTAATGTAGAATCAGCCTAGAGCAGGGTTTGGGTTTCCTTATCTGTGAAAGGTGATAAATAATAAGCTACCTCACAAGGTTGTTGTGAAGACCAAATGATTTTATAAATAAATGGTGCTTATCAGTGTGGCCAGAACATTATAAATGCTTGAGAAATGGTGGCTGTGTTTGGGACAAGTGAGCCTATGAGTGTTCCTCAACATGGACCGTGATGCTGTTGGCCTCTTATACCCGAGCTGCATTTTGCTTTATGATCATTAGTCAAGTGAAGAGGCTGTTGTCACTTAGCTGGGAAATACAATTATCTGTAAAATGCCATTCTGGGGTTTATAAGTGGAATGATGTATATATAAGGTGCCTAGAATTACAATGTGTTGAGTTAAAGGATGGCTGAATTGGCAAAGTTCCTTTATATCATTTAATGATATCATTTTTCCAGTGAAGAAATGGAGGCCCAAGAAAATTGATGAAAGACTCAAGATTTTCCAGAAAGTTAAAGGCAGACCTCAAGGTTAGAAGTTGAGTCTTTAGACTTCCAGAGCAGTATCTTGCCTATTCCATAAGGGTATTGCACCCAACATCTGGCCAATGTCATGGGCATGTAGTGGTAGTGGTGGGGGGACAGTTTATCTCCTAAATTGCCCCTTCCCTAGACCAAAAAAGGGAATAGATACTGTAAGCTAGGGAGCCAGGTTCTCTGGAGCAATGATTTTCCAACACCAATAAATTTTATAGACCTGCCCCTTCCAGTGTGTGATAGAAGCTATTGATTTGATAGCTAATGTTAGAGAAAATGTACAGTAATATTAGGTACTTCACATATATCAGCAATTTACAATGGAAATGTACATGCATTCAAAAGTGGTTTTATCTATATCATTTGTTCAGACTACAAATAATGTATGGATAGCATTTATATTTGTGAACACCTTGGCAGATGACTTCCACATCTATTACTATGGGGGGCTATTTCTTTTCCATATTTTTTTGAAAAATCCAAAAGGAGGAAACTAATGTAGGGGAATTGTAGCAGAAATAAAGAGGGGCGATAGGTTAAAACATTCTGTTCCTTTCTCCAAAATGGCCCAAGGCTAAGCTCTCAGCTACAAGGAATGAGGTTGGAGTAGAAAAACACAAAACAAAACCACACAAACAAAGCTCTCTCTTGTTCTTTCATATAAACGCAATGTAAACTGATACCCAATTGGGAATGTTGGTCTCGATAGTCTGAGAGCCAAAGTATTTGGAGGCAGTTATGGTTCATTAACTGCATTGAACAATGCAGAGTAATAGTCAAAGCTGGAGTGTTGGCAGCCACAATTGTATGTTTTTGTTATTAGATAATATTTATATGACAGAAATATATTCAAGTTGCAAAATCTCCATTTCATTTTTCTGTCCCTGGACAGAGCCAGGAAGTCTGGAAAGAGTGATCAGGTTCTGGGAGATGGTTCCGAAGGGTATAGACCTGGGAAGGGCATCTGCCTCTCTGGGACAGTTTTGGGCTGGTCTGGGTCAGTGAAAAAGGACATCAGAGAGTGAGGGCTCCCACCACTGCTTTCTCCAGAGACTTGAAGAAGCTAACAGGAAGGACTTCCAGTGATGGCTGCACGAGAAGCTGGTGGTTCCGCTCCACAAAACAAGCGTGGAACTGGAAAACTTGTCAAGTAAAAACTATTTCAGAGCACTGTAAATTGACCAAAGGAAAAACAAAAAATTTAGAAGGTTTTAATATGGAGCTTTGGGTAAGAACAGCAGGAGTCTGTGGCCTCCTTGCCAGGAGCTGCTTTCATGCCTTTCCATTGGTTCAACTGGCCAGAATTGTAATTTTAATAGTGCATGGCTGGCCATGAAAATAAGCAACTTTGCAGCCAGAACTGGCAGACTCAATCTGGAGTGTGTGTGCACATATGCATGCACATGTGCAAACCTGGGGCTTTGCTGGCTAAAAGTGGAGGACTCAGTTGGGAACAAACGCAACTTCGCTAGCCTAAGATTTCCTTTATGGTTGGAGTGAGTGAAGGGTCCACCAATAATTTAATGGGGGAAGCCCTGAAAATGAAAGAGTGTTACAGAGAAGCTGAGCAAAGTTCTCCACGTATTCTTGATGGACTGGCTGATTATGCATGCATGGAGGAGACCCAAGAGAGCCCAGAGAAAGCTGAAAACCAAGGAGACTTGAGATCTGGCTGCAACTTTCAGTATGTTTTTTAACCCTCCACACAGAACTATCAGTAGTGAGATCGAGACCTTGGCCAGGTGACTCCTGGTCCAGTGCATGTGCCACTGCCCCTGTATTTAAGACACTGGAGAGTCTTGAGGTGATGAAGTGATGATACTAGCTGTCTGTTTTGCTACTTGTTTTGGGTGCCATTGTGGGGGTGATGTTGAGGCACTGTGGTATGCTAGAAAGAGGATGAGTTAGGGTCAGACCAAATGGGGTTTTAATCTCAGCTCTATCACTCACTGTTTGTATAAATTTGTGTGAGTTGTGCAACACCATTGTATCTTATTCAATCCTTATAAAAATCCAATGAAGTAGTCATTATTACTATCCCTATGTTCTAGGATGCAATGATGTGAACAGCTTTTAAATCTGTAAAATAAGTTTGGATTTTATTTTATATATTGGTGAAGATTGCATACTATAATGGTAATAATGTACCCAGCACATTGTAGTTATTCAATAAATGTTTTTTGTTTGTCTGTTGTTTTTGTTGCTATCTATTCCTAAAAATGCAGAAGAATAGAAGAATTATTTATGTACAGGTGGATAAACCCGGAGAGCTTATCTCCCCAGATAGGAAGAAAATAATAAGATGCTGCTATTAATGCTGTAGTAGTTGAAACATCTGAGTGGCCTCTGATTGGTTATCTGTTGCCGCCGCAATAAATTACTGTAGTGGCTTAAACCAACACAAATTTATTATTATGCAATTCTGTAGGTCAGAGTTTCAGGCACAGTGTGGCTCACCTGGGTCTTTTGCTTAGAGCCTCATGAAGCTGAAACAAGGGCTGTGTTCCTTTCTGGAAGCTGTGGGTATGAACTCACTTCTAGGTTCATTCAAATTGTTGGCTAAATTAAATTCCTGACAGTTGTAGGCCTGAGGTCCTTGTGTCCTTGCTGGCTGTCAGCCAGAGGCCCATCGTTATTAGAGATCAGCTAGAGGTTGCTTAATTCCTTCTCTTTTCTCTGTGTGACTTCTCCCTCCAGCAATAGGGAATGAGTCTCTTTCATGCTTAGAATTTCTCCAACTTTTCCTTCTGCTGAATCTCT
Source organism: Sturnira hondurensis (assembly GCF_014824575.4). NCBI lineage: Eukaryota > Metazoa > Chordata > Mammalia > Chiroptera > Phyllostomidae > Sturnira > Sturnira hondurensis. Next base: position 3,944,492 of record NW_028073705.1, read on the forward strand.
CTGACTGCATTAGGCTTACCTGGATAAATCCAAGTTAGTCTCCGCATTTTACAGTCCCTAATCTTAATTACATCTGCAAATTCCTCCATTCTTGCCCTGGGGATTTGGGTGTGGTTGTCACTGGACTGAGGGCATTATGCCTATCATGGTCTATCAGGGGAGGGTTGGTATAGGCAAACTTTTGCAAGAGAAAGACTCATTCATATGAAACCAGGAGCAATGAGACATTAGAAAATACTGTGTCGATTTGGATTACTGAGGCTCTCTATAGCCCTCTTTTTTTTTCTTTTGTACACCCAACATTCCCTTCTTTGGGTATTCTTCATTATCTGTGTTTTTTATGGGGCTGCCAATCACAAGATTCTACCTGCTTGGCTACAGAGAGAGAACCATGATCCAAAATGGGCCAATGAAATCATCTCTTTCCCAGGAATTGATTTAGGAGAGGAGACAAACAGGAATTGGAATTGAATGGAGAGGAGTCATGGAACATCAGGGTCCAAAGCTCATTTGACTAGCCTCGTTCGGTCCTTCCTGACACCTGAAACAACTTCAACACTGGGACCTCTTAGAATCCTTCTCATACATTCCTTTTCTGGTTTAAGTTACTCAGAATTGGTATCTGTTGATTACACCAAATAATCTTAACTGTTATATTGTCCCTCCACATCATGGCCACCATCATCATTATATAAAAGAATATTTATTCAGGTCTCCTTGGTGTGAACTATGCTGGAAACTTGTTGTTGACACAATTTCTAATCTCTTTGGTGCAGCTTCTTACCTTGAGCCATACTTTTTTAACACTTCCTTCACGAACCCTGATAAAACTAGAACACACAAACAGAAAAGAATTTAATAATGTGCATTACCTCAGAAATCCAGTTACATTAAAACCATCAGCCAGGCAGGCAGAAATCATTACTCCTTTTAACCTTTTATTACCTACCACATATAAATTACAACCACAAAATATAATTCTCATTCAAGATGATGGTCTGAGCCATAAAATTGTAAATATGAAATGTACTCTGTTTATTTTGGCAGGAAGGTATGCAATACAACTAGTCTTCTTGTTTATTTTTATGATTTGGTGCTTTAAGGAGTAAGCCTAAATTACATAGCACATTCACAGAGTGCCTCATCCTATGACAATGAGGTCAATGAGGTGTTATAATACATAAGAACTGAGATTTGAATTGCCTATAAGTCACAAGCAGTTATATTTCTTGTATGATGAGTGAAGGGAGTGTTCTGAGAAACTCACATTGATTTGAAGGAGGATTGAAGGATGCTACTGCTTCTCTTGCCTTGGATCTGACTACAATTCTTGAAGGCAAGAGGGTTTTAGGATTTGTTCCCATTACTTGAAAGGCAGTGACTCTGGATGGATATGAAAGTGGCCCTTCCTTGGTGCGCTTAAGAAAGCTTTGATGTGAAAGGGCCAATATTTTTTGGCCCTTTCTGGAGAGTGATTCCAAATTTTGTTCCACCCAAACTCTCAAAATATCAGATATCCAGTGCTCAAGCTAATTCTCTGTGAAGATAGGATGCAATGAGTGTGCCTGCTAGGTTATCTTCCAGACCCCTTCACTATATCTCTTCAGACCCCAGGAGCCCGATTTCTCTAAAGAAGAAATTTGGACAAACAGTTTACTCCCTCAGTCTAATATCTCTTATACTCAGGAGAACAATTTCTCAAAGATAATTTAGTCCAATAATAATAGTAATACAGACACCATATCCACCTCCTGTATTTATATCCCACTGCCTTTCCAGAGGGATGGAACAATTTGAAGGTCCTCTCTCCTTCCAGAAGGCAATGAACCATTGCTCCCTCTTGAACTCACAGAAGACTGGGTGAGATTAACCTGAAAAGATTTGATGTTCATAAAATCACCCTTAGACATTGTGATCTTCTCTGAGCTGGTAAATGGACTTTTTGATGCTACATTCTATTGAGTTTTTCTTTTCTCTTTCTTCCCTCCCCTCTCCTTTTAAAGACTTTATTTTTAAAAAGTATATTTTATTATTATGCTATTAGAGTTTTCCCAGTTTCCTCCCCTTTATCTTCCCTCCCCCCCCCACGTTCCTCCACACCTTAGTTCATGTCCATGGGTTGTACATATAAGTTCTTTGAGTTCTCTGTTTCCTATACCACTTTTGACCTGTCCCCATCTATTTAATGTCTACCAATCATGTTTCTTCCTCTTTGTACCTTCCTCCCCATTCCTTCCCTCTCCTCCCCACTGAAAACCCTTTGTGTGATGTCCATTTCTCTGATTCTGTTCCTGTTCTAGTTGTTTTTGTTTCTTTTATTTTTCTAGGTTCATTTGTTGATAGTTGTGAGTTCGTTTTCATTTTACTGTTCATAGTTTTGCTCTTCCTTTTCTTGGATAAGTTCCTTTAACATTTCATATAATAACGGCTTGGTGATGATAAACTCCTTCAACTTGACCTTATCTGGGAAGCACTTTATCTGCTCTTCCATTCTAACTAACTTTGCTGGATAGAGTATTCTCGGATGTAGGTCTTTGCCTTTCATGACTTTAAATACTTCTTTTCAGCTCTTTCTTGCCTGCAAGTTTTCTTTTGAGAAATCAGTCTATTTCCTTCGCAGATTGGAGGAGTTTTCCTTTATTATTTGTTCTAATAAGTTTTCAGTTTCTTGCTGTTCTTCTTTTTCTGGCACCTTTATAATTTGGATATGGGAACATTTCAGGTTGTCCCAGAGATTTGTAAGCCTCTTTTCACTTTTTTGAATTCTTGTTTCTTCATTCTGGTGAGATGTGTATTTCTTCCTTTTGCTCCAAATAGTTGATTTGAGTCCTGGATTCCTTCCTACCATTGTTGGTTCTCTGAATATTTTGGTTTATTTAATTTTGGGCATCTTTCATTTGTTCTTTCATTTTTCACCCAAGCTCAATCAGTTCTGTGAGCATTTTGATTACCAGGGCTTTAAATTCTCCATCAGATAGATTGGCTATCTCCTCATTGTTCAGCTCTCTTTCAGGTTTTGCTCTGTTTTTCATTTTGGCCCTATTTCTTTGATCAGGGTCCCTGTTAAGTTGTAAGGGGGCGGGGCTTTAGGTAATCAGCAGTGCAGGCCAACCCCCCTTCCTCTGCTGCAGTGCTGCTCATGGGGGAGGGGGGGGAGCGGCCAGAGAGAGAACAATGCAGCTCCCCTGCTCATCTCTAGCCCACTTTTCAATGAACTCTCACATGAGACTGGGAGTTTCTCCCACTGAGGCAACCGTTGTAGTCCACAGCAAGATCTGAGTCTCACTTTCTTCTTAAATCAGCCCCTCATAGGCAGCCTACTGTCTCATCACAGCCAGGCCTGTCTGAATGGTCCGCTGCCTCCCCATGTGTTCTCTCCATCCACCACTGCCTTACTGGTCTGGTCGTTCTGTTTGTTGCTTTAATTCTGTGCTTGTTGGAGTTCCATGCAGTTGATTTTCTGGAACTTCTGGTTGTTTACTGATTTTACATTGGTTGTTATTCTCCTTTTGGTTCTGCAAGGATGCAAAGGATTTCTACCCATGCCTCCATCTGGGTCAGAACAATTTCTTCTTTTCTAAGGACTTTATTTTTTTAGAGCAGTCTTACGTTCACAGATAAGTTGAAAGGAAGGTACCTAAAATTCCTATATACCTTTTGCTCTGATACATACATAGACTCCCTGGTCAGCAACATCACCCACCAGAATGGTACATTTGTTACAGTTGATGAACCTCCAATGACACATTAATCACCCAATGTCCTTGTTTACCTTAGAGTTCACTCTTGGTGTAGTACATTCTGTAGGTTTGGACAAATTATAGCAACATACAGAGAATTTTCATTGTGTAAGAAATCATCTCTGGTCTTATATTCATTGCTCCCCTCTAGGACAACCCCCGGTCTTTTTACTGTCTCCATAGTTGTGCCCTTTCTAGAATGTTATATAGTTGAAATCACATAGTATGTATCCTGTCCTATTCCTTTTCAGATTGGCTTCTTTCACTTATAATACACATTTAATATTACTCCATATCCCTTTTTGTGGCTTTATAGCTCATTTCTTTTAGTGCCGAATACAACTCAATTGTCTGCACAAACTGCTGTTTGTTTACCGGTTCACCTACTGAAGAACATCTTTGTTGTTTCCAAGTTTTGGAAATTATGAGTAAAACTACTAGAAACATCCATATACAGGTTTTTGTGTGGGCAAATGTTTTTAACTTTTTTTTTGGCTAAATATCAGAGAGTGGAATTCCTGGATGATATGGTGGGAAAATGTTTAGTTTTGGAAGAAACTGCCAGACTGTCTTCCAAGTAGCTGTACCATTTTGCATGCCCACCAACAATGAATGAGAGTTCCTATTGCTCCACAGCCTTACCAGCACTTGGTGTTTTCAGTGATCTGTACTTTGGACATTCCAGTATGTGTGTGATGGTATTTCATTTCATTTTATTTTAGTTTTTGGGTCTTTTTAAAATTAATATATGTATTTTATTGATTATACCATTACAATTGTTCTATTCCCCCCCTTCATTCCCCTCCACCCTGCACACCCCCTCTCCCACCATTCTTCCCCCCTTAGTCTATAACCACGTGTCTCAAGTTCTTTAGATTCTATATTTCCCCCACTATTCTCGCCCTCCCCCCTATCTATTTTCTACCTACCATCTATGCTATTTTCTGTGCCTTCTCCCCCCTTCTCCCCCTCCCACTCCCCTGTTTCTAACCCTCCATGTGTTCTTCATTTCTATGGTTCCACTCCTGATCTAGCTGTCCTCTTGGTTTGCTTTTGTTTTAGGTGTGGTTGTTAATAACTGTGTGTTTGCTGTCCTTTCACTGTTCATATTTTTCATCTTCTTTTTCTTATATAAGTCCCTTTAGCATTTCATATAATAAGGGCTTGGTGATGATGAACTCCTTGAACTTGACCTTATCTGAGAAGCACTTTATCTGTCCTTCCATTCTAAATGAAAGTTTTGCTGGATAAAGCAATCTTGGCTGTAGGTCTTTGGATTTCATGACTTGGAATACTTCTTTCCAGCCCCTTCTTGCCTGTAAGGTCTCTTTTGAGAAATCAGCTGACAGTCTGATGGGAACTCCTTTGTAGGTGACTGTCCCCTTATCTCTTGCTGCTTCTAGGATTCTCTCCTTCATTTTAATCTTGGCTAATGTAATTATGATGTGCCTTGGTGTGTTCCTTCTTGGGTCCAACTTCTTTGGGACTCTCTGAGCTTCCTGGATTTCCTGGAAGTCTATTTCCTTTGCCAGACTGAGGAAGTTCTCCTTTATTATTTGTTCAAATGAGTGTTTCACTCGTGGCTGTTTCTTTCCCCCTTCTGGTACCCCTATAATTTGGATGTTGGAACATTTAAAGATGTCCTGGAGGTTCCTAAGCCTCTCCTCATTTTTTTGAATTCTCATTTCTTCATTCCTTTCTGGTTGGATGTTTTGTTCTTCCTTCTGGTCCATTCCATTGATTTGAGTCCCAGTTTCCTTTCCATCGCTATTGGTTTCCTGTGCATTTCCCTTCATTTCAATTAGTTTAGCCTTCATATGTTCCTCTAATTTGTGACTATAATCAACCAGTTCTGTGAGCATCCTGATGACCAGTGTTTTGAACTGTGCATCTGAGAGGCTGGCTATCTCCTGGTTACTTAGAGTTATCAGCTATGGGGCTTTGAGTTCTTCTTGAGCCATCTTTGGCCCGTTTGTGCCTGTTACATATCAGGATCGGAGCCCTAGGTGTTCACCAGAGCAGGGCAACTCAGTCGCTGGGTTGTGACGCTGTATGTGGGGGCAGGGTCAAAGAGGAGGAATGGCGGTCTCGTCTGCTGCCTCCCGCTGCTGCGGCTGCAGCTGCCACCATCACCGGGGCCTGCAGGTTTCATCCCACTGCACGCGAATGTGCCATCGCTGTCAGCCCTCCGCCTCTGGGTTCACTTGCTGGGGCCTGCGCGGTCCATCTCACTGTGCGAGAATGTGCCACCGTGGTCAGTCTGCCCCACACCCTGACTGGTTCTGGGCTGCCTGTGTGCCTGGGGGGATCTTTCCTGCCCGGCCCTGCTCCGCTGCTGGCTCCGCCCCTCTTACCAGTGGGGTTCGTTGTTGTGGGACTTCCGTATAATTCAATTTTCTGTTCTTTGGCTTTGTCTTTGTTCTCCAAACCTTTGTTGTATTCAAACTTGGTTGTGGGAGAAGGCACAGTGTTTCCACCTATGCCTCCATCTTGGCGGAAGTCCAGTATTTCATTTTATTTATTTATTTATTTATTTTTTAAATTCTATTTATTTATTTTTAGAGGGGAAGGGGAGAAGGGAAGAAATATCAGTGTATGGTTGCCTCTCATGAGTCCTCTGCTGGGAACTGACCTGCAACCCAGGCATGTGCCTTGACTGGGAATCGAACCACGATTGTGTAGTTCGCAGGCTCGCACTCAATCCACTGAGCTACACCAGCCAGGGCCGGTATTTCATTTTAATATGCATTTCCCTGATGTCACATTGTTACTGAACAAAAGTGGGGTTAAGCTGCCCACCGCCACCCATAGGCAAATTCTAAAAACAAAGATTGGTGAGAAAGGAAAGAGGTCTTTATTAAAATATTATAAAATTTGTTAGGATGCAGGGCACCCTGTTTCCTGACTCGTTTCTTCTGCAAAACATAATCAAAATTCATCTGTTCCCAAAAGACTAAAACACAAAACAATGCCCAGAATTCATGCTCCATTCACATCTGTCCTTTGGAGCCCAAGGCAGCTAAGTGGGTTGCTATTTGGCTTCAGGCTCGTTTCAGGGGTCTGCATGTGGGGCTAACACTGCCATCTGCCATGTGGTTTCCAGGACCAGCAAGGTCCTGAAAACCCTGGCCTGCACATCTGTGACATAAGTCCTGGGGAAAGAGAGTGTTTCTCCTTTCACTAAGTTTAAATCTCTTGGTCCAAACTGTGTACTACAAGAGGGTCTAGCCCTCCCAGCCTATCCTGTCCTGTTCCCAGGCTAGGCTGACAGGACAGTACCTCACCCTGCTTCAATGCAACTTTCACAGTACATGCGCCCCATCCTCTGGTATTGCCTTTAATCAGGGACCAGAAGGAGTTAGGAAGGCTTTTCCCTTTCTCAATCACTCTGCTAGCCTCACACATGCTCAGCACAATGACTTCCTTCAGCACATGTGAGCTTGGTTACTGGGGCAATGCAACACTGTCCATGACTCAGCGTGGTTCGCTCCCTTGGTCTCATGGTCTATCTGTATTAATTTCCCCCTCTAACACTCTGGACGTTTGTAATCTTACAAGGGCAAATAGATGAAGGCCTCATTCTTCTGTAACTATTTCATGCTGGCCAAATCCATGGTACTACCTATTCCTGGGTCCAGAGATTCTTAATAAAAAGAAATCCTGGAATGGAGGGTAGTCTTTATGTGAGGGAGAAGGATCTTGTAAAGTCTAGGTCAGTTGGCTCTCCCTGGGGGATGGTGTGCATGCTGTCCAAAGGATGCATTGCTGGAAAAGTTGGCATCCTTGTTATTGTATAGTTGACATATTTGGCAAAAAGGTTAGAAGAGATAATCTAAAAGTGAGGAGAACCATAACAACTAAGTGACAAAGGTAGGGACTACTTCTACACTGTCCCAGATTAAGAAGAAGGAGTGGCTTCCTTAAAGGAAGGTATGTAAGGCATGTTATACTTGTCTGAAGCCATTTTGTCCACTATACTTAACTCAAATTAGGCTGAGGGAAATACTCTAAGATCCCTTCCACTCCAATGAAGAATTGTGGGCCTTTTCAGTCTGAACTGTTAAAGCGGAAAAGGAAAGCAGTTTAAGCAAAACTGGTAGACTACCCCATACTTTACCAACTGAACCATCTCAGTTCAGCCAAACAGTAGTCTCATTTCAGAGGGGAATGATGTAGATGAGCTTCTTAAGTGAGGTCTATATTGTATAAATAAGCAACCAGGTAAATGAGGTCATAGGCATACACTCTATGAAAGTAGAAGGAAGAACACAAAGGTTAATTTTCCCCCCAAGTCATAAACCAGTCTCCAAGTTTGAAAGACTGTAATTTGAAAGGACTTCCAGTGTCAAGGCCTTTGCTGGAATGATATTAAACAGTGACAATTTGACTAATTCTTCCTGCCTCTAAATTGAACATTTCTGGTGATGTCATCAGGTGCTGGGATAAGACCTGAATGGTGTATACAGAAACCAGTTCAGCTTCCAAGTGAAAACAAAACTTTGAAGACAGTTAGCTGCACTAGAGTATAATATTCACAACTGGAAACCGTGCTTTTCCTTGAAACATGATTTTTCTCCTTGAGGTCTCTCTCATTGTCATAAAAAAGACTGCATTAAATCCAGTCTTTAATTTTGCCCAATTATTTGCTTAAACACAACACGAACAAAACTCAATCACATAGGCTCTTTAAACCTCCTTTGCTGGAACTTAGAAATGGAAACATTTGGGTGAGCTTTAGTCAGCCCTTCAGGGCACAGAAGCCAAGTCACACACTACCATAAGGCTTTGCCTGCAGTACCCATATCCCCTCAAATCCTTCAGGTTCCCAAAGTGTCTTATGTTTTTTCCCTTGTCATCTTGTGGGAAAGCAACTTTTGTTCTTTACCTGGAAAGGCTGCCTTGAACCACATGACTAAACAAGGTACCAGGCCATTTCTCCAGTGGGCTTTTATTAGCTTCAAAAGTTGACCTCAGTTCCTCAAGGCTTTCTGGTGACATTCAGAATCCAGCGTGAATCTTTAGGCATGGCATTACAGTCAACATACTGGTTAATAAAACCACAGTTAGAAACTTGTTTTATCAGATATATGCAAAGAAACTTTATACCAACACTCACTCATTAAGAATGCCAAATTCTGGAGGGATCAGGCAGGGAGAAAGATGCAAAGCAAAAAGGAAAATCCTTGCCCTTACAATATCCACAAAAATTGCCTCTTCATGCCTTATGCCTTCCATTACTAAAATCATACAATTTCTTTCCAACTTAATATAAACTTTTAAGTCTTAGAAACCTCAATTTCCTTTCAAAACAGCTAAAAGAAGAAATTGAGACTAGCCATAGAATATTATCTCACACCACTCAATATACCAACAGGTACCCTAAATGACCTTGAAAAGATCCAAATATTTTGAAGCCCAAATGGCAGAGACATTATTTCACACAAACTGGTACATCAACTGGTACCCATATAGCAGAGACATTATATTTCCAGTGTATGCAAAACTACAAAGATCAAACCAAGTTCCCAAAAGATAAGAAAGCAAGCAAAGAATAACTGTAACGAAGGACTGAAGTTTCTTTCTTTTCAAAGCTAAAACTTTTACAAACTTCTACAACCTTCTATAAACCTTCTGTATACCTTTCTATGACTTTCACAAACCTTCTATTCACCTTTCAGTAACCTAACTGACTTTCAATTCTTGTCCTTTCAACAATGGAAAGAACCATACTCTAACTCAGTATCAGGCAGCTAAAAGTCCTTAGATTTGCAACCACATTCCATATTGTGAAAAGACACAACCACTCAGACACATGGGACCTTGTCTCACTTCTCCAAATTTCGCAATACAGTTCCAACTTTATGATGATATAGTAATTTAGGGAACCATTTATTGGCCAGTTTCACCTATAGATCCAAACATACATAGGCCATACAGTGTTATAATAAAAACAATTCCTTTTTAGACTTTAGATGATAGCTGTACATGGACAAATCTACTAAAATTCAGCCCAGTGGGCTGCTTTTAGGAATCAAAAGAGAACAAGCCCTGATGGCAAAAGTGTTCAAATACAAGAACATAACTACAAGAGTCCAGAAAAAATGGGAACATAGGAACAAAACTTGAACCCACAATTCCCTATCACAAGCAGGTTTTAGTATCTTATTTTCTGCCAACTGGTACCACAAATTGTGGCCCCCAAACAGTGGCCCTCCAAAACTCAGGTGATCTTCATCCAATCTTAGAGCCTGGCTTCTTCTTAGACCTCTTCCCTCAGTGGCCCCCCAGAACTTGGACAGTCCTCACCCAGACCCCTGTTCATTAACTCCAGAGCTCAAATGATATCCCTCAGACCCTAATTCATGGCCCCTAGAACCAGAGCTGTCCCCACTGGACTCCGGTTCATGGCCTCCAGAACTCAAACAATCCCCCTCAGATCCAAGTTGCATAGAAGCCCTAAAGGTGTGATGCTCAAGTGGCCTATAGCCCAAATGGTGTGAAGCTCAAGTTGCATAAAGCCTGAATGGCACAGCATCCATATGGCACACAGTCTGAATGGCAGGCATAGGCTACCAAGAGGTACTGCAAGTTGTCCTAACTACACCGAAATGGCATGGAGCCCAACCCCCAATGTGCATGCCAGTTCAGCTCACCCAGTCTTGGGATTCCTGTCCCCACCAGACCTGTTTCCTTCCACCATCCAGGTGTTTCCAGCAGCTGGCGCCTTGAGCAAGAGTGCAGTGAAATTCCCTGAGACTGGGAAATCCCCACAGTCCTACTTTTGGGATCAGTCTGTCACAGGCAGCCTGGATTTATCTCTGGGATTCATCAAGGTCCACAGTGTCCCCTCTGGGTGTCACCAAACTATTCCTGAACAAAAGTGGGGTTTGGCTGCCTGCTGCCACCCACAGACAAATTCTGAAGGCAAAGGTTGGTGAAGAGGAAAGAGGTCTTTATTAAAATGTTGCACAATTTGTGAAGATTGGAGACCCCATCTCTAAGCTCGTCTCTTCTATGAAACACACAAAAAATCCAAAACAATGCCCAGAATTCCAACTCCATCCTTATCCATCCTATGGAGCCTGAGGCAGCTCAGTGGCTTGCTATTTGGCTTCAGGCTCTTGCCTGGGATCCAGCACTGCCATTTTTCATGCAGCTTCCAGGACCAGGAAGGTCCTGCAAACCCTGGCCCTCATGTCCATACTGTGGATCCCAGAAGAAGAAAGAACATTTCTCCCTTCCCTCAGTTTAAATCTCCTGGCCCAACTTCTGTGTGTTCCAGGACAGTCTGGTCCCCCAGCCAATACTCTCCTATTCCTAGGCTAGACTGATAAGACAGTACCTCAGCCCGCTTCCATGTTGACCTTTATGGTACATGTGCCCCTGTCCTCTGGTCCCACCTTCAATCAGGGACCTGAAGAGGGTAGGAAGGCTTTTTTCTTCTTTCTTTCTTTCCTTTTTTTTGTCAATCACTCTTGATAGCCTCCCACATGCTCAGCACAACTCCCTTCAACACTGGGCTAACTTGGTTACCAGGGCAATGTGACACTGCCTCTGCCTTGGGTTGGTTCTCTCCCCCAGCTATCTGTATCAGTATGATGTGAAGCAGCCCTTCCTTATTTTTTCCTTTCTCCTTCCTTTCTTCCCTCCATTCCTTTCTTTTCTTCTTTTAGTAAGATTAAGCAGTTAGAATAATATACTTATAGTCATCTACCAGGTAGCCTCTTTTCAAGTTTTTAAAAATGTAGTGGTCCTTTGCAGTCTTGGGGGCTTCTCCTGGACTCCCACAGAATAATAGCAGCCTGGGTGACTCAGCGCCGTTTAAGTGCCCTGATGTATTGTTTTTCTCCGCAGTGACTAGGCCAGCACTTCATTCCTTTAACACAAATGCATTTATTGACTAGTTTTGAAGGGAAATTTATTTTCCTTTGTCTTTCTAAACCACAACTTCGACACCTCCTCCTCCTCCTCTTCATAATTGCCACAGTAGGATGTTCAATTACAGCTAAAAGCCCTAGATTTAAGTGACAGATTAAGAGGCTCAGCAGGTTGTTACTATAATGTTCATTTCACCTGTTGGTTTATTTTTCTAACCTGCAGGCATTGGACTTTAGGTAAGCCTTTTGACTTATACTGCTTGCTGGTGCAGTCCCAGAGTGTTCAGCACTCTTTTCGGGGTGTATGGTCTTTGGGGAGGTCAATTGGAGGGTGCCTCCTTTCCTTCCCCTCCCCGCAGGCCAACCTCACCAAGTGTTGTGAGAGAAGGAAGAAGCCTTTCAGATACCACCTCTCCTGCCTCAGCCACCAGCTCCTGGAACAAAGCCTGACACACAGTGAGTGCTCCATAAAGTCTGCAGAATAAAACAACAAAGTGCTCCAAATTGGTGAGCCTTAAGTGTCTACTTTTGCTTCAGAAAGAGATGTGGGGAGAGCTCACAAATTATACCCATTCCTCTTGAAATTCTAGAAGAACAAAAAGGCATTCCCTTCCCCACATTTTGGCTTCCTTTGGCTTCCAAAAGTATATTTCTGCTTCTGTGCATTTTGCCCTCTTTCTGTTCTCTAAGAACAGTTCCCACGTGTCTGACCTCCCTGGGCCATTACAGGAAGCTGTTATTGGCTGCTTACCTCTTCAGGTGGGAACTTCTCTTAACTGAGGCCAAGACTTTCCAAGGAAATTTGCACCTCAACAAGAATGATAGACTGGGGTTTCAGACACTTCTTTCGGGTCAAAGAGGAGCTGTCTGGAGGTCTATTTTACTTTCTCTCAAAGTCTGCTCTCATGTTCCTATATGAGTAAGGCTNTGACCTCCCTGGGCCATTACAGGAAGCTGTTATTGGCTACTTACCTCTTCAGGTGGGAACTTCTCTTAACTGAGGCCAAGACTTTCCAAGGAAATTTGCACCTCAACAAGAATGATAGACTGGGGTTTCAGACACTTCTTTTAGGTCGAAGAGGAGCTGTCTGGAGGTCTATTTTACTTTCTCTCAAAGTCTGCTCTCATGTTCCTATATGAGTAAGGCTGCTATCTCAGACACCTTGGAGCTTCTTGTAGAACTACTTGGCAGGAACAGCGAGGGAGCCAGGCACTAGTACTTTAGATGGGATTCAGTTCCTGTCTCACTGCAGATGCTGGTGTGAGGGCACTGAGCATCTTCCTGGTTCCACCTCTGCTTCCTGTTTCTGCTTGCCAGAACTTACACAGCCACAGAGTCCTTGTGGTCAGAGCATGGACCACATGGACTTGTCTGTCCAGAGCCCATTCAGGGTGATACCTTCTTCAGGGTCCTTCTCTCATGCTGGATCTGGATCTTATTCTTGTCTAAGGCATCTGACCTAGGTGCTCCAGGCGTGCTCTAGACTTCCCTTTACTGCATTCAAATTTTCTATGTGTCTTCTCCCAGTGGCTGTAAGTTCCTTAAGAAAAGCTTTCTCATTTTATATCCCTTGTGTGTAGTACAGTTCCTAGCCCATTATAAATATAGGTGAAAAATACTGACGCAGAGGGAGGAAAGAGAGAGAGGAAGGAGGAAAGGAGGAGAAACAAAGAGTTTCTGTTCTTTCCCACTTGACTAATAACTGATTGTCCACATAGTTCTAACAGAAAACTAATCGTGAATATATCCCCACGGAACTGAGTTTCCATCCTGAGGCACTGGGCACTGGATTATCTCACAGAGACTTAGAGTCCTTGTGTTACAGTTATGAAGGGAACATTTTATAGATAACTAAAACTAAGATTTTTGTGTCTATCTCTTTGATCCCTTATTGTTAGTAACTACTCCAATCTTAAATTCCTTTTTGGTCTTTTACATTTAGCCTTTATCTACAATCAGTTGGTGTCTGGTAATTGCAAATTATTTGAACAAGAGGCAAATAATATAGAAAGAATTTGAAAAGGTCAGAGGAGTTGCATCTCAGAATTGCAGCTAGAGGGTTGAAGAAACTTCACTTGAAGCATTAATTTTGGACAATTGCTAGGCCTCACTAAATTAGAATGGAAACGCATCTGGTATTCAGTATGGGGTCCTTTTTGTGATGAGCAGGCTGAGGCAGAGCTTTCTGGCATGGTTGATGTGAGTGCATGCGCACATGTGCTTGAGTGTGAACAAGACAAGATTCAGCTAGAGCTAATGTAGTTGAACATTCATGTAGTTGTCAGGTCCAGCATCTATTCTGAGTGGTCAGTGCCCAGGCTATGCTAATTGTTAAATGTTGTGGACCTCTCTGCCTGGTTCTAGGAATTGTAACTCTACCCCCAGTGGCTAAGGAGGAGTCAGGGGCCTCTGGAATGCAAGCCACAGGAGACAAAGTTTGTCTCTGGTAGCAAATGCTGCCTCAATTTCCTCCCTGCCCCCAAAGCATGGTCAGAAGTCCTTGATGAGTAAGACCCCTCAGAGGAGGGGCAATCTAGGCCAGACACGACCACTTGGGAGGCCAGCATGGAAGGACTCGGGGAGGCTATGACAAAGAGGGAGCAATGGACTCTCGCCCCCAGGCTTTGGCAAAGCCTGGGTCCACATGTTCTCTGGGAGAAGTGCATCCTGGCTCTAATCCCCTTAAGCCTGAATACCTGATGGGGAGGGATGCAGCTCCTTGCCTTGCTAGAGCTTGTCCTGGGGAAAAAATCTGGCATCACAAAGACTTCCTGATGAACCTGTGAAATCTGCTCTGCTAAGAGTGCTTTCATTCATATGTTAAAGGTTTGAGCAAGAAACCCTAAAACTCTTCCTGACAGACTCTGACTCAGACTAAACCCTCAGATTTCTTTGAAATGTTATCTACTGTTTGATCCTTGCCGCCCTGTATTCCTGTGCATTACCACCTAATAAAAGCCCTTGGAGGAAGGAGCTCGGCGCCTTTTTCCTCTGGGAAACTGGCCACCTCTCCTCTCCAAGCATATCACATCATGTCTCTGTCATGTTTACTCTCATCCATGGCACACGGGGGAACTTGTGAGCAAAGTCACCCCCACATCTGGCGCCCAAACAGGGACCTGAATAGATTCAGGACCTCCTTTGATCCAGAGACTATGAGCCAAATCGCCATGGATGCATGCCTAAGTAAGATGGAAATCAATGCTTCATCCCTGGAGGGATCAGGGGCATCTGTGGGTAAGGCCCTCAGGCATGTTAGAAATAAGTGACTCTCATCCCTGGCACATGGGGGGACTTGTGAAAAAAGTTGCCCCCGCAGTTAAACATGATGATCTTCAAAGCAGTGGGGCCATAATATCTACATTTGTAGATGGGGATGGGGAAGAACTACAAATGCTCCCACTCCTCATGAAGAAAAAAAAATACTCGTTTCCTTCTTCTCCCTCTTCATCCTTCCCTTCCCTTCCCTTCCCTCCCCTCCCCTCCCCTCCCTTCCCCTCCCCTCCCTTCCCCTCCCTTCCCTTATGTTGCTTTCCCTCCTCTCTCTCTCTCTCTTTCTCTTGGCCACAAAGTATGTATTAAAGTTGGGTAAGTTTCAAACAAAAATATAACATTTTTATAACTTTCATTTTAGGCTAATGTGGAGGTTTACTCTAACCCTAATGAGCATAAGAATAATGCTAATCAAGTCAGAGAAGTAAAGACACCGATGGGTGTCTTCATCACTCCATTCATGTTCCAGGTAATCATTTTTCCATTCTTGGAGTAATCTTGCCGGAAGAGAGAATTTCTGATGGAGGGAATATTTTTGCATGTCAGAAATTTCCCCAGAAGAAACGAAGGCCACCAGTCAGGAGAACTTTAGGATGTGAATGTCTTTGTGTTTCTTAATCTCATTCCAAATGTCTAAGAGGTGTGATGCAGAGAAGATGCTGAAGAAATGAAAGTGAGGAGAAGAGGCTTCCCTCCATTCACCCACATTTGAAATTGCACATCTGCACTTGTGACTTGCTGGGGAGGACAGGACCATGGTGCTTGAGCCTCTCAATTCCTTCCCTTATCTTCCCTACCAAGAGAAATGAGGAATCAGGGTATGCAGCCTTTACTCATATTCCTCCACTCTCTAGGCTGGCCAGGGAGTATTCCATAATTTTGGACTGTTCAGGATTTTCTAAGGTTCCTATTAGCTCTCCTGAGTAATTATAAGGCTGGCTTGGTCTCACAGGGCCCCAGGGGGAAAGACCCCAATCACAGCCTCTAACTTCACATCCACATCTTGAAAAGTCCATCAGCCAGGGCTCTGCTTATATACGTCACCTTGTTCCAGATGTCCTTCCACTTTGGTGCTCACTTGCCCCAGGCTCAGAGTCAGAAACAATCTTCTCCAAAGCCTGGGTGGGGGTCCTGTAGGCTGTCTCTCCTGTTTCTACCAGAAGGCTGAGCACACAAACTCAGTGACTACTAGGAGTTCTCCTAGGTGCCCATATGCCTTTTCCAAGGCAGCTTTATTTCTCTCCCCTTTTGTTTCTTCCTTCTCCATTTTCTCTCTTTTCTTCCCAGCCATTCTTTACCTCCACTTTCACTCTCTCTTATTTTTATGTCCTTACCTTCTGTCCCCTCTGTTTCCCTGAACTCTCTTCCCTGCAGAGTCAGCTTCTTCCCTGGGTCATGCCACCTCTTGCAAACCCTAAGGGCACCTCCTGGTCCTGCCCCTCCCTCCACAGTTCTAAATGGTGCTGGGTTTTCTGGTTCATATCCCCCCGCCTGCATTTCACATGGACAGACCGGTTCTCTTTTTCTTTTTTGTTTCCCTGGTATATCTCTTCTTCTCATCATGGCTGTAAGTTCCCTAGAGGCAAGCAATACACCCTTATTTTTTGCATCCCCTTGAAGACTGGAAGGTGCCTTAAAAAGCACTTGGCTTTTGTTTAGTTGATGCAAATTCTGAATTAGCAAACCTCAGGCTAGTTTAGCTTCCTAGAGGGCTAAGATCAAGGCCAGGGTGAGCACAGAGACTGAGTTGATTTGAGTTGTCTTCCCTAGTAGGTCCATGGGGAAGATTAGAATGGGAGGCTAAGAGCTTAGGCTTTGGAGCCAGAGAATTGAGGGATCAAATCCTAGCTCTATCACTGACCAGCTGAGGGACCTTGGGCAATTGATCCTATCTGAGTATCACTTTCCTCATCATTAAGATGGAGACAATAGTCCTGGTTGCTGCGATGATTAGATAAGGTGCTGTTTTAGAATGTCACTGAATGCTATTTTCTTCTCCCTCCTGCAGTCCCTATTTGCTGAAAAGAGAGGACACAGGTGCCAAGCTCTGGGGCAGCATTCCCTGGGCCTTGTCATATAAACAGAGGGAGTACCCAGGTCCAGCTGGCTGGGGCTGCTCACAGCAGGCTTAGGGTGTTGGGGAAATTATTCTGACATCTCAGGGCAGAGTGAACAACAAGCTCTTGCTCAGACTCCAAAAATGCTCCATCTTGCCAGCTTTCTTGGGCTGATGCTGATACATTGGGGTCTGGGAGAGTGCAGACCATCCTGGTGCCTCTGCGATAGGCAAGTGGCTGGCAGACATGCTGCTCTTGGTGGTTGGGCCCATGACTACAAGGTGGCTTAAGCCTAACCTGGACAGAAGGTCCAAGGGGACCTTACCAGATGCTATATAATACCTTCCTTTAGTTATCAGTTGGGTGAGGCTACTGAGCTCCTGGACAGTGCTGGGTCTCAGACACACCTGACTGGGAAGAGGCTCCAGGCCCATGTGCTAGGTTATAGTCCATTCCCTACCCTGCCTTGGTGATTCTAGAGTGTGGTGGTTAAAAGCTGGTGCTTTGGTGCCACACAGACTTGGGTTCAGTCCTTTACCAACCAGCCCTGTGACCATCAGCAATAACTCAAATGTCCTTGAAACTCAGTTTCTCCATCTATAAAAATGGGGATGATAACCCCAACTTCACAGGCTGGTTATGATGTAACATGAGATAACGTGTGCAAGTCTTGTAGTAAAGATCACAGAAAAGGCCCTCAATAAAAGGGTCTAGGCCTAGAGGTACTATGTTCCACGATCTATTGCCTGGAGGAGAATGTGGGGGAAATGGAAGAGCTTTATAGACACACAAATGCTGGCATTTGGAGCTAAAGCTAAGAACACTCTCCTCTTCCAGATTCTGAGCCCAAGATTGATTGTCTGCCATCTGAAATCCCTGAAGGGGTCATGGGAGACACCACAGGTCAAATGCACACAAGGAGCTAGGTATCAGGGTAGTTTGTTTGAGTGACTGAATTCTTCCACTGTGGGGTTTTCATGTGTGTAAAACATGCAATGTAGCATGCACTGGCAACATTTTCATAAGGCCCAGGCACTTCCACAGGATACTCCAGAGCCTTTCACCTAAATTGTTTTGCTGTCAAAAGCTGACATTATAATGACATTGCAGGAGAGACTCTTGAGGAAATCACTGCTCATTTCCTTTCAGGCAGTTTGTTTACCTACAGAATCTGGACTCTTCTCCTCTGTTCTGCAACATTAGGTGATTGACATGATCCCATAAGTCAATTTTGCAGCTGAGTAGACTGAGGTCCCAGAAACCCGAAGGCCTGAAGTGGAAAATAACGAGCAGGTTACTCATTAGGCTTGAGTCTAGGACTTGAGTCCTGAGGAGGAGCCTATACATTGCTGACCTTATTGGACATTGGGAGGCCTGGCTGGACTGTGGCCTCATTTTAGGCCAGTATGAGAAGAGTGCTTATGAATATTTTTCACTGCTGATTTTTCAGGTTTTTAAGTGCATTTATTCTTCCACTTAGTTCAGTTTGATTCTTCATTCACTTCTCACCATCAGCCTCTGGTGCTAAAAACTTTCCTCTGGTGCCTTTTGTACTGTTCCATTCAAGGTACATGAAGGCATGCTCCCTTCTCTTCAAGCACTCCCACCCCAACTCAACAAAGGTTGTGCCTTTGGTTTCCCTGAGAAGACCAAGACTTATTGGAGTGACCTTTGGTTACTGCTCCTCCACTCCAATATATTTCTAGTTTGTCACCTCTCTCCATGTTGCTAGTTTCAGAAGATGAGGTGGCCATGTAACTGAAAAGACACCGGCATTTGGGCTGCCTGTCACTACCAAACCCAATAAGCAATGACAACGATTGAATCTTTATGGGCTCTTTATTCAGATGGCCAGCGATCTAAAAAGATGGTGGGTTCATACCCTCACAGACCATCTTGCCTTCTCTTTCCAGGCCAGACTTTTTACATATACCAGGTAATAAACAAGGTGCGGTGAGGACTTTGAGATTCAGGGAGGATTAGCTGATAGAAGCTGCAACATTCCTGTCCTGGGAAGTTAGCTGTTCCCAGGGGCGGTGGTCATCTGTCTCCCTGGAACACAAAGGTCTGGATGCCTCCAACTTGTCCCCAGGTGGTAATCTCTAGCAATGCCCCAGGAGGTCAGCTGTTTTCCCAGGAGCCAGGACAGGCCTTATCTGTAGTTTCTGAAACAAAAGCTTTAACATACACATTACTTGCTAGACTTTTTACCTTAAGCTAAAATTTTCAGTCTTGAGTTTCCCATCAGCCATTCTCCTCAAAAGAGCCAACCTCCGGTGCCATCTTTTCTGCCTTGACCCTGGATTTCTCCTCTTTCTCTCCACCATTTCCTTTCAGATTTTCAGACATGCATTCAAGCCAACTTCTACTTCTTTTCACTGGTTCTTCAGCAGATGTGCATGACAGCTTCTTAAACAGTCATCCACATCTGCTGTTACTGCTTTCTTATTCCTGGGCCCCCTTAAACCTTCAATGTCTACCTCTCCCTGATTCTACTCAAATGGCACCCCTGAAGGTCACATGTGAACCTCCAATGGTCCAGTTGCTTTGTGCTCATCACCTAGTATTGTGTAACCATGGATGCTCTTAATAACACATCTTCTTTGAAACTCTTGAGCTCTCTTCACACTTGTGACTTGTTTTACCTCTCATTTCCTTGATATGTTTTCCATTCTTCATTCTGGAACTACAGAATCTTTAGGGCTCAGTATATTACTCTCATAATTTCTCATTCTTCCTCTGAAAGCTTACTCACTCTCAAACTCTCATTAAAATGTGTATCTCCCTGCTCTATGGCAGGGTGACCCTGAAAGTCTTATCTCTAGTTTTCACTTAATTTCTAAGTTCTAGACGTATATCTTCAACTATTCCAAGAATCCATTTTTTAAAGATTTTATTTGTTCATTTGTTTTTTTTTAGAGGGAGTGGAAGGTAAGGAGAAAGAGAGGGAGAGAAACATCAATGTACAAGGGAAACATTGATTGGTTGCCTCTTGTACGCTCCAAACCAGGGATGAAGCCCGTGACCCAGGCATGTGCCCTGACTGGGGATTGAACCAGTGAATTTTCAGCAGAATAATGTCTAACCCACTGAGCCATACCAGTAAGGGCAACTCCAATAATCTTTTTGACCAGAGAGGCTTCCAACACCTCACCTGGAGTGTGGGCAAAGATGGACTGTCTTCTCTGTCTCTATTAAAAGCACAATTATCATGTCAAGATACAACAACAACATGGTTGAGTGTGTATGCTCCAAAGCCAGACTATTTATGTTTAAAGCTGCCTTTGTCTCCCCTTGCTCTTACTAATCATCTGACAGAGGGCAAATTATTGAATCTGCCTCAGTTTTCTCATCTTTAAAATGAGAATAATTGCCTCATGTTGCCACTGCAAGATGAAGATCTTGTATCTTCACCCCACATTTCCTTTTCTGAGCCCTTCACTTTCACCTAGGTTCTTGATACTCCAGGCTGGGATAGTGTGTTTGGCTTTGAACTGGCCTCCTTATATCCAGACTCTTCTGCTCAGTTCGGCATCCACATTACTGCAAGAGTCATGTTTTTTAAGCCTCTCTCTCTCTCTCTCTTTTTAAAAAGATTTTATTTATTTATTTTTAGGGAGAGGGGAAGGGAAGGAGAAAGAGAGGGAGAAAAACATCAATGTGAGAGATACACAAATTGGTTGTCTCTCTCATACTCTCAACTGGGAACCTGGCCCACAACCCAGGCATGTGCCCTGACTGGGAATTGAACTGGAGACCTTTTGGTTCACAGGCTGGTGTTCAATCCACCAAGCCACATTAGCCAGGGCTTAGCCTCTCATTTATGTGTCCTTCACATATTCACTATTGGTTATGAGAAAATTTTCTACAGTCTAAATTCATCTCTCACCAACTCAAACACTCAGCTCCAGGTGGGCTAAGTGTTCTATAAATAAACTCTGTTCATTTTTGCCTTCACCTTTCAGACCTTCCTCACATTTCTAGTCTCTTAAAGTTGTTGTCATTTACCAGCACACGAATGCCTACAGCACTTATGTAACAGGGTGCAGCCAAGAGGGGGGGCCCAAAAAGGGATTTGGAAAGGGGTCCAAACTCAAGGTGTCCAGGAAATATTAAGATGTCCTCACCCCTTCCCCTCATAGGTGTGAGTTGGGGAAGGGACACATGGAGCAGGGCCATTGAGAGCTGTTTTGTACAGCAAAGGCTTTGCAGCTAACTTCTGGCATGGCCATTTAACATAGCTATAATCTTTAAATGGTTACATAGATATGTTAAATAGCTGTGGCCATGCTCTGAGTCAGGGGGATGGAATTGACTTCTACCCAAGATGTAACTGGGGGCAGGTCCCCTGAGTTACAGTGCCTGCATGAGAGCTTGGAGATGATTGGCTCCATGACATGGGGCCACACCTGCCCAGACCCACAATGGCAGCCCAGTAAACTTGGAATAATACGGGAGTGCTGGCAAGTATAGCCGATTGTAGGAGGAGTTGGAAATTGGGCTGCAAAGGAGGACTGGCACGGAGATTTAAACCCAGACACAGCAGCCATTTAAGGAGAGGGAACCACACGTCTGTGGCAATAGAGAGAGTCTCGAAGCTTTGCCAGAGTGGGGATTCCTGCAGCTATGTAAGAAGAGAGAGAACCACGCTTCTGGCCGAGTGGGGACCCCTGCAGCTGTGGGTAGAGAGAATCACCATGTGGCTTTAGCAGAGAATTGCCACTCGGCTTTGCCAGAGTGGCGACCCTACCTTTTCCTCAGCTTTGTGGGTAGATCCACACGGTTTTGGCCAGAGTGCAGACAGACCCCTGCAGCTCTGGTGAAGGAAAGAAGAGAATTTGCCTAGAAGAAGGCTGAAAGAACTCTTGCCAGTGGGCCATGAGAAAGTGCCACATGGCTTTGGATTAATTAGAGATCCTGCCTGAACGGCAACATAGCTGATGGTGCCAGTAGCCTGAAACATGGATGTGTTCTTCTTTTCCTGAGTTACAGTACCCCAAATTAGGGCATGGGGAGAAGGAAGCACTGTGGGCGTCTGTGGGTATCCAAAAGGACTTTGATATTTTAATGGAGACATTGAGTAACTTCTTTAAGTCTGTATAGCTTTAAATAAACATTTCCTTTCCCTTTCACAAATCTCTGGTGTTGAGAGACGTCTTTCCTCTGGTGGCAGACAGACAAGCCCAGTAGGTGGTCGGGATGGTCTTAGTATACTTTCCTTGGGCCCCTCTGTTCTGTAGCAGTTTTTGGCATCCCTGGGGGGGCGGCAAATATTGCCCCTCCTTGGACCTCTGTTCTGTAACACTTATACTCCAAGTCTTTTGTTAATGGACTTAATCATATACAACTGGGTGGTAAGTGAAAGCCATTGATTGCCTCCCAATAAGACTGGGAATTCCTTGAGGGTAGTGACTGTGTCTTGTGTTTCTTTATATCTCCCAGACCACTTAACACAATGTCTTATTCTAAGTGCAATATCAATAAATATCTGTTGGCGATTTGGCCAAATAATCAAAACATCAGATTCAATATTCACTGTGAATACACACAAAAGGATAAGAGAAATCCTTGAATTACCCATGAGATTTAGTCTTTGCTTTCTATACTCAGTAAAGCCATGCATGTTAATAAAAGGGCTGGGTTTGGACAAGAAGTACATTTTTTCATTTTAATTTTTAAAATAATTTAAAATTGTATTGACATGCAATACTATAATAGTTTCAGGTATACAACATAGTGATAAGTCTAATACCCATGAGACAAACAAGGAGTGGATTTAAGAAGAATTAGTTGGCAAGGGAAACAGATATTGATAATAGGGAAGGAGTTGGCTTATTAGGGTTTCTTGGCATTTTAAAGGATTGCTCCTGTGCATCCGTAATTATTCATTCCCTGACTTTTCTGTTTTCTCCCTTACATCATGCATCTGTTAATTAAACACTCCATTTTGTTGGAATCTGGAAATGTAGTCTTAAGATGTACTTTTTATCTGTTGACTTAATGATGATTGACAGTTCTAAAACCTTCTTGTCTGGTTCGTGAAAACCAGTCATCTGTGCTATAGCCATTCTGATTAGGTGTGATGTAGGATTGACTGGTGTGGGGATGAACAGACCCCGGCCAGGCATTGATATGCAAAGCCAGCCTTATTCAGGATGGCTGAAATAGCTTCTGTCTGGCAGGAGTATTCCTGCTTAAGAGCAAACAGGCACCTGGGGGATGGGAGTGTCAACGATCTCTTCCACTACCTTTCTTACTTTTCAAGGGAAACACTGGAACAGCAAGCAGACTGAGCATTCCTAAGATTTATCCTCAAGACCAAGAGGCTTCCTTTCCCAGGGAAAATCAAGCTTGTTTTATTTTATTTTTTATCCTCACCCAAGGACATTTTTTTCATTGCTTTTAGAGAGAGAGAAAGGAAGAGAGTGAGAGGAGGAAACACTGATATGAGAGAAAATCATCAATTGATTGCCTTCCATCCGCACCTGGATGGGACCAGGGATCAGGGATCAAACCCACAACCTAGGTATGTGCTCTGACCAGGAATTGAACCCACAACCTTTTGGTTAAGGGACAACACTCCAACTAACTGTGCCACACAGGCCAGGGCCAACCTTTTTATTAAATCGGTCTTTGTGTCTGCATTTGCCTTTCAAGATTTTTTGTGAACTCCATCAGCTTCACTGACAAACTGGGAGATGCCCAAACCTCAATAGAAATTAATCGTGCTACAGTTTGGGGGTAAAAACGTTACTTCGTTTTCTGATTTGTACCACAAACAGTGGCTCCAACCTGTCATTATGACTGAGAACATGTCACGACAAGCTGTTTTATTCTTTAGGAAAGAAGAACAACATCTTGCTTTCCTCCAGCAATGGCTAATTTAGAAAATTTGCAAGCTGACATGCAACTTGATTAAAATGACCTGGAGCCACCAATTCTTTTAAAATGCAACTCAGTGCTCACAATCCCAGCCCTTCCATAGTCCAGTTATCTCCTTCACAGCTTGTTTTTCTGCAGGGGGGAGAGAGATGGGGAGGGAAGATGGGGGAAGAGCTGTATGCTATAATCTACACAGAGATTTAACATTATTTTTAAAATTCTTTCCTCTTCAGCCTTTCTGTCCCCATGGATTTCCTTTATAGCCCCCGGGAGAGGAAAAGCAGTGTGATGTTTCTAAGTGGCTAGTGTGGATTTCATAGTTCTGAGTACAGGACAGGTGCGTGATCCAAATGAAGCATCCATGTTGGAGTTGGAGACTGTTTTGACATTGTGGTTTCACTCCAGCTTCATAGGTTTAGAAAATATGTAGGAATCTGTCCCCGTTTGAAGGAGCTCACTAGGTCTTTGTCAAACCGTGTCTGCATTGAGAGTGATGGGATTTTTCTTCTAGGGAAACTGATGGATAAAACAAAACAGTAACAGTTTGGCCCATTCCAGGACTGAGAGTCATAGAGCTTCACATAAAGGAAACCGAGGCGGTGTTAAGAATCAGAGTGTAGGTTTGCTCTATAAATACACTCAATAAACATCTCTTTTTTCTTTATGGCATCTAGAAGTGAGCACTATTGTTCCTCAGTGAGGGAGGGTGTGATGAAGGAGGTGTTAATGTGGGCTGGCATGAGTGCCCAGAGCTGTACTGCTCACTAGGACGATGTATAATTATTGGGAGACAATATGTAATTACACATTGAATTGTGTGCTGCAAACTGTTACATGTTGGTGTTCTATCTCAGAAAGGGGAGAGCTAATACAGTTGAGATCACATAAATGCAGACCCTCATTTGTCAGGGAATGTACAGTAATGAGAATCATTTCAGAATCCTGTTGCCTTGGCAACCCATTCTAAAATGCTGTAGATAAAGAACAAGCAACACTTATCAATGAAGTCAGCATGTCTTGTGAAGAAAAGCTGCTGAAAACAGGGCATCGAGCATCAGACCAAACTGACTCTTAAGGGAATGGCCTTGTTCAAAATCAGGTCAAGATGTGAAGTGAGGGGTCAGGCATTTAAGGACATGGCCATCATCAATATCCTGCCTGACAGCCTGGCCAAACACACATCCACTGTCGAGCCTAAGGGACATTAATCAACTTAGGCTCTAGCTCTTATTTATGGCAGCTCTCCTAAATGGATCATTTTTATGCGGTCGGACAATAACTGGGATGCCAGAAGGGACCCTCTAGGGTGAGTGAGGGTGGCCCAGCTCCCCTGCTTGGAAGAGGTAGAGCTCCCAGGGAAGCAAGAACATCTGGACACTTCCTCTTTCCCCTGGTCTCTCCTGGCTGACGTAAATACACTATCTGATTTGGAAACTCTGATAGAGTAAACTCCTTTTTAATGCTGAGGAAAATAAGGTGAGAAAGGTTAAGTAACTTGTTTATGTTGTATCTTAAAGGCAAGTCAGGACCAAGACCAGGACTTGATTTATTCTCCCTGCCAGTCGAAGTGGATTCCTCAGAAATCCCCTGACACCCTACCTGACCTTAGGACCTGCACGTTTTTTCCTTTTTGACTCAGCACAAGCCCTGACAAGGGCTTGCACTGTGGCCCTGGGTTCAGATACTGCCTGAGCTGTGCACATGGAACTCTGAATCCAGAACTAGGCTCCTGGTGGATCGGGTGTGGTGGGGGCAGCTGACTTTTGTATGACCCTGGGCTGAGGGAGGTGAGGCTTCTCTAGTGTCCACACCTGGGCCAGGTGCCGCCCCTGGTTTGTGGGGAAGAAAGACTGACAAATCTATCTGGGCATAATAGTTATTCTAAGAATATCAATAAGGGGATTTCGAGGTCGCATTTTAAAAGTTTCTTTTTATAACAGTAAATCTTACTCAGATTTTGAAAAAATCTATTTTAACTATGTTTTTTTAAATTATATACCATCAAGTTCAGGCTGACTACATTCAGACCAAAACAATAACCCAGGCATCTTCCAGATACAAAACTTCAATTATTGTTTACATTAGCATCAATCCTGGATTGAAAGAATGAAGCAGCTCTAATCTGCATGCTGTTAAAGGCCATCTATAAAAAAACACTCAGAGAAAAGATGAGAACATGAATTGCCTACTGTGGCATATGTTTAATTCCTGGGCTCTTACACAGAGAAAAACTCTTATTAAAAGCCCCTTTGCCCTTGTTAACAGACTGGGGGGCTGCATCTTCCCCCTATTTTCCTTCATAAGCAACAGTTCTTTCCTTTCTCCCTCCCTCCCTCCCTTCCCTCTTTTCTCCCTTCCCTATTTATTGAGCCCTTACTATTTATCAAACACAGCTCTGGGTACTGGGATATGAAGATGGCTGAGGTATAGATTCTGCCCATGTGAGGCTCCCCTCCCGGTCGGAAATAGACACAAGGTTTCGATGACCATTCTCCAAAGTCTTAGGCACAGAGAGAAAAGAAATGGGATCAGCCCTGGCCAGATGGCTCAGTTGGTTGGAGCGTTGTCCCATTTAAAAGGAGGCTTTGGGTTTGATCCCAGAGCAGGGCACATACTTAAGTTCTGGTTTTCATCTCCAATTGCGGTGCATATGAGAAGCAACCAATCTGTGTTCTCTTTCTTTCCCTCTCTCTAAAAATCAATGAACATGTCCTTGGGTGAGGTTAAAAAGAAGAAATGGAATCAAGGTCTTAAAAGGACTCAGAGAGCAAGCTGACCTTGCAACTGGGCCCCAGAGGTGTATAGGAATTTGCCAATTAGTGAAAGAGGATTTGTGTGTATGTGTGAGCACTTTCTAGGCACAAGGAATGGCATGGTTAAGGACACAATGATAAAGAAATCGAATGGTTTAGGGAATATATCTGGTTGCTGGATGTGGCAGAGACAGCCCACCAAAATTTAAGCTGTCCCTTTAATACCATGGACTGGCTGCCCAGCCAGGAACTACATTTCCCAAGCTCCTGTGACTCTAGGTAGGATCACATGATTAATTATCACTAATGGTTAAAACTGTCAAGAGGCAAGCCTGCTTCTTTGTTCCATCTCACCTTTCTGCTTACTTGGATTCAGAGGATTCAAAGTCCTAGGCAACAGAAAAGCCACAGAATGGCAGTAACCTGGGCCCTGAATCCCCGTGTGGAAGGGCACCCACTAACACCTGGATTGTACTAATAGTACCCTGTGAGTAAGGGGTAAACTTTGATTGAGGAAGCCACTGAAATTTTGGGGTTTCTTTGTCATAGCAGCTGCATCGCCCTAACAAACCCAGTAGATGTAACAGAGCAGCACCTTAAGTGTTCAATGAAAATATTTTGCAGTCAACTAAATTTAGGAAACATTGAATTAAACAGGTTTCATGACTGCAGGATGGTACAGACTTTTAATATGCTGAAGTGTATTATGAATCTCTAAGAGAGATTTAGCAAAGTGTGTTTTCTTAATGTTTTTGGCCATGTAACACTTCTGAATACTTGGTGAATATTGTAGTTCTGTAGAAGTCAGAGAAAAGCCAGCCCACAACAGAGGCAGGTGTTGAGTATCAGAAATGAAGTGGGAAAGGGAGGGGGCCGGAGTAGGCTGCTTTCTCCTGCCCCACCCCTCCTCCATTCTCCAGCTACTTTGTCTTCACTCAGTCCTCGAATGAATCGTGATTTGTATTGTGCTTCTGGCCTTTGCACTCACATCTCTGCCTGGATTGTTCTCATCTATTCTACTCCTCCCCCCCTGCTAAGCCCCAGATTTCTCTGTGAACTGTTTCTCTTTTTCCTTCAATTCAGAACAAATCCATCCCCCCCTGGCCTTCATAGCACATCACTCCCATGTCTGTTTTTAACTCCTTTTCTCCGTCTTACACCATGGGGACTGGCTCATGCATCCGTCTCCCTCCGCAGAAGTAAGGTCTTTAAAGGAAAGTGCATGACTCATTTTTTAAAAACTTTGTATTAAAGTGTAATATACTTACAGAAAAACAAAGTGTACATGGAATGCATATCTTCCTCGATGGATTTTCACAAACACTCCTGTTTCGCCCACATTTAAATCAAGAAGCAGCATAACCAGCTTCCCAGAGCCCCACTCATGCTCCATTTCAGGCTCTGCCCTCACGAAGACAACAGCCAACCCGACTTTTCCTGCCACAGATGGATTGTGCCTGCTTTTGTAATTTACTCATAGAATTAGGCAGTATGTGCATCCTGTTGCAAACAGAGCGTCATTGATTTAGTCTTTTTACTGTTTAGGGGTATTTAGGTAGTTTCCAGTTTTATGGTGTTACAAATAGCACTGCTGTGAATGTTTTAGCTCAGGTCCATTGGTAAATATACATATTTCTTTTTTAAAAAGAAATTAAAAATATGTTTATTGAGAGAGAGAGAGAAAAACATCAATGTGAACAGAAACATCAATTGGTCACCTCCCATATGCACCCTGACCAGAGATTGAACCCACAACCTAGGTATGTGCCCTGACTGGGAAGTGAACCCCAACCTTTTGGTGTATGGGATGACATCGTAACCAACTGAGACTCTGGCCAGGGCTATACATGCATTTCTGATGGGTATATACATAAGAGTGACATTTCTGGGTCATAAGGTATGTTCAGTTTTAGAGGATACTTTCTAATGGTTTCCAAAGTAATTGCACCAATTATGCTGTCTTTAGCAGTGTAGAGAATGCCAGTTGCTCTGCTTTCTCATAAACACTTGCTAATTTCTTGCTTTTTGTTTTTGTCACGTGGTTATGTATAGTGGTATCACCTGGTAGTTTTAGTTAGTGTTTGTTTTCCTTATGACCAAAGAACAGCTTTGCTATGTTTATTGTCCATTAAAATATCATCTTTTGTGAAGTGTCTGCTGAATTAATTGTTCTATTGGGTTTTCTGTATTTTTCTTATTGTTTTATAACTGTTCTTTACATTCTCTGATGTGGACTCACTTAAAAAATTTCTCTGCAGCCCTAAGCACCATCTGTTTCCACATTCAGTAAAGTTTTGCTGCGTAAACTAGGACAAAAAAGATGCTGTCAGTTCTTAAGCCTCCCTTCCTCACTGCCGCAGCCTCCTGAACAATTAAAGAGGGAGTATTTATGAAGGGCAAATTGGGATAAGGCTAAGAAAAACCTTAAGGTCTAGTGTGGCCTTGCCCTGCTGACTGTATGTCCATAGGCAGCTGGTGACGGAATGCTCTTGCCAAGCAGTGACTTTTGGGCCGTTCAGCCATAGACACTGCTCTGGTGGTGGGGATTCCTTCCTTCCTTCATTTAACAAATATTTACTGAGCACCTCCAGGCACTTGAATATCAGTGAATAAAACAAAGATCCCTGTCCTCATCAAACTTAAGTTCCAGTGGGAGAGATAGACGATCAGTGCTAAACCTAACAAATTTTTCAGTTGCTTAGTGTGTTAGAAGGTGCTTAGTGGTATGTAAAGAGGGGAAGTAGAGCAAGTCGAGATGAATCAGGAGTGTTTAGGGGGCAGCTGGCAACAGTATGAGGTGAGCTTGAGCAGAGGTGCAGGGCGGTGAGGCAGGCAGCTATCCGGTTATCTGAGGAGCATCCACAGAGGAAAGAGCTAGTGCAAAGGCCCCTAGTGAGGGTCTGGCTGGCATGTTCAGGGCACAGCAAGGACAGGAAGTCACAGAGGTCACAGGAGCCAAATCATCGCAGAATCTGGAGGCTGTCTTAAGGTGTTGCTTTGACACTGCATCAGATGGGCCGTTGGAGGACCTGAGCAGAGGAGTCACATGATCTGACTGAAGTATACAGCTCCAGCTGCTGTGTTGGGAATAGATTGAAGGGAGCAAGGACAGAAGCATGGAAGCCCAGAGGGAGGGAGGTCTTTAATGACCCAAATGAGAGGTGCTGGTGGTTGGGACCAGGGTGGTTGCTGTGGAGGTGGGAAGAGGTGGTGATATACTGGATTCACCATGCAGGTAGAACAGGGTTTCCCGATGGAGGGGATGTGGGGTGTGATTGAAGGTAGAAGTCAAATATGGGTTGGCTTCTGTGAGACTGCCTGGGTTGGGTCCATGCTCATGATGACTGCTCCTTTCCCGCCAGGCCTGGTGTCTTCCTCTCATTCTCATCTGGCATCCAGTCCTGTCTCAGCCCCAACCCAGTCCAGGTGGCCCTCACCTGGAGGCCACTTCTTTTCTTCTTTTCAATCCATCGTTATGACACAAACCCTCTTTCCAGCTCCCCTAGGGGCTTCACTAACAGCTTACTTTGAAGGCAAAAAGATATTTCTTTTCTTGCATTCCCACTAAAGCATTCCTATTTCTCCCCAAGGCCGTATGAATTCCTCTGACTGAAGAAGAAGAATCATCGTAAGTAAGAAAAGCACAATTGATTAATATTTCAAAGTAACTTGTTACTTAGGTTACTTGCTATTTGTGTATTTCTTTCTGCTTAGAATTAGGGACACTTCTAGTGTTAGGGCTGAAAGAAAACCAAGAAATTTTGTAATGGAGGGCTTCCCTTTTATGAGATAACTGAGGCCCAGGGTGGTAAACTGAGGACTGAGAAACTGAGGCTCAGGAAGATAAATTTGAGGTCCAGGGAGGTAAACCAATCTATAGGTCAATTTGTTTAGTAAACAGACTGCAGATTTTACACTACCAGAGAAATGATACTCTATGACAGCTGTTAAAAACAAGACAACAAGCCCCAAATAGAGTTGCGTGTGTTAAGACCCATCACCAAATAGAGACTTAATTAATTACAGTTTCAGCTCTTTCAGAAATAGAATTTTAAACCAGTCAGGAGTTGTCTGACCAGTATAGTCAGGTCATTTGCCTCACGGACCCTGCTGTCCTGTAAAGAACAATACCTTTGCCATAACCAACCTGGTTTTTTCTTTGTGCCTTAAGTAACTTCTTTGTTCCTATTCTCTTCTGCCTATAAAAGTCTTTCATTTTGTACCACTCCTCAGAGTTCCTTTCTATCTGCTAAGTTGGATGCTACCTGATTTGCATCAGTGTTGCTCAAACTGTTAACATTTTAAAAATTTATTTAATTATTTTTCAAGTACAGTTTTCCGTCTATTTTTGACACACCTGTTTATCTTTTAAAACAACAAACCAGGGGTTACCTAGTGTGTGAAGTTTCTGGGCCTCTCATCTAGGCTTTATGCTCCCTTTGGTCTTTTTTCTGCCTTCAGATAGGCTCTGCAGCTGAGGTCTCTGCATTGTGGTAGTTGATCTGGTATATGACATAGTTACCTTGATAGCAGGTGTGTTGCTAAAAGATCCTCTTTGGGTCCTTTGTGGTAAGCTGACCTTTTGACAAGGTCTTGGCGGGCTGTGTGCCTTTGGGAAGGGCAGCCAGCTGTCTTTTGCTGGGACCCCAAACCCAGCAGTATGGCAGGCTCCTTCAAGCCTGCTGGAGGCAGATGGCTCCCCAGGCCCACCCCTCCACAGTGCAGAATGTAGCCACTATTTGGGCTATTTGGTGCATTCTTTCTGTCAGCCTTGGGCCTCCCTTACAATAGCATCAGTGTATTTCCCTGGCTTGGATGGTGTTTGAATTAACTTAAACATAGGCAGAGCCGCTGGTTAGTGAAATGGAAAGTTTAGGCTGGGGATGTTGCCTGACACTGCATAATTTGTGGCTACCTCTAGTGGTAGGAATCCAAGCTTAGGCCCCATTTTCCTGAATCAGAGCTTGCTGCTTGTGTCCTTGGAATAAGGTGAGTCAAGAAGGCAAGTCATGGTTGGTTGAGTACTTGCTGACTGCATTATAAGAACTTACAAATGTAAACCACAGTCAATATTAAAATTTACACACTCATAGTGTTACAGAACAGAGCCAAGGTGGGTGTACAATATACTGTTACTGAAAGGGTTCTCTATGCCTGTCGTCAGAGAAAAGGCATCTTTCAATGCCAGAGATTTGTGAAAAGGAAAGAAATTATTATTTACTTAAAACTTATACAGACTAAAGTTTTTTAGAACACTCACAAATGCACACAGTCCTTCCTTCTCCCTCTGCCCTGTATCTCGGGAGAGAAATGGAAGTCTGTGATCCAGGTTCCCGGCACCATCAGCTGTGTCACCTCCATGATGTCCAGTTAATCCAAAGCCATGTGGCACCTTCTCATGGCCCACCAGCAAGAGTCCTTTCACCCCTTTTCATCTGGTAAAGTCTCTTCTGCTTCCTAAGCCACGTGACAAAAGGGAGCACCCCAAAGCTACATCATCCTTGCTCTCGCTGAAGCTGCAGGAGTCCCCACTCTGCCAAAGCTGCATAATTCTCCCCTCGAATGGCTGCCGTGTCTGGGTTTAAATCTCCGTGCCAACCTTCCTCTGCAGCCCCATTTCCAACTCCTCCTACAATCACTTACACCTGCCAGCATTCCTGAATCCTTCCAGCTTTACTGGGCTGCCATCATAAGTCTCCGCAGGTGTGGCCCCATTGCATGGAGCCAATCATCTCCAATCTCTCATGCAGGCCCAGTAACTGGGCGAGTTGCCAACTAGTTACATCCTGGGGTGGAGTCACTTCCATCCCCTTGGCTCAAAGCGTGGCCACAGGTATTTAACATATCTACGAAACCAGTTAAATGTTGTAGATATGTTAAATGACCATGCCAGAGCTGTTGCTATGCAAAGCAGCTCTCAGTAGCCCTGCTCCATGTGTCCCTTCCCTCAACTCAAACCTGTAGGGGGTAGGGGTGAAGACATCCTGTATATTTTTCTAATATTTTCTGGACCCCATTACAAACCCCTATTTGGAGTCCCCCTCTTGGCTGCACCCTGTTACAATAGGGGTGGGGAGCAAACAAAAATGCAGATGGGGCACTGAAGCTCAGAAGAGTGAAGTGAGATGGGTCTCAGGCAGTGAGAGGGTGAGAGGCAGAGCTGGTGTTCACACTGAAGGCTCCCTTGACCCCACATCCCATCCTTTCCCCACCTTCACTTCCTGCGGGGACCCTGAGAGCTTCCTAATAAGTGGTGTGTTTTATATAAATCTCTGTTTCCAAGCCAGTCACCAAGGCTGTTCTCTGCCCCTGGGGTGTCAGTTACTGGCTCAGCCTTCTGCAGCTGCAGCCCCTGGTCTGCAGAGATTCCTAACACCAGTTCTATTTGTCCTTTTCTGGGGTGCTGATGACCATCATGGAATCCCCCTCTCTAGGCGCAGAGGTAATGTGACTAATCCCTCCGATGCTCCTTTTTTCCTGGTTCTGTCCTATTGTGGAACAGGACAGCTGGCGTAATGGGGCTGGGGAGGCACCAGGAGCTGAGCAGCTGCTCTGAAACCTGCTCCGTGTTGTGCCCTGCCACCTGGGGAGCACGGCTGCCCAGGGTCCAATTTCCTCATTTGCCTGATTCCAAAATTCTGTGCTTCTCTTTATAAAAGTCATCTAGCAAACCAAACAATAAAGCTAAAAATACCTTTCTGAACAAAAATACCCTCAATATCCACATCCAAAGGCCTTTGTGGCCTGGGCAATAGCATTTATGAACGTGATTATGAGATGCTAATACTGTGGCTGCTAAAAGTCAGTCAGAAATATTGAAGCAGTGCATTCTGGTAGACTTTAATCCCTAAAAGTCCTCTAAGCAATATTTCTAATATATATTTTGTCAAAGATTTGATGTTCTCTGCTTAGATATTTCTAAGAAGCTCTCTCTCCAAACACTTCTTTGAAAATGCATTAGATAACACAGTCCCTTCAATTCCGTATCTTCTTTCCTGTCTTAACTGAAAAAGCCAGTTCACATTATTAATGACAAGCCATTTTGCAGAGTGCCCAGGTTAATAGAAGAGATAACTGGCAAAATATAAATGTGTAATACTAACACACTGAAGATAAAACAGAAGCCTAATGCTGAATGCATAATGGGGAGAATGGAAGAAAAAGTTCCTAGCTGGTACAGAATTTCTGCCAAATGAACACCAGCTGGTCCATTTGTTCTTAACTTGCTGCTTTCTTGCCTTTTTGTCAATTCAACTATCCTTTTTGAATCCAGGTCCTAGATTTCAGAGTTAAAAAACACACTGTCCGTTTTCTCAGGTACCTGGTGCAGTCTCCTGTTTCAACACTTTGCCCTGAGTCTAGTATTGCAGGTGCCTTCTCCTGTCTATCCTATACCAGCCCAAGCCATGGGGAGGGAGCAGGGACTTAAATTAAATTCAGAGCACAGTGGATTCCAACCCCAGTTCACCACTCTCTAGTTGTATACCTTGGTCTCTCTTACTGTGAAATGAGTTACCATAGGTAAAGTCCATTGCAGTCTAGTGAGTGTTCTGAAAAGTTAATGATTATCCTTAATATTTGTGATTTGTTTTCCATTATACAGTCTCTGTCTGGAAGCAGAGGACAGGACTGGAGGACCTCTTGCATGTACCTGGTTGAAGAATCATGTATTTACTTGATAGTCCTCCAGTTCAGCATCAGAAAGAATGTGGTAGTTAGCTGTTCTCTGTGCCCATTGAATGTTAAGAGGGAAGACACTTACATGGTAGCAGAGGCCACTGGTGCGCTATGGTTCGAATGTGTGTGTTCTCCCCAAATCCATATGTTGAAATTTTAACCCCAATGTGATGGTATTTGGAGGTGGGGCATTTGGGAGGTGCTTACATCATGAGGTGGAGCCTCACGCATGGGATTTGTATTCTTCGAGTTGCCAGAGAGCTCTGTCCCACCTTCTGCCATATGAGGACACAGTGGGAGTTCTGAAGTCTGCAACCCAGAAAAGGGTCTTCACCAAACACCAAATTTGCTGGCAGCATGACCTTGGACTTCCCAGCCTCCGGGACTGTGAGAAATAAATGTTTGTTGTTTATAAGCCCCCCAGCCTATGGTATTTTGTTATAGCAGCCTGAATGGACTAAGACAGGGTAGATTCCTGAACCTCAAGAGCATCTCCTTCAGTGGCAGGTGTGAGGCAGAGCCTGGAACCAGCAGCCCTCATGTAAATGGCAGGGAAGCCAAGAGCTACCTTAAGTGATCCTTAGAATCCTTTTCACCACAAGAAGTCTGGGCTCTCACTGCAAAGTTTAATGAGTTAGTCACATTTTATAAATATTAAATGAATTTAATTCCTCAAGTTTCATTAAAAAAGAGAGCTTATCCTTGAGGATTATGAGAAAACGAAAAGCAGAATTGAGCTGGATAAACTGCCTTGAAAAGCTGTGACTTTGCAAACTGATGTGCATTTGTGCTTTTCAGCTGCGTGACCTTGGGCAGGTGACCTCGTCTCCTTACACCTCAGTTTCTGCATCTATAAAATGGGGGAAGTGCCAACTTCTTCTCTGGAGGGTTGTAATGAGAACTGATGAGGCAATACATAAAATGCATTTAACACACTGCCTTGAATAGAGAAAGTACTTAATGAATGCTAATAATTATTATATTTAATTTTTTAAAAGTTAATACCTCATTTAATTACAATTCTAAGACAAAAAGATTGCAAAAATGCCTTAGCATGAATGTTCATTGAGAAAGAATTTTGGTCTTTTGTTTCTCAATTAACCCTCCATCATTTAAACAATAAACATGTGGTGAGGTGGCAGGCACCCATTCACATTTCTCAGAGCACTTTTGAATGGGTAGTTCCTGAAGCTGTCTCTGGGAGAAAACTTCTCCTGTGTCTGTCTAAACAACCTGAAGTATCTGGAAAAACAAAGAAGGCTGGATTGACCTGAGCTGATTTCTTTGTAACAGAATTCAAGTATTTCCTCCTTCCACTAGCCAAATTTTGGGCAGATATAGTCTCATGAAATTTGATCGAGTTTGATTCTGGATAATTCAATCTCTGAGGATAAACAATCTGGAATGTTTTGTTGAACACTGTGAAAGATTTCCGGGCAGGAAATGGTAGCCTGAAGAGCCAGAGAAGGAATGAATGTAGCTTTTTAGTTTCCGGTGACTTTAATTAGCACACAGCAACACACTGACTGCTGACCCCTGACACCCACCCTCTCGCTCACACAGTAAGTTTCAGCCATTCTACTCTCTGTCTGGAAGAATCACTGGGTAAAGTCTCAGGGATTAGAGGAGCCCACCTCCTCATTCTATAGATGATGAAACTGAGATTTAATGAGTTTGCATGACCAGCATCTGTTATTCTTTGATATTTCCCTCTTGCTTCCAATACAGTGCTCCATTTGCTTTGAGCAAGAACTATTAAGGGAATTTCCAACCATTTTCCAGTTTCCATGTTATTCACAATAAAACAGTTGTCTTTATTAAAAATGTGAAAGTGTCAACTCTTTAGATCTGGGTGAACCTATTTGTTTCCATGAGAGATGGTGGGGAGGAGACAGGGTATCTGTCATCACGGGTTTGGGATGGGAGGGTGGGGGGTGGTGCCAATGCACAGGGTGAGGAAGACCTTCCCTGCCACCTGGTGGTCACCTGGAGCCCCAAAGTGTCAGTACTCTAGAGCATTGGTCTGTCCAGCTTCTTCAGCTGTTTGCTTGAGGTACTTTATCTGTGCAATCAGCACTGATCCAGTAGAGCTTTTGTTGTTGCTTTTCTTTCCAGTGGATTTCACTTTCTTTAGCTCCAGGAAAGGGAAAGTTGTTAAAAGCTAGCAAAATTCTATGTTCTGAAAAAATATCTGCAGGCAGGAATAGGTCAGGATCTTATGGTAAAATGTTTGAGAGCCTTGCAAGATCATTGTCTCCTCTTGTTGTAGCATCTCTCTACATAAGCAGAGATTTATGGAGAAGTCAGGCTCGAAGCTGGCACCTGTCATGGTTATCAACTGGTCAATTGTCGAAGTTAGGACAGATGAAGATTCGTTTATTATCTCACTTATCGCCCTTGTCTGTAGTCCAAATGAGTTCTCACATCACATTCTGACAGTCTCAGATTCAATATCATCAGTTGAAATACTAATGATACTTCTCAGCACAAAAAATGACTTTCAAGGCATGCATTATGGAAAGGATTATAATAAATTAAATGCCTAAACTGGCAGAGTGCAAACAATTTTGACTCAGATATAAATGTTTGCACTGGCTGTTTAAACATTTAATTTGTTAGAATGGAAGTACCACTACTGAATAA
Source organism: Sturnira hondurensis (assembly GCF_014824575.4). NCBI lineage: Eukaryota > Metazoa > Chordata > Mammalia > Chiroptera > Phyllostomidae > Sturnira > Sturnira hondurensis. Next base: position 3,981,395 of record NW_028073705.1, read on the forward strand.
GCATGTTAATTAAACCTGGGTTTCAGCGATGTGAGTCATCTCACGTACACAGAGTGTGACAAACTTGGACAGCACGAGCCAATGCGTGTTGATTTCCTGTTCTCCAAATGAACACTTTGCATCTTTAGACCCTGAAGACATTAGTGATTTTTAATAAACGGTTCTGTCTTTCTGAGGTGACTTAGATGATGCTGTAAAATGTTGTTAGTCTGGGAAGTAACTTTGCTCTTAAGCTTCAGGGAAGTTATCACCATAGATAATTGATTAAAGTGGTTACATGCTCTGTGATTTTACCTTAAAAATATAAAAATGTAAAGAATATGAGATACCTTCTCAAGACCAGCCTATCAAAACAAAGAATCTTCATCATTATTATATTAGCATCCTCACCATCAACATCATGACCATCACTATCTTCACTATCAACATCATCACATTTTTTAAACTAGTGGAATATCCCAGCCTGATCCTCTTGTCTGGTCCTGCTTATTCCACAGAGTAACATAATGCTGGTTAAGGTACTTAAGGTCCTTGTCTTCCCTAAGCTTCAGATTCCTCATTTGTAAAACGAGGGTGTTTTTATTAGTTGGGGGAAGCTACTCAAGTATGGCGAAGAGGCCTCCAAATAAGATAGTTCATTTTTTTTTTCTTAGAAAAAACCCAGCTGTTCCTGACTGGCTGAGGAGCTCTTGATTCCTTACCTAAAGTGCTTGGTGGACTCCCCACTGCCTGCAGGACTGAATCCAAGGTCTTTTGCAGTCTGACGCTAACCCCCACTTCTGACTTAGTCTCTTGTCCTTCTGCTTCCACCTGTGTTTTTGCTATGCTGTCTCCTCTGTCTAGAATGCCCTTTTCATCTTCATCTATTGACATTCTATTCATTCTTCATGGCCCATCTCAAATGCTGCCTCCTTCAGGAATCCTTATAACTTGTCTCCTCCTGCTATCCTGCTAGAGTATTCATTATTTCTTCCTCTGCCTTCTGATGTTTTTGCCTTTTATAGCATCCAATTCTGTTTGCCTTATAATTAAGTTAGTTATTTATACAAATAGGCTTTATGGTCCGGGAAGCAACACACTGCATATTATTGATCTTTCTCAACTTCTTTCTCCTTCCAAGCCTTGCCCAACATCCAGCATTGTTCCTTGCCCAATAAATATATGTTTAATTGAATGAAGTAAAAGTTGTCATAGATAGAAAAACCCAGTTATCAAAATAGCAACCATTTACTAACTCAAGGGGCCAATTAGGCAGCAGGCTATTCATTGGAAAATTCCAGATGTGGATCAAAACAGTTCCAATTAGATTTACATCTGTGCTAGAACAAGAACAGCCTACAGAAATACTTGTTGGACCATCCATCCACGTGGAATAGTGTTCCACTCATGTTTATTAGAAAGAACACTCTTCCTGGCACTGCCATGATTTTCCTTAAAACCTTTGTCCATGAGCTATATAAAAATAATTTAACTTGTATATGTGTATGAATGCTGTATAACATAGAGTTGAAGTCTATCTCTGTGGAATTTCTATCTCCATTCTATCTCAAGGCCAGGTTAGAATCTAAGAATTAATTGCCTGAGGGAGTTTCATTTCAAATAGAAACTTGGCTCGAGGGATCAATTGCAGGGAGCTCAGAGCTTTCAGCCCTGCCATGGGTTTGCTGTGCAGTTGGGAAAACTCATCTCCTTACTTCAGACCTCAATCTTCTCATTTGTAAATGGAACTTCTACAGCTTCTTCCTTCTCATAGGGCTGTTTGCATAGATGATGGCAGCTCATTAGTGAACCTCTTTGAAAAGATCATATGGAATCCTGTTGGGTACAGTTGGGAGGCTAACCTCCAGGCTTATGAAAGTGGATATTAAAACCATGCATCTGCTTGTTCCAGTCACTGGGTACACACGAACAGTCCCTTAATTGTATTTACAACACTGCAGGGTTTTTTTGAAGAAAGAAATTCAATTTGTTTTTTCAAATTTTACAAATACAACTATGAGTTAATCCACTTGGATGAATTCCAAATTATAATTTGGATAATGTCAGGATGGCATTAAACTTGTAACAGAGAGCAAGGGTGGGGAAAAGAGAAAGCAGGAGGGAGAGATTCAGACAGATCTAACTTTCTGCCTGGCTCTTTATTTTTCCCCCTCTTTGCCCTTCAGTCCTGCAGCATGTGTAAATCTTTCTGCTCCTCTTGGTTTAAATGAATCTGGCCAGGTGGCATTAATGCTTGTAAAAGTAAATGGAAACTGCAAGGATGATAGCAGAGTCTGTCACCTAGTTTAGGATTTTTCAGTTCTTTGTGACTGACATTTTACAGCTCACCTGTGATTGGAACTTAACCTTGCTCAAAGTGGTGAAGCTGAAGATGTCTGAACATGATGCCCTCACCTTCCCTTCCTGACCACGTTTTCCCACTTGGTTCATTTATTCCAGCAAGGGCTTGTGCCAGGTCCCACTCTTGGACCTTCCAGTGTAGAGTGAAGACACAGATATAAATGAACAAGGCTCCGCTTTTAAGGAATCCTCTTATAAACTGGGTGGGCTTCAGTTTTTCAGGGGACAAGGCTTAGCCCAAGAATCAACATGTAATGGTGCAGTTTTAAGAGTGGGATGAGTTTGGGGGAGGGCAAAGGATTTGGGGGGTATCTTAGAAGTCATGCCCTAAGGCTTATGTTGCCTGTTAATAAGACAGGACCTGATTGTACAATAAGAAAGAATTTTGTCATGTTCATATGATGACTAGGAAAGCCTTTGGGATGAGGTTAAATAATCTCTTCCTCAACACACATGTGTGCATGTGTGTGCACACATGCAGAGGAGGTGAGGACCAACAATCCTTTTACACTTGTCTTAGTCAGGGGCCATTTGATCCAGCTGGCTTAGGCAAAAAAGAAAATTTGACTTGCACTCCAGGAGCTGAGACAGTGGCGAGGCTCCCAGGAGGCTGAATCCAGGAACTGAAGAGCAATGAGGAGCCATGGCAGCCTCTGTGGAGCCTCACGACTCTGCTTCCCTTGTCAAGCTCAATTCACTTTCTCTCCTTGACTGACTGGCTTTCTCAAGTCACACAAGCACCAAGCATAGCTTTCCTGATCTGCCAGGAATCCCAAGGTCCTAGTGCCAGATTCCCCAAATAAGTGACTCTGATTGACCATTAGATTGACATACAGATAGCAATCTGGCCAACTTGTTCCAATCATGTGACCACTTTTAGACTAATCTTGTTCGGCTGGGATTTCAGCAGGAGGATGGGGAAGCAGATTCTTGGAAAGAGAATGTATAGAGGCTAGAGAAAAGGGCATCTCTGATGCAACATTTAAGTCCTGACCATTTATTAAGTAATTCTACAGATCTTCCAGGTTCTTTGCTTTTATATATCTCTCTCTAACTTTAACCATAGTACTGAGTGTTGGTCCAGGAAAAAAATATTTCACTTTACTTCTTAATAACACCATAGTTTAACTAATGGCTTAACAAATAGGGACTGATGTAAGAAATGTATGTTTCTCTCCTGGAGCTTAAAATTACATGGAAAAGACAGACCAAAAAAAAAATCCAAAACAAGTAAATCAAATAATTACACGTTATATTAAGAGAGAAAACAAAATGTTGAGTTAGAAAAGACAGGCTAGGGAGGAGAGGATTTATCTTAGTTGCACTTGTAGAAGGGCTGCTCTGGGAGCTGACTGCTTAGTGGAGTTTGAAGGAGGCAATCATAAAAAAGTTGGTGGGGAGGATGCACTAAAATGTATCTCAGAGAGAGGACAGTATGCACCCAAAGATGTAAATCCTTGAGGAGAAATAGAACTTAATTTGCTTTTTATTCCCAACACTTTGCATGTTCCAACTTTCCTATGTGTTGGATAATTGAGAATTGGAAGGTCTTCTTTGGCACACTCTATTAAGCTCTATTGCAAAGAATTAAATTATAGCAGATGTACTCATACATTGCCTTGCTTAATTCAACCAACACTCAAGATTACAGAATTACATTACCGTAAAATAATCTGGCCATTTGCTTGGAGATAATTATGTATATAACATTTAGTATTCTTGGGTCTTGAGATTGGGTAGATATGGGCTGGGCCTTGTCTTTGTGATTCATGAGTTGTATAACTTTGGCCTAGTTACACAATTGCTCTGCATGTCTTTGGTTTCTTCATTGTCACATCTCAGTCTTCATCTCTGGCTCACAGAAATTTTTTAATGATAATTAGTTTATATCAAATGAGAAAATACATGTAAATTGAGTAACATAGTGTCTGATAATCACTATACATTAAAAGCAATAAAAATTGTTCACATCTTTCATGAATATAAATCAAATTCTAACAAACTTCTCCCTTTAACTGATCCTTGGGGAGTTCAACATATAAAAAATTGTATAGTGAATACTTTGGAACACAATAAGGAGTGGATCAAACATAGGAAGCTACTTTTCTTTCTCTCCAGTTCCCTCAATGCAGAGAAAGGAGATTAACACCAGAAATTGAAGGGAATTCCTCAAATGGATGGGATTAGAAAGATCCCAGAAAACCACGGTCCAAAACACACCTAGAAGAAAAGAACTGTAGAATAAGAGAGACTCTGAACTCAGCTTCAGCAAATACCATGAACAGGAAGAGGGTTCTGGGGCGATTGTTATTAATCGGATTGAAAACTGTGTTCACACCATAAGAGTCAGTGCAACTCTCACTAACCTCTTGCCCAGCCAGGTTGTCTAAAAAACCTTTCAGGTGACTGGAGGGATTGAGAATGAAATAACCAGGATGACATCAAGCAAGTTCCACGCCCTGGCTGGTGTGGCTCAGTGGACTGAGTGTAGGCCTGCCAACAAAAGGGTCTCATAAAATTTCCAGTCAGGGCACATACCTGGGCTGCAGGACAGGTTAGGTCCCCAGCAGGGGGCATGTGGGAGGCAACCACACATTGATGTTTCTCTCCCTCTTTTTCTCCCTCCCTTCCCCTGTCTAAAATTAATAAATACAATGTTTAAAAAAATTGTTCCAGACTTTGTGGGAGATACAAACAGGAGAGAAGGCAAGACCTTTCTCCTGAGAAGGAAATTGTAGTTCTTTATGGCTGGAGTACGATTCTCCTTACGTTGGCATTTGGGGGATGTCTTCAGCCCACCTGCCTGCTCCAGGCCTAGGTGTTTCTGCCGGGATGTACCTGTCACTGAGAACCCTTTCAAGGCAAGGTCTTCTGAGAAAACCAAACGTAACTGCGGAAGAAACACTGCCAGCTGCCTACACTGATCATGGTCTGAAAGGACAACCCATGAGTATCAGACGTTGGGGAAAACCCAACAGCATAAGAGAGAAGAAGCAAGATGAACAAAACTGCTCATCTTCGAGGAATAAAGGACAATTCAGGAAAGAGAAGTGAAGTTAAAAAACAAAACAAAACTGGGAAGCAACTATACTCACTGAAACACTAACAAAAACAGGCTGCTCCAAAACACAAAAACTCAGAGAGCAAAGTTATAGTACAAAATTAAAAATATTAAATAGGAAATTCAATAAAGGGACTGAGCAATAAAATAAGTCCAATTAGTGATTTGCAAGCTAAAGCCCAGGAAATCAATAAAAATTCAGCACAAAAATACATGGAGATGGAAAATGCAAAGAAAAATTAAAAGACAAAAACGATCAATACCAGAAGGTCCAAAACCCCAAATGAATAGGAATTGCAGTGTGAGGGAACAAAGGAAGGAAGGAAATAACTGAGGAAATATTTCTTCAAGTTAAAGAGAGACAGGAATCATCTATTTCAAAGGAGCCACTGAAAGCCGGTAGAACTAATGTTAAAAGATTCACACCAGGAAATCCCAGTAAAATGAATAGGTTCCAAGGATTAATAAACAAAAAAATCTGAAAGCTTCCAGAGAGAAAAGAAAACTTATTCTATGACAGTAGATAAGTAAATATGGTTTTGCCTCTGGTTTGCATTTCTTTATCCTTTTTCCAGTAAGGGTACCCATTTTTCTTTTTTTTAAAGGAGAGTTTTTTCTTTCTCCATGTCATTAGATGGAACTATAAATTATAGGGCCACCCCCCCCCCCCCCCCCCCCGGGCCACAGGGACAGGCCCAGGACCCAGACCAATCAGAGAATTCCCTGACCAATCAGAGAGTCCTCCTCTATGGCTAGAGTGATTAGCTCAGGGTGGGCAGGGACTCCAGAGGGCTCACTCACAGTCCCTTCCAGGATTTTCTGCATGCGTTAATGGGCCATGTGGCTAAAGGGATGTTAGCTGCAGCTGTGTGTAGTTATTTTTCTTATATATAGAGAAAGCTAGTCACAGTAGTATAGACTAAGCCTAAGTTATAGAAACAGACAAAAAAGCCATCAAGTTGGACAAGAATCCTGATGTCACTGTTTGGACCACGGGATTCAAACCATGCCGAGGCCAGCTCCACCTCTAACTTCCTAGGTATGAGGTGGTACATTTCCTACTGGCTGAAGCTACCTTGCTTTTTCATCAAATGTACCTGCAAAGGAATGAAAATTAGCATGGAATCAGACTTCTTAATGCTACACAGATGTTAGAAGACAAGGCAGAGGAATCTTCAAAGTTCTGAAGAAAAATAATTTTGAACCTAGAATTTTATATTCATTTGAGGATATGTAATGACTTGGGAGGTTTTCCATTTATAGAATTTCTCTGAAAGAATTCCTCAGGAATGTATTGTGGCAAAAAGACAAAATGGATTCAAGAAGGAGAACATGTAATGAGGAAAATAATATTGTGCAACGTCATCAGTAAAGATTATAATTAACCTGAATAAATACTGATGCATGATACAAAATATCCACAATTGGGATGTGAGGGGGATCTGGCTGCGACATCTGTCACCCCATTGATCGCCAGGGTTGATTCGGCTGATCTGGCTGGCTAGGTGGGTGTCCCCTTCCTCCCTCACCGATCCATGTGCATCCCTCCCGAAGCTGCGCGCTCAGTCGAAGAGGACGACCTTCCCAACTAGAGGAGAGGACCGGTCTTCGGTCAAGGGTATATGAGTAGGTGCACTCCCCTGCTAGAACCTCCAAACAAGCAAAGTATCCACAATAGCCTGGAACTAAAATTCTGAGTAACTGTGTCATGGGAGGGAGACGCTGTTAGTGTACTAAGTGTCACATATTTTTCAGTAGAAGCTAGAGATACTGTATCTAGACACTAATAGAAAAATTTAATTGTCAAAATTTAATGGCCACCACTAGAAAAACAGAAATAAAAATTGTAATTTCCAGACCATTAAAGAGGAAAAAGAATCTCAATTAGATAAAAAGCAAGTAGGAAAAAATCAATAACAAGATGCATGAAAAGGGAGCATGCCTTGTCCAGTGAAGCTCAGCTGGCTGGGTGAAGCAAAAGTCTCTGGTTCAATTCCCAGTCAGAGCACTTGCCTGGGTTGCAGGTTTGGTACTGGGGAGCATACTAGAGGCAGCCAATTGATGTTTCTCATGTCAATGTTTCTCACCCTCTTTCTCCCTTCCTTCCCTTTCTCTAAAAAATATATATATACATACATACATACATATATAAATACATAAAATCCTTTAAAAAAGAGAGAGAAAGCACAAAACAAGCTGACAAGACTAAATCCAGACATAAGAGGGACCGCAGTAGTGTGTGAGCAGGTGAAATGCTGCTGTAATGTGTTTGCCACGAAGACTGGATCCTTGTGGGTTTAGGTCACTTCTGAGTCCTTCAAAAAGTATTTGTTGAAGGAATAAATTGATAGATAGTCCAAGATTTGATTTTTTAAGAAATCCCGTTTAAAAATTGGATCTAAATTAAACAATGCACACATGCTACATGCACACACACTAAGGCTGAAAATAAAGGTATGGGAAAGTATTTCCCAGGAAAAGGCCGACAGAAAGGGCAAATACAGCAAAATTAGTGTCAGATAAAAGATTCAAGGTCGAATGCATTAAAATAAGTCAATGACAATATTTTATATGTCTTTCTAGCTAGGAAGTGAAAACAAATGAACTGAACTGATAGAAAAGGTCAATGAGGTGACTAGTTACAATATTAACCTGCACAAATTAATAGCCTTTTTACATACTAGCAATAACTGAGTAGAGAGAGATTGGAAAGGATAAAAGATCCAACCACAAAAAACCTACAAAACACCAAGAATCCTTACATAATAAACATCACAAATGGGCAAGTATTAGTACTATAAACTAATACTATAAAAATTACAGAGCAAAACATACAAATAAAAAGAAACAAAACAAAATCTGAATAAAACAAAAAATACACTTCCTAAATGAAGTAACTCAATATTGGTAAAGAAGACAATTATTTCTAAATCAGCCTACAAATTCAGGGCAGTTCAAATACAAATCCAAGAGTTTGATAAACTTCTTCTAAAATTAATATGTGGGGGTGGGAATCTATGAAAACAACTAAGAAATACTTTATGAAGTTAAAAAGGAAATACTTGCCCTATTCAATATCTAAATATGCTATGAAATTTACATTTATTTATTTATTTGGTTTTTTGTTTATTTTTAGAGAGAAGGGAGCAGGGGGAGAAAGACAGGGAAGGAAACATCAATGTGGGGATGCCTCTCTTGCCCCTTGTGCCGGGGACCTGGCCCACAATCCAGGCACGTGTGCCAACTGGGAATCAAACCAGCGGACCTTTGGTTTGCAGGCTGGTGCTCAATTCACTGAACCCCACCAGCCAGGGCCAAAGTTTAGTAATTAAAACAGTGTAGTATTGGCACAAAGCTGAAAAATAAGTTACTAGTACAAAATACAGGATCCAAGAACAGATGAGTCAATTTATGGGACTTTGCTTATGATAGAGATGGCATTTCAGTTAGTGGAGAAGTGGTTCTCAAGAAGGTGTTCAGAAAATTATCTATTCGTTTTGAAAAATAAAGCTAGATTTCAATCTTACACTATCAGAAAAGTAAATTAGTGACGTATTAAAAAGCTAATCATAAAATCTAACTATAAAATCTTGAAAGAGGGTATAGGATACTTTTATTCTCAGGTTGAAATGGGGGCATTCTTACATAAGACACAGGCCATAAAATCAGAACAGAAAACAATGATGGATCTGACTCAAGAACCAAAACAAGCAAAACTAAAACTATTCTATAGGAGGCAATGTTTGAAAGATATAGATACACAAAAGATTAATGTGTGTAATACTTAGAGAAGTCATAAATCAACATACAAGGACATAGAAAAATGGACAAGGGATATAAATAGGCAATTCACAATAGAAGAAATACAAAAGGTCACTATGTATGTAACAACTACTTAACATTATTGCCCTGGGCAGGTGGCTCAGTTGGTTGGAGCATCATCCCGTACACCAAGAGGTTAGGGGTTCCATTCCCAGTCAGGGCACGTACCTAGGTTGCAGGTTTGCTTTTGTGATCAGGGCGCTAATGGGGTGGGGGGCCAATTGATGTTTCTCTCTCACATCAATCTTTCTTTCTCTCTCCTTCTTCCTCTCTAAAATCAATAAACATATCTTCAGGTGAGGATTAAGAAAATACTCAACATTATTAATAAAAGGGAAGTGCTAGTTAAAATAAAGATGTGGTGTCAAGTTTTACCCATAATAAGTTGGACAAAAAGTTTGACACATGGAAATCATTCAATAATGGCACGTGGAAGCTTTTGGCTGCAAGTAGCCTCAAGACATGACTTAAACTGCCTTGAGGAATTAGTGAATTTGTTATCTGACATAACCCAAAGTCAAGGGGTACAGCAGTTCCAGGTGTGGTACCTTCAGAGGCTTGTAGTGACATTGGTGATGCTGATGCTTCCTCTCTCTTTGGTCTGCCAAACTTTATCCTAAGGTTTTTCTCTTATAGTGATGAAAGGGTTGAGGTGGTTCCAGGTTCCACATCCAGTCTTGATAAGGTCCAAAGGAAGAGGAAATCTTTTCTTGTGGCCATTTTAGAAGTGAGAAAATCTTTCCAGAAGTTTCTCCAGACAGATTTCCTTTTCTGTTTTGTTAGCCTAGGACTGGGACTTTTCCCATCTCTGAATCTAGCTTTAGAAGGAGGTAGAGCTCACCTTCATCATCCGGGAAGTTAACAACCAGGACTTCTCTAAGGAGGGTGAGGAAAACTGGTACTTTCGCTATTGATGGAAGAATGCATTGCCACAGTTGACGGTTATCTTTCAAAATGTAAAATTTGCACATCTTTTGAATCATCACTTCAAGCATCTATGCTACAGAAATACTGGCATTGCATAAGAGACATTTACAAAGCAATTTATCGCAATGATGCTTATCTTAAAAATTGGATACCCTCTGAATATCTGTCAGTAGTGGAATGGTATATTCACAAAATGCAATACACAGCAGCAGTTTCAAAAATTCTCTAAGCCATAAGCAAAAAAAATCAAGTTATAAAAGTGCTACATTTATGTTATCAACAGATATAAGCTACAACTATTTGCATACAAATGCATAGAACAGGAACTTGAAGGATACATGCCTCACTTCTAAGGAGGACAGTCAGTGGTGAAATATGTAGATTCTTCTTTCAATTTTTGCTTTGACTTCTTTCTTACAATAAGGGCTTGGACAATAAAGACATTTAAGTATTTCACATAATTAAAATGTCTGGAGGCAGGTCCTCCAAAGCATGTATGGGCAGCAGTCAGGAATATCACCATGGGCTCCAGCTCTTTCTCTCTGTGTGTAGTGGTTCCTCAGTGTATCAGCCTGTCATTCTTAACTTTGCTGCCTACGTTCCTAAACTTTCTCAGTTCACAGTGCCCTTAGTGGTTCATAATTTTTGTGCCTGACACCACTAGGCCAAAAGAAATCTGCAACATTTCTATTTACAGTAGGTTAGTCACACCCAAAGAATTTAATAAGTATTTATGTCCTAACATTTGAAAAAAAAAGAACACACACATTGAAAGAAAAATCATTTTTTTGATTGGTCAATAACTATAGTTACAAATGGAATGGGTGCCTCTGATGTGCAATGCATGACTTCTCAGACCTTATACTGCCCTCAATTCCTATTTCATATTGCTTTTCACACGATGCTTTTTTAAAATCACAGCAACTGCCAAAAACTTAGCTTCATAAAGAGATGATGTCATCCAAAGGAGTGCAGTGAGACCTAATATGGAAACTGAAATACTTAAATCCAGCAGTTGGCATGATGTTGGACAGATTTTGGGTATTACTGTATTGTTCTTTAATTCTCATCTGAAGACTTTTTTATTGCTTTTAGAGAGACAGAATGGGAGAGAGGAAGGGAGAGAAACATCGATTGGCTGCCTCCTATATGCACCTGGACTGAGGTTCCAACCACAATCTAGGCATGTGCCTTGACTGGAAATTGACTCCACAACCTTTTATTATGGAACAAAGCTCCAACAAACTAAGCCACACTGGCTTGGCCAGGTATCATTTTCTAAAACTTTTCCTTGAAAATTTAACCCATGAGGCCTCTGTGAGTTTACTGTGGCACTCCAGGGGCCTCAGCACACAGTCTGGGAGCTGTGATTGCAAAATGGTCACCTTAGCTCCAAACATACATCCCTACACCACAATGTTCATGGAAGGAAGGAGGTACAGGCTTTCTCACTAATTCATATTTTTAAGAAATTCAAGTTTATTGAGATATAATTTCATACTCTAAAATACACCTATTTCGAGTGTATGGTTAGAAGAGTTTTGACAAATGTGTACATCTGTATAATTATCACCACAATCAAGATTCAGAACACTGTCACCACCCCCAAAAGTTCCTTTGATCCCCTTCCCACCAACCCCCAGCAATCACTGATCTGCTTTCTATCACTGTAGATTAAATCAATTGTTTCTAGGCCTTCAGAGAAGTGGAACATACAGTATAGATGCTGGCGCTGCATGATGGTGTTGATACTCATCAATGTTGCTGCATGTATCAGTACAGTTCATCCATTTTCACTGATGATTAATATTCCATTGTTTGAGTAGACCGCAATTTGTTTAGCTATTTACCTGCTGGCAAACATTTTTGTTGTTTCAAGTTTTGCCTATTATGAGTGAAGCAACTGTGAACACTGAGGCACTTTGTGTGTGCATGTGTTTTTCTCTTGAATTATCTATCATTCATTCATATCTATCTATCTATCTATCCACCTATCTACCTATCTACCTACCTACCTATCTATTTATGTATCTGATAGTAAAATTATTTCCAGAAGTCTCCCAGAAGACTTTCACTCACATATCACTGGCTGGTCCTGGGTCACCCTCATACTCCTCATCCTAGAAAGAGAAGTGAGGTCACCTTGAAACAATTAGTTCACCTCCTCTGGAGCTGGGGGCTGAAGTTCTCCCTGGAGCAACTTTCCCCCCAAAATAAAACTGGAGTTGTGCAAACACAAGAATAAGGGGGGAGGGGATGGCTCTTGAGTATGCAGTCAACCATGTCTGCCTCTTTACTTTATCTGTGAGTATTTTTACTACAGAATATGCTAGTGGCGTTTACTTACCACAGTAGGAGCCTATTCTCTGACACAAAGGTGCTTAAGCAGATCTGTTGCCTACAGATATTCAACAGTTCTAGAAATAAGACAAGAAGAGAAAAACATAAAAAAGCCTTGACAGATAGAGAATTGCTCTGGGGAATATGATATGAGGGCACAAGTATCATGTGGAAAGATTTTACCAGCTGGCTGCCAGATGTGGGCCTGCCACAGGCTGAAGCACAGCTGGTCTGCCCTGCAGTAAATCAGATGTGGGAGGCAAGTGCCATCTGGCACATAAAGCTGGCAGAGCTGGAAAGACAAGTTAACTCACGGGTGAAGTTATTATTATTATGGATCCACATGAATGGAGCCCTGGCACCTGCCGCACTGCGAGCTGCCTCCCCCTCAGGGCACCTCTCCTGCGGCTGCCACAGAGAGGCTCCCCTCCCAGGCCCTGGGCTCTCCTCTGGTCAGAACTGGCTGGGCTTGAGTCGCCAGCAGGTAAAGGAGCACTGGCCCTTTAACCAGCCCTCACTTAGCACATCTCCTATTTACCTCTCCTTCCCATTGTCTCCTCTTTCTAAGAGTTTATCTCCTTGCTTGTTAAGCTTCTCAAGGGCAAGGATCACATTTTAATCTATAGTAAGTCCTCACTTAAGGTTGTTGTTGCTAGGTTCTTGGAAACAGCAACTTTAGCAAAATAACATATGATAAAACCAATTTTCCATAAGCTAATTGCTATAAACAAGAGTTGAGTTCCTATAATAAATTTCTGGTCAAAAAAACATTTCCAAAATTTGAAATAAATATCTAAAACACTTCTAATATTAAATATTGAAAAGTGTGAGCTATATATACATTTAAGAAAGATTATTAAAAACAAGTCAGATCATTATTTTCCAGCCTGCTTATTCCAATTCAGGATCATGGGTGGTGGGAGTCTATCCTGACGGCTCAGGGTACAAGATGGGCACCCACCCTGGAGAGGATACCCTCATAGGGCACACTCACACCCACCTTCACACTCACCCAGACTAGGACAATGTAGACACACCCATTTGCCTCAAATGCACATCTTTGGGATGCAGAAGGAAATCAGAGTGTCTGGAACAAACTTCACACAGACATGGGGAGAACATGCAAACTCCAGACAGTTGCCCAAGCCTGGAACTGATTTTTTTCTTATCAATGTTATGAAAAAACAATATTATTCAAAGGCTTGTTGTATTTTATTCTCCATCTCTCCTCCTAGCATCTTGCCTTGGGCAAAGCAGAGGCTCAACAAGTTGTGAAAAATGTCCTTGCCACACAGGTAAGAGCAAGAGGGAATCGTTATGACAGTGACACACCTTCTACTTCTTGTACTTATTTCTAGAGACTATTGATTGGTGACATCAAAGAAGAACCCCAACACATACATTTTTAGGTTGTAAAGCATGCCCTAAAACACTCTGCTGTCCCTAATTCTCCACTATCTGCTACTAAGAATCATAAGCTGGGTTGGAAGACACCCTGGGGGGAGCATTTTATGGATAAGAAGTACAGAGAGTTGAAGGACTTGCTCAAGGCCATATTGCTACTTGGTGCCAGAACAGAACAGATATTTATAATCCACCTTATTTCTGTAAAGGTTTAAAATAGTTTTGAAGAATAACTAGAATATAAGATAGTACAATTACTATTAAGAACTAAGAAGAAAGCAAATAACAGAAAGGAACTAAGAGTGAGGTCAAAACAGAATTGTATACCAAAAGGTCACCCAGATGGGTCTAACCACAAACTTGACTCTGTCTACACACCTATACATCAAAACAAAAAAGAAACCTGGTCAGACATAGAATCCACATGTGCATGAAAGAAAAACAGTCCAGTAGCTCAGAGAAGACCAGTACTAGTACTGGACAGCCATCGCCCATAAAGGGAGTACTGTGTATTGCAACGCAAGTTCTCAACAGCCTTCCAGGATGCACAGAACAAGCGTCCCTTGGTACTGGAATAGTGGCTGAAGACAACACAGTGAAACTTATCCTGAAAAAAAAAAATCACTCCATTGTGAGTGTCGGGAAGAACTGAAAACCGAACATAGAATCACCAGTAAAGGAAGAAAGCTTGTCAAATCAAGATGTAAAAAAATTTAACTCAGAATTCAGTGACATCAGATGTTCAATAATAATTACTGTTCTTCAGTAGTAACTAGAGGCATTGTAGAACCTAAAGTATTTTCAAAATCATCTAAAGTTTTCTTTAAAAAATTCAATCTAGTTTCATATTAATTTAGCACTTGGCTAGTTACTGTCATATGTTCTGGCTGTTATTTCATGTATTTTTGTTCTATCCCCTTCAATTAGATTGCCATTTCTTTGAGGGCTGAGGTCCATGTATAGGAAAACTAGCATTTTATGTGACAAATGTAATATGAATCCTCTAAGGCTGACTATAGAGGGGAAGATCTCTGCTTGAGGAGGAGTTACTCGACTTTTCAGCTAATTATTTTGAGCTCCTGGTGAATTTATACTGCTTCTTCCACAGAAATGGGAGGGGCTACTGCTTTCTCCATTAACACCATCCCTTTAAGCTGGTCTCTTAATATCCCATAGTACATTTTAGGCTAATTTGGAATATTAAATAAGACCTTATAAATGGCTTGGGGGTAATAAGAGGGAAATAATTACAGTGAGTAACCCAAAACTACAGAATCTAATTTACAACCATTACTAACATCAACACCAACATGTACTGTCAGTATAATACAGAGACCAGGATCTCAGATTCTGGGGTAAAACTACTGGTATCAAGTCCATTTCTACCATTTATGAGTGTTTAACTTTGGGCAGGTTATTCAACCTCTTTGTGTGTTGTTTTCCTCCACAGTGGTAGTTATTTCCCAGAGGTGTTATGCAGATTAAATGATCACTGTGACAGTACCTGAACAGAGTAAATGTATACAGGCTATTAATATTGTAATGGACTACTTTTTATAAGATGGACATTTGATATTTAGATTATATAAAAGATTGAGTTCAATCTTTATGTAAGGCTCTAATTCAGTTGTTCTCAAATTTTGTGGTATCAGGACCTTTTTACACTTAAAGATTTTATTTATTCATTTTTAGAGAGAGGAGAAAGGGGAGAGAGAGGGAGAGAAACATCAATGTGTGGTTGTCTCTCATGCACCCCCTACTGGGGACCTGGCCTGAAATCCAGGCATGTGCCCTGACTGGGAATCAAATTGGCAACCCTTTGGTTTGCAGGCCGGCACTCAATCCACTGAGCTACACCAGCCATGGCTACACTTTTAAAACTTATTAAGAACCCCAAAGAGCTTTTTTTTGCCTTTTTAAAAAAAATATTTTATTTTATTTTTTTTAGAGAGAGGGGACAGGAAGGAGAAAGAGTGGAAGAGAAACATCAATGTGTGGTTGCCTCTCATGTGTCCCCTACTGGGGACCTGGCCTGCAACCCAGGCATGTGCCCTGACTGGGAATCGAACCAGCAACCCTTTGCTTCACAGGCCTGTGCTCAATCCACTGAGCTACACCAGCCAGGGCCCCAAAGAACTTTTTAAAATATAGGTTATACCTAAATCAATTTACTGTATAAAAATTAAAACTAAGAAATTAAAAAACTACTTAATTTAAAATAACAATAATAAAAATTAAAAACAGTAAAATTAATATGTATAATAAAACAACATAATTATAAAAAAGAACTATCCTTTCAAAACAAAAATTTATAGAAAGGCTCATTGTTTTATATTTTTGCAAGTTTCTTAATGTCTGGATTTTCGTGATTGCTCCTGTTTCATACTATTGTAATGTGTTATTTTGGTTGAAGTATATGAGTAAAATTTGGTACCACACAACTATGTAATTGGAAAAGGAAAGAGTATTTTACTAGCCTTTTTTTTATGTAATTGTGGTTCTCTTTGATATTACACCAAAACTCTACAAGTTGTTGTTTCTTGCAGTATGAAATCTGAAATCATACCAATGCCATTGACCACTTGGAAATTATTGATTCACTGAGTTATGCAGATCATCTAAATTTTGAAACATTGATATTTGTTAATATCACCTCTGGCCTCATTTTAAAAGGTCTTTAAGTACTAGATAGCTGTCAAGCTCACAGGTTTTCCAAAATTGTAATTTTAGCTTGAAAATTTAAATTTTATTGTTGAAATAAGCATTGTTGATCAAAGTGACAAATTACTTTGTTCATTTTTGAGAGGTCTGCCAAATATCCAAGTCCGAATAACCATGGTTTGTTTGCCCAAAATTCTTTCAGGTTAGAATTGTATTCCAGGAAAAAGCAGCTTGTTCAACTTGCAACTCAATCATACTTGTACTTTTCCTTGAGACAACCATTGTACTTCTTTTTGAAGCAAAATTATTCTGTAAGTACTTCCCATTTTGCCCCATAGAATATTAAAAAAACATGTAGTCAGTGAGCAGTGTTTAACAAAGGTAATAATTGTGACTGCTTCTTCAAGATCATTCTTGAGGACATTTTTTTCTGCAAGTGCAAGAAATACAGTGATTAGTACTTTGGTGCCCCTGTCTTGATTTATGCTAAAGTATCATATTTGGACCAGCCATTTCTTTTGTATCAACAGAGCAATTGTAAACAAAATGAAAAAGGGAAATAACATCTTTGTATTATTATGAAAAATGGTTTTTTTTCCTTTTTGGACCTTCTGAATGATTCTAGGTGACCCCTAGAGGTCTAACGAGCATACTTGGAGAACCACATCTTTAACCTTATACCCTCCAAGAATCATTTCAAGCCCATCCAGAATCCCTTACATTTAGATCAACAGCCAGGCTCCTCTCTGGTTTACCAAACCCACAATCTAAATTTTCCTTTTTCTACCTCTTCTCTAGATGTTTGGTGCTTAAAAGGATAAGGTTCTCCAAGATAAAAGAAGAGATCATGTGTATTCAGAGGGTTGTGGTCATATGAGACTGGTGTGAACACCATTAAACCAGTATTCATAAAGAGGTGTTGGGGATGGCTCATATTGAACTCTGAGCCCTCACAGATCCTGGGCTACTCTCAAGCCCATTGTAGCATAAGTACTGCCCTGGTTGTCCTCCTACATGCCTTTCATAACTGCTAGCTGCGAATGATGTTGCTGATTCAGAGGTGGTTCTTGGAGGAGAGATAGGCTGCTAGAGGCATTATCCATATATCCAAGACCCTCACAGGCTCCTCTATGACCAGGAAATCCATATGTTCATATATTTAGGTCTGTAATTATGGTCACAACTGCTACATTGATCTTTAACTTGCCCAGAGCAGTGTTCAGTTGGGGATAAGAAGTGCAGATGAGGGCAGGTGGAACAGTGACCACACTGTGTGATAAAGACCTATGGGAGCCTTGGCTGTGCTAATAGAGTGGTCCTTCAAACCTGTATTCCTTCATTGTTGTTAAAAAACTATAAAAATAACAAACACTCAAGGGCCCCACCAATCAGAATGATGAAAATTAATGTTTGTCATAATCATTGTAGATCTATTTAAATAAAAGAAGTAAAACACTGCAAAAAGATTTAAGTCTCCTAACCCTAAGTCCTTTAAATGTTGATTTCACATTTATTTTGAAGAATGGTGCTGAGAAAAGGGCAGAAAAGGGTAATCACACTCTTCTCCTCCCAACAGTTCAGCTCTCTCCAAACTCACTGGCTCCAAATAGCAACCAAAAAGCAAGGCGATTAATGGACGATGCTCGTAGAAGGCAGTTTAGCAGCTGATCACCTCTACCCAACCCCAGATTCTCCCATCCTAACACACCAATCACATGCAGGACTCTCTTTGAGAGGAGTTTTGGAAACTATAATTTACCAGACCTAGTTGTATTCATGGGAATTTCAATGGTATAGTTATGAACTGATTGTGCAGTGCCAAGGCCCATTCAGTCCTCCTTGTCTGGCTGGTTGTATGAGCGATGTCCACATGGTCAAGCAAATTGTCAGTTTGTGCCCACAGTCAGGAGTAAGAAACAGCAAAACAACCCAGTCTTGCTCTTCTTTTTCCCCTTACATCTCTACTGTTACAGTAAATCATATTGATAATTTTTTAGCTGCATCTGAAACTAATGCCTTCATCCTAGGAATTTCTGTTATATCACTCAGTTCATGGTAAAAGCAATGGGCTTCTCTGATTAGTGAAGCTGAACATCAGAAACGAATCACAGCACCTTTGTATTCTAGAACGTGGGTCTGGGATGAATGAATTCAGGAGGTCGGCCAAAACACAGCCCCAGGGACTCAATTCTTAAATGATTTTAAGTGAACTTAAGTATCAAGACTTACGCTTAATAAATATCTCTATTCAACAAGTTTTACAGAAAGGAATGAGGTGGTAGGATTAGGGAAAGAAAGCTCATAAAAATCACCTGCTTCTAATAATCTTTTGCTCTCAGTTTCCCTCTCTGTAAGATGGGACCACTTATCATTATCTGCTCTCAGAGGGCTATTACTATGAGCAGTTTCAAAGGCAATTTTTTACAGGGACAAGAGTTGGGCTTTATACCACAAAAGAAGAAAATAATAGACCTAGTCTATGAGATCAGCTAAGCATCCAACCAGGAAAGCAGGAATTATGATGGCTCTTCTCAGAAAACTGGGTGGAGTTGAGGTGCTCTTACAAGCCAACTGGAATAAAAGCTAGAGTGCTAAACTTTCTATTATTTGACAATCAGGTAGAACAGGACAAGTCCTAAGAATACCAGCAGGGTGGAACAAAGAGCATGCCAAAAATTTGCATAAAGTCATTAACTAATAGGCTTGGGAAGAAAGTCAAAAGTTGCCTGGTTCAACGCCTAGCTGAGACCTCCTTGCTCAAACTGGTCCTCTCTTGAGACAAGGGAGCAGCCTTTTCTATCAGCTGATGGTCTTGCCCTTGCTTGAAAGTTCCCAGTGAGAGGGAATTATCACTTCTTGAGGTAGCCCACCTCAGTTTTGAGTATCTTGCCTCATTATAGATGGGTTATTAAATCTCCTGCAGGAAACATTACTTCATTGCGTCAGCCTCATTTCCTAATCCTCCCTGTCTGGATATATCCTAGTTGGTTTTCATGTTCCTCAGAAGGCATACCACTTGGAGCTGGGCATAGCACTCCAGAGGGAGCTAGCCCTCTGTGAGCAGCATGGAACTGCTACCAGCAGACTTCTTCATGCCCCCTTTGGCATTCTCCTGAACCTCTTACCTGTGTTCTATGCTAGCAGAGTGAGGAAAGGAGGGGAGGCTGGAAGCAGGGAGCATGGTGCTGATAATGCCTTGGTGGATGAGACAGGGCCCTGCCTTTTATTTCTAACCTTCACACTCACTTTTTACTACTCTGGGGTTTTATGTCTGCTCTTTGTGTTTGTGATAAGCACAGAGTTAAACTTTCTGGAGACACTGCTGGCAGACTATATTCTACAGCTGAAATACTTCTGGGTAAAATCTGACAGAATCACAGCAGGTCAGAAGATACATCTTGGCTCAATACTGCGCATTCTTCATCATGCAGGGGTTCTCAATGGGTGGTCCTTGGACCTGCAGCATTAGCATCACTTGGGAACTTGTGAAAAATGAAAATATAGGAACTTACCCCAAATGCATTGTTTCAAAACTTCTGGGCTGCAGCCCAGCACTCCGTGGTTTAACAAGCCTTCCAGGTGATTCTGATTTAAGAGCTACAGCTAGAGTGAATGCGGTTGGTGCCCCACCCACGAGCACCCATGGGGCCAGTGCATGCCTTTCTAGCTACGGTGAGTCCTGGCTGCTGAAGCCTCATGATGGCGCCCTTCTCAAGAGAACTGCCCTCAACTTAACATCAGGGCCCATGCAGCATAACTCCTTCCTCTTTCCAGAGGCCAGTGACTGATATGGGGGAACAAAAGGCTGATCCCTTCTCAAGAGAGGACCAGTTTGAGCTCCAGAGTGCAGATGGAACAGTTTGAAACTAAGGCCACCATCTTGTTGAGCTTTCACCCCCTGACCTCTCCTGCTGGCCTCTCTCCCCTTCTAAGAGTACTTTCTCAATAAGTGATTTTCAGAAAAATCCCCATCTCAGATGTACTTCTTAGTAACTACAGACAATCACCCAAAGTTAATTAGGGGACTGAAGGATTTATAAAGATACTTACAGATACTTAAAATTTTATAAAGAGTCCCATGTGGGTACCTGAAAATATCTAGATAATTATGAAGAATGTGATTTTTACTAGCTTTTGTACATAGTCCTAGCCTGGGAGTTATCCCATCACACGCACAGGGAGGAACACCAGGACAAAGGGGTGACATTGAATTTCTTTAGCATAGGATGCTGACCAGTCCTTAGCATTCCTGCAGCACTGAAGCATCTTCATTAGTCCATTCTCAGACCTCCAGTGAGGCCAATGATTGAGGGCTTTTGGCAGATAAGCAGAATGAATCACAACGAGGTTAAGTGAGAGCTGAAAGTCACTAGCTGAATAAAATTAAGATTCCATTCCTACCCATTCACCTAGCACCTCCAGTACCTCAGCTCTTTCTCTCATGGTTTAGTGACATTCATTAGAAGCAAATCTTCACTTCTCAACAGTGACTTTCCTAGAATTGATATGAAGAAAATTTGGTAAACTAGACAAGTCCTAATTTGATGAGAGACTAATATCCAACAATTAGCATAGAAAACAATTTGATGCTTTTACCAACTTAATGGTTTGTTGTGTTTAAAGAAGACAAGTGAAGATTTAATAATTGTATGAATTATTTAGGGCAATTATTTGGATTATTTGAATTATTTAGCTTCAGATACCAAACTGGACTAGGCCACATCAAACCTCTGGATATATGGTTTCCACAGACTTCTGAGATATCTCAAATTGGGTCTAAAATGATGCTGTTGCATTGAAACTAGAAGACAATGAGGGTTTTACCTTCAATAGGTAAGGTGACTTGTTTCATGGTCATGGTTAATGGTCCTCCAAGCACTCCTGGAGTCATTAGACTAGCTGAGGTGGATAAGATGCTGATATCTATTGGTCATATTTGATTTGAAGGCATATTTAGCACAGACCACCTGTGGGGAGGTATCTTGAGTTGTAGATAGAGTCTCTTGGCTATGGTGTGTAACCATGACCTTCTGTACTTGGCTCGGTGAACCATTCTATTCAGCAAGTGCTTTTATTGAACCCCTATTTGTGCCATCTAGTTTACCAAGTGCTAGGGATTGAGAGATGAAGGACACAAACAGTCCTTGATTTCATGGGTCAGTATAGGAGATGGATAAGTGGAGGAACAACTATCCTCAGTTTAGTAAATACTAAGGCAGCACACAAGAGGTGCCCTGTCTGGCTGGAGGCTGGGAGAGGGGGTGAAGTGACTCTTCAACAGTTTTGAAGGACAAGAAGAAAGGACCAGCCCCAGCTGGTGTAGTTCAGTGGATTGAGGATGGGCTGTGAACCACAGGGTCACCAGTTCGATTCCCAGTAAGGGCATATGCCTGGGTTGCAGGCCAAGTTCCCCAGTGGGGGCCATGTGAGAGGCAACCACACATTGATGTTTCCCTCCCTTTCTCCCTCCCTTCCTCTATCTCTCTAAAAATAAATAAATAAAAGTAAGAAAAAAAAGAAGAAAGGGCCAAAGAAGAGAATGGGTGGGGTAGAGAGAGATGGGGGCGGGGCAATAGAATGCCATTCCAGGAAGAAGGATAGGATAGAGAGGTGAAACACAAGTAGATCTTTCTGGCTGAAATTCCAAGTGTGTGTGGGTGAGGGAGTTGGGGAGAGGAAGGGCAGCAGCAGGACCGAGGAGGGAGGCAGAGGCTGGAACAAGAAGGGTCTGGGATGTCATGGACAGCACGGCAGACTTTGTCTTAAAGACAGCGGGAAGTTATGAGGGTATTAATCAGAAGAGTGACAAGATCAAATGTTTTGAAAAGGTCTTTATGGCATCAATGTTTGTGGATTGAATGGTGACTCCAGGAAGTGCCATAAAAGATTTTTGCTGGAGTCCAGGATGGAAGCAATGAAAATTTGAATAAGGTGGTATTCTTATTCTGTATCAGACAGATCTTGAATTTAATGCCAGTTCTTCCTACTGGGTGATCTGTTGCAAGTTACTTTACCTCTCCAAGTCTCACTTATCCGGTATATAATATCATTTAATGAGTTGTTATCTGGTAAGGTTGTGAGAATTAATTATGAATGCTAGGTACAGTGCCTGGAATACAATAATCACTAAAACCCCCTGATATCCTTATTCTTATTCTTGTTCTTATGCAGCCAACCTGATTTAGATAGTCCCCCTAAAAACAGGCACTGAAACAAGAACATCGGTGGCAGATCTCAGGAAGCACAGTGAGGAAAGTGAGACAGAGAAGGAGTGGGCATTGCTGAGTGGGTTGCTGCTATGGGCAACTGGGACTCCAAGTCACTTGGGGCCCTCAGTGGATGGGAATTGTCCTTGCATGGAATGGGAAAATTGGAGTGTTTGTGCACTAACACTTATCCCTGATTGGCTGAAGGATGACTATGAAGGTCTTAAATCGCCAGTACTTCCAGACTGCCTTGTGCACAGACTGTACCAGCTTCTATGGTCCCAACACTGGCAGGACCACAAATTCTCAGCAAGTCTCAAACAACAGAGACAGATGCTTGAGTTGGAAGCTGTCGTTGTGTGGCCAGAAGTATCCATTGCAGATGAGGTGAACTCAGAGGTGAGCAGTGGGGATGTGGGCAGAGAACAGCATATCTGCTACAGTGGTGTGAAAGAACAATTAAGCAATATGTTGGAAACAGACCTTGATAAGTAGAAGTAAGAAATATGGTGAAGTTATTACCTGCATTTTTGTATTTTGGGTTTGGTCTAAAAACTGCAGTCCCATTCAGTGGAGTAGTCAGAGGAGTAGTTTTGGGGTAATAGTGTCAGAAGGAGGCATGTGTTGAGTGAGGTATTTGTGATATTGCCAAGTGTCATACTGGGTTGGCAAGTGAAATTTCTCTTAATTCTGTATTATGCAGGCTTTACTTTGTCATGTTGAGATGCCTTAAATAAGTTTTGTAGGGGCCAATCCTGTACTCTGATTACAAGTGAAGACTTTTTCCCCTGCTACAAGAGCATGTTTAATCTGGTGCTTTAAGTGATGGCTTTTAAACCTGCCTGTTGTCTCTTTCTACCTGCTGTTCACTTATTAGGTGACTTTGAACCTGTGGGTGAATTCCCTTTTGGGTGAATTCCTTTTTAGATGATTTCCCTCTGAAGAAAGGGAATAATGCATTCTCTCTTGATTTATTGCATAGCTGTTGAAAACTAAACAGCATTTTCAAAGTCATTCTGAGTTGTTGCAAAGCACAGTGCCCCATTGAGCATTGAATTACTTTGCTTCAGTTGGCTTTCAAAACTTACAGCATTCCAATTATCCTATTGTTACTGAATTCAGTAGTAAAGTGAATATGCTTGTTTACTAAAATGAAATTTTTAGATGATAAAAGCTTGTGTTTGGGAAGTGAGATAAGCCAGATATTCAGCTAATTATGCCATAGAATTTATCCTGATTCTCTATATATTTTATATACATATTTTTTCTCCATGTGGGTATATATTTGTATTTGGAGACATGCATCTGTTTTTGCTCTATCTTAGAATGCATTTTCAATAGATGTCGAAACCACTTACATTTTAAGTTTTTGAAGTGGTTTCTTTGATAGATACTGTATTATAGGAAGCAAAGAACACCCAAGTCAATGAGGCCAGACATAAAAATGTGAAAAGGTAAAGCCTAGCTTTAGCTTTCTCCTTCAAAGTGACCTCTTGCTTCCCCAAGGGTTTTCCCAGGTCCCAGTGCTCACAGCCAAGGTACCCAAGGGTTGTTGGTCTCTATCTCCAGAGGTATTGGCGGTACCATCACAATTGTCTAAGGCTGGTGAGTGTGCCTGTGCGGTTTACTTTAAAATACTTCTTTGTAAATTGTTGACTGTACACGAGTGAAAGTGGAAGAAGTGAAGAGATTAAGCCAGTGTCAGAACAAGGCCAGACATCTTGAGTCTGTTTCTTTCCCCCAGGGGGCAGGGCTGCATTGGCAGTTGTGGTGCACACTGGCTCCAAAGGGACGTAAGGAAAGGGGGAGACAGAACGCAGTGGGTTTTGCTATAGGTCAGGCATTGCCCTAGGCATGCTGCATATGTATTATCTCATTTAATTTAATAAAACGTGTTTTCTCTAAAAATGTGCTTGAGAATAAACATTTTTGGAGGAAAACAGGAAGCCTTTTTTATACAGTCCCCGTTTCTCTGAGGATTCCTGCTGCTGACCCCCAGAAGAGTCCCACTCCCTCTTTTATTTTTAAAAAATAATTTTAAGGACTGAATTGTGTTTGATATTTTTTAAATTCAAGCAAAAATAGGGTCTTTAATAGTCATATGTGTAAGGGAAAATTCTGACAAAGAGGTTGCAGAGGCTTTGCAAGCCAAATTTTTGGAATAATGAAATAGTTTGCACAGTACAAAATAAAATAATGACAGTGACATTATTTTACTTTTGGAGAAAAAAAGCAAGCAAACACCTTCCTTCAAAGACTGGATGCTTTTAGACTGTAGTGTGGGATTATTTCTTCTTTTTTAAAATAAATATGACTTTAAAAAACTTAATTGTTGTTCAAGTAGTTTTCTGTCTTTTACTCCCATCTGGATTATTTATTCTTCTGCTCTGCATTCTTGGGATTGCTCAGGAATAAAGCTTTAGCTATTAGAATAGGAGGTCTACTTCTCTAGCACCTGGTTATCATGCTGTTGGAACTGTCTGATAATCTGGCCACATCCAATGTTTTCTTTCAGAATGTGAGTTCTTTCTTTCAGAATGTGGGTTCTGGGCTGTATGAGCTTGTCAGGTACAGGTTCAGCTCAGTTGCCTGTAGAAACTGCAGAACTTTGCACAGGCCAGGGGTGGAGAAGCACTTGTGTGTGCCCACCCTGCTGTTCAGCTTGAAGGCACCACCACTGGTTTCAATTATGACTTCAATGGGCAGCTTTGAGCACTTCTTTATTCATTACAGTGCCGCACACTCTATAATTGGTAATAAAAAAACATAGGCACTTCATAAGTGTAAAGGGCTAAACAATAATCAGGCAGTAAAGGCAATGCATTGGGACTTTTCCACCTAAACATTTTGTTTCTTTCAAGTAAAAAACCCAAAAAACAAAGAACTTTTGTCGCTCCATTTTTTAATGTTTTTATTGTTAACACTATTATGATGTTTCCTTTTCCCCCTCATTTTATTTTCTTGCCTTGAATAATATGTTTGATTTTCATCCTGGCCACTTATCCACTTATTAGTTGTGTGAATTTGGGCATTTTACCTAACTCCACTGTGCCCCATTTTTAAAAAATCTGTGAAACGGAGATAATGATAGCTCTCATCTCAAGGAGATAGATTGAGGACTAAATGAGATAATTCACGGAGAGTGCTTTTGTAAGGAGCTTCACTCATGTAAAAGCTTGTTCAGTAAATGTTAACGCTTATTATCATTTTAATTTTAAATGAAATGAATGCATAGAGTATAAGGCATAGGTCTTCAAAACTTTCCATTAGGTACATTTTCAAACACAAACATACAAATAGATTGGTATAATTACCCTCCCCCGGCACACATACCCATACTAGCATTGACAGTAATAAATATTTACCAATCTTATTTTATATAACAAATTTTGAAAGCGAATTCCAAGCATCATGTCATTTCACCCATAAATTTGAGGATCTTTTTTGATATTAACATTCCTGATATGCTAAGAACTCCTTGTGACTATGTCCTCTTAACCTTGAACCCCAGCTCCTAGGAATTACCATGTTAGTAAAATCTCAACAGATGTTTAATTAGTAAAGAACAGCTCTAACAGCTTTCCTTGACTTTGTGATATATGCTCCATAAATACCTGTTGAGTGAATAATTGAGGGCAGGAATTCATAGAGTTTCTAATGTTTATGGAGATGCACATGTTTTTCAAAATCAACACGTATTTTTAATAGTTTGATGAGGTTTTCTGACACTTGAATCCCACAAATTCGGTATTTCTGTGAACATTAATAGTGGTCAAATAACTAGCCCTTCCAAGGTTTAATTCTGGTATTCAAACTGCTTGTGAATGTCTGACTGTAGTAGGCAACTTCATGAAAAGAAATTAGCAGATTCTTCAAACACATGACCAATCTTTTATTACTGTGCTTATAAGTGACATGGTTTACAGAAAACCAAATGCAATTAAATAACATTGAACTTCAAATCTACCACAGACTCAAGATATACAAGTTATACTTGGCAAGGCAAAAACTTCTCAAACACTAGGTTGTTTTAGGTAAAAAGACAAATTTCCATTAATTCCAACATGTTTTGTTTTTTTGTCTTACAGACATTTCCTTTGGCAATAACTTCCACTTTAGCTTTTATTTTATAAAAATATAAAAAATTTCATTATATACAAACATTACATTACACAATGTACAGGTTAAAAACACTAAGAAAATGGCAAGCTGCAAGTGAAATTAAAGTCAATAGCATGATAAGAAAAATTAAATACAGCACACATTTCATAAAAATTACATTAACTACATTTTTGTTTGCAAATACCAAACAGTACCAATGTGATTGGAAATAGCTTCCAACAGCTTCATTTTAAGGCACATCTTGCATATTTACATATACAACACTGAAACCGGTCAATAACTTAGGGGCTTCTCAGAGTGACCTGTGTATGTGTGTAGACATGCAGTAGGGGTTACACATTTTCATTGGCTTCCTTCTTTGGGGAGAGGTACCTGCCAGGAGGGGACTGATAGAGGGGTACCCCGATCTCCTGCAAGTCTGGGAGCCTCCCTGGACGAGGAGGGGAGAGCAGAGTGACTGTCCTGTCATAGTCTCTGTGCAGCACTTTCTCATAGACGCTCTGCAGCCCCACCGTCTTTGGCAGCTGGGCCTGGTAGTAATTGTCTCTGCGCAGAGGATCTCGAGGCAGCGACGTGCTCTTACAGAAGGTTGACATCTGGGCTGGGGGGTGAGTTGAGGGATGTGTGCTGGGCGCTCCACACGACGGGCTCCAGCAGCGGTCGGAGTGGCCCAGAATCTTACACTCAGCCGTGCACGCCCACAGTCCTAACATAAAAGAGAAAGAAAGATAGCACAGTTATTACTGAGATTGGTACACCTCCATTTTCAGAACGTCAGAAAGGGTCATGGTGGCTGAAAAGAAAAACCTGTATGAAGATGAACGCCAGTGACTCAAGATTTGAAAGGAATATTGCTTCCTGTAAAGCCACCTAACTCCAAGTTGGCATAGCTTCTTTCGCTGGAAAGAAAAAAAGAGAAAGGAAAGGAAAGGAAAGGAAGGAAGGAAGGAAGGAAGGAATAAATACACAGAAAAAGCATTTTTTCCCCTGGCCTCACCCCTGCCTCCCAGTATGCGGCTGTGCTTAATTCAAGTGGTGGAGCTGCTCCAACCTCTTGTTTTAAAATTCACTGGGTGAGGTCTGCCGGATTCGTAACTTCAGGACGGAAAAAAGTGGGGAAGAGGGAGTGGGATTGGGAACGGAGATTGAAGAAAAAGAAAGAAATGGCCAAAGGGGAGGAACGTTGAACTTGGCAGGAAAGAAGAGTCCTCACCACTCTGCATGTGGTTGATGAGATCCTTTTTCAGAGCATCCCCGCTGATGTCGGAGTCGCTGTCATTGAAATCACTGTCCCCTTTGCCACTATCTTTGCCGCTGAACTTCTCCGCTTCTCGGCCCGAGATGGTGTTGAAAGAGTGTCCTTTCCAGACCGCCACGGGGGGCGCCGGCTCCTTTCCGAAGCCGGGAGAGGCACCGTAGGGCTGCAGCAGGGAATCGGGAGAAACGCGGGACGGGGCGTGAGCGGGAGGGGGTGAGGGTTGGACAAGAAACAGAACAAAACAAAACAAAACAAAACAAAACAAAACAAGTGCAAGAGGTTAAGTATCTGTTGCGCCCGCCCACCCATACCCTTCCAGTGTCTTCCCCCAGTCTGTCCGCGGAGCACGGAGGGGGGCACCCAGCGGAATGAAGGCCTCACCTCGGCGTGAGCGCCGCGGAGCCGCTGCTGCCCCTCGAAGTGACAGGAGCTTTCCCCGGTGGCGCTGCCGCCCTCGGAGCCCGGCACTTCGGCCGCCGCGACCGCGGGAGGGGGCGCGTCGGCCGCGGGGCTGCCAAAGGGCGCTTTGCCGCTGCCAGGGAAGGTGAGCACGTCGAACATGTTGGGCCTGGGCCCGGCTCCCCGGGCGGCCTCCTCCGGGGAGCCAGGAGCCGAGGCGCCGCCGCCCGCCGCCCCGGGCCGCTCTTCCCGGCGGGGCCCCCCTTTGCGCACCTCCTTCTTGCGGCGATTGCAGGTGGTGGCGATGGCGATGATGGCGGCCAGTAGCAGTGTGCAGCTCCCAGCCAGCACGATTATGACGATCAACGGCGTATCCCATTGCAGCGCCGGCCCTGACGCCGCGAGCCGCGAGCCCGGCGGGCGAGAGCGCTCCGGATCCCCGGCACTGTCGGGCGCCACTTGCCCAAGCCCGTCTCCTGCTGTCACCACGAAACTGACTGTGGCAGTGGTGGAGAGCGGGGGACTGCCGCCGTCGGATACTACCAGCAGCGCCTGAAACAGGCGGCCCGGCGGCTCCTGCGAGAGATCTCCAGTGAGCACGATCTCCCCCGTGCGGCGGTTGATGGAGAAGGTTTCTCGAGGCTCCTGCTGTAGGAGGTCGAATGCCAGCTCTCCGTTAGCACCATCGTCTGCGTCCCGGGCCTGCACTTGCGCCACGGCCGAGTCCCTTGCAGTGCGCCCAGGGACTGCCACTTCCAGGGAGCCGTTGGCTGGCGCCGGGTGCACCAGGACCGGCGCATGGTCGTTCTGGTCCAGTACCCGCACTTGCACCAGTGCGCTGCTGGAGAGCTGAGGGGAGCCTCCGTCGCTCGCATGGATGCGCACGTCGAACTGGCGCAGGGCCTCATAGTCGAAGCTGCGCAGAGCGTAGATGGCTCCGGTAGCCGGGTCCACTGAGACATAGGTGGACACAGCGCCCCCAGCGCGGCCCACCTCGGCCTCCAGCAGCCGGTAGGTGACCTGACCATTACGGCCCAGGTCCGGGTCCCGGGCGGCCACCGTGGCCAAGTAGGCGCCAGGAGGGTTGTTCTCGCGCACCGACACCTCGTAGACCCGCTGCGTGAAGAGAGGCGCGTTGTCGTTCTCGTCACCCACGCGCACCGTGTAGGGCCTCACGGTGCGTAGTGGGGGCGAGCCGCGGTCCTCGGCTACCAGAGTGAGGTTGTACTCAGCTATGCGCTCGCGGTCCAAGGATGCCGCCGTCACCACCAGGTAGCTGCCCGCGTAGGCAGGCTGTAGCCGGAAGTGCTCGTGCCCGTAGAGGGCGCAGCGCACTTGCCCATTGGGGCCTGAGTCCCTGTCCGAGGTGCTGACCAGAGCCACTAGGCTCTCGCGCGCCGCCCCCTCTGGCACTAGCGAGATGGCACCCGCCTCTGGCGTCTCTGACCCGGTGGAGGAGGTCGTGTCCGCCCCTCCGAAAGCAGCGGCGGCGGCGGCGGCAGCGGCGGCGAAGGGCGAGGCGGCAGGCGCACCCGGGGCCGCCAATGGGGTGATGGAGATGTCCGGTGCGTTGTCATTGACATCTCGGATGCGCACGATGACCTTGCAGGTGGCGGCGCGAGGCCCGGGGCCACGGTCCTGCGCCCGCACGTCCAGCTCGTATGTGTCCTGGCGTTCGTAGTCCACGGGTCCGGCGAGGGTGAGTCGTCCCGAGCGGGGGTCGAGGCGGAAGAGCCGGCGTGCCTCTGGTGGGGTGCGGGCGCCGAAGGAGAACACCACGTCGCCGTTGGGACCCTCGTCCGGGTCCGCCGCGTCCAGGTCGAGTAGCAGCGAGCCAACGGGCGCGTCCTCTGCCAGCTCCACCTCTGCCACGGCGCCCTGCGGGAAGGCCGGGCTGTGGTCGTTGGCGTCCAGTACGCGCACGCTGAGGGCTGCGGTAGAGGAGCGCGGCGGGCGGCCTCCGTCCTGGGCCACCAGCTCCAGGCTGTACGTGGCCTGACTCTCGCGGTCCAGCTCCTGCACTAGCACCAGGTCGGCGCACTGGGCACCGTCTGCGCGCGTCTGCAGTTCAACACGGAAGGGGCTGTGAGGCTCTGCCAGGCGAATGCTCTGCAGCCCGTTGACGCCCACGTCCTCGTCTACCGGCACCTCCAGGGGGATTCGAGTGCCCACGGCCGCACCCTCGGACACCTCCACGGGGATCTGGGCCCGGGGGAAGCGCGGCGCGTGGTCGTTGACGTCCCTCACCTCCACTTCCACGTGCACCAGCCGGAACTGCTCCTGTGAGAAGCTGACCACGTCGAAGGCCAGCACGCACTGTGGGGCCTGGCCGCAGAGCCGCTCGCGGTCCAGGCCCACGTCCCCGACGGTCAGCTGCCCGTCGCCCTCTCGCACCCGCAGCAGCGAGCTGTTGAATTGCTTCATCAGGCGGAAGCTTGTGTCTCCGGACACTTTCATATGCAGGTCCTCAGCCAGGGTCCCGATGACCGTGCCGGGGGCGTCCTCCTCGAAGGTGCTGTATCGCACTGTCTTGCTCTGAGCCACTGAGAGCACCCAGCAGAGGCTGAAGAGCTGCAAGGGTAAAAGGCAGGGGCTACCCCCGCGCCTTACTGGACTCATGCTGCCAGCCCCAAGTGCTATTCCAGAAGGTTGAAGAAAAGATTCCGTTCTGGTTTGCAGGTCCGGACTTGAGTCCCAGGAGCCTCGGGAGCACGCTCTTTCCGAGCTCCGTGCGGGAGAAGTCTGGCTGGCTGGCTGCAGCTCCTCCGCTCCTGCGGGCTTTGTGGACACTGGCGGACCCGCCCTCACCCGGCACCTTTCCCTCCTTCTTCCTTGCTGGTGCTGCGCCGCCGCGCGCCGCCTCTGCTTTTAGAGCAGCCGATATGCAAATCACCCGAGCCAGGCAGCCAATGGCGACCTCCTCCTCGCGCCGCTGCTACGCCAGCCTCTGACAATCCCTTTAATGTAGAAAGGCTTAGTGGGGAAAACGAAAGGAAAATTAGGGAATCTTTCCTTTGTTTCACTCCGTTTGCTTTTCCTTTTCTGCGTGTAGAGGAGTTGGCACAGGTTTCGTTTATTGTGGCTCTCGGTACCAGCTGCTTGATCTAAGAGCAAACACGCTGGGATTTCGCCCCCGTAGCTCGTGACCCCCCACCCAGTCCCTGCGTTGTGCACCTCGGAGGCTTCCAAGCGCTCGCAGCCCCCTCCAAAGACTTCCTCTGCCCGGTGAGGCTATGCTCGCCTTCTCTCCCAGGTTCCCACGGCGCCCTGAATTGCCTCTCGATTAAGGATCCTAAAGAAGGGAAAACTGATTTTATTCAAATTTGTGTATGCAATTGTGTTTTTCTCGCGTGAGCCCCGGTGATCAGAGTTGCCATTTCCCTTTCAGAAAAGAGCCTTGCGATGTGTTAGTATGCATGTCACTGTCCAAATGGCTTTCTTAAGCCTTGGGCGCTAGCAGGGAAGGAAAAAAGTTCCAAATAGGATTTAGCATAAGCTTGAGGAGATTTGGAAAGGTTTCAAAGATCAGACTGTATCAAAGGCTTATGAAGCCCTCGTTAGCAGTGGAAATAGAATGGCGTGGCAGGCGATCCCATTGGAGGCCCCAATGTCTGTATTATTTCACTGTGACAAGCTAAAGGAAGAGAAAGTTGAACAGTTTCCACAGTGGAGTTGGACTAACTTGAATATAATAAGCAAACGCCACATGTATCCATTATGTTCCTCTATTCATTCTCAATCACTGCCATAACTCTCCGGCTAAACGGTGATGGACGCTGAATCCCACACAATACCCTGCTCGTATTAAAGTGCATTTAGAGAACTTCCCCTCCTGATGCCTTGTTCCGCCTATTTAGAGGATTTTCTTTCTGTTTTAATAGGGTCGCTCTGGGAAGCAACACTCATCCTTCTCCAGAAGAACAAAATCACAGCATGACCTTGAAACCTGGCACGAACCTGGGGGAACTTAACCATCTGCCTAAGAAAGTGTTGAGCTTCAGCATTGCCAGGCTCTGGGCTGGGTGTGTTCTGGGTCTGGTGAGCCATGGTGCTGACCCCGCAGGTATCCTCCTCCAGTGTCTCTGAAGATTAGGGAGATGGGGCTTTGAGCAGGAACAAGAGGAATTCTTACTGATTCTTGTTGAAGAGCTTTATTGGGCAAGCTATGAAAATGTACTCGAAAGAGGAAAGGTAACAACTAAAGTCACATGCTAGAACATTTTTAAAAAGACGTTGGATTTGATAATCAAACCACTTTCAGTAAACATTCTTCTATCTTGATTTCAGTCCTGCTCTCAGCATCCTGTCTCTCAAACCTGAGGGCATGTGTCCTGTCCCAACTGCCCCCCCCCCCCCCAAGACACAGGATTCTTCCTAGAATAAGGAGACAGAGCAGAGAGCTGGGTGAGTCGTGAGGGTGGCAGAGAATGAAGGAGTCGCTTGCTTGGGAGCAAACAAATGTAGTCCCCGCCATGAATAAATAAAGGCTTTTAGGAGATTGGGAGAAGCGGTGGGTAATTGGAAGCTTCCTCTGAGCGGTCATGCCTCTCGGTTCCCTTCCCTACCTTGCAGCCATAGGAATACTAAACGACGAGGCTAGGCAACTGCAGCCCCACGGGGCCATTGAAAGGGCGATTTCTTCTAGAGGATCCCAGTTTTCAGCATCTCTTCCACTTTTCCCCTCTCCCCTAATGCCATTCAGTGGCAAGCTCTGTCTCTGCTTGCGTCCAAGAGATATTTCTCGGAGGGTTCTGAGCAGCCCAAAGAACTTTCTGTCTTCTTTTTGGACCCCACAACTTTTCCACCTGGCCTGGGGCCTGCTGGTGACCTTTGTGGCCCCCAGGGTCCGGCCCTTCCTCCTCACCCAAATTCTTGGGTCTTTCCTGACCCGAACGGATTCAGAACTCGGCAGTCGGACAGCGGCTTCCCCAAAGCAACTAGGGACCCCCGGGAGTCAGGCCTGTGCTGCACGCTGCTGCTGAGCTTAGAACACCGAGAGGAGGGGGAGGAGGGAGAGAGCAGTGGGAGCGGAGTCACCGAGAAAGGGCTTCTACATGCAGTTCCCATGACTAGACAGTTGCCAGGAGCCTGACCACGAGTGGCTGCAAGCGGGACCCCACACCTGAGCCCCCTGCGCCTCCACGCCTCTCGGTTCCGGGCCGGACCGCGGGAGCTCAGCGGCTCGCTGCTCATTTTTTTTTTTCCCTTGGCGGGAGAATCGGAACCACCTAATATTTTTACTCAAAACACTTCCATGTCATCTTTCACATTCTCAAGACAAATAAACTAGGTATGTTTTGAGGGACGGGAGGGCCTTCAGGGGTGGGGAAGGCAAGCAAAAGCCAGGAGGCGAGAGGAGGCGCGTGGGGGGGCTAGCAGCAGGTCCACGGCGTTTAATCCTCTGCCAACGCCCCGGCGCCTCGGAAGTGCCTGAGACGGCGGTGGCGCTGCGCAACGCGGGGCGCGGAGCCCCGGGCGGGATCCGGGGAGGAGGGAGCGCGGGGCGGGCAGCGGAGAAGCAGAGCCGCGAGCTCGGCTGCCGCGGCCCGCGCGCCGAAACCGTCCCCTGCCGGCTCTAGAGGTGCGAAGGCGCGAGAGCCGGGTGAGCGCCGGCCCCGCTGCCTGCAGCCTCCAGATTCTGAAAACAGGACTCAAAACGGCGCAACAGCGCTTACAGCCACTGCCTGGGGAAGCTCAGTGTCCCGGGAGGTGAGGGCAGAAGAGGAGGGGGGTTAGGGGGGGAGCTTGCCCTCCCCCGAAGCTGATCCGGCCCCACAAAAGCCGCTCCAGTCGACTTGTTATCATACCAAAGGCCCACACTGGCTCAAAGGGGCCCCTTTCTCTTGGTGTTGGCAACTTCGCCTGCTACTGTCTCGAAATCCTGAGGACAAACACAGCCCCACAATGGCCGGCGTTTTCTCGGAATGCAAATGTTTCGGGCTCCGCAAAGCTGGGTTTCTGTTACCGAGCCTAATGCCCGCATTGTGAAACTCGCGTGCAGACCCCGAGAAGGACACGGGCGTCACGTGACGGATTAGGGCTCTCCGAGAGTTTTCAAAGCTGTGACAATGGGGGGGGGGAGGGGGCTTGGTCTGATCTGATATCTCCCACAGTCTAGCGAGCAAGAAAATCAGGATACATTCTCATATGTAATAGGATTATCTTTTCCATTTCAAGTTCTATACAGCATGTAATTTATTTTTAATTAGGATTATATCTGCCAGGAAAAGGAACTAGACTTCGCTGGAAAGTGTAATTCTTAAGGATGAATGGGAGAGAGGTTTTGTTTTTTTAACCTTTTAACTTAAAAAGGGAAACGTTCTGGGCCCATCGGTGTTTCTCCCACAGGCCCACTCCATGGTTCAAACAGTCCGGAGAAGTCTGCAGCAAGTGCCCATCCAAGCAGAGAACAGACGCGTCTTCTCTGGGCCACCCAGTTCGTTCTTGTGGAATGAAAGTAGACGGTAGAAATCTCTTAGAATTCCTAAACCGTGGGGGTTTCCTCTCTATAAATGTAACCAAGCTCTTTCTACATTTCAAACACTTTATTTATTCTTTAAAAATGCACCCCACTGTTACTTGGCTGTCAATATTGGCATAATAACTTTTAAACTTTAACATCAAACCACAGAGCAACCATCTTGCTCTAATTCAAACCCAGCAGCTAGACAATGAAACAGTTTGGGGGGAAGGTAACTTTTGTTCAGTCATTAATTTCGGGTTGATGCCAGTACTGGGTCTGGATCGGCCCCAGGTCTTGGGCCACTGGTCCTTTTGTGGTTCTGTGTGTCAGAATGCCCTGGGGTACCCACTCTCCCTGATAAGAAACGCAGTCGTTGACCGCACACTCTGGGATTATCCTGCTTGGGTTCAAACGTGAACATTGCCACTGATTTGCTGTGTGACACTGGGCAAGTTACCTGTCCTCTCCCTACCTTAGTTCTCTCATTTGTAAAATGGGAACAATAACAGTGCTTTGTAAGTTTGTCTTGAGCACTATGTAAGATACAGTTGTATCAAGTGTTTAGGAAGCCATGAACGCGTTAGTTATCATTTTCTTTTAAAGCACAAGGATGAAACATCGGAGGCCATATAATCAAAACATTTTATCTTATAGGTAAGGGGTTTGTTCAGAAAGAAAGAAAAAACACATTTCTCTACTGCTTCTTTGCTGTAGTTGCAGCTGCCCCTCTGATTTCTTTTTAATGTTTTCCCACCTTTGGGAAATGCTAATAGATATAGTGGTAGGTGTGGAGATCCCAAAGGTAGGAGGAGAAAATGGTCACGTGAGGGTGCAGGGAACTTTAATGCTCTCATACCATATAAAAATGTTTGGTACCTTATTCTCTGGTTGATATCAGATGATGACAAAACAGAGTTTTCAGTAGACTTTTTAAAACCACTTATTTTCACAAAAGCTATGTATCATAATTGTAGACACAGATACAAATATGTAATGGACAGCAACCCTTCATGTAGGGAGAAATTCTTACTCTCAAGAAGAGCCTAAGGGAGTATGATTACTATCCCTAATGTGGTATTGTAACAGGGGCGTGTAGCCAGATTGCTAGGCAGGGGGGAACCCCCATCCAGCCTGGGAGGCTGCACTCTGCAGAGAAGGGAGGAATCAGAGGAAACCCCAAGGTGGCAGGTTGAAATCACAATGGAAACTGCATGAAGGGCAAGTAACTAACGTGACTCGTGACACAGCTTGCACAGAGTTCGTGCAGGCTGGAAAGGTCACTACACATGTGTATTGGGAAGGTGTACATGGTGATGCCCCACCCCCAGCAGAGACGCTGTGCCCCTGAGCATGGTTAGAAACCCTCCTACTTGCTTCCGGATCGTGGATCACAGCAGTAGAGGAGGGGCAGAGACACCGTGCGGGTTGACACTCGCGGTGGACATCAGCGTGAATTGGTTGGGTATTTGGACACTCCCACAGAATATAGAAGTTTGGGGGAAGATTTGACATGGAGGACATGGAAAGACTCGGTCCTTTTTGCCTCCTCTCCCCCCATTTAGTTGGGGGGACTGGCTGTTTTCGGACATGGCAGACACTGACCCTGCTCACAGCTCTCTCCTTACCCTGCCTTCAGGAGCATGCTTGTGCGGGATGCATACCTCCTCAGTGGCAGCCTGAGGGATGCATACCTCGTCAGTGGCAGCCTGAGGGTTGCTGCAGCCCCACACTGCACAGCTCATGGTTTCTGGACCACTCCCATTCTCTCACTCTGAGAGCAGCACCAGACATGCTGGCCAGGAAGGTTCACCGGCCTCAGGGGAACCAGCAGCCTTGGATGCCAGGGCCCCATGGATGGAGCTCCTCACAGGACTGGCTTCAGTGATTTGGCAGTGTGCCCCACCTGGTAGGGGGAGGAAGCTATAGCAGGGCGATGGAGATGCTGGCCCCACAAGTGTGCCCTAGAGAGACAGAGAGCCTGGACCTGGAGAGAGGAAGACCCATTTGCATGGCAGCCTTGGACTCCAAAAGTGCAGATAAGAATGGAGGGGTGGGGGTCTCCGGGCATGGATTTGGATTTCAGTCTTTTGGGGAACAAAGGGATTTCTGTGTTTTATGGAAGAGAATGGCTTGGAGCAGGGCAGCGCCAGCTCCCCCAAACTGGGCAATCTATTAATAAAAACCTTTTTCCTTCCCCACCAATTATTGTGTTATGTTCATGTGTGGTGGCAGGCAGCTGAATCCCACTTTTTTTGTAGCAGTACCCAGGAATAAAAAAGGTCATTAGGGAAAAGTCAAGGAAATCCGAATAAAGGATTAATTTTAGATAATAACAGTGTATTGGTATTGTTCATTAACTGTAACAAATGTACCATAGTGATGTAAGATATTAATAATAGGGGAAATTGGGTGTGGAGTTTATGGGAACTCTCTATATCTTTACAATTTTTCTGTAAATATGAACTGTTCTAAAACATAAATTTTATTAAAAAAACAAAAGACACATAGACTCTGCCTGCCAGCCCCGAGACAGAGGACATAGAAGAGGGAGGAGACAGCATCCGTGTGGAAAGTGTTGTGATGAAGGCCCCCTCTACTGCTGACCATGGGTGGCTGTCCAGAGTCTTTGGGAGAGTGGAATGCTGGAATACATGTCACATGGCCCCAAGAACAATAGTTTGGGTGTGCACTGCATGCTTGTATTAACCCGCAGGAGAGGGGTGCATGTTTGCTGGGGAGTGGTGGTAATCAGGAGAAACATTTTGGGGGAGGTGACTTTGAGCTGAGGTTTGAAGGATGAGTAGGACTTAGCTAGGAATATGAGGGGAGAGGAAGGGTGGAGATGAACAGGGCATGCCCTGATGAAGGAATGGCAAAGTCAGTGACATGAAGGACTGAGGGCTGGAATGTAGGGTGTTACGAAGGGTGGGTAGAGGTACTGGGGTGGATAAAGCTAGAGTGAGCAGGTAGGTGCTTTAGACACCCATGTGAAGAAATTCCAGTTTTATCCTTAAAGCGATGTGAAGCTATGAAGGATGTCACCCCTGAAACTAATAACTTATTAGGGCAGTGGTTTCCAACCTTTTTCATCTCATGGCACACATAAACTGATTATTACAATTCTGAAGCACACCAAAAATACATATTTTGCCAATCTGACAAAAATAGGTATAATTTTGATTCATTCACACTGGATGGCTATTGTTGTGTTGGCTGTCATCATTTTTTAATTTGACAATCTAAGGAAAAGAGATCAATGCCCTTGACTATATATTCAGTATTGCATGTTTTAAAATTTTTTTGTGGCAAACCTTTTGAAAATCATTGCACTAGGGTAAAGGAATGGTCAAAGATGAACAAGTAAGGGAAGTGAAGCAAAAGGACTGAACTGGTGGACTTTGACCTTGGGGAGGGAGGGGAAGGGCAATTCTCAAAAGACTGACCAGGAAAGAGTGGCTAGCTATTTAGTGGTCCAGCCAAACACCAAGAGGCTCATGGCAGAGAGGTATGCATTGAGATGGCACTTGCCATCTGTGGGTTCAGTCAGAGGACTGTTTCCAGATGTCAGTTCTGCCTTCCCTTTTCGCTAGAGGATACTGAAGCCAGCAGTGTGGGAAGAGCTGGTAGGTGAAGCTTGCACCGGTCCTCTGGAGACTCCAGTTCCTCCTGGTAACCTCCTCTTGGATATCTGCTTCCAAGGACAGTGTAGGTGGACAGGAGTGGGAGGCAGGCTTTTTTTTTTCCTCAGAAAAGGGTGCTTCTCTGGGTTCAGTCAGAAGCAAGTCTGGAGTTCCTCGGGGTTGAGGATCTGTCCAAGACAATGGTGGTGGGGCAGGAGCCCAGTGTTCCACAGCTGGCAATGGCCTGGGGGTGTGGACAGAGAGCCAGCATTCACTTTATCACTTGAGCACTCAGTGTCAGGGGAGGAATTTCCCTGGAGGCCTTTGGTTGGAAACTGTGGGATATTACATATGGTCTGGGCTTCTAGGACCTTGTTTATGGTTCATGGGCAATTTGAGGCAGAATTAGGTTAGATTAGAGTTCATGGTGAAAAAAAGAGGGTTTAATGAGGAATAAAAGAATCACAAATCTCTGTTCTAACCTTGTGCAGGAATTCTGAAGTTAGATAAACTGAGTGGATTAACTGCTTTTAAAGCTCAAAGCATGTTGCTGTAATTCTGCATTTTGTTGTTAATAAATTCCACATGATTCAAAAGAAATTAAAGAAGGAAGCTAGAACCTTTTAAAGGCAGAGACAATTTTAATCATTGACTAGTCTTTTTTTGTTCTTCCCTCAATGTCATTGTTCTGTAAGTGAAGACTTCTGTCTCAGTCCTTTCTTTGCAACTGGTGGCTTGAAATTGCCTGCTTCAAGTGGGTCACAATCCATTTTTGAAATGGAAATGCAATGCACGGCAGCCTCATCCTCGGAGCCCTGGGACCTGGGCCCAGCCAGGGCATGACGGAGCCTGGTGTTATAAATTTCTCCATAGATCTGAGAACAGTTTTAGACCATTGATCTCACGTCACCCAGCATCGAGATGGAGTGACAGCTGATAAACTGCATGGTGACAAGCTGTGGCCTTGGGGAAAAAAAGGACCTAGATGTGGGATAGAAAAAAAATGAGCTGATGAATTAGATATTGGTCTCCCAATTCCCCTCACCCTGGATTTTTTTCTGAATACTTTAGAAGCATTTATTTTTAGGTAATTTTATAATTGTATTTTTGTCTTTCAGAGGTGTTTTGGTCTATGAAACCTGTCAGGAAATTTAGATAAAATCATTATTATACATAGTGCTCAACAGCCTCTGGAAGTCCCAAAGCTCTGCTCTTAGGCCTACATCCTTAGCAGGATTTTACCTGCACATGCAGGGAGCTGGGATGCAAATAACCTTTGGCATTAATGCTAAGTGACGTTTTTTAAGCAGCATTCACTACCCAGCCTGCAGTGCTCAAACACTACATGTTTTAATCGGGGCCAGTGGGAAAAGAAGCACATGGGTAGGAGTGGAACTGGGAGAAGGGATGCTCCATGGTCGATGTTTAAATGAAAAGATTTTCCCCCAAACTTTTTGAATCCTCTCTTTATTACAGCTCCTCTGTCCAAAGGACAGTGTGAATTGAATGTTAGCCCAAGAAGGCCTTGGGCACTTCAGAAACATTTCGAGTGGGTGAGGTGAGAGGGCCAGGGAGATTCCTGGGGAGATTCCATCAGGGAGATTAGGGGAGAGGGAGATTAGGAGAGTGTGGTGGATCATTTGTGTTGGGGATGGATAATGATTGAATTCTTGCTTCTCTGGATCTGAGTTCCTGCTTTGGTACCCAGTGTGAGAAGCCAAAATGAGGAAGAATGGGCTGCTCCATGCACTGAACTAAGAATCCTATTGGGCACGGCCAGCCTTTTGTAGGAGGACATCAATCTTGCCTTGCTTTGCTTTGCCTGGTGAGCCTGGTATAGAGGCCTATAGTCTCAGGGGACTGAGAAGAGGATTAGACAGAAGAATCAGAGACCCTACAGGGAAAAAAACGTGACAATCTGTTAG
The DNA here is from genome assembly GCF_014824575.4 of Sturnira hondurensis. Taxonomy (NCBI): domain Eukaryota; kingdom Metazoa; phylum Chordata; class Mammalia; order Chiroptera; family Phyllostomidae; genus Sturnira; species Sturnira hondurensis. The sequence goes on from NW_028073705.1 coordinate 4,021,943, forward strand.
AACATGGCAACTGGGTGACTCCTGTTCCCCCAGTGGGCAGGGAGACCTGTTGAATCCTGTATCCTTCAGGGCTGGGAGCTGGAAGGAGAGAACAATATAGGATGTGTGATGGATTACACACCTGTCCATCAAAACCCCGTGGAGGCTTTTACTGACTTATAGAAAAGAAGGAGTAAAGCGGCTTCTTCCAGGAGTGGAATGTTTCAAGTAGAATATTTGGGAAGGGGATTCTAATGATAAGGGGTCATGGAGTCTACAAGGATCAGAAAGGCTGCTCACTGAGGTCAACTCCAGAATAGGCCACTAGAGGGAAATTCAGGGGACAAGAGCAAAATACAGCATGCAAAATTCTGGGGTAGGAGTTGTTTAATTTAGCATAACAGTCTAGATGGGCCAGGTTGTGCTTCAGCGACAAACAACCCCTAAATCTTAGTGACTTAAAACAAGTGTATTCTTTGCTTACTCTGAGTGTTCATTACAGTTGGGTTGGGGGATGTGCCGTAAACTGTCTTTACTTTGGGACTCAGACTGATGAAGTAGCCACCATCTGGAACTTTCTCTTCGTTGTGGCAAGAAGGAAGAGGGGATGTAGCAAATTGTGCATTAGCTTTGACAGTTTCCACCCCGATATTTCAGACTTCACTTCTGCTTACATTTTCTTTGTCCATTTCAAAATCCTGGTAATGAACTCATCTTACCTCATAGTCAATAGGGGGCAGGCCTGAGGAAACAGAGCAGCAGAGCTGGACAAAACCCTTAGACAGACTGAGTGCCAGGAGATGTTCTCTGAGCTTGTCTCTCTTTATCAGGTTTTGGGAAAAACATTGTTTTCTTTTCTTTTTTTTTGCAGCAGGAATGCTGGTCAAAGGCATATGTGTCTCTAAATTCAAGGAAGGTTGGAAATAAATTAGAAGTGTCCTCATGTGACACAGTCCTTAAAATATAGGCTAAATTACAGCTTCAGACTAATTAGTGAGGAAATCTCCTAAGAATGAAAGATTGAGCATTGGTAATGGGATTCCATGTCCTCTTGCTTGTGCTTGGGGAAAGCTTGCACAAAAGTGTCTTCATTAATTAGAGTTCTAATGGCTTTTACTCTTGTCACCATCAACCGACTACCAGGATCAAAAATGTTTTACTAAGCAACTTTTGGAGTGTGAAACTATGTTTTGCTGAGTGTTTTACAGTTGGGCTATATCATCTGCCTTTCAGGGGTTTACAATCATGCGGATGGAAGTACTCAGGGCAGCTAAACAAATATTGAGAACAACATGACTATGAATCCTGACACTCTGGAAAGCCTGGGGAATAAATTCTTTTTCAAGGTATTCAGTAGAGAAGGGATCATGAACAATATTTAGGAAGAATGGAACCAGGAGAATTATTGTGTGTGTCATTCATAGTGCTGGACACCAGCCTGTAAGCTCTTGCCACCTAGGACATTATAGACAGTGGGGAAGGTAGCTGCACCATTGCACCACTTTAGTGTAATATGGTTAGTGACGAATCTAGTGACAAATGTCCAGGAGAGAGAACCAGATTCTAGGAGTTCACTTAAAAAGGGGAGGAAATGGCTTAAGGAAGTCCTTGTGAGAAGGAGGGGGCTGTTTTAGCGCAAACACTGGGTTTGGGATTAAGTATAAGTATAATTACCACTGTGTACTTCCAAAGCTCCATCTCTATTTATAACAATCGATATGCGAAAGACTCAGGGACTAAAATATCTTTTGGTAGAACTGACTATGATATAATCTTCATAACTTTTTTGAAGTTGGTATGGTATAAGTCATTAAAATAATACAATAGTTTCATGTAGGATTTAGAGAATTTGAGGAGACACAGGATGCCACACTGAGATTCTGGTCTAAACCCTCTGCTTCCAAATTTGTTCTCTTAAAAATCTTTACCTGATGATATGTTTACTGATTTTACAGAGAGATAAAGATAGATAGATAGGTAGGTAGGTAGGTAGGTAGACAGATAGATAGAGAAACATTGATGTGAGAGAAACATCAATCAGTTTCCTTCTGTATGAGCCCTGACTGGAGATCAAACTTGCAACCTTTTGGTGTACAGGATGACACTCCAAACAACTCAGCTACCTGGCCAAACCCAGATTTGTTCAATGAAGTGGAACATTCTTGCTCTACTTATCTCTGAATTGAGGTGAGGGTTCCATGACATAAGAAATGCAGCTGTCCTTTGTTACTGAAAAACAGGGGTGTCAAACTCATTTTTGCCAGGGGCCACATCAGCCTCATGGTTGCCTTCAAAGGGCCAAATGTAATTTTAGGACTGTGTAAATGTAACTGCTCCTTAACAGTTAAGTGATAGCTTGGCACTGCCATCAGGTGGAAACGAGGTGCTGGGCCAGATAAAACATGGTGGAGGGCCGGATTCGGCTTGCGAGCCTTGTGTTTGCCACCTGTGCTGTAAAACATTATATGTATCAGCCATAATGCTCATAGGATGCTTAAACTGAAGGGAAATGGAGCCAGCTTTATAAGATGTGTGGTGGTTGGGGAGAGGATGAGGAAGGGGAGCAGCTTGGGGCAACTGCCGAAAGGCAAGGGAAAGACTAGGACTGAAGTCTATGGGAAAGCTTTCACCACCTTTGATCCAAGAGATGGGGGTGGGCAGTTGCAAAAGAAAGAAGAGTAGAGCTCTGGTCAGCTTGGGGCAGTAGGAGCTAGAGACTAGACATGGGTTAGAGAAGAGTTCATCCATTGCTTTATCTTTGGTGCCTGACATAAAGAAGCCACCAATAAAATGTGTTGGACTGACTGAATGTGACTGAAATAAGCATCACCTTCAGGGACATGAAGTAGACTCACTGTCCTTGCTCATGCAGGGGACTCTTGGTTAATTTTGTTTTAGTAATTATGTATGTAGTTATTTAATTTTACACATACTCCCAACCCTGCCATTTGGCAACCATCAGTTTGTTCTTTATAAGTCTTTTTCTGTTTTGATTTGTTTATTCATTTGCAGGGTTGTTGTTTTTTAAAAAAATTTCACATATAAGAGAAATTGTATGGTATTTCTCTTTCTCTGTCTGACTTATTTCACTTAACATAATACCCTCCAGGTCCACCTGTGTTGTTGCAAATGGCAAGATTTTATTCTCTTTTATTGCTCAGTGATATTCCATTGCATATATATGTCACATTTTCTTTTTCTATTCATCTATTGATGGGTAACTGCATTGGTTCTATATCTTGGCTATTGCAAGTAACGTTGCAGTGAACATAAGGGTCATATATCTTATTCAATTAGTATTTTTGTTTTCTTCAAATAAATAAGTAGACATAAAATTGCTGGGTTGAATGGCTGCTCTATTTTTAATTTTTTGAGGTAACTTTATGCTGTTTTCCACAGTGGCATCACAATTTATACTCCTACCAACAGTACATGAGGATTCCCTTTTCTCTGTGTCCTTGCCAACACTCGTTATTGACTGACTTTTTGATGATAGTCTTCTGGTTGATTTTACTAAGTGTAAGTTGAGAGAGATGACCAGGCAGACCCAGGATCCAAGATTCAGTTCATTCATAGATAAGCTTGTATTACATGTCAATTAATAAATTAATTGTCAATTAATGTCAATTATCAAAATCACATATATATATATTAAATTCTGTCTCTAGGACAGAGGTGCATATTCTTAGCACACATCTTGGGGATTTTGTTACTTAATGTATATCCTTTCAGTATTTCTTGGTTGGCTCTCTTTGTGTCTTGTCCGGGTCTATAAATATTCTGCAAGTCTGAGAATGAAGTTCAGTCCCGATAATAATAGTAATACTATTTTTAATTATGGTTACAAGTGTTGAGCACTTGATTTTTGCTATACATTGTACTAGGTAGTTCACATAGTTTAATTTTCTCAACTTTACTCTGTAAAGTAGGTATTATCATGATAATTTTTAAAGAAACTGAGGCTCGGAGAAATTAAATAATGTCTGCATGGGCTTCCAGCTGGCTAACTGCAAGGAAAACTTAAATCCAATTCTGGTGGTGCAAAACCCCATGCACTTTCAGTTGTATGAAGCTATACCCCAATTTCACCGTGGTCTTGTTCTCTGAAGAACCATCTGCTCTTTTGATTCCTCTGTTCCTTCCCAGAGGCCCTTTCAAGATTTTCTAATGTGTGTGCCTCCAGCTTTTCCATCTTCAGCCCTGACCCACCTCCTGAGCTCCACTCTGTCTTTTAGTTGGGCATTTGGTTTGACTACACAGCTAAAATTTCTCAGACAGCTGAGAGGAAACAAAATTCATACCATCACTTCTCCAACTGGTTCTTTTTTTTCCTGATTACTCTTTTTGTCAGTAGCACACTGTCTTCAGTTTTTTTAAAGGTTGTGTTATGTTCCAAAGTATCACTTGCATCTATTTCTGACTTCCTAGCCTACGGTCTCCACCCTTGGTCAGTCCTCTTCCACTTGAGCCTGGATGACTGAAATAGCTTCTGAGGTGAGCTGGCTGCTAGAACCCACAACACACTTGTGTACGTTAAAAAAGGCTTCCTTTTCTCTGAATGAACGCGGTCTCATGGCACTGCACAAGACTCATCTGGCAGAGCACTAGCTGGAATGCAATTCCTCAGGAGAACGTGTGCAGAAAACAGCCTGCACAAACAACTGTGCATGATGACTCCAAGAGGGAGTCCTCTCCTTGCTTCCTGTTTATCTCCTTTCAAAACATTCTCATGTGATGAAATTTCAAAATATTCAGCAACTGACATGACCTGGACACTGACCAATCAGAATAGACACTGGCCTTAACCCAGGAGCAGAATCTACAGGCTTCCTGAGAAGCTGAGTCAGGCATTTCATTGACTGAGTCAGGCATTTCATTGACTCTTTAATTCCTGGATTGTGGGAGAAGTTGAGGAGGTCGCTGGAGAGGGACTAGGGTGGAACTTGGGAGTTCATAGCAGTGGATGTTTACCAACCTGTATGGCGACATTTGAGCGTTTTATAACTGGCACAACCTCCTGGCAAGTGTGGAGGCTGAATATTAATTCTGCTAATTTACACTCTGGAGAACTCTCCACAGGTCTTGGTACAACTTCATTCGTTCACAGTGTCTGGATATTTTCCACTTAGCAATCACCAATTTTTCTCGACAAGAATCTCCACATCAAGTACCAGCATAGGCTTAAATTTAAATGCACTTATTACCGGAGCCAGGTGAAGCTATCTGAGGACATACCTCAAGGGGGCGCTCAAGATGTCCACCGCTTCCCAAACCTCCAAATTTACTACTCCACTAGCTCCCCTTCTCTCCTTGCCCTGCAACAGGAGGAAACTTAGCCTGGGGTCAAAGCCTAAAGGGATTCACAGAGTCATGCGAATAGGCTACAAGATAGGGAGATACACAGAACTTGGCAGATGTTTAACACAGATATTAAACCTGGTCATTCCCGTATCTCTCTATCAAATACTGTTTCACTCTTTTTCTTACTATTTCCAATAGATAGTCAAGGCTCTTGGTATTTTCTTAATTATGATGCTTTTTTGCTGGGCCAAAGATAGAAGCTGTTTGAAGAGCAGAGGGCATGAAGAGAATGGGATACATTTATGGAGGTGTGGCTGGAGGTTTCCCTCTATTAGGAGGTAAAGAGGTAGCCATGCCCTGGGGAGAAGGCAAGGCCTTGGAGAAGGTGGCGCATCTAAGGAGTCTGGTTTGCCCGCTCTTCCAGCCTCACCTGAAGGGACACCATGGTGCCCTTAGATGCCTGGTGTCAGCGGAAGTCCCCAGATCTTTGCTCAACTTGGGGAGAGGGTCCCCCATACCAATTACTGTGAATTCCTAACCAGTTGAGCAGGATGGTGTTTTAGAGTTAGATTTAATAAAGAAAGTAAAGTGATGAATAGTTCTTGCACATCTGTATTTACAAACAACATTTTATACTTGCTTCAGGACTCTTTTTTGAATCTCTTTCTATCTCTGCCTCTTTCAACTCATCTTCTCTCTTATTGTTTCTGGCTCCTCCCATGTGGCTGGTGTGATAGTATGGGTCTGGATGGTCTGCCTCAGAGTGGGGGCCTTTCTATGAAGTGAGCAGAAACCACAGTGAGTGGCTCAGAGCAGGGGAACATGGAGCCCTGGCCTGGGAAGCTCTGCCGCAGTCAGTGTGGAGAGGGCCTCACCTTCACTCAGGTCACTTTCCACGCCTCCTCCTGCTGTCTGAGAGCTAAGACCTAGGGCTGAAATCAGTCATGAACCTGGGGTAGCGGTCAGTCTCTGTCCAGGTTCTGAGTCTGGGTCCAAAATGCATCTCTGCACAGGAAATCAATCCCCAAATTCCTTCTCCTTTTTCCCCATAATAATGATACAGGGTGCAGCCAAGGGAGGCCCCAGAAAAGATTTGGAATGGTGTCCAGAACTCAAGGTGTACAGGAATATTGGAGGAAATATTAGGATGTCCTCACCCCCCCCCCCCCCCCCCCCGGGGNGGAGCAGGGCCATTGAGAGCTGTTTTGCATAGCAACAGGTTTGCAGCTAACCTCTGGAATGGTCATTTAACATATCTATAACCTTTAACTGGTTTCATAGATATGTTAAATAGCTGTGGCCAAGTTTTGGGCCAGGGAGAAGAGAGTGGCTGGTACCCAGGCTAGAATTGGGAGCTGCTTCTCAGAGAGAGTGCCTGCTTGAGAGCCATGTGGCTTTAGCAGAGTGGGGAAAAAAACCAGGCTAGGATTGGGAGCTGCTTCTCGGAGAGAGTGCCTGCGAGAGCCATGTGGCTTTAGCAGAGTGAGGACCCCCTCTTGGCCAGGTGAGGGGGAGAGTCACGCTATTTAGAAAGATGTAGACCCCTGTAGCCATTAGGAGGGAGAGCCATGCAGTTTCAGCAGAGTGCAGACCCCCTCTTGGCCAGGTGAAAGGGAAGACCACGCAGCTTTGCCAGAGTGGAGATCCCTGCGGCCAGGTGAAGAAGAAAGACGCAGCTTTGGTAGAAGAGGCCCACGCAGCTTTGGCGTGCTTCCTTTGGCTGAGTAGCCTGGAAAGCAGGAGAGACTTTGACTAGGACTTGGTACAAAGAACTCTTGCCAGTGGAAGGTGCCGCATGACTTTGGATTAATTGGAGATCCTGCCTGGACAGGCAGGCGACACAGCTCACGTGCCAGCGACCTGAAAATGGACGTGTGCTCTTTTCCTGATTTACGGTACCCGGAGTTGGGACAGTGGGAGAAGGGAGCGCTGTGTGTGTGTGTGTAGGTGCATACCCTTAAAGACTTTAGTATTTTAAGGAAGGCATTAGGCCTAAATAGCATTAAATAAACATTTTGTTTCCTTTTCACAAATCTCTGGCATTGAGAGATGTGTTTCCAATTGGCGGCGGACAGAAGGACCTTAAGATTTTAGTGTATCGTCCTTGGGAGGGGTCCCTGTTTTCTGCAGCAGTTTTTGGCATCCCTCGGTGGGCCAAGTATTGCCCCCCCCCTCGGACCCTTTGTTCGGTAACAATAATACAATCTTCCTTAAGAATACAACCACCCAGAATCAAAACTACATTTCTCAGCCTTCACTCTAGCTAGGTACAGCCTGAGACTAAATTCTCAAAATGGGATGAAAGTAGGAAAGTCCTGGGTGATTTTGGAGAAATGGCCTGGGTTGCTGTGGCTTTATTTGTCTTTCTTTCTCTTTCTGTCTGGAATAACAGTGGACAAACTTCTGTAAAGAACAGATAATAAGTATTTTCAGCTCTGTGGGTCATATGATCTCTGTCACAACTACCCAATTCTGCTGTTGAACTTGGACAGCAACTACAGGCTATGCATGAATGAATGGATATGGCTGTGTTCCAGTAAGACCTTATTTACCCACACAGGTGGAGGATTGGATTTGGTCATGGGTGGTATTTTGCCTGTCCCTGGTCTAGAATGCATATGTGGTAGCTGGACTGAGATCAGCCATGTTGGTCCAAGAGGTGGAAGTCACGTACCGAGGATGCCAGAGAAATAAGCTAGAAGGAACCTGAGTTCTCAGTTTTCACAGAGCCACCCTATGAGCCCGCTGGATTTTATTTATGTGAGAGAAATAATTTTCTATTTCACTTAAGCTACTGTCAGTTGCAAATAAGCCTAATCTTGACTAATACACCATTCATATGTGGTTAAGCCCAACTCACGGGTAGGAGTCTGTTGAAGAATATGTCATCAAAGTTTTAGCATTTTCCAGGAGTGTGCTCTGTATTCTGTATGCCTCCAGAATTTTCCACCCATCTTGATTAAGGGAGGCCAACTTTACAATTGAGGTTATGAGACCCAAAAAGATGGCGAGAGGTGTGCAGAGAGTGTCCATATCACTGACAGGCCCTGGGAGTTGGCAGGATGGAACATTTCATGGCAGCAGGCTGCCTATGACAGGTCTGTAAACTAGACCCCAGCTCTGACACATGCTAATGAGACTTACAAGGTACAAATGCAAATGCACTGAGTTTTAGCATTTTTTTGGTTGCCAGTCAGAAGCTGTCCCTAGAATCAGTAGTATTGGGAGAACCGGTGGCATCCTTTAGTAATTCTTCCAAAGATTTAGTTTCTTGCATCTGAGAGACCGACTCTGCTGGATTCCTTGGAAAATCCAAAGCCCATTTCATGGGATATGGGAGTCTGACACAAATGGAAAGAATCAGGGGGTACTAGAAAAAGAGCTGTGGAAAAACCCTGCAACTTGGGTCTGACTCCAAAAATGTTTCCTTTCCCACAGTTGCTGGAACGTTGTAGCTGAGCCCTTGCTAGGAGCCTTATCCACTCTTCTCATGCCCCAAGCAATGCTGCAGTTGCTTCTGGGGTAAGACTTCTGCTTTGTGGAAGCCATGTGGTTGTTATTCCTGGAGAAGAGAAGGCAAAGTGGTGGTGGTCAGAGTGGTGATGTGTCTGCACTCTGTCTTCAAGCATTTAAAGGTGTGTATATATGTGGTGTATAACAAAGCATTGGTGGGCAAATTGTTGCTAATATTTCAGGAAAGGGGTGGGGGGAAATAGGCTACTTTCAAAACAAGAGACATAGATTGATTATACCTAAAGGAGAAAATCTTAGCCTTCAGAATCGTGAACTGCTCTACTGGGAAACTGATGTGAGGATGCCCAATCCCTGATTTGAGATGGCACAAGGTAGGAGGAGGAACACAAACTTCGGAATCACATAGACCCAGGTTCACATCCTGGCACAGTCTCTCACTTGCTGATTGGCCTTAAACATGTTGCTCAACCTCTCTCTGCATTAGTTTCCTAGTTCACAATGTGGTTTTGTGACTCGGATTTCTTCTAGATTGTTTCTCTGCCATCCTCAGTAGATATATTCACTTCATGGTCCAGGATGGCTGCTGTCACTCCAGCCATTATACATGCATTCCAGACCAAAGATTGGAAAACTACCATCCATAACCCAAATCCAATCATCTACCTGTTTTTGTCAGTAGATAATACTACTGCTGACTTGCCAGGAATGCTGTAAGTAATGGATGTAATAATGTTCATAAAAGGTTATCACAGTGTCTTATTCAGAACAAATGCTCAGAATATATGAAATGACAAATGAGACTCCATTGGCCCTGTGCAATTCAGACAATTAGCCTAATGAGGCAGCTTAATGACTGCCTGGTGTCTGTGCAGGTTGGATTGTGTTGAGGACCAGGACAACTTCTACTGTGAAGACCTTCCTAGTTTTTTGTCTTTGTGCCAGAGATGCCTTTCTTGGCTTCCCTGGCTTGATTAAAGCCCTCATCACACATTCTGAGGGTTCTTTGTGGGCCTTGCTTAGTTGCACTGTCATCAGCAGCTGTTATTCATGGTTTATGGGATCAGTTGATTGATGCATGTCTCTTCTACCAGACTCTGAGTTCCAGGGTTATATTATTTCTCTCATCACAGTATCCTCAGCAGCCAGCAGAGCACCAGGTGCCTAGTAGATGCTCAATAAATGTTTGTATGATGAATGAGTAAATGAAGGCTCTGTATCTCTAGGTTGTATTTACATTGGTTCTTTCTGTTCTCTTACACTGACTTGCATAACTATTTTCTTTACAGGACCGGTTTACACTTTGCTCCCAGCTTCAGAGGTCCATCTGGGAGGGCTTGTAATGGACCTCTCTAGGCTCCATTCAGTGAGCTCCATCACATCTGGCTGTGGAGGAAGTAGGCTGACCAGAGGCTTCCAGAGGGTATGGGATCAAAGTCCGGGGAGCTGTCAGATAGAAGAACAATTTTGCTTTAGTGGAGCTGCTGCATAACTATTTCCTTTCAAAGGCTTTGGACTAATCAGAATTTCAAAGGGTACTTTTAAGTGTAATAGGATTCTACCTGAAAGAGTAAGAAGAGGCAGTGGAGCTGTTTATTCCTCTAGTTGCTATTCTAGGCTTGTAGCAAGGATAGCTAGGGCCTCCCGCCTTTATTTTTATTCCTGCACAAAATGAAAAAGTCTAATGGGATGGCAAGAGGGTGGTGATGGCAAGACCACAAAGAAATACTCAACTTGGCTCCTTGCCTCAGTTATTCTAAGAATAACAGAGGAGCACAGAAAGCAAATAGAACAGTGTCATTCTTAGCTGACTGGTTCTGTGAAGTAGAGGTCAAGTTTCCTCTGCCTTCTCCAAAACAGCCTTGGTGGGTCTCCATGGCTTGGGCAGATCCTCAAACACAGACAGGATTTCATGTAGAAAGTGCTGAACATTCACTTGGAATTAAAATCACTAGTATTAACAGTTTTTATTGGTTTTTATAACTGTGTCTTTTGACCACAGTAGTCTTGGGGAAAATTGTGTAGAACAAAAAAATCCACAACCTACAAATAACCCCTTCTGAAAACTGTGGCAGCCGGGGCGGGGGGGTGGGGGGGACCCTGGGAGAGTATGCAAATGCACACGGCATTTAAGATCTGCCCCTACTTTTCTCAGGCCAGCTGGCAGACCATTCAGAGATGAATATGTTCTTTCTGGAAATACTTGGGACTGAAAGAATCTGCAGAGGGGTTGGTAGAAGTTTCTAGGACTGATTGTATGAAAATTGTGCCAATCATCGTTTTAGAAATTTGAACATAATCAGAACAAGTACTGCGTTTTAAAGAGTGATGTTGTGGTTTTGACACTCGGTTAAGTGTTGTGTATGTCAAAAACTGGCAACAGCAGCACACAGGTGCTGTTCACGTAAAATTGTCATTTCCACACTCAACTGCTTTATAGCCAGGTTCCAGGTGCTACTCTGAGAAGCAGTGGAACAAGAGTACTGATCAGCCCATCTGAACAGCAAAAACATCAGGCAACAGCTGGGAGGTGGCCTGTGCAAACCCCTAAGTGAGGCCCAGTCCTGCAGAGCCTTGGGAGCCTCCAGGTCCAGCATTCAGAGACTAATTCCTGCTGTGAGCCTTGCAGCTGACCCTGTCTCTCACCCCTTGGCCATGCTGGAGCCTGCACCCTTGATTCTGCTTTTTGGAGTCTACCTCGTGGAGACAGTTACTGAAATTTAATGGAAAGCATGTGAAAAGAATGATGTATTTGGGCAATTCGATAGCTATCTTAAAGAGCTGTGCCTGGGTATTATTCCTGAGAAACTACATTTAGTTTCTCACAGAGCACACATGCCTGAAGGGTACAACTAGCCAATGCTGCTATTTAAAACCACCCAGGGCTCCTGCTGTGCCTTTTGTTTAGTGCACTTGCATTGTCTAATGAATAATCGATGTTGAGCTGACACCTAAGGGTCCAAATACTAATTCTGAACTAAATTTACTGATTCATTTTCTGTTTCTAATCTTTACCACAGAGCATATTTTTCTAATGTGGGACCCCTCTTTTGGCACTGACCTTCAGCCCACAAGTTTCAGTGGCAACCCAGGAGACCCATAGGACTGTGGGTATTAAGAGTTTAGGAGAGGTAGACAATATGTATACTGTTGGGTCCACCTATGACTTTAATCTGCTATTACCTTTATCTGCTTTGTTTTTCTCACTCATTCATTTATTCCCTCACTCAACAAATATTTCTTTGCCAGGGACTCTGCAGGTGTTGGACCTAAGGAATGATTTTTGTTCTGTTCCCGCCTCGGGGAGTTCAAGGTCCTTGCAGTCCCAGCATGTGGCAGTAACTCACCTTGACTTTGGACTTTTTCTCTCTGGTTTCAGATGTTGGAATGGACCATGCCTGGAGATTTATGGTCAAGGCCCGGCTCTATTGGAATGCAGTTTCTGCATCAGTTCAGTGATGTTGCACTGGCTGGTGGTGGCAAAGTCTAGTGTGCTGATTCCTCACTACAGAAGAATGTCTTTCATTTTTTCACTCTGTAGAAGTCTGATGTGGTATGTCAGAGCAAACAGAGGGAAGGACCTCCTTTTACTCATCTTTGCTTTCTTAGCTTCTGGCACAAAGCCAAGCATGTAGTAGGAGCTCTCAAAATGAATAAAGTGTGAATTGGTGTATCTTCTCAAAGTGTTAGGTATCACTCTGGAATCAACGTGGTCATCTTCCCAGATGAAGGGGCACTTTATTTCTTCAGTGCATTCTTCAGATTCTAAAATGCAGACAGGAATACACTTCAGCTCCCTATGAATGCAGCCAAATCACATGTGACTAGAGGTGCTGCCTAGCAGAGCTGAAGTTCTCTGTTCTGTAGGCAGTCATGGTTATTTACTGCAGATGGGAGTTGGCAGGTGGCTACACTCAAAGACTGAACAGAAGTTTGCAGACCAAAATGGTCACTGGTGCGAAGTCCCTTCTTCATATCTCTCTATGGAACCAGGATTTCATTTGTTTAACAAGTGGCAGGTAAGGTGTATTCTAGTTATTGGGGATATAGCTATGAGCAAAACAGACAAAAATCCCTGCCTTCATGGAGCATTTCACAGAGCATTTATGTGAAAGTGTGTGTGTGAGATCAAATTTTGTTTTCTGTGCTCCTCTGTTCTTCTTAGAATAACTGAGGCAAGGAGCCAAGTTGAGTATTTATTTATTAAAATAAATACTTAAGAGGTGTATTAGAAAGTTTCAGATGGTAAGGGGATAAATTTAAATTTAAATAGAGAGGGCAGGGAAGTCTAATTGGAAAGGTGACCTTTGAGGACAGATCTGCAGCTGGTGGGAAAGGGTATCACAGACAGAGGGAAAAGGAATTGTTGGCCTGTGGTGGGTCGTGTTTCAATGTTCAGGGAGCAGCAAGGAGACCTGTGTGGCTGGAAGTGAGGGAAAGAAGATCAGGGAGGCCCTTTTTGGGAAAGGAAGGAGGAAACACCACCCATATGTTTCTCCCTACCAAATTCCTGCAGCTTGTTTGAGAGCCTATATAGGTCAGTCATTAGAGATTCTGAATCAAAATCTGCCAAAAAAGAAAAAAAGAGGCAGTTACTGGCCTTGGATGGGGATAGAATGCTGAGATTTCTCTGCTTCCCATCTTGAGCCATATGGGTCAGGATCTGGGAAGGGAGCTTGGCACCCTTAAGTGAGGTGCCTTGGGAAGTTTAATAAAGGTACTATTTACAAAGTGAGGGTAGAGGGAGTGAGAAGGCACATTGACCTCTTCAAGGGGTCACCTATAGCAGGGGCCTATATCACTCCTAGGCCTGAAGGTGCCGAGGAGGAGCAGTCACTGTTAATGATGAGGACAACTGCACAGAGAGGTCTGCCTGTAGAACCATGACCTTTGGTTGATGGCACAGTTAGTTCATGGAGACTGACACAAGACAGCAGAACCAGTAACTTCCCACACTTATTTTCTCCTAGTACTTACCATGGGCTGATTTCAACTTAAAACTGGAGGGCAAAGGAGCTCGTAGATGGAGTTCACGTGGGTCTGACTCTGGTTACAGAGCCAGGTGGAGGAGGATGGGGAGTATATCTGAAGGTGTGAATGGAAACACTGATGTAGACACTCTGGGTTAGAGAGAGGAGGGGGATATGGGGCTGAGTAGAAGTGAGACTGAGAAACCACAACCCATCTGCCTAGCAAGAGGGCCTCTCCAGGTTGCTGCTTAGAAGCCAAGCAGCCTGAGGTGGTCTCACCACTGTCCAGGGAGGCCCACCCAACAACCCACAGCCTGATGACCACTGCATGTACCCTTGGAGTGATGCTCATCTATGCACAGAGACTCTGTCCAGTGCCCCATCTGCTCATCATTTATGAACAACAGCCAGTGCCCACATATGGGAGGTAGAAGATTTAGACCTGCTTTTTAAATTTAATTTAGGAACTCCTCCTAAGACCAATCTGGAATTACAAATAAATTGCAGAGAAATCATCCTGAATAACCAACAGAACAAGCTGGAGAGAAGCCTTATAACCATGGGCAGACAGAAGAAATCACCACAAGACTGGTAGGGAGTGCAGGGAAGGTGCAAGAAGGCTGGCTGGGCTTCCATGGTCAGTAGCTGAAGTTCCAGAGGAATATTTCAGTGGCTGGAGGATTCCCTTGAGAAGTGTGGGGTCTAAGCCCCAAGTGAGGCTCCCCAAACTACAGCACCAGAACCAGGAATGAACCCAGATAACATCCAAGTGTAAAAAACAGCAGGGTTTCTGCCTGCTAGGAGAGACAGCTAGAGGCACAAAGAACCTCTTAAAGAACCAATGCACAAAGTTTCTTTAGCAGCCACTTACCCTAGGCTCCAGAAAAGGGAGGGCAGAGTGGACTAGAGATGGTTGAGGAGAGTCTGGGGTTGGAGGCTGTGGGGAACTGAAGGAACAGCTGCCAGGATCCTTGTGCTAAATCATTCCCCATATTGCAGAAGCCATTCTTCTGAGGCAGAGCACTCCTCTTCAAGTGGCATCAGATTGAGGGGAAGCCAAAGCTTTCCCTGCAGGATTTACTCTGTTCCACCTCGTGGAGCTTAAGCCAGGCTGCTGATTACAGCTTGATTAGTTTAACAACTGATCAGTCTAATAGCTATTAGATTAACAACTAAGTAAGAAAATACAAAGAAACAGTCAAAATGGGAAGACAAAGAAACAGACTCCAAATGAAAGAACAAAATAATTCTCCAGAAGAAGAACTACATGAAATGAAGGCAAGTAATTTATCAGATACAGAGTTCAGAGTAATGATTATAAGGATACACAACAGCATGAAAAATAATGTAGAAACCATAAAAAAGAACCAGCTAGAAATAAAGAATTCAATATTTGAAATAAATAATACACTGGAAAGAGTAAATAGTAGGTTAGATGAAGCAGAGGATTGAATCAGTGACTTGAAAGACAAGATAGAAAAAAGCACACAGGCAGATCAGCAAAAAGAAAAAAAATTAAAATAAAGAGTGCTTAAGAAACATTTTGGGCAACATTAAGTGTAACAACATCCACATCATGGGAATAGCAGAAAGAGAAGAGAACAAGCAAAGGATTAAGAATCTATTTGAAGAAATAATGACCCAAAACTGCCTTAATCTGGAAAAGGAAAAAGACATACAACTCCAGTAAGCTCACAGAGTCCCAAGCAAGTTAGACCAAAGGGCCTACACTGAGACATATAATAATTAAAATGACAAGGCTTAAAGACAAGGAGAGAATCCTAAACACTGCAAGAGAAAAGTAGGTAGTTAGCTAACAAAGGAGCACCAATTAGACTGTCATTTGATTGCACATCAGAAACATTTTAGGCCAGAAGGTAGTGGTGTGAAATATTCAAAGTGATGAAAAGCAAGGACTTACAACCACAGCTACTTTACCCAGCAATGCTATCATTTCAAATTGAAGGGGAAATAGACTAGACTTCCAGCCAAGATGGAGGCATAAGATATACTGTGCCTCCTTGCATACTCAAAAGAAGGACAACAACAAATTTAAAAACAAAAAACAACCAAAACTGACAGAAAATTGAACTGTATGGAAGTCTGACAATGAAGGAGTTAAAGAAGAAACATTAATCCATACTGGTAGGAGGGGCAGAGATGGGCAGCTGGGCAGAGAGAACTCCTGGCAAGGCGGTGGCTGGAAAAACAGGGCAGGTGAGGCGACAGCTGGCATAGTGGGTAGTCCCACATTTGCATGAGGATAAACTGGGCAGAACAACTGGGAAGCAAGACAGACTGTGCAACCCAGGGTTCCAGAGCAGTGAAATAAAGCTTCAAAATCTCTGACTGAAAAAATCTGTGGGGGTTGTGGTGGTGGGAGAAACTCTCAGCCTCACAGGAGAGTTTATCGAAGAGACCCACAGGGTCCTAGAATGTACACAAGACTATTCACCTAGGAATCAGCATCAGAAGGGCCTAACTTGCTTGTGGGTAGCAGAGGAAGTGAGTGAAAACTGACCGAGAGCGAACAAGTGGCATTTTCCCCCCTCTAACGCCTCCCCCACATACAGTGCCACAATACAGTGGCTTGGGTTATCCTGCCCTGGTGAATACCCAAGGCTGTGCCCCTTACTATGTAACAGGAGTGCTGAGACAAAAAAAGAGGGCCAAATGAAAGAACAGATCAAAGCCCCAGAAAAAATACAACTAAGCAATGAAGAAGAGATAGCCAACTTATCAGATGCACAGTTCAAAACACTGGTTATCAGGATGCTCACAGAAATGGTTGAGTATGGTTACAAAATAAAGAAAAAAGTGAAGGCTATGAAAAATGAAATAAAGAAAAATGTACAGGGAACCAACAGTGATGGGAAGGAAACAAGGACTCAAATCAACAGTTTGGACCAGGAGGTAGAAATAAACATTCAACCAGAACAGAATGAAGAAACATGAATTCAAAAAAAATTAGGAAAGACTTAGAAACCTCCAGGACAACTTTAAATGTTCCAATATCCAAATCATAGGGATGCCAGAAAGAGAAGAGAAAGAGCAAGTAATCAAAAACTTACTTGGAAACATAATGGAGAAGAACTTCCCCAATTTGGTGAAGAAAATGGACTTCTGGAAAGTTTAGGAAGCTCAGAGAGTCCCAAAGAAGTTGGACCCAAGGAAGCACACACCAAAGTACATCATAATTACATTATCCAAGATTAAAGATAAAGAGAGAATCTTAAAAGCAGCAAAGGAGAGAAAAGGAGGCAGTTACCTGCAAAGGCATTACCATAAGACTATCAGCTGATTTCTGAAAAGAAACCTCGCAGGCAAGAAGGGGCTGGAAAGAAATATTCAAAGTCATGAAAGGCAGGGACCTACACCCAAGATGACTCTATCCAGCAAAGCTATCATTTAGAATAGAAGAGCAGATAAAGTGCTTCTCAGATAAAGTCAAGTTCAAGGAGTTCATCATCACAAAGCCCTTATTATAAGAAATGTTAAAGAAACTTACCTAAGAAAAAGAAGATAAAAAATATGAACAGTAGAATGGCAACAAACGCACATCTATTAACAACCAGACCCCTCCCCCCAACACCCTCCCCTCTCCAAAACAAACTAAGCACACAACTAGAACAGGAAGAGAATCATAGAAATGGAGATCACATGGAGGGTTATCAGTGGGAAAGTAGGAGGGGAGGAGGGGGTAAAAGGTACAGAGAATTAGCAGCATAAATGATAAGTAGAAAATAGACAGGGGGAGGTTAAGAATAGTATGGGAAATGGCCCTGGCTGGTGTAGCTCAGTGGATTGAGCACGGGCCTACGAACCAGAGGATCGCACTTCGATTCCCAGTCAGGGCACATGCCTGGGTTGCAGGCCGGTTCCCTGCAGGCCAACTCCCAGCAGGGGACACACGAAAGGCAACCATACATTGATGTTTCTCTCCCTCTCTCCTTCACCTCTAAAGATAAATAAATGAAATCTTAAAAAAAAAGAATAGTATGGGAAATGGAAGAGCCAAAGAACTTGTATGTATAACCCATGGACCTGAACTAAGGGAAGAGGGAATGTGGGTGGGAGGGTATAGAGTGGAGGGGAATAAAGGGGGGAAAATGAGACAAGTGTAATAGCCTAATCAATAAAATATATTTTAAGCCCTGGCTGGTGTAGCTCAGTGGATTGAGCGCGGGCCTGCGAACCAGAGGATCGCGGTTCGATTCCCAGTCAGGGCACATGCCTGGGTTGCAGGCCGGTTCCCTGCAGGCCAACTCCCAGCAGGGGATGCACGAAAGGCAACCATACATTGATGTTTCTCTCCCTCTCCTTCCCCTCTAAAGATAAATAAATAAATAAAATCTTTTAAAAAATAAAATATATTTTAAAAATCACAAAAAATTTTGAAGGGGGAATAAAGAACTTCCCAGACAAGAAAAAGCTAAAGGAGTTTGTTAGCACAAAACCAGTACTGCAACAAATGTTGAAGGTCTTGCTTTAAGAAGAAGCACAAGAGAAAGAAAAACACAGACGGAAAGATTCTAACAATAAAATAGCATTACAAATATATCTATAAATAATCATCTTAAATGTACTGTATTTTTAGGACTATAAGATGCACCAGACCATAAGACACACCTAGGTTTCAGAGGAGGAAAATAGGAAAAAAATTTGAAGAAAAAATGTGGTAAAATATTTAATAACATAAATAACAGGCTCTGCGCCCCTGCTCAGTGAACCAGGTAAGCTACATTCGGACTATAAGACATACCCCCATTTTCCCTCCAAATTTTGGGGTGGGGAAAGTATACTTTTTAGTCAGAAAAATATGGTGGCTTAAGTGCTCCAACCAAAAGTCATAGGGTAGCTGAACAGGTAAGAAAACAAGACGCATATACATGCTGCCTCTAAGAGAGCCATCACAGATCTGAAGACACACACAGACTAAAAGTAAAGGGATGAAAAAAGATATTTGATGCAAATGGAAATGAAAATAAGGCTGGGGTGGCTGCACTTACATCAGACAAAATGTCTTTAAACAAAGGCTATCATTAGAGACAAAGAATGACATCCATGTAAATAAAGGGAACGATCCAACAAGAGGTTATAACCCTAGTAAACATTGATGGACCCTACATCAGAGCACCTAAATATGTAAAATAAATCTTGGTGGACATAAATGGAGAGATTGACAGAAGTGTAGACGTAGTTGCGGTTTTAACATTGACTGCAATAGATAGATCTTCCAGGCAGAAAATCAACAAGAAGACAGTGACCTGAAATGATACACTAGGTCAAATGAATTTAATTGATATATTCAGAGCATTTTATCCCTAAATCAGCAGAATATGCATACTTATCAAGTGCACATGGAATATTTTCTAGGATAGACCACATGTTAGGACCCAAAACAAGTCTCAATACACTTAAGAAGATTGAAATTGTATCAAGCATTTTTTCTGACCATGATGCTATGAAACTAGAAATCAATCACAAGAACATTGAAAAACACACAAAGAGATGGGAATTAAATAACACATTATTAAACAATGAATGGGTTAACAATGAGACCAAGGAAGAAGTAAAAAGATATCTTGAAACAAATGAAAATGAGGACACAACAATACAAAATCTGTGAAGCACTGGCAAAGCAATACTAAGAGGGACATTCATACCGTTACAGGCCTATTTCAAAAGTCAAGAAAAAGGTCAAATAATGTAACTTTAGACTTAAAGGAACTTGGAAAAGAATAACAAACAAAGCCCAAAGTGAGTGGAAGGAAAGAAATAATAAAGATCAGAGCAGAAATAAATGAAAGTCTAAAAATGATACAAAAATTAATGAATCCAAGAGCTGGTTCTTGGAAAAGATAAACAAGATTGACAAACCTTTAACCAGACTCATCAAGAAAAAAAGAGAGAGGACCCAAATAAGTAAAATCAGAAATGGAAGAGAAGAAATAACTGACACCAAAGAAATACAGTGGATTGTAAGAAAATATTATGAACAGCTATATGCCAAAAAACCCCTGGACAACCTAGATGAAATGGATATTTCTAGAGACATAAAATTTTCCAAAGCTAAATCAGGAGGAATCAGAAGATCGGTTAGATAGATTACACCTACTGAAATTGAAGCAGTAATCCAAAAACTCTCAAGAAACAAAAGCCCTGGAATGAATGGCTTCACAGGTGAATTTTATCAAACATTCTGAGAAAAGCTCCGTACTCTCCTTCTCAAACTATTTCAAAAAATTCAAGAGGAAGGAAGCTCCCAAGTTCATTTTACCAGGCCAGCATTATCCTAATTCCAAAAACCAGTTGAAGACACTACAAAGAAAAAATTCTAGGGCAATATCCCTGATGAACATAGATGATAAAGTCCTCAACAAAACATTAGCAAGTTGACTACAGAAATGCATGGAAAAGATCATACACCATGATCAAAGTGGAATTTAGTCCAGGAATGCAAGGTTGGTACAACATTGGCTAATCAATAAATGTAATTCAGTACATAAACAAAATAAAGGATAGAAAGCACATGATCATATCAACAGATGCAGCAAAAGCATTTGGTAATATCCATTTATGATAAAAACTCTCAACAAAGTGGGACTAGAGGGTACATGTCTAAACATAATAAAGGCCATATATGTCAAACCCATTGCCAGCATCATACTCAATGGGCATAAACTGCAAGCATTCCTCTTAAGATTGGGAACAAGACAGGGATGTCTGTTTTCATTTAACATAGTACTGGAAGTCCTAGCCACAGCAATAAGACAAGAAGAAATAAGAGGCATCCAAATTGGAAAGCAAGTGGTGATGACATTATTTGTAGATGACATGATACTGTACATAGAGAACCTCAAAGATTCTACCAAGAAACTACTAGAAACTACTAGAACTGATAAACAAATTCAGCAATGTAGCAGGATACAAAATTAATATCCAGAAATCAGTTGTATTTTTACATGCCAATAATGAACTAACAAAAAGGAAAATTAAGAAAACAATCCTATTCACAATAGCTTCAAAAAGAATGAAATACCTAGGAATAAACCTAACCAAGGATGTGAAAGACCTGTAGTCAGAAAATTAGAAGATACTGAAGAAAGAAATTGAAGAAGATACAAATGAGTGGAAACACATACCACATTCATGGATGGGAAGAATTAACATCACTAAAATGCCCATACTACCCAAAGCAATCTATAGATTCAATGCAATTCTCATCAAGATTTCAATGAAGTATTTGACATAATTAAAACAAATATTTCAAAAATTTATGTGGAACCATAAAAGCTCCTGCATAGCAACAGCAATTCTGAGAAGAAAGAACAAAATTGGAGGAATCATGTTACCTAATATCAAATTATCCTGTAGGCCACAGTAATCAAAACAGCATGCTAGTGGCATAAAAACAGACATATAGGTCAATGTATCAGAATAGGGAGCCCAGAAATAAACCCACAATTTTATAGACAATTAATGTGTGACAGAGGAAGCAAGCACATACAATGGGCTAAAGACAGTTTAGTCAATAAATGGGATTGGGAAAACTGGGAAAATATGGGCAGAAAAATGAAATTAGACCACCTTCTTACACACACAATAAAATTCAAAATGGATCAAACACTTATATATTAAACCCCAAACCATATAAATCCTAGAAGAAAACATAAGCAACAAAATCTTGGACATTGCTCACAGAAATTTTTTATTGGATATATTGCCCCAGGCAAGGGAAACAAAAGAAAAACTAAACAAAAAGCACTAAATCTAACTAAAAAGTATTTTGCACAGCAAAGGAACTCAACAAAATAAAAAGACAATCCACAGAATGGGAGAACATATTCACTGATACATCTGATGAGGGGTTAATATCCAAAATTTATAAAGAACTTATGAAACTCAACACCAAAAAACAAATAACCCAGTTAAGAAATACTCTTAGGACCTGAATAGACACTTATCCAAGGAAGACATAGAGATAGCCAATAGACATATGAAAAGATGCTCAACTTCACTAATTATCAGAGAAATACAAACTAAAACCACAATGAGATACCATCTCACACTTGTCAGCATGGCTATCAAAAAATCAAAATCAACAAACAACAATTGCTGGTTAGGATGTGAGGAAAGGGGAACAGTTTTGCACTGTTGGTGGAAATGCAGACTGGTGCAGCCACTGTGGAAAGCAGTGTGGAGATACCTCAAAAAATTAAAAATGGAACTGCCTTTGGACAAAGTGATCCCACTTCTGGGAATATATTCAAAGGAACCCAAAACACTAACTTGAAAGAACATAAGTACCCCTAGGTTCATTGTAGTGTTATTTAGAATCACCAAGATATGGAAGTAGCCCAGTTGTCCATCAATAGATGAGTGGACGAAACAAGTATGGGGCATTTATACAGTGGAATACTACTTGGCTAAAAAAATGAAGAAAATTTTACTGTTTGTGACAGTATAGATGGACCTGGACAACATTATGCTAACTGAAATAAGCCAGTCAGAGAAAGACAAATACCACATGATTTCACTCATATGTGGAATGTAATGAACAAATTGAAGTAACCAGGAAAATGAGGACAGACTCACAGATGGAGAGCAGAATGACAGCTAGTGGGAGGGGGAAGTTAAGGGGTGGAGGGATTGAGCACAAAGGAAAATGGACTCCTAGACGTGGACAACAGTGTGACGACTGCTGGGGCCATGGATGTATGAGGGGACTAAATGGCAATGGAAAAAACACAATAAAGTTTAAATTAAGAAAAAGTATATTTAATTTAATTTAAATTAACTAAACTTTTAAAAACAAAAATTGCATATAGTTAAGGTGTACATCATTATGATTTGATATACATATCTTCAGTAAAAAGATTACTAGTCAAGCAAATTTACATATCAACTCATATGGTTACTTTGTGTGTGTGTGTGCGTGTGTGTGTGGTGAGCGCTCCTGAAACTACTAGCAAATTTCTGGTATTTAATACTAGAATACTGTATTTCTAACTATATTCATTCTGCTATACCCTAGGATGCTAAACTCCTTGAGAGGTAATGCTATCATGAAGGCAGAGCTTTATCCCTGGGCACAGTGGGGCCAGATGGAACACGCTTAGCAGGCCTGCAGTTAACTCTGCTGTTTCAGATAACAGGATAGAACTGGGAACGTTCCTGGGTAGGACAGTTGAGCCTCAGAGCTGCAGCTGCTGGGGGATTTAGGGTTACTACACATCACCAATGGCATCAGGAATGAGATAATGTCTCAATATCCGTGGATTTGTTTTCTTTGGTAGCAGAACTGACTTTGAAATTGATGACGTGGCTGACTGGAAATCTTTCAAATTTTATTACTCCTGACAGAGCCCCCAATTTTTAATATGACCTGGCCCTGGCCTAATTCACCACATTCATCTTGTGGCACTCTGCCCTTGTTCCCTGAACCTTAGCCACCCTGAAGCCTTACTTTTGGGTCTCTAGGAGCCATATTCCTTCCCACCTCTCATTCCCTCTGTCTCCCCCTCTAGCCACTTTGCAGCTTAATTTCTTCTCAGCTCAAAGTTATTTTTTTCATGGAAGCCCTCTCTGACCTTCCAGATGGGGCGGGCTCATCACCTGCATGCTCTCGTAGCGTCTTTCCCATGTAACACTTTAATGATTGCAATTAAATTATTAATTGAATAATTAGTTGTTTAATGTCTGCTGCCTCCCCCCAGTTGATTGTAAGCTTTGATTTGCTGCTGCCCTGTCTATGATAGAAGATGCTCCATAAATATTTGAGGGAATTATTGACCAAAAGCTAAAAATGAGTTAGAAGTGGGTGTACACATTCTGCACAGAAAATAAATACGAAGAAACATAAATTAGAAAGGACATACTTGCCCACCCTCTCCCCACCCCAGCCTTTCTTGGTACGGAGAATGAGAAGTCAGAGGCAGTGATAGAAAGAGGCAGAAAACAGAGAGCAGGCACAGGCAGAGTTGCCCAATCAATTCCCCAGACACCTGGGGATGATGAAGAAAAGCTGTTGTCTGATGCCTCAGCACTGATCCCATGCTCTCTAGCAAAAGAAAATCAAGTGGAGCAATATCAGCAGAAGAAACCTTAAAAAATGTGAGAATAGTAAACTACCCACTCTGCTGACTGATTTGCAAAGGTCTGGGCTTGAGGCCCGAAGTGATAACAGGTTCAGGACATCAGAAATTACTTTAACTGGTGTCCTGACATCTGGGGAATTCAAGAGCCAGTAAAACAAAGAGGGCTATTTATAAACTGTTTGTAGGTCTCTAGACCATCAGAAAACACATGAAGGCATCCCCCATACATTGTTACTAGAATTCACCCAAATTACAAAGTAGTAAGGAAAAAACAATAAAATGGCAGGATTAAAACCTAAATCTTCATTTCATGATGGCAGATTTATATTTGTGGGATGGAAAGATCTCTTTGGAAGGGGTCACATTATAAACTTGGGCCTGAAAGGCTCTAAAGAAACAATGCCTGACCCCAAAGGAGGATAGAGTTCAAGTTTATAGGGAACTCAGAGAAATGATTTAGGGGACCAGTGAGAATGGTAAGAGAGACTGGTAAAACAGGTGAAGAACGGAGTGAGAAAATGAGTAAAAATGAGAGTAAGGTTGATGCGGGGAGGGAGGAAGGTAAACAAAGGAGAAAAATTTGACTAATAGGTTCATGGCCATTGCAAATTCTTACTCATTCATTTCAATTCTTCCTTTCTTTTACCCCTACTATTCTTTTTTAAAAAGTTCTTTATTGGGGTATGATTGACACACAGAAAGAGTAGATATTTAATGTATGCAACTAGATGTGTTTGGAGACAAGGATACACCTGTGAAATTATTACCTAGGTCTTACATCATAAGCATTCGTCACCTTCAAAAGTTTCCTCTCATGACTTTCTGTTATTGTTGTTTTTCTTTTGTGGTAAGAACACTTAACATAAGAATTATCCCCTTAGGAAAATTTTAAGTAATCATTATAGTATTGTTAATCATAGGCCTCATAATTATTCAGAATATACTCATCTTGCATAATTGAAACTTTGAACCCTTTGATTGAGACAAGATAGAAAGGAGTTAGGGAAAACTCCAAACAAGTGGAATGAGGAAGTAAAATTGAACATCACAGGCCAAATAACCTCTAGGTCCTCTCAGAGCCTCCACCTACAGGCATCATCAAATGGAAGACAGCTTATGACAGGAAACTCCTGCAGTGGTTGTAGAAGTCAACAACAACAAGGACTGCCTGAACCCAGGTCAGTCCACGATGAAGGCAAAATTGACCAGAGACTGACCCCAAAGCTCATCATATCATCACTATAATGAAACTTGACACCGCAGATGGAAAGTGGGCTTAGGAGGAACAAACACCATGACATTTCTGGAATGGGCCATAGTAGGAACAGACCCTCACTACAACCAGAAGACGGAGTCAGAATTTGTTACTACAAAGTTCAGAAACCACTTACTCTTAGAAATATATAAAATCCCAAGAACTGACTGACTGCAGTGTGCAACTCACTCATGAGTTGCTGCTATCCATCTGGACACATACTTTTGCTTCCTTCACAGCAGTGCATCCTGGCATCTTTTTCTTTACCCAAATAAAGCCTGCTTCCACTTTCACTGGGACTTTTTCTGAATTCTCTCCCATGAGGGTCAGGAGCCTGGAGGTCCCAGACCCAGCTGGGGCAAGGCTACCTTGGCTCAGTACCTGTCTGGTGATGTGATCAGCACCTGGTAATCACCTCCAGTCTCTGAAAATCACCATTCTACTCTGCTTCTATGGGTTTGATGAGAAAATGCTTTTAATTTTGCTTCAAGTTTTGAGTTAATGTTTACTAATTGGGACATTATTTCTCTCAGTTTAAGCTAAAGGACTTAGTTTCTAAGAATTGATTAAGATCTTCTCTGTCCCTTTTCACTATGCTGACTCTTGGGACTCTTCCATTCTCCGCTCATTTTCGGTTAGGGGCATTTTTAAAATTTAAAAAAATTTTTTATTTAATTATTGTTCAAGTACAGTTTTCTGTCTTTTACTCCCATTCCAGTCCATCCCCCCAGTGCTCCCCACCTCCCTCCCATTTCCACTCCTCTTAGTTTTTGTCCATGTGTCCTTTATACTTGTTCCCATGAATTTCCCTTTTCCCCTGAAATTCCCTCCCCTCTCCCCTCTGGTCCCTGTCAGCCTGTTCTCTATTTCAGTGTCTTTGCTTATATTTTGCTTGCTTGTCTGTTTTGTTGTTTAGGTTTCTGTTCAAGGTGAGATCATATGGTATTTGTCTTTCACCACCTGGCTCATTTTACTCAGCATAATGCTTTCCAGTTCTATCCATGATGTTGCAAAGGGTAGGAGCTCCTTCTTTCTCTCTGCTGCATAGCATTTTTGTATACTAACAATAAAACAGCAGAAGCAGGAATCAAGAAAAAAATCCCATTCGATATAGCAAAAAGAAAAATAAAATATCTGGGAATAAATCTAACCAAGGAGGCAAAAAACCTGTATACAGAAAACTACACAACACTGAAGAAAGAAATCAAGGAAGACACAAACAAATGGAAACATATACCGTGTTCATGGATTGGAAAAATTAACATAATCAAAATGTCCATACTACCCAACGCAATTTACAGATTCAATGCAACGCCTATTAAAGTATCAATGACATATTTCACAGACATAGAACAAACACTTCAAAAATTTATAAGGAACCATAAATGACCTTGAATAGCAGCTGCAATTTTGAGAAAGAAGAACAAAGTAGGAGGGATCACAATACCCAATACCAAACTATATTACAAGGCTACTGTAATCAAAACAGCCTGCTACTGGCATAAAAACAGGCACATAGACAAATGGAACAGAACAGAGAGCCCAGAAATAAACCCAAGTCTCTACAAGCAATTAATATTTGAAAAAGGGAGCAGTAACCTTTTTTAAAGATGTAATAAAAAATGATGCAATTTATAACAGTTATATAATAATATACAATAGATTAAAATATATCATATCATTCCATATGCATACTTTTAGCACATATTAAAACCCAATTCAAGATATAAATAATCTATAATACAATACATACTGATATTCAGTAGAATATAAAAATAAACTATATTCTTACTTATCACAGATAGTAGATGAAAAGGAGATTCTGGTAAATTGAAGACTGTGGTAAATTCAAAATTGGAATCAGTCCTGGACACGTACATCAACTGAGTAAGATGTTACCTGTATATGAGACTTCAGCAGGTAGTGGTAGAGATTTCTATTGCAAAATTTGAACTCCATAGCCTTTGATTTAATCATAAGATAATCTTTTGGGGTCTCAAGTCTTATTAGGAATTATTAGTAAAATTCAAACATCTTGGAGTGGAGTTCCACCTTATGTGTTAATTCACCTATAGTTACCAGGTGTTAGAGTCAATGTTCTGCTTCCTACTTCCTACTTCTTACATGTGAGTCTACATTTCCTATTTCAAACCTGAAAATTCATACTTCTTTCTTCTTCAGGTGTTTCTACCAAAGCATCTATGTGTAGAAAAAACAGGAAAAAACTTGAAGACAATTTTTCTATTCTAAGTGCTTAGTACTGTTCCACTCCTAGTCCTTCCCTCTTTCCTTTCTGCTGACTCCAAGGTACATAAAACTTTTGTTTGGGGCTCTCTCGACTATGAGACAATTCTCATGTTTGCTCTGATGAGCCTGACTCTCAACTGGTGGGCCATTTCATGGAGAAAAAGAAAACTCCTTAGTGCTTTCTTTAGTTTTAGCTTCTGGTTTATACCATCACAGTGAATGATTAAAGGCTAACTCTTTCATTTTTTGGCTTGTTGTTTTTGTCTGCCACTCCAACACCTGACAGCTCAGGTCTCTCTCTCTTCCTGTATTTCCTCAAATAATTTTCCATCCTATTATTACCATCTTCTCTTTATGGACTCCAATTATACCTAGGTCAGACTGCTTAATATTGTCCTTATATCTTTCAGGCTTTTATGCAATTGTTTTACCTCTTTCTTCTTTAGATTAGATAATTTCTATTTTTTTTATATTCAGATTTACTAGATTTTCCTTCTACTACTCTCAATTTGCTGAAAACTGTGTAGTGAATTTTTCAGTTTAATTGTACTTTTCAGTTTTTGAGCTTTGAATTTTTAATGATTCCATTTTCTCTGGTGTTTCTCTTTATGATTTGGACATATTTTCCTTTGATTCTTTGAGCATATTTATAACAGCTTCTTTGGTAAATTACATACATAGGACACCTCCAGGTCAGTTTCTACTACCTGCTTTTTTTCTTGACTATAAACTATGTTTTACTTTGTGTGTGTGTCTAGTAATTTTGATTGTATACTGGGTGTTGTGGGTGGACCGATGTGAAGACGGATTTTTGTGATATTCTTTTATTGATTTTTGTTTTGGTGTTACTGGTAGATCATCTTGAACTTGTATAGGCTTAGTTTTATGTTTTTCAGAGTGTATCTGTGAAAACTCCAACATGTGTTCAAAGGCTTTTAACTTGTTAACTCAATCTCTGTTTCTTCTGGTATTATTACAATCTTGTGCAAACTTGGTTTTAGATTTTGGTAGATAGGCCTGCTGCGAGCCTTACTCTGGAGCATGATTCTTCCTCCTGAGGAGTGCGGTTTCCGGTGTTCCCGCTGGATGTCTAGGCTGTCCAGATGCTGAACAGGTGCTATCAAG
This sequence comes from Sturnira hondurensis, assembly GCF_014824575.4. Taxonomy (NCBI): domain Eukaryota; kingdom Metazoa; phylum Chordata; class Mammalia; order Chiroptera; family Phyllostomidae; genus Sturnira; species Sturnira hondurensis. The sequence goes on from NW_028073705.1 coordinate 4,050,391, forward strand.
GTCTCTCCATTCTTGCTGACAACATCTCCCAGCAATTTTTAACCTCTAGTATTTCTGTTCTGCTTACAATTCCAGAATAGCCAAATCCTGTTATGCCTTATCTAAACTCTCCCTGTATATGTATAGTTCAATCCTTGGCTAAGTACTTGCAGAGATCTCCACATGGACTTCTGAGAACCCCTCTGCATGGTTCCTCCAACTGTTGTGCCCATGTCACAGAATCCACTCACTCCAGTTGCCCAAACTCTGACCTCTGCCTACTCACCTCACCAGAACTTCTGTGCTCTGCTTGGTCTCCAGCTTACTGCTGTGCAACTGGGGGAATTTTCTCTAGTATGGAGCTGGGGGCTCAACTTGTGAGTTTCGTTTCTCTCAGATATCAGTTTCGTGATTTTATACATGATTTTTGAAAATAGTTACACTATATAAAATATATAGTATGTGACTTGTGAACACAATTAAATCATATGTTTTGTACAGTTTTAAGTTGTTTTGGCAGGAGGACTAGTCTAATACTATTTACAGGGAATAGAAGTCCTCACTGTGGACACTTAAACAAGGGGTAATGTAAGGGTGTTGATGGACAATGATAATGGCTATCCAACACAACTGGCTTGTAGAGGGGAGCTAAGACTGTGAGTAGGAGGCTGTTCAGTCTTCTGTGCTGAGAACTAAGGTAAAAATGAAGTTATCAGAAATGCAAACAAACAAAATGAAATGCCACGATGAAAAAAGAACTATTGTGTTATTGATAAATTGGATGTAAAGAATGAAGACATAGCTTTAAAATCATGCCAGGAATTTTGCTTTCAAAAGAATCCTTATCTTCTGAAGATAAATACCAAAATACTTATGGATGACATGATATAATGTCTGGGATTTGATTAAAAATAATCAAATGTAAGGATGAGGTTGGGGATAGGGTGGGGCTATAGGTGAGACAAGACCCAACCAAGAGATAATTGTTGAAACTAGGTTATGAGTACATGAGGGTGTATTATATGGGTTTTTCTACTTTTGTAGAAAGTAGACACTTGACACCTTCAAGTTGAAAATTAAAGAACGAACAAACAAAAAACATGACCAAGGTTATGAAGCTGGGAGATGAAGTGTTGGTGAAACTGGGAAGAGTGCCCATTTTGATGTAGGGAAAAAGGATAAGCCAGTAGCAGTTTGTTAATGTCTAAAACAAACTTTATGCAAAATATTTTTAAATGGTATGCTCGAGCTGTTTCATTCTGCTCTTTTAGAAGAGGTATCATCAAACGCAGGAGGTACTTGATTATCTGCTTGAAGATGTGAGTCTTATGACACGTGCTGAACAGAGGCTGTGGTAACTACACTGCTCACTTATCTGACTTCTAATTCAGTGCTGACTGCTTATATTCACGGATGAAGTGCTCTGTGGTCCAGGTCCAGACTACAATAGGCAGTTTGGTAAGACTCTGGCACACATCTCCCTGAATGGTTCCTGGAATGATTTCTGGAGGCATCGTGCTATATCTTCCTTTCTGTACCCCCTCCTTGGTTAGCTGTATATGCCTGGAGCCTCCCTGAATCTTTCTTGCTCTCACCTCGTTCCTTCCAACTATCTGTAGACTCCATAATTAAGCCCAAGAGAGGGGTTTGTTCCCATAGCCTAAGGAGTTTCAGGAGTAGAGAGACTTTTCTACAAGTTAAGGAAAAAAAGAAAGAAGAGGAAGAAGGAAGGGAGGCAGGAGAAAAGTACTAATTTTCCTTTCTTCCTTTCTACTTTCTTTTTTCTTTCATTCAACAAATCCTTTTATATGTGTTCTACATCCCAAATTTTGTCTTAGGGATTGATTGGGGGCTCAAAGGTAATCAAGAAACAGTTCTTTCCTCAAGGATCTACATACAGCCTGGGAGGGCAAGAAAGACATGCAAACAGAGTAAGAGAGAAAGTCACAGGTGCCAAGCTTGCTGTTTGTACAGGGACCAGTGAGGCACAAGGAAGGAGTGGAGAGTCATTACTAAATTCTCCATCCATGGGTTTGGGTTTCACACTGTCCTTGAGACCTATGCATGATTTAGAGCCTCTTTGAATCTCAAGTTTCTCTTTTCTAAAATGAGACTAATTATACCTACTTACAGATATTAGAAGTGTCATATTAAAAGTGTCTTGGAAGATTTTTGCAAACCATAGGGGTCGATGATGTAGGTATTATTATTATCTTTCCTGCTTCCCAGGAACACCAGTGATAACTACAGGCCCAGTTTTTCCCAGGAGACAGATCATTGTCATCTGCTCACTGGACCATATTAAGATGTACTAGGGACTGTGGCCATTTCAAGGGAATATGCATAAGTAAGAGAAAACTTCTTTTTCCATGTAGGTGATAAATCTTCTGCCTATTGACTTTTAAAAGCATAGAGCCAAATGTCCCTTTTGTCTGTTAATACCAACAGCCACTTTAACATTTGTTTTTCTGCACAGTTTACAAAGTACTTCTAGAGTCATAAATCATTGTTGTCTCATAATAACCCTTGACTTAGTAGAATAGACTTCATTTTGACCCTTATTTACAGATGTGGAAAATATGGCCCAGAGAAGTTAAAAAATTTGCCCAAGATTCGTAGCTGGTCCAGGAAGAATTCTGGTCTTCTCTTTCCTAATCTTTGAAATCATCAGCTTCTCCCTGTGTAAGTATAGCATGCATGGTGCTCCTTTGATGTCTTTAAAAGGTTTCAAAATATTTTTTAAAATGTTTAAGAAATTATTTGTTTTTTAAAAATCATGGACATCTGAAGCTCTCAGCCCCTGGCACTGTCACAACAAATCAAACAAACAAATAACCATCTCCATTGTTTTGTGGATTATTTCCCCATGAGGCAGATGCTTATTTTTTACAAATGAAAGCTCATTGTTGTCAGGAACATTTAAGAGGCTTAACCTGTCTTCTCTGGCATATGGCACAGGCTTTTCATGATAAAACCAGTAGTGTGCAGAGGCAGACAAAATTGTGAGCCTCTCTCTAAAACTTCGACAGTTGCTGTTACACAGCAACATTGCTTTCTTATGCAAGGGCTCGTCTGGGCCTCTGGCACCGTGAAAGGGGGGGAAAACAACAGGCTGTTTTCTTTGATAGAAAATACTCATATTTTAATGGGTATGATGTCATGAATTATTAAACTAGCTTAACTTTGAAGTCGAGCTGAAAGAACACATAGTGAAGAATGACCTTGAGACTCTTGAAAAATGGGAATGTTGACTGTGCCTGCAGACTTGAAGATGGATTTCTACTTTAGTTTATATTTATGCAACTGTGAAACTTGTTCCCTTGTTGCCAGAGAAATCCTTTGTGCAGTCGTGTGGAGAAAGTTATTACATTTTAGTGCTGAAGAGCTGTAAAGTTTCTTTCCTTGTGTCTCATGAAAACTAGAGTGCTGGCAATCTTTGTGCTTGGGGGATGGCCCTGAGGAATGACAGGTAGTCTCTCAGAAGACAAAAAGAAACAGATATTGTTCTTTAAAAAAGAGCCTAACATTAGGTTCATATAAGGGATTTGTGCAGACCTGGTCAGTTACAATGCTGTCTTGTTTCTGATTCAAGGTGAATCAAAGAAAAACTGGGTCCACAAGGAGAAAGATGATCTGCCAGCCCCATTGTAGACTGAACACATGACCTTCCCAGCAGCATAACTAGTGCCCTTGGAGAGTGCAGGAGGGGATCTGTCAAAACTTTGGGTTTGGGCACTCCTGGCATATTCTCTTGCTACAGATTGTTGGACAAAATCACAGACTTTGGCTTACAGTTTGGGCTGCCCAATGTGAGACACAGACAGGGCATTGGAGAGCAGGTGAGGGGAAGTCAGATGGGGTGTTTCCCCAGTTTTCTCTCTGTTGGATTCTCCACTGAAGGCCACAGCTCCTGTCAGGCAGCCCCCTCCATGCAGCTCTCCTTTCTGGGTTTTAGTAACAGCTCCCTCCCCTTGCCCCTTGAGACTTTGGGGGGTAGGGCCAGAAAAGGAGCTGCTTTCTGCTGGTGCTAGCTACTAGGTACTGTGCTGTCCCTGGTGCTTCCCTAAACACTGCCCACACTTTTGTAAATCAGGCCCTGGATTAAGACAGTTGGATTGCTCGCTAGGTGTGTGTCGCTTCAGTGCTGTTGGAGTCCACGTTCTGGTGTTGCTCCCATCAATGACTGTACCAAGAGGGTGGTGTTTTTTGTCTCTTCCTTTTTCCCTAATAATTTCCTATTTTTAACTTTCAGAAAGGCTAGTTTTTTCATTTTTCACTTTCCTTGTTACCTTACTACTTGCTCTCTGAATTTTCTCTTTTCCCCTCAAATTGAGTCTGCAAGACCAGTTTCTGAAAGCCAGTTTCCATTATTATTTTCCAAGATTGGGTTTCTCTGGTCTCCAGAGTCTTGTCTCTATTCTTGTATAAGCGTTTCTTTGCAAAATAGTCTGTTGAGAAAACAGTCTTGAGAAAACAATGCACACTTTCTAACCTTCTAGGGAAAATGATTATTTCTCCAAAAAGGAAGGGAAATAATAAAAGTGTTCAGTAAGTAGCAGTCAGGATAATAAAGGGGAAAAAGCCAAGAAATTCAGAATCAAGGTCAGTTTCCTCTGTTGTTGGATTGCAGCAAGCGTTTAATGGTAATAAAATCTTTTTCCTGTATAATACATTTTATATTAAAACCGCAGTCATTTAAATGAGGGATTTTTATGTCTGTGCAGTCTTTATTGAGCATGAAGGATTTTTAAAAAGTGCTTTTTTTCTTTACCTTAAAAAATGCTTTCTTGGCTCACTGCCTCTCAGGCTCACAGAAATAAAGATGTGGAGGTGGGGAGTGGCCAGAGTGGCTTGTACAGTTCCTCGCTTATGCTATTTAACCTCAGACCCTTGTTATTCTGGGCCTCCGTGTCTTCCGAATAAACAGTAAATCTTTCCTGATGGTGTGGCAGCTTTACGATATGAATTCATGCCTATTTTCAGAGGAGCACGAGAGAGCCTTTAATATATTTTCTCTCCTTTTACTGGTGATTCAGTCAAAGCCTGTGTCTCTCAGCAGGGTAAGGCTGGAGCTTCTGCCCATCTCCCGTACAGGGCAGAGGGTTGACTATGGTGTTATTTTATAAGTTGGATTGAAGTGGGTTAATTCTTCTGATGAAGGTTTATTGACTCATGATTTTCTGAAAGCTTGAAATTTGTGGTTTACACCTGATCTTAAGATAGGAAGATAAGATATCAAGACCTTACCAGGTCTTCCTCTACCACAAAATCATGCAGGGTGAAATTTTGCTAGACTGATTTTAAAGTTGTTCATTTTGGGCACATTGGAAGTGGTCTCAGAAGGTTCAAGGGCATGTGGGCATGAGATATACCAGAAGGAAAAACTCAACTTAAGAGTGACTACATTTTTTCCTTGGTCATTGCTGGTATTCATGAGGAAAACTGTTGGACTAGACCATTTTTTTTGTCATGAGTATGGTATAGAGGACTCGAAAACACTAGGTATACAACTTATGGGTATTTGAAAATGTATTTGTATAGGAAATGATCTGCCAAGCAAAGTAGACTATTGTTGGTGGGGATCTGACCTAGAGGAGGAGATGCCTCATCATCTTTAAATAGCTTCTCTTTGAGTTAGAATGAATTACCCGAAAATGGCAGGCTCCACTTTTTAGGTTTTAAATTGCCAGAACTGGCCCTGGCTGGTGTAGCTCAGTGGATTCAGCACGGGCCTGTGAACCAGAGGATCTCGGTTCGATTCCCAGTCAGGGCACATGCCTGGGTTGCACACCAGTTCCCTGCAGGCCAGCTCCCAGCAGGGGACGCATGAAAAGGCAACCGTACATTGATGTTTCTCTCCCTCTCCTTCCCCTCTGAAGATAAATAAATAAATAAGTAATAAATAAATAATAAAATCTTTAAATTGCCAGAACTGTATTTCCCATTGGATGGTTAGCAGCACATTTTACAATCTGAATTTTCCTGGTATGTTCACCTGAGTTGATTGTTCTTAGCCACAACTTCGGCAGAAAGCCAGCATAGTGGAAAGACCATTTACTTAAACAATTATTTTCTCTCTGTAATGTCATGTAGATCTCAACCTTCTCTGTATCTTTCCAGTACAGAGGGAGCATACAGTCTATTGTTACAATCAGATATTCTTGTGGGAAGTAAGAGGTCATGGGTGAATGGAGAGAATATTATTGTCGAGTCCAAAGCTATTGTTTTGAGACACAGATTAAAGTTTTCTGCAGTTTTCATTTTTCAAAAACTCAACCTTTCAGGAAGGTTTGGCTGATATGCTCTGATTTTTATTTTTGATAGTGTGGGGCTAATGTTTACTCTGGGCTCCTGAAAATTGGTTTGGAAGACTTTCCATGGAGGAGAAAATGTGGACAAATACTGTTAGTTTACTTAGTGCTGAAGGCATTGGCTGGTGAAGAAAGGAGGTGACAGTTCCGTAAGCCAAAAAAACATGATCTTTTTGCTCTTGAGGTATATATTCCTGAAAACCTTAGGAAAGGCCTGCAAAAAATGAAATGAGAGCAAGAGGGCTGAAGTTAACTTAAAAAAGGAATCTGAATCTGCTATGCCTAGGAGAAAATCATCTCATTAGAAGAAAACATTTTATTCAAAAATGAATTTTTATTACATGGGACAGAATAAAGAATATGATTTCACCAAGTAGCCACCCAAGCACACACAAATGCTTGCACAAACACACACAAAGGAAAGAATGAATGTTAAAGCAGAAGCGTGTTGCATGCTTTATAATTCTGGATTTGTTTTTCAGGTTTTGAATTAATTAGATACCATGTTGAATTCCAAATGTGATAATTAGACAAATTAATGCTGCAGTGAAGTTATTAACGAGGCAAATATGCTAATATGCTTCTGATGAAGAGCTCTTCTTTTGCCTTACCAAGAAATTGGCAAACACCTTTTTATTTGGGGCCAGACAGCTTATCTCAAGTGATTTACTAAAAAGGTTCTCGGCCGTATGTTATGAACAAATGTTGTAAATCGGGGTTAATGTCTAAATTTTTGATATGTATAAACCTTGACATGATGCTGCAAGTCCCGTGACACTGTTAGTCTGTTTTCTGAGTGGCAGCAGTGTCCAGGCAGGCCAAGGGCTCTCCCATGTCCTTCAGTGCTGGTGTGAATCCAGCAAACCCTACCGCTTGCCAGTGTCATTCCTGTTAACATCATCACCGACATTCAACATGAGGCGAACAGATTGCCAACCTGCCGACCTGCTTTCTTTTTGGCAGACTTTGTGTCTCCTTTGGTTTTTAGATGTTTGAAACCCCTAGCCCAGAATCATTAGGGAATCCATTTAGTGGTTTCAAAGTGACACAGCAGTATTTCTCCTTCCGATCTTAACTCTGCTACTCAGAGCTCATTGTGCCTCAAGAGCCCTCCTGAAACCAAGCAGAAATACCATTTACCAGGGGGTTCTGACCATTAAAAACAAAATTTATAGAAATATGAAAAGAACTTTCCCCATGAGCATGTCATTATTTTAATTCTTTTAATCACACATTCGATAAGTATGGCCTGTATAACTTTGATTGATTCAGATATAATAGTTGCTAAATGAGTTTCATTCTGCACCCCAGGTAGGAGAGTTTTGAGTTGTAAATTTGAGGGAAGACACTGAGGTGTGTTTGAGTGGGGCAGACCAGTTGTCAGTTGTTGGCTAGCGCGTGCTGTTGAGGTGTGTTATGTGGCAGCAGACAGACCATTTATTAACTGAATAGCATGCACAGAAAGTGCATCAGTTAGGAATGCATTTGAATGCAAGTTACAGAAAGCTTTATAAATAATGGGTTTAGCAAGTGAAGAGTCTTTTGTTCTCCCATAAAAAGCAGACCATGGTAGTGGTCCACAGCTGAAAACATGTCTCAACCATGTTGTTTAGGTTCTATCTTTCTGTTGTATCATCTCAGTGGGTGGCTTTTATCAATGTGGCCCAAGATGACTGCTGGAGCTCTAGGCATGACATCTGGGTCAGGAAGGAAGGCAGGAAGAGGAGGAAAGCCTCACTCAATTTGTCTCTTTTTCAAAAGGTTTCCTGAAAATTCCATTTGTATATCAGTGATCCGAATCGTGTCAAATGGCTGCCCCCTAAGTGAAAGATGATAGATGAGTTTGAATCAGCTGGCCAGTAGTCTCTGTTACACTTTTATTGGGTACCATGATCCTGGGAATGAGGTTGTATCCTCAGGTACCTGCTACTGTAGGGAGCCTACCTGAACATTCTGGCTTCCCTGGACAAAGGTAAGTTCAGGTGATAAAACCATTTTACTCTCTCCAGGCTGAAGGCAGTGTAGTGTAATGAATAAATCTACGGACTTTAGGTGGGTTATGTGATTTTGGATATCTGGCTTTCACCTCTTTGACCCCTATTTGTGAATTGAAAAATGTCAGGGGTTATTGTTAGGAAGTAGTTGTGGTAACACATAAAGTATTAGCTCATTATATTTAGCTATTTAGCTCATTAATAAGTAGGAGCTGTGAAGATATGAATTAAATTCAGGTTTTATTCACAATGAGGTAACGTGTAATGGGGGAAAGATGGTTACACATAACCCTTTACCTTTTAAGAGAGTGGATTCTGGTGGGTGAAGGGGCGGACCTTTTTGTTGAATGGATTGATAATCTGGAGGATATAAATTTGAATGGAAAAAGTCTGTAGACAAAAGTTGGAGAAATTGGGAATTGTGGGAAGGAAGGAGCAGGGATGAGGAGACAGGAAGCTAAGAAGGCATGCTGGACGGAAATGGTGGTGAGAGGAAGCCCAGCAGCTGTGAGGTGAGGAGGGAGGCTGGAGACAGGAGGCCTAAAACAGGGAATTTACTACGAAGCTGTGTATTGTGTGATGTAAACACTTCTTCTGACTCACCTGCAGAACCTCCTGGAAAACACATCTGACTTATCTATAGGTGAACATAAAAAAACATTGTTTTGCCTCAAGCTAGTGTGATGTTACAATTAGACATACAGTTTCCAGAATATTTTTTTATTCAGGTCCCATGGCTAAGTAAGTTAGGTCAAAAGGTGACAAACCACACAAAATGCATATGGGGAGTACTCATGGATTCAGTGTTTGGTTTTCTGAGAGACAAAAAATGACAATTTAAGTTGTGGGTGAGATTCTCCTTCCATTCCACCCATGAGAGTATACCCTAATGTGGATGGGAAGACACAGCTGGGAGTCACCCCTCCTAGGTCTTTGTTCCTCTGTGTCATCAAATCATAACATACATGATTTTAGCATTTGAAAAGAAAATACTTATTTTTATTTTTTTGGCACAACATACTTCTAAACAGAAGGCAATTACTATATTTGGTGCTTGATTGGAAAATACAAACCAGCAATCTGTTTCAAAGCTGGAGAAAAAGCTGGCCACTTTGAATGTATTGAATAATAAGTAAATCAAGAGATTTTCAATTGTACTTGTGAATATACAGCTGACCCTTGAACAATGTGGGTTTGAACTGCGCAGGTCCACTTAAATGTAGATTTGAAAAAACAACTACGTGCAATGAATGTATTTTGCTTCCTTATGATTTTCTTTTCTTAATAGTATTTCTTTAGCTTTATTGTAAGAATACAGTGTATAATATATATGATATATAAAATATGTGTTAATCTGCTGCTTATGTCATCAATGAGGCTTCTGGCCAGCAACAGGCTAGAAGTAGTTAAATTTTTGGTGAGTCAAAATTTATATGTGGATTTTAGGCTGCACAGGGGTTGGAATCCCTGTCCCTCAATGATTGAAATGTGTCATGAAGAGACACACATTTATTAAGAGTTTGAAGAGGTGAAGGTAACAGAGGGAAGAGGATAACAGGGGGAGCACCTTCGAGTGTGCTGTTCAGGGGTCAGTGGTACTTGTTTTTCACTCTGGGCCAACTTTAGGACTTAACCCTTCAGTAAAATATAACTCCTCTTGATGTTAATTAACAAGCAACAAACACACTAATATGTAGCAGGTTCAAATCATAGACCATAAACTCCAGTTTTTAAGAAATGTGGCTTAATTTGTGTCCTCGATCACTGCAGAATTTCTAATTTGTATCTGTCACACCGACAGGTAGAAATGTAATCAGAACCAGTTAAGAGTCTCCTCTCCCTTTCCTGGAATAGGGCCAAGTTTGGGCTGTGGGCGGAGGGGTTTGGTATTGTCCCAGGATGGGAGGGAGCATCTGGTTCTGGGTTGTCATCTGCCGACACACTTGCTAGGACATTCTCATTTTAACTTGGTGACCAGTGGTTTGTTCAGATGGATCACTTTTTGGAACTCTGTCATGACAGCTCCTTTCCTAGTCTGCTTCTCCTTTAGGTGCCTTACCCCTCTCTGAAACGTGTCCATGACTGTTGCTCCCTGGTCCCTCTGGGGCTGCAGGAAATTCACGAAGCTGACCAAGACCTTCTCCTTGCACACCCCACCAGGCATGTGCTCCTGCCTTCCTTCCGCAGGCTGCAGGTACCTGGTGGTCTTGCCAGGTCTTTGGGCTGTCTTAGCACAAAACAGGGCCCTGGGGTTCTTGGGATACCTGGTGTGGGTTGATTCGGGCAGGGGCAGGGGACAGAGCCCTTCTCAGAGGCTCAGGTTTTCTGAAACTCTGCATCTTCTTTTCCCTTTCTCCAGCTGGGCCAACTTCATCCAACTCTCAGGAACAGGAAAAAGTAGCTTTGACTGATCACATTTTACTCCAAATCTTTTGCTTATGCCCAAAGCCCTAGGCGTTTGAAACTTAAAACTCTTCTCCCCACCAAACCATTGCTCTCATTTTCTTCTGTGTCAGGCCTTCCCTCAGGAAATGAAAGCAAAATTCTCATCTGCTTCAGTGGTAGAAAGTATGGTCATTGGAAATACTGGTGAACACCAGTTAATGTTTCAAATGACTACCTGTGGCTGACTAGTATTCAGTATAAAGAACTGGCAGTGATGTGCCAAGGCCTCCCTGAGGTAACTCTTTGCCCCTCTGCCTGCCCCTACTGCTGTCTCAGCTCATGCTCTCATGAATCTCTCAGAGAGAACCGGTCGGACATGGCATTCTTGAGGGAAAGAAACAGACATTTCTTCCTCTCACAAGTTCAAAGGTTTCCCTCACATGATTCACAACAGGCCCCTGTACAGCTACAAGCAGGTAACTACAGTTCCTATTTATGGACTGCTGACAGTTCTTTTTGTGCATTCAAACATGCCAAGGGCTAAAGACAGCATCTCAGGTAGATGCAATAATTTAGGTAAAAACACTGGTGGCACCCCCAAAACCTAACTCAGAGAGATGCCATGTCTCCCTCTCCAAGCCCAGTAAACTCCGGGGAAGCCTTTCAGGACTGGGAGATGGTTGAAATGTGTCATGGAAATACACACATTCACTGAGAGTTTGAAAGAGATTATGACAACAGTGGATAACACAGGGAGCACCTGAGACAGCCTGCAGCAGTGCTATGATTGTGAGCTTGTGTTTCATTGCTTTTATTTTTATATGCCTTAACAGAATCAATTGTAAACAACCATCAGCTTCCACAATGCACATCCTCTTCTCACAAAGAGTGGCACTACAGTCAGAAGGTGGTTTCCCTGCACACTGGGATATCTGACGGTTGTGTTCAGACTGTGCATGTTCAGGCAGGCACATAGAGGAGCCTCAGGAGGCTTGTAGGCCATATCCCTTCCTGACTGGACTTACTGCATGTGTAGGTGTTTGTATGTGGATGGGCATGAAGGGTGATGAAAGATCCATTACTCATCCTGGCATCAGGCACAGAGATTGTGTGGCACAGAGCAGGAGCTCAGTCAATGCTTCTGGTATTACTAGACCCAATGTAGCATGGAGGAAATTTTATCTCCACTACCAACAATAAATCTGTAGTCTGGGGCCGGACAGAGTAGAGTAGTTTTAAAGGTGAACCATCGTATTGAATTTGATTTGGAAGAAACACACAGCGAAGCATGTATCTGTTGATTTTTTGACAAACAGGTTGCTTATCTGGGCTTTGGTAGTTCAAGAGGAAGGTAGAATGGGCCCTACAAAAAAAAAAAAAAAAAAAGCAGAGAGAGAGAGAAAGGACTACAGAAGCAGGAAACTTGGCAGGGATAGGCCAAAGGGGCCAAATCCATTGTCACAGGGTGAGATTTGCACTTGAATGCAGGGTTTAAGTAGGGAGCAGGGAAGGCACACTTCTGGGGATTACTGAGAGGGAAGAATCAACATACTATGGAATTTGAGGGATCGAGAATGGGGAAAAAAGAGGTTTAAGATATTGGTTTGAGGATTTAGAAGGGAGAATTAATTTGGAAGATAAAGGATTTACTGTTATAGTGACAATTAAGCACTGAAATCACACAGCCTGAATCACAATCTTCAGATGGCCCTCTAATATCCCAGTGTGAGAGAAAACTGCTTCCCGATTGGAATGCTACTCTGTGAGGAGGTGATGTAAATTGTGGAATCTGAGGACTATCTGTAAATGACTCTGTTTGGAGCAAACCTCCCTTTTAGCTGAAATCTGTTACTTAAAGAATTATTTATTCACAAGGTTGAACTAGCTTCTTCCCTCCTGCTGTCAGGGCTCTGCTGCCTTCCCATCATCAGTTCCACCAGGCAGGATGAGAGGCCTAAAATCAGAGTGCAGGAAGCCATCAGCCCATTGAGCAAATGATAAATCACTTCCAAGTGCTCATTGAGCAGGGATTTGTGATGTCTCTTAAACCACAAATAAAACTCGGGTTGGGTCTGTCCTTCCTGGTGACTTGGTTGGGAGGACTGGTGCAGGACACCAGGAGGCTTGCGGGCCTCACCCCTCCCAGACTGGGCTTATCCCGTGCAAGTGTTCCATGCAGGCGGGCATAAGGACTTATGGGAGACCCATGGCTCATCTTGGAGCATGCTGGACCATGGGGAAGTGAACACAGTGATGTGGGCGAAGGCTGGACACAGCCTTAGCAGTGTGTCTCCCTGGGCGGTATGAAATTTCTGCATCTTCTTCTCTCACCCCTTCTGCTAATGGTTGCTCAAGGTTCATTATTTGTGCATCAGCCACTTGGCTGTGCCCCAGTGGAGAGAAAGAGCTAGGTAAAATTCCGGATCTGCCTCTTAATAGCCCTGAGGTTTGGGGCAAGGTACTTAAGTCTCTACCTTGGTTTTCTTATTTGTAAAAGTGAGAGAATAATGTGCCCCCTCAGAGTGTTATTGAGAGGAATACATAGGGCAATTTTCGTAAAGTGCTTGGTACTATGTGCTTCCCTCAATGGCTGACTCATAGTAGGTGATTTACAAAGGGGGATCTGTAATACCCACTATTAATAACAGTGATGCCACACAGTCAGGTGAGCAACAATGTAAAAAAATATGTATGGCCTAATTTTTTAAGCCTCTAAGCAGATTGCCAGAAAATTTAATCTCAATTGACTCAGCATCTCAATCCACCTGAGATCCCGGGGGAGGAGATCCAGTCACTACGGGTCACCGCCGCCACCTGCCTGTGCCCCCTTCCACATTCCCACCAGCCACCTGGGCTTCTGTCACTGAAGATGGAGGCTGTATTTTCTCCTCCCATTCGCAGGGCCTTTTAAATGGTCATTTTTGTTCTTTTCCTGGATACATGGAAGAATTGGCTGTGCCCCATATCACGCTAGGAGTGCTGAAAGGCCCCCTTGCTCTGGCTGCCTAAAGTCCCCACCCAGCCACCAGCTACCACCTGACCGCTGTGTGGGCTCCCCCTGGAAAGCTCTTCAACCCACAGAGTCCAGGCGGGGTCCTCACTGGGCCCTTCACTGTGCCTGCCTGGGGCTGGTGTGGAGATGCACTCCGGTGTCTTGTGATCTTTTCCTCCCCTTTGCCTGCACACATTTTCTGTGGGATTGTTGGGACAATAGCTTTTTCCTGAGTTTTTGGAATGCAAAAGTCTTTGCCTTAAACTCAGCTGTGAATTTCAAATTTGAAACTCCCAAATCAAGAATCGACTTTTCATTCTCAGCATTTCTGTTGTGTCATCCATTTCCTGAGGCACTAAGTGTGGGATTCAGAAGTTTCTGCCTAGAGAGAGAGGGGTGGGGAGGGAGAGGTGCATGGAGGGAATGAGGGTATGTCAGGGCATGAGAGCCTTGGCTAAAATGTTAAACTACTTCTCTACTACACTGCTATTACATTTATTCTCCATGCAGTTTTATCCTCAGGGGGCTCAGTTTTAGATTGATTTGCTTCAATGTTGGAGCATTTATTTGAGGATGATTCTGTTTTGACGTTTTGTTGGCCAAATTAAAAAGAGGAAAGAGAAGGGGAGGAGGAAGGGGAAGAGGCGGGGGAAGGGGAAGGGGAAGGAGAAGGAGGAGAAGGTGATAGCGAAGCCAAGAAGAAAATTTGACATTAACTTCTGGTCAGTTTTGTGGGGAGCTAACTGCAGCTCTGACCTCGTTCTGTTTTCAGTCTAGCAGGGGTCATGCTACTCTTCTTGACATGTTTTCCTAGTTTCTGCTCCACAGTCCATCATTGGATGCTTGGCTGCCTAGGCAACAGCATTCAGGGCAGCTCTGAGCAGTGTGTTTCTGGAGAATGTTTTAATTCCACGTGCGGAGCATTTTGTGCAATCTGGGGTGTGTCAGCCTTTCTGACACATACTGTCATTGTTAGTATGTACAGCCTGTGCTGACCCAGAGGAGCTGCTCAGATCAGTTTGTGTATCTTTTGGGGTATGAGATCTGAGAGGAAAAAGTTATCTGCATTTCAAAGGTATCATCATCACCATCATATTCGAGTGACCATACGGAATGCTGGTGGCATCTCACTGTGTTCCCTCACTTGTGAGTGTCTGATCAATGTTCTTTTGAACTGTACTATGTTGACAGCTGGGCACTCGGGACAACAGCATTGACTTTCACTTGCACGGCAACCACAGGAAAAATGTAAGCAACAATATTTATATGTCAGCACAGGATTCACTGGCTATGGTGAAACGGGATTTGTAGAATTGAAGTATAGAAGCAGTACTAAAAAGTTCACTACCACTATCACCAGTAACAGCCATAGCTGCCATTTATGGAACAACACTTTCGTGCCTGGACTGAGCTAGACTTTTTAATTTTTCCCAACAAATCTAGGAGGCAGACACTGTTCTCCTACTTTATAAATAGGAAAATGGGTTTAGAGAGATTAAATGTTTTGCTCCTCGTTACACAGAAAGGAAGTGTAGCCAGAATTTGAACCCAGATCAGTTTGACCTTACAGCCCTTGACAGTGAGGCTGGGATGGCACCATACTGCCATGCCTGCTGAGCGTCTTGTTGGTATCACTGAATTCCTAGCATGGGTTCCTGCTTAATACACAGTAGGTACACAATCACACTAAAAAGACGGCAGTCAATTGCCCATATTAGAAATTAGTGTTCTGTGTTCTGAAGTGTTTCCTATATGCTCTGATCGAAATTATATAATAGGTATGGGTTCTTCCTCTTTCATGTTCCCAAGAACCACCGATTCTCCCTAATTCTCCCCCCAGCACCCCACATATCTCCATACCACCTCCACTTCCTGGTGTGGCTCACTGTCATCCCATATCAGGATACTGAGGTGGGTTCCCAGCTCATCTTCCTAACGCTTGTCTTTTGTTTTCCTGTACTCCAGGCTCTACACAGTAGCCAACATGTTTCTAATCCAGAATCTGCTCATAACTCTTTAGATTCCCATAAGCTTAGAGCACAGTTTGACTCCTTCAAATGGCCTTTGAGACCCCTTATGATCTGATGCTTCCTGCTTCCAGGGCCTCGTTCCTCACCATTCCTCAGTTCCACACTTGTAGAAGACTGTGCTGTGTGGTGTGGACCCAGCTCCCGCTCGGAGATGCACAGGGCCCAGGGCCATGGATAGGTTCTCCTGTGGGGAATCAGGCCTGCAATGTGCCTAGGCCACTTTGAGACTTGCTTTTGCTAAACTCCCTTACCCTGAATTGCAGCAAACATTTACTGGGAAGTAACTTCCTAAAATCCATGCTAAAAATCCCCAGTATGGAGGAGTGTAACTGGTTCAACCACTTTTCTCTTTTCATTTGCTAACATTCCTCTTTTGTGATGTGATTAGCAGCATTGGCTCCTTTGTTTTCTGTAAAAGGTAAATGCAACCTGTGCAGTAAATGAGGAACATCATGTAATAGGCGGAGAAACCCAATAAAGGCCAGTCACGGCAAGGGCTGCGGCTTTTGCTCCCCTTGAGAGAAAAAGCCATGCTGTTCCTTTTCCTTCACCGGACTTGGTAGTCTGTGTGAATGTCTTGTATCTCATCCATAATGTGGCGGACCCCATGAGGCGGGATCTGCATCACACGCCCTGCATCTTGAATGTCCCACCTGATGTCAACCTCTGGGACTTTTCATGTGCTGTTCCCTTCGCTTAGGATACTGCTTTCCTCTGCCATTTTCTTGGCCAGCTTCTGCTCATCCTCCATATCTTGGTTAATATGTCATTCTCCCCTAAGCAGCCTTCCTGACCCCCAAGCCTGGGAAAAAGCCTCTTCCCCATGCACCCAGAACCCCCTGCACTGCCTACTTCAGAGCTCTCACCACCCCAAATTCTGCTGTGATCTCATCACTCTCCTTCCCCACAAGACAGTAAGCTCCATTGTCAGTCACAGAGCCCATACCTAGAGCCCAGTCACTCTAGGCCTGGCATTGAGTCAGCACTTAGTAAATAGTTGGTGAATTCGTGGAGAGTTATATTTAATCTATTTCTTAGAGTCATTTTTGAATCAGAATAGCTTCCTACAACCTTGGGCTTGGAAGCATCATTATACTTAGGGCAATGAATTAAAAACAGCTTCAAAAGTCCTTGATAAAGTCTTTCAAGAACTGTGGGGAGGACTTTGTTAGATTATGGAGGTCTAAATGTCTTCAAATTTAAAAAGGTAAGAGATGCAAAATGTCATTTTAAAGTACAGACCCAAGGACTCCTTCAGCATTCTCTTTTACTAAGTTGGGTTGTCACTAACATAGACAACAGAGGAAAATCACCTTTTAATCTGATTAATGAATAGTCCCATTATACATTTCACAAAATATTAAACAGAACTATATCTCGTTATGTTCTCTTTTCCCTCCTGTCCTACTCAAGACTTCAGCTGCTGCAAACTTCTGCTCTGGCTTTCCCTTTTCAGAGGAATTGTCAAGGCCTTGAAAAGACCCTGATTTGCAGACTGACTCTCTCTCTCCCACAGTGGAAGGACCAGATGGAACTATTGGGGAAATGGGGGAGCTAAGAGTTCTACCCTCTTGGCTCTTATCCTTACTCTTATACAATTCCTGGCTGGATTTTCATACCAATTCATGCTCTTCACACCCTTGGCTGTTTCCCAGGGATTAAATTTAGCGGTTCAGGTTTCCCAGGCTTCAATATCTGTGTGCATTTGCAAGGCATTCTCAGAAAAGGCTCAGTTCTGGGGCTGCTATTTGTTTAAAGGCCATGCTTATATCCATCCCCATAGATTCTGCCTGCTGCTGACTCAACCTTCCTCTCCCTCCCTTCCTCTCCATCTCAGACTGACGACTCTGAGCCCTGAGATCTGCATTCTTGCCTGAGCAGAGGGTGAATAAACAGACTTGGGCTGCATTTAGAGGGGTTTCATTAGCGCCATCTGCTACCTCAGCAGAGGTGGTAGAGGTCATTAGGATAAACCGATTTGCTAAACAAAATGGTTAACAACTCATGAATAAAACTTAGAAAAATTCCAAAAGGAATGTGGGTAAAACTCTTCTGTGGCCCCCAGCTCACGTGTCCCTTTCATGCTATCCTCTCCTCCCATCCACCAAAGACACCCCTCCTGAACCCTGGTTCTAGTGGAGGCAGCTGCCATTAGGCCTGGGGATGTAGTTTTTTTTTTTTTTTGCTTTTAGAGTTTTCTTGTGTGTATGTGTGTATGAAGTATAACATAGCAACAGAACAATCTAAAATATACATATTCAGCAAAAACTTGGGTAGCCACCTCCCTCAGGTCAGGAAATAGAATATTACCTGTACCTCAGATACGACCCCCAGCCCCCTCACCTCATCACAATCCTTCCTTCCCTCAGACCTACCCACACTATACTGACTTTTGGTAATAATTTCCTTGCTTTGCTAATGTTTACCGTGGTCAAATGCATACTAAAACAAGGGGGGGGGGTAATGTTGGATGTTTTGATATTTTAATGATTTTGAACATTATCAAAATGGAATTGTATTATGCATGTTCCTTTGTCTTTCATATTCTTTTTGCTTAAGATTATGATGACATTTTCATTGCTGTATAATAACAATGGTAAAGTTATTGATGTGTTTATCACAACTTATTTATCCATTCTACAGTTGATGGTCATTTGGGTTGTTTTGAGTTCATGGTAATTATGAATCACACCAGTATGAACATTCTACTCTGTGCATTCTGGCACACGTGGGTGTGCACTTCTGTAAGGCACGTACTTCACCGTGGGATTTCAGGTTCATAGGAAATGAATGTCTTCAACTTTTCTAAATGATCTTGTACATATTTCCAAGTGGTTCTTTCAATTTACAGGCTTCTCAGCAGATTATGAGTCCTAATGTGCCACATATTCGCCAATAGTTGGTCTTAACAGTCTTATTAGTCTTTGAGGCTAATGTCTTTTCTTCAGAGTTGGCCCAGTGAGTGGCAAGAGCACCTTTCTTAATGGCTTCCAAATGTTCTCAAAGCAAGAAAGGGGCTTCTAGTCCTGTCCTTCAGACAGAGATGGTAAAAGCAGCATAGTGGCCTGCTTCTCAGTATTAAACACAGGCAGTAGGTGGCTCCTCAGAGAGAAGAGATATTTTCTTTGCTGGCTGATTTTCTCTGCTCTTTTGGAATGTGCCATCAGTGCTAACAATGGCAGTTAGACTCTCTATGCCATCTGGATGGCTGGGGCTTCGATGAGAAGGACATCTGCTGGCAGCTGTGTAGGGAAGAGAGATGATGAGCCAGGACCAGGCACCACCCAGGGGCAGCTCACTTGTGGGGACCTGCTGCTTAAAGCCAATTCCACATGAAACAAAAATGCTTCCTCAATTATTTTCCTTACTGAAGAGGGACTACCCCATGGTCACTGTGCAGTATGCTAAAGGAAAGAGATGATCATTATTCCCAGGTAATGGACCAGACCAATCAAGCTGGCTTTTCATCAGGTTTGATTACCTCCATTTCAGCATTGGTTGCTGTCACTGCTCTTGTCAGGCCTTGCGTCTAGAGTGGGGTGGTATAACCTATCACCTACGCTGTTGTGAAGACTAAATGAGAGGCATGTGAGAGCTCTTTGAAGATTATCAAGGTATTTGAGTCTAGAGTCATAGATTCCTGGATGAGGAACTTGCTATAGAGACTTTAAATGGGAATTGTGATTTTTGGTAAGATTTCTCCTGTAAGACAAGACCTTCCAAGGATGATAACAGTGCGAAGAGTTTCTATGGTGGGAGAAAGAGAAGACTGGAATCTGCTTCATACTCTGTTCTCCCTCTTGGTTAGTTCTACCTAACTATTGGTGGTGGTGAAGGTGGTTAGGACAGGGAGGGGCATATTTAATAAGTCTTTACTGGAGTTTGTGGATAATAAAAAACAGTCAAAAATGGAGGAAAAAATACACATCATCACCAACTAGATGATCTAAGGCATGGTTTACTCATCCTACCTTTTGACTCCTGTCTTCTCCCTGTTTATCTCCCCTCTGTCTTCAGAGTGGCAGAAACCATCTTTGAGCCTTAGTCCTACCAGAATGACCTACGGTGGAGCTTCTGTGACTCCTGGTTTACTGTGGACTATCTTGGTTTACACCTCTTGTGCCAGCATAGCTTCTAACAGTGCCCCTTTTTATTCTGAAAGACATCCCAGTTTGGGTGATAGATTTTTTGGCTATCTACGACTACTTTGACGAGTTCTGGTTTCTTCCAGGAGAATCTGAGCTAGCTGCATTTAGGAGAGAAGCCACACCCTTCCCACTGGAGTGGCCTTCACAGCAGGAGCCTCTGCTGTGCTGCTATGTGACCACCCTGCCTGGATCCAAACCCCAGCTCTTCTCTTTAATAGCTACATAATTAAAGGGCAAGCCAGTCACTTTGCCTTTATTTTAGTTTTCCCAGGTGTAAAATGGGGATAATGATAAAAGTGCCTGGCATGGAGTAGGTGGCCAGGACATTTCAGCCAATACAATTATTACTTTAGGGCCAGGATCCCAAACTGGCAGTGTTGCAGATAGCTCAGCCCAGCCTGCTAATACTTGCGTTTGGTTTGCACAGAGTTTCCAAAGTTTTGAAACTGAAAACCGTTCAGAAGGAGGGTGCTCTTTAGAAGGGCAAAAGTGTCCTTATCTGATTCATGCATTGATCACATGTTACCCTCATGGCACCAGAGTTTGCAGCCCTTCTTCCCCCCTGGACATGACAAACACATCAGGCTGCCATGAGTCTGGACTAGGAGACATGGTCGGTGTTCCCACACATGTGTGTTCTCTCCCTTCCACCTCCCTTTCTCAAAGTTAGACTCCAGCCCAGGCTCAAGTCCACATGAGAAGGGTGTTCTCCCTTGGAGCACTCTTGGACTGAGAACTCTCTATGAGGAGTGAGTGGTTGGTTCTCTCTGCTGAGTCTTCCCTCACCCCTCTAGCCAACATCCAGAAATGAGTGGCCACAGGAAAACACTCATCTCTCTCTGCAGAGGTGGAAATCTACTCTGGAGATAGTGACTCCCTCTTTAGAGTAGGCCCAGCCTTTGGGGGTTTCAACGGCCTTTCCCTCCATTCATTACGTACATGTAAGCTTTCACCTGGTCTAATTTTAGAAATTTGAGTCAACTAGAAACTTGTTATTATTTGCAATAATCTTCACTTATTTGAGTTTTCACTTTCCATGGATTCAGTTACCCGTAGTTAGCCATAGTCTGAAAACATTAAATGGAAAACTTCAGAAATAAACAATTATAAATTGTGCACTGTTCTTAGTAGTTTGATGAAATCTTGAGCAGTCCCACTCTATCCCACCCTGGACGTGAGTCGTCCCCTTGCCTGGCATATCTACACTGTAGATACTCCTCTCCTGTTAGTAGCTGTCTAGGTTACCAGAACTACTGTTACAGTATCACAGTGCTTGTGTACAATTCATAGGGCTTAACATATAACCCTTGTTTCATATGATAATGGCCCCAAAGCACAAAAGTAGTGATGCTGGCAAATTAGATATGCCAAAAAGAAGCCATAAAATGTTTCCTTTAAGTAAAAAGGTGAGTGCAGTAAAAGATATTTGGAAAGAAAGAGAGAAATCACATTCCCATAATTTTATTACAGCATATTTTTACAATTGTTCCACTCTATTAGTAGTATTGTTTTTAATCTCTTACTGCACAGGTGGCAAATACAAGGCCCGTGGGCTGAATCTAGCCCTCCACCTTGTTTTATTTGGCCTGGCACCTTGTCTCTACCCAGCAGCAGCACTGAGCTCTCGCTTAACTGTTAGAGTAGTTACATTTATACAGTCCTAAAATTACATTCGGCCCTTTGAAGGCAACTGGGAGGCTGATGTGGCCCCTGGTGAAAATGAGTCTGACACCCCAGTTACTTTGACTAACTTATAAATGAAACTTTATATAGGAAAAATCATAGTACATATAGTGATATTTGTGATTTCAGACATCCACTAGGGGTCTTAGGATATAACCCCCATAGATAAGAGGGGGCTTCTGTATTCTCAGATGGAGTGGTTCTCAAAGCATGATTCTGGGACTAGTAGCATCAACATCACTGGGAATTTGTTAGGATTGCAAATATTGAGGCCCCACCCCAGACCTACTGAATTAGAAATTCTGGGAGTTGTGTCCAGCAATCACGTCTCATAAGCCCTTTGGGTAATTGCCATGCACACTACAGTCTGAGAATCAACATTCTAAGATGCTGAATTCCTTAGGTGTTTCTAGAGGAACATACCCTGGCAGGCTTTGGGGTCTCCCAAGTTTCTAGAATGTATTGGTCAGTGGATGGTTTCAGTTGCAATTAAGGGAGATGATTCCAAGAAGGAGGTTTAAAGATGGCAACTTCAGGTGAGGAAAAGCAGGAGCAAATGATCCACCTTCTGAGGATAATTGCTTGACGCTATGCAAATGTTCTAAGCAATAAAACAAGCCAGTGATGCTCAGGAAATATGAGTATATGCTCCCCATGCTGAGTGGTCTAAATAGAGAGTTATCAGTGATTGGGCTTCAGAGCCCCTATTACACAAAGACTAATGACATGAAATATACCACATCTGCTAAATGAAATGCACACAGAGATGTTATGAGAGTTTTCAAGAGCATTTTATTTTGCATAATATGTTTTTCTTCCATGCCAAAATGGGATATTAAAAAGTCAGCAGGTATATAGCTTGTTTTAAAATTATTATTACTTTATTCTGGCTTTGCAGACTTTTATTTTCTTCCTCCCGCTGCTATTGCACAGAAACAATATTCGATCCCGGAAGGGACTTGGAGATCAGTAGTAAGTTTAGTCTCTGCAATTCACAGGTGAGGAACTCAAATGTTCAGAGATGTGTGGTGACTTGCCCTGAGTGAGGGCCTGGGCTGAAACCCATGTGTCCTGGTTTTTAGACCCTGGGAACTCCACTGAGGTCTTTTAGAAATCCCATGCCAGTTAGGGGACCTGGGAAAGTAGCCACATGCATTTTCTCAACTGTTGACAGCTTTGGAGGAGTGGGGGGAGCAGTGACATCATTTACAAGTGTGCACACAACCCAATACAACAGCATCTTGCAAGATGCATCTTGCAAGAGCATCTTGCTTCCTGCAGGTTTCTGAGGTTGTAGTTCCATCAGATACACCTTCCATTCTTGCACTTTGAGCTCAGTTCCTAAAAATCCCAGACCACCCACCATTCCTGCAGCCCAAGTATCAGCCATGTGTTGGGGATTGCGGGGAACACACCTTCTCCCAGGGCTGGCTTCATGGGCTTAGGATCTGTGCAGTTGCCCAGCTCCCTTTGCTTACAGGAACCCTGCATTTGCTTTAAAGCTTTGTTGTCACCATCTTGAAAATCTTAATACTTTTTGAAAAAGGAGTCCTGCATTGTCATTTTGCATTGGGCCCTGAAAATTATGTAGCTGGTCTTTCTCCACATCTTTCATACCCTCTACTGAACATCCTTAGAAACTCATTTCCTCCAAGCTTTCTCTGAGTGTGTTATATATCATGATATTAATGTTAATGCCTGTCATTAATTGCCTTCCTTCTGTAGGCCAACTCTGTGAAGTAGATACTATTATTGTCATCATACCAATTTAACAAATGAGACCCAGACTTAGAGAGATATGAGCTGGTTTAAGTTTACAGACTGAGGAACTTGGGTTGGAACATAGGACTACTTGACTTCAGAGAACAGAGACTTAACTACTATGCCATACAACCTAATTTTGTTGTCTGTTTAGTGCTTAAGACTCTGTGATATTTTCTGGCTATGTCCATTAGGTTGTAGGGGAGAGACTGTGTCCTTTATTATAGAGACTGTGTTTTTTACTTAGTTTCACCCAGTCCTATGCCTAGCATGGGCAGGGTACTCAGTGAAGTATTTACATAATAAAGGGTATTTGGCTAAATGTAACAGGTATGTAGCTATATTGGAACTTCCTGGAAACCATAGAAGCATCCAGGTTAGTGTTTACATTTCTCCTGTGGGTGAAGTTTTATAGTATGAATGGTGGGGGCTGAGGGACACCTCATATTTGACTTCATGAATTATTTATGGATTAACACTAGAATCAGCATTAATTTGTGAAAGGAGAGAAGTTGCTATATGGCTTGGTGCCTGTGACTTTCTGGCAGGGATAAAGTCCCTTCACCACAGCAGCTGGACGATGAGTCAAACACTGGTTTCCAGGGGAGACCAACACTCTAACCCCCTGTTTCCTTCTCTTTCCTTCAACTGAAAAATCCAGACTAGGAACAGTGAGCCAGCTCAACTCCCCTCAACATTTAATTAATACCCGTTTGTTGAGCACCTACTGTATGTGCAGAGCACATGCTAGGTCTGGGGATACAGAACCAAGAAGGCATGCTGATAGTTGTATTCTCAGGTGGTGAGTGGCAAGAATGCAATGTGAAGAAATTCCTGGGCATATATGGGGTTTTGCCTAAACCATGTCTTACAGGGTGAAAAAAGAAGATTTAGCCTACTAGAAAGGCAGGAAGGAGAAGTGTAGTGGGGCAGGGTTTCTAGTTGGAGGAACCCTGCAACCATCTGGAGAAGGACCTGCAAACTGTAGAAGCAACTGGTGTAGGAAGAGAGGCTCTGAGAGGTGACTTGTGGGGGGCGGGGCTCAGGCGGAAGCTGGGGCATGGATGCTGGTTATGCCAACAGGCTTGGGTTTTGCCCTGGAGGCTAAGGGTGTTGGTGGTGGATGAATTCTGTATGGTCAAGGTCCAATTGTGGTTTCTGTGCCATTATTTGGGTGGCTTCTTTGGGGAGCAAGGACTCACCCATTCCAGATGGGCAGTGGTTTGGGGGGCTCCCAGGTCCCTGAGGCCTCAGGGTGAGGAGACGCATGCTTGCCCAAAGTGGGAGCGCAGAGGGACTGTACCTGAGTAGCTCCACAATCCTGTCTCATCAGCAAGTTTGCTTTCTGAGACCTACTGTATAATAGCAATCTCTTTCCCATTTTCTTCAAAGCATCAGGAGGAAATATAGCTGTGGCTGGGTTCAACAGCCCTTGTTTTTGAGCGATAAACTACAAATGATCACAGTTTACTTTGATGTTTTCAGAATTCTCCTACTAGTCACTGTGGTTTCTTGCTATTTACTAGCTGGAAGGTCGCCTGTGCACACATGCTCTGCCTTTGTAATGAGCCCTTGCCTCTATGAGCCTGTCTTAGTGTGTTATTTATTCTGCAGTTCTTCTCTGGGCTTGAACAGTGCTCCGGGCTCTGGGCTGCCTGGACCACACATGTCTCCAACCCCACTGCCCCAGCTTTTATGGGAGAAAAGATTGTTCTCAACTCTATTTATTTCCAGGTAGACAAGAATCAGAGAGCCCTGCAGGGTGAAGGCAAAGATGAGGCACTCCAGATAAGTGTTTTTTCCCTCCATATTACTTATTTATTAAAGCCAGTGAGGCATAACTAAGAGAAGGGAAAGGAACCGAGGAAATAGAGAATACAATGGCCCTTAGATTTTAATGGGAGAGATGGCTGGAAGTGATTCCTAAATTATTAAATAAATTGATTTGATTCTTGAAACTGGCCTCCAAGGTATATTTGTCAGTTTCATTATCATTGTCTTCAAGGGTAGGAAAAGTCACTCATGGAGAAAGTTTTATTATTTTCCCCCCTGTATTTTATTTTGAAGGCTGCAATTCATGACCCTTGTCCAATTAAACACTAACTTCTTTATATAATAGGAGCAGTGTTTGGTTTTTTTCTTCCATTTTTATTTTGGCTCTCATTCTTGATCCCATTTGTCTCACAGGCCCACAGACGTGTAACAAGATTGGGTCAGCTGCAGGGCACACACACTTTGGAGAATCCTGATCCCATTTCAATTATAAGACCATTTGGTCACAGACGAGCTCTGTGACAATTTGTCCACACACAAGAGTTCTGTCATTTAGCCATTTGCCTAACAGAATCCACAGAGTGTTGGAATAATAGGTTGTGCTGTTCCAGATGCCAAGAATAACACCTTAATGCACTTTACAGAAATATGAGATTTTGGGGGTTTGGTTTTGCATGCAGTAGTCTTTGGTTTTTTCTCTCATATTTCCTTCTTTCCCCCTAAATGCCTCTATTGCCTCTAGTTCAATGGTAAAAAATGCCTGAAAACCTATATTCTTTTTCTTAATTATCCTCCCAAGGAAAGCAGGCTAAACACCAGGGTGCAAAAAATTTAAAGCACAAATAATACGCTGAAAGAAAAGAAAAGAAACGACACCAGAATAAACTAAGCTATTAGCTGAAAGCTTTACATCACCATCTTCCTTGGGCCTGAAAAATCTAAGCAAAGGTGGTTAAGCATTTATTTTTCAACAAATGTCATTACAATCTGTAGCAATTAACAATGGATGAAGGAAATATTTCCCCATGATTTCAGTAGTACTTCTGAAAAGTACTTCTGAAAAGTACATACTGGTGCATGAAACAGTTTGGGCAACATAATTCCAACTCCTTTCCTGAGATAAGTGGTGCCAAAGGGCAGATCTGGGTGCTTGGGGGATATTTTGCTGCTTGGGTCTGGGGTAGAGGGCAGGGATGGGAAAAGGGAAGTGAGCAAAGTAATGGGTAGTGATTGAAGGTTTCCTAAGATAAATGAGTGCTCTTCCCTGGATTGGCTGCATAATTGTTTCTTTCAACTTGGTACACCTGATGTATTCCATTCACACCTGCAAACCTATAAGTTTCCAAATATGGACTTATGGTTCAATTCCTGTATGCTTCCCCAATCTTGGGGGTGGGGAGACTGTGCATGTGTGTTGGCAACACAGAGCACTAAAGGTGAAGGCACTGTGGGTACAGGTGTAGGGTGCATGGGGGCAGAAAGGGCTTCACTTCTCTGTCAGTTCACCAAGACAGTCAAACTGACACTTGCAGAATCACTCCCAGCCACCTTGAGGCATGGGTACTCCTTGCAGTCTCAAACCTGCTTTGCCAAGTGAGCTAGCCCTACTTTGGTGGTTAGGACTGGACAGAACTCCAGAGTGTGCAGAGTGTGCGCATGTGCATGTGGTTGGTGGGTGCACACCTACCAGTTATCTTGCCCTGTGTCTCCTGCCAGCCCTCCAATCTGAAGGCAGAACTGGGCTGTATCTGTATCTGAGGGCATATACAGAGAAGGCTGGCTTTTCCATAGTGCTGAAAGGGAGGTGAGAAAAACAAGGTGCAGGAAAGTGTATATAAGATCTTAGTTTTGTAAAACAAACTATGATAAGCCACTCAAATTCTGTTAGTATGATAAGAAGGGCTGTACTAGATTATGTAAGTTCAGAGGAAAATCTAGGACACAATGCATGCTGAGATCCTAAAACGAGTTACTGGGGTGGGGTGTGAGAATGGGGTGAGGATGCTGACAGGACAGGGGATAAAGAATCCATGATAACAGCATTCCACCCGATTTATGAAAAACTAATGTTTATATCTGTATTAAAGTTTAACTGTTTCACCCTACTCAGCTCACCTTTCCTCCAAAAGTACTTCCTCTGAAAAATCTCCTGTACCAGGTACCCAGTGCTGTTTTATGTGGGCTCTTTCTCTGCAGCACTGGAGGGTCACCGCTCTGCAGCTGTGTTTACGGCGGTAGCAGAGAAAGAAGGAACAGAGCCACTTGTCCTCAGGGAAAAACATTATTAACTGCTCTTCCTGTCAACCCTCCTCTCTGTCCCGATCATGGGGACAAAGGTAGGAAAGAGGCTCTGTCATAAAGCTTGACTCCTCTTAGATAGACGTGATACCCTTTGGGCAGGCAGATGGATCTTTGTTCTGTAGGAAGGAGACCCCAGGAGATCCACTGAACCTGTCTGACCTCTTGAGGACAGGAAAACCTCAGCTTTTGTGGACTTTTCCCATCACCCCTCGGGGAGGAACATATTTTGTGGAAGACAAACTAGGATCTGAAGATGGAAATGACAGGGGAGCAGTTTTCAGCTCAAAATAAGAAAGAATTTTCTAAGCACCTGAACTGACAACTGGCTGGGCCATTTTTCAGGAGGAGTAGGGGGTCTCACTGCTGGCAGGGTTCAGAGCCTGGTGATGCCTTGGTTGAGATTCTTGCATTGTGTGGCCTTGGATTATAAGGCCTCCAGGGCTGCATTGTACAATATGGTAGCCTAGCCACACGTGGCCACTGAGTACTAGAAACGTGACTAGTGTAACTGAGAAACTAATTTTTAAATTTGAATTAAGGTTATATATATATATATATATATATATATATATATATATATATGCAAGAAACAAAATAAGTATCTTGAAGAGATATCTGCATTTTTATGTTCATTGCCGCATTATTCACAATAGCCAAAATATGGAAACAATCTAAGTGTCTGTCAATGAGTGAATGGGTAAAGAGGATGGTGTGTACATATCACATTCTCTTTTATCCATCACATATATAATGGAATAATATTTAGCCATAAAAGAAGAAAATATTGTCTTTTATGACAATATGGATGAACTAGGAGGATATTATGCTAAAGTTAATATGCCAGATAAAGAAAGGCAAGTATTGTATCACTTATATGTGGAATCTAAAAACCAGAAAAGTTGAATTTAGAGTAACAGAGCAGAATGGTGGTTGCTGGATCTGGGAAGTAGGGAAAATGAGGACATGTTGTTTAGAGGGTACAAGTTTTCAGTTACAAGGTGAATAGACCCTGAGGAAGTGATGTATATTGTGGTGACATAGTTAATAACACTGTATCACCTACTTGAAATTTGCTAAGAGAATAGGTCTCAAGCATTCTAATAAAAAATCATAACTATGTGAGGTGACAAATGTGTTAATTAACTTGATTGTGGTAATCATTTCCGTATGTATAAATAGCAAATCATCACATTGCACAATTTAAATGTATACAATTTTATCTGCCAATTATACTTCAATAAACCTGTAGGAAAAATTACATTTAAAAACCAAAGCAGTATAAAATATTTTTTTCTGTTAAACATACTTTATTGTTTTGGTAGGACTACATTTCACTTTAGCTATTGAAAATTTAGCAGCCAAATTGAGATGTCAATGAGTGTGAAATACTCATCAGATTTTGAAGACTTAGTTTAAAAAAACTGTAAAATATTTCATTAGTAATTTTATATGAATTACTCATTGAAATAATGTCTTGAAAATATTGGGTTAAATAAAACACATTGTTACAATTAATTTTATGTTAAAAAACTTTAGCTACTAGAAAATGTGAAATTACATCGGGGCTTTCACTATACTTTTATTGAGTAGAAGTGCCCCAAGTTTCCACCAACATTGGGAATCTGCAATGCTATACAATTATTCTTGTCCCTGATATAAATTCTTACCTCTCCATAGATAGGAGAGAGACACCCCATAAACATTCGTGGCTTCCATGATGGCCAACAAAGTTTTTACTGGTGACGCAGGTGGAAATCATGTAATAACTGTCTGAATTTCAGAGAAATGACCAGCACATGGTACTGAGAGCTCTGAGAACTTCTGGTGCAGTTTATTACACAAGAGCTGAGCTTGTATGTTCAAAAACTGGTATTTAAAATAATAGAATGAGGTTTCTTTTAAAAATCAGGATGTATAACCTGACTTTTATTCACTGTTTTTCTCAAGCAGTTAAAATTGAATAAAAATCTTTCTTGGTTCTGTATCATTAAAACACATCCCAAGAAAGGCCTAGAAACACAGTGGTAAACTCTAAATTAAGCAATAAGATACGCACTTTTAGTTTTCCTAATTACCCACCATTGAGAAAGTAGGTTGGAACTGAAATAAATGTGCTGCCTTGAAAAGAGAATTAATATGTGCTAGTGCTGTGGGGAAAAGCCCTATTACACAACTGAATTTTATAATATTTTGCTTTGTCAAAAACCCAAAAGCATTCATCCCTTTGGAATTGAATCTTCATCTAGAGGGTTTTTAAAAAAATTACTTATTCCATATGATTTACAAAGTGCACTTACTGAGCTATTACGACATTTTGTTCATTATGTTTTGAACCCTGTCACATTCTGGGAAGGAAATAACCACCTTCTTGGTCGCTTCGTGAGAAGCCAAGTATAAATAGTGTAAATGAGGGAAGGGCTCTATTAATTATGGAACAGATTGTTGGGAGTGCTGGAAAATATACCTCTTTGTCATTCCACTAGGGATAGGTGAGGGGAGATGGGGGAGGGAGAACGAAAGAACAGAGGGCAGGAGGAAGATAGGATAGGGTAGGGGGCAATGTGGGATTGCAACCCAGCCTTATGGTTCTAGCTCTGCTAGCCCTCTTGATCTTGGATCATATAATTTTCAAATTAGGTGTGAATTCTAATCTTACTGTCCAAAATATATATTCTCCATTAGAGTAGGCTAAAGTAAAGACTGATCTCATTATAAATGGAGGCTGCTAGAATCAGGTCAGAATCTGAGCATGAATA
Source organism: Sturnira hondurensis (assembly GCF_014824575.4). Taxonomy (NCBI): domain Eukaryota; kingdom Metazoa; phylum Chordata; class Mammalia; order Chiroptera; family Phyllostomidae; genus Sturnira; species Sturnira hondurensis. Next base: position 4,080,504 of record NW_028073705.1, read on the forward strand.
TATTGAGTCTTGAGTAGGTCCTCATTTCTGTCACCAACTGGGAGAAGTGGAGAAGGAGAAAGGCAATTCATGCACAATTCTAGAGCTTATTATCTTGGGGCAAGCAGAGAAGGTATTGATGATAGGGCTGAAGGAAGACAGTCTAACTATCACCTTTTGCAATGAATGTCTCAAAAGACAATTTAAGTATTATCTTTAAAAATGAAAATGCTAAACAATTTAGCCTAGCTGCTGCCAGGACCACAAATGACATTTCTTTTTTAAAGAGATAAGAGAAAAACTCCACTGCAGAATACCTGCCCTGCAAAGTATCATGTGGCTCACACCATGACCTCATTGTTCTGAATAGTCTGCCTTCCAGACAGGGAATTTAAAGCTCTTTCCCATGGGTAGCCCTTGGGTCTTTATGACATAATAGGCTGGAAGGATCAAAGATCCCTCGAGGTTCCTAAAGTACATCCTTACGCTTCAAGCTAAGATTTCTTCTAAACAACTGTTGTATGACCCACCCTCAAAAGTTGCAAAAGAGGAATTTTCTATTTTAGCTCTATCATGATTTAGGGGAAATGACTACCATGTGTCAAGGGCTTTACATTTTCTGCCTTTGAATGCTCACGGTAACATGTAAGGTAGATGTATGTCCATTCTGGAAATGAGGACACTGAGGCTCTGAGAGATGAAATAGTGGCCAAAGTTAAATAGTCATTGAGCAGGGGAGTCAGTATTTATTGTGAGGTCTGTCTGACTCCAAAACTATGTTCTTTCCTACTACAGTATATTGTTCTTATTAAATCCTTTTCAATATCCAATCAATATCTTTCTGGCTAAAAGATCTTTCAGCTCATTATCTCGGTGCTTGGTGAAATGAAGCAGTTATTCTCAATTTTCTACTCAAAACTTTTAATATATTTTAAGATGGCTACCTCAGTCTTCTCTCACCCTTTTCTTGCCTGTTGCAAAAGCTAAGGAGAGTGATGTTCATACCCCTGGACTCTGTTTCTTTTTAGTGGCACTTAGTATGTTATCTTAGCAGGTGAGTTTTGCCTATAGGAAACTGGTTGAATGTTCTATTTCATTCCTTATTCATCCAAAGGATTTAATAGTGTACAGCCTGTACACTGGGCTATGCACTAGGCTAGATGCTGGACATTCAAAGAATGAGACCTGTGCCAGGGTATAACAAAAAGCACTCCTGAGCAAAGAGCCTACTTCTTTTTGAAAAAGGTGGATTGTATTTCATAGGGCTGGTGGCAGTAGAACTGGGCATTGGAGGATGAAGAAGATTGTTGGCAGATGTGGGGCTCTAGGGATGCAGAATAGGCAAAGGGGACCTTGTGTGCAAAGTCATAGGAGCTGTTCATACCATTGTGTAGGAGAAGAGGAAGTACTTTGGTATGACTGGAATACATACAGTGTACACAGGAAGGGGGCGATGATGATTCAGGGCAAGACCAGATTACCAAGAGTTTCTTCATCATGTTAAAGAGTTCACACTTTGTTTTTAATATATTGAGAATTTAAAAAGTATAAAAAGTAATTTAGTAGACATCCATATCTGTATTTCTATCACCCAGAACTAAAAACCATTAGCATTTAACCATTTTTAGCCTTAAAAATAAACTGTATAGAAACATTTAAACCAGTATCTCTTGCCTGATTCCTTTCTCTCCACCCCTTCCCTGAGGTAGATTGTTCATTTGTATTTATCCTTTCAGATTATGTGCAGCATATTTTACACACATGAGTATTATTCTATAATACATCATTCTGCATCATGCTTTCCTCTTCCCTCGACATTGTTTTTGGCTCTGTCCATATTGATAGAGCAATTCATTCATTCTAACAATTGTATAGAATCCCATTTTATGAACACAGAATTTTTTTATTTGTTTCTTTATTGATGGTGATATTGCTTCTATCCAGTTTTAGGCTATGAAAAATGATGTTGTAATCAGTATTGTTATCTTATTTCTTTAGGGAACAGTATCCAGTTTTTCCTGATGATAAAGAATTCATATTGAAGAGTAAAAGATGTATTAAGAAAACAAATTATAAAACAATAAGCATTAACAGAGCTCTAGGACTTTTCTCTGGAGGTTCTTACTCAGAGAGAGGGACTGGTGATATTTGGGGGGAATATTTTTTGGTAATAAGTTTCCTAAGTAATTCTTCTTATTTAGGGAAATTGTGAAATGTGCACAAAGTATATATACATATGTCCTCTCTCCTGAGAGAGGTATAGGGCCACTGTAGGGTTTTATGCTAAGAAGTGCCATGGTAAAGTTTGTGTTCAGACATATTCCTTTGGTGACTGTAGGAGCAATATACTGAGCTCAGCTTCTTTGGTAAGTCAGTCCTTTTTTTAGGGATGTAAAATGGGGTAATGAATGGTCCTTAGAGGAAGGTAAATTGCAATCTACCAGAGCATTTTACAGAATGGGTGAGTGAAACATGAAGGCTTACAATCCACAGACATATTGTTTCCTGGCCCAGGATTTCTGGACAAGATCATCTCTTTGAGGACTGGCTGGTCAATATCAGCACCCATATTGTCCTTGTGGTTTGTCCACCTGTGAGGTGATTCATCATGTTTTGCATATTGTTGTTCTTTTAAGTTCCTTTTTGGGGAAGAAAGTTGGAAAAATATCTAAATGGCGTTTGATATATATATTTCATTTTTCCCCATTTTCTATAAATGTGAAATATCAAGATCTGTGATTGTTTTAGAAAATTTTCAACTCATGCAGAAGCAATACAAATAATTCAATTATCAATAATTTAATTCCATATTAACACTCTTTCCTGAAGCCTAAAGAAATAACATTTCTAACCTACTACATGAGGACTGAAATTAGGTATTACATATTAGGAGTTGTAGAGGCATCTCATTCCAACTCCTTCATTTTGCCAAAGAGGAAACTAACATTCCAAGAGCAGAACAGGTTTACCCAAGGCCACTCCGATGGTTTGTGGTAGAGCCAGGACTAGAATGATGGTCTCTTTGCCATTCTTCTTTCTACACACTTATAATTATCTATGCCACCAGATGATCTGTTGTTTTTACAGTAAGTCCCACCACTTCCTATTTTTAGGAAATAGTGGCTGAGAAATCACCCCCCTCACCTTCTGGATGGGACATGGAGCAACTCTCTAGTTATTCTCCCTTCAGAGCTGTGAACCTGCCCATGGCCATTGATCGTCTGTGCTACCCACCGAGCTCTTCTGCTGGCCTGGATCCAGTACCCACTTCTCATCGTGTTCCTTCTTCTGATGGCTAATGGAAGCTCAAAGTTCCTTCTGATGTTAATGAAGGAGCTCCACTCTTAGGTAAGCTTCGAGGGAAATGAACCTACAGACAACAGAGAAACATTCTCAGACCTGCCAAGGAGAGGGGCCATTTTTGAGTCAGGAAAGGGGACATTACTGTTGAGTGAAAGAATTTGTTTGAGCCTTTATTTCTGCCTCTTAGAAGGAAATTATGTTATGTTGAGTGTATTGATACTAGTTCAGTGCCCAAGTACAGAACTTGTATTTTCAGAGAGCAAAAGCTCTTTGGGGGTTTTTATTTTTCCACTGTTAGTTATACACCAGCCTCTAAGAAAAGTATTATTCTGTGAAATGACAAAAATATATTGTTTGATTTGTCATCAGAAGAACAGGGTTCAAGTCTTGGCTTTATTACTCACTAGCTGTGTGATCGATCATTGGCAAGTCACTTCTTGTATCCAGATCAGTTTCCTAAGCCTAAAACGGCAGTGGTTGGGACCTGCATCGCATGGTTCATTCATCCATTCATTTTTGAACATTTGTTTATTCACCTGCTATGTGGCAGGCACTGTGCTAAGTGTTAGGAATGCAAAGTGAGGCATGGTCCCTGCTGTCATGAAATTTACATTCCAGTAAGGGAGACAATCAAGCCATCACATTAATGAATATGTATTTCCAAACTGATTATACTCTTTGAGAGCTAACAGTATGGTTTTATTAGAGAGTATAGCAGGGGAATTGACCTAAATGAAAGGGTAAAGAGAAGGTGGAGTGGGAAAATGGTTTAAAAAAGGGTTTCCCTGAGGAAAAGAAATTTGAGCTTGGATCAGAAAGACATCAAAATAAAAGTAGGATAAATGTATTTCCAAAAGAAAAAATAGTGTGTGCAAAGACCCTGGGGTGGGAGGGTGCTCAGTACATTTCAGTCAGGGATTGGAGAAATACCAACATGACTGGAGTTGAGAGATTGAAGGGAGAATGGGAGGAGGGCAGGCTGGAAGAGCAGGCATGAGCCAGACCAGGTAAGGATTTGCAGGCCATAGCAAAGTTTCTGATGTTTATTCTAAAAGCAACAAGAGGTGACCAAAGGTGTTTAAATTTGAGGTGTGCGTGCACATGTTTATATGTGTGTAAGTCTGTGCATATGTGCATTTGTATAGGGCGGTGTGTGTGTATGAGATCTACAAATGAGAATGAATTGGAGGTGAGCCAGAGTGAATGTGGAGAGGCCAGTCAAAGGCACTGCAGTGATCAAGGCAGAATACTGGGCTAGGTCAGTGGTAGTGGGGAGAATGAGGTAGAGATACATATGAGATCTCTTACATATCACTTAAGATGGAGGGTGATGGAGAGGACTGCAGCAATCATTTCTGATTAGTGGGATGGGATGGATGATGGTCCTACTCTCTGAGATGGAGAACCATGGAGAAGGGCCCAGGTTTTTTTAGTGAAGAAGATCATAAATTCAGTGTTAGATATGTGGAATTTAAGAACTTCTGAGACATCCAAGAAGCAGGTGAAAACATGAGGCTAAAGCTTGGAAGCAAAGTCTCACCCAGAGATAGCAATTTGAGTTAGAAGATAGTTACTGAATTTGTGGTTTTGGATGAGATTGCTTGGGAGGAAAGTGTGGACCGAGAGGAAGTGACCAGAGAGTTAGGAAGAAAGTCAGGACAGTATTGTTTTATGGAAACCAGGAAGTGAGAGTGTTTCAAAAAGGAGGGTGTGATTAACAGATCAAATGCTGCTGAAGATGAGGCAGGATGAGCTCTAAATGTGTCTGTCAGATGTAATGGTGGTAACAGTTAATATTTCTGAGAACTACCCTAACATCTTAATGTGTAACACATTATCCCCACTTCCAGATGAGGAGTCTGAGACACAAGAAGCTTATGTAATTTCCCCAAAGTCACACAGTAACTAATTTGAACTGAGGAAATATGGCTCTAGGCCTCATCTCATCAACCACTTTCATGTGTTGCTCCCTCCTAGATATATAGAGGCCACTGATAATTTATCACCTAAAGGTCACATAAGTAGGGAAGAAACTAGATAGGGGCTAGTATTGTCTGAGGTTTTAGAAATCCACCCCAACCCCCAGGCCTTTGAACTTCTGCTTTCTGCTGGAGCCTCCCTGATCATGAGTTTGAGACCCTTCCAGGTCTGCTAGATCATGTATAATAGCTTCAACATTTTCTGCCCCAGGGGAAAATATTTGGTAGTTTCGCGAGACTTGTTAAGGCACAGGAGGACTTGATAAGGCAGATTTAGTCTTCCCATTAACAATATGCCAAGTTTGCTTGTGACTACCCCAGTTGATCCTGTCTTGGCATAATTATGTCCATCTCTCCCTTTCACTTGCAAGAGAATTCCGGTTTGGATGGTATATTCTATGGTCTCCTGTGATGGGCAGTTTTATGTGTCAACTTGGCTAGACTTTAGTCCTCATTTATTCCTTCAGACACTGATCTAGGTGTGATTGTGAGGGTATTTTATAGATATGGAATAAAGTCTACAGTCAGTTTACCTTAAGTAAAGAAGTTGTCCTAGATAATCTTGGTTGGCCTGATCCAATCACTTAAAAGACCTTAATTGCAGAACATAGGTTTCTCTAAAGAAGAAAAATATTCTGCTTATGAACAGCAGCATCAATCAGCTCCCGCCTGAGAGTTCAGTCTATTCTTCCTGAGACCTTGCCCTGTGGATTTCAGACTTGCCTAGCTGGCCTCAATTATCACAAAGCCAATTTCTTGCAATGAATCTCTCTTCTTTTAAAATATTTTTTAAAATTTAATTATTGTTCAAGTACAGTTTTCTGTCTTTTACTCCCATCCCAGCCCACCCTGCCAGTGTGAATCTCTTAATATTTATTTTCTAGTGGTCTCTTCTCTTCTCTGGTAGAATCCTGACTAGTACATCTCTCTACACATAGAGCCATGTCTACCTGTGCCACAGTGGCCTAGATAATTGGAGTGAGGTGGGTTGTCATCTTCTAGGTCCCTGGATTGGAGACAGGCAGACTGGGAAGTTGTGGGGGGTTTTGGGTTGTTAAAATAATTGGGGATACTATTGAAGCTCAGTGCTGAGGTGTTAGGATTCTAAATGCTTTGCTATGCATAGCATCCCTGTGTGACAGAGAGATATTTTACCTAAAATGCCCATCAAACTCCATTTACAAACACTGAGGATGATAAAAAGAGAGAGTGGCAAGGGAGTTAAGGATTCTGGCAGAGGGTTGCTGACATAATAGGCCATAGATCTAGTTGGGTTAGGAGGAAAGTGAAGAAAAAAAGTCACTCAGAGGGCTCAATGAACTGGAGGTCTCAACAAAATTGAGAAATAATTTTAAAGGAAGTCAGTGAATAAGAGTTGGATAAAGAGGAAATGATCATCTTGGAGTAAGATGCTGGAATCAAGGGTTTTGAAGGTACAGTAGTTTCCATTGACAAAGTCTGTGTGTGACCATGGAAGTCAGTGGTAAAGGTGAGTATAGGCAGCCATGGGGACTTCAGTCAAGGGTGACAAATGGGTAATCCACACATATGTTTTGTTGGAGAGGAAGGCAAATCCAAAGTTGTGAGCAAATGAAATGATGGATTGGAAAATGATCTGTGAACTCTCATGAATTTATTGTGATTACAGAGCCTCAAACAGAAGGGGTCCTGCCTTTTGGCAGTACATCTTATTCCGGGTGCTGTTTGCCTGAGAAGAGCTAAAGCAGATTCTGTTGCCCTTCATTCTTACATTCTGTGCAGTAAGGGTGTGCTGCTGGAGTGTGGCCTTTTCCTTCACTTATGGCCCCTCTCTCAGCATCCCAAAGCATAGCAGCTGTCACCTGACCTGACTGTCACTTGCATAATTGTGTGACAGAATACAAGGATGACTTAGCTCATACAAAGCAATAAGGGGAAATAAGAAACAGAGAACAGAAGTGGCACACCTGAGATTATGTGTGCATCCAGGGGCAATCTTAGATTAAAACCATTCAGGATTTATTTATTAGGACAAGCCAGGGAGCGATCTGAGGCCATCCTGGGAGCTCACACATAACGAGCATCTCCACTGTGATTTCCAACTATACGAGTATGTGGATTTGGTACCTGCCCTAGAACTTGTCCCTCTGTGAAAGGAGGGTCCAAATACCTGTTGGTCACAAGGTGATAGATGCTCTGTGATGTTATAAAGACACTATGGACAGATGTGCACATGATCAACCATGGCAGTCAAACATACTGAGCCTCTCTTTAATAAGAAGGTTGTTCTGACTCTGTTGTATCAGAAAACCCCTTTTATTCAGAAGACAAGTCAACATATTGTTCATACTTTTTTTCTGCATTTCTTCTCTGGCTAAACTGTGATGGCTCTTCGGTGAGCTTTGCATGTCTAACTTTAACATTGTTATCAATCCAGACTGCTGGCCTTCTGCAGGGCTCCTCAGAGTGACAATTAATTGGTGATATTTATGATCTCATTGTAGAGAGTCTAAATATAATTGTAGTGAAGTTTTCTTTATGGCAACTCACAGAAATAGTGATTGTTTCTTCACTTCTTAGCTGGGGGACTAGTTGCAGAGAGAGCCAGTAATTAAAATGAGATCACATAGCAAGTCAGCGGAAGAACTGGCTCTGAAGTTGCAGTTGTCTAATGATGGTGGCACTTTTAGTGCTTTATTCTAGGCTAGGGGCTAGCTTGTTTACGTTGTCAATTCCTTATAACCGTCCTATCGTCATCACCGTTACCACCCTGCTGCCATCATCATCACCATCATCCTCATTGCCATCACTGTTCCAATCTGCAAATTATAGATCAAGAAACTGATGTATATATACTTTTTGCAGATTTAGGTAATTGACAAGTGGTAGGATTTGAACTCAAGGTATTTGGCTCTATCTATAGGCACACTGAACTCCTTTATTGAACTGCTCTGTATTGTCCTGCCTCCTTATGCTAATTCACTGCCCAGGCATAGGAAGTTACTACCTCTGCCAGGTGCTGCATTGGATGAGAGATAAGAGCATACATAAAATACCAGAGAAAGTGATAGGAATTGAAGAACTGTGCACATAGGAATAATTCTGGGTTGCTTCAGAGCAGCCACACTCTGTTACTATGTGTGCATCTTTTATGTGAATGTGAAGGTTGTGCTATGTGGTATTCTGACATGGTCCACAATATTAAGGTGACTTCCTTCTGGAAAGGCATGGCCATTATCTGTAGTGAGATAATTTCTGATGTCTCATAATTTTAAAAGAGGTAGATTCTTAGGAACCAAACCAATGACCATAGAACTCCACCCTCTCTTTTTGTCTAGACTCTGAAAAATGATGGTGTCTAGGAGTAGACCCCTGCTTGGTGGATGTTTGGGATAGTGGCTGTCAAAGGAGGTGGGTGTTATTGTGCTTTGCTAACTGAAAAGGAGTAAGCAGTTTTTTTTGTAAGTGAGATGACTAAGAATTTTGGTGTGCTTTGTGATTTTCCATTTTGTTATCCCCAGTCATTGGTAAAGCCTTTTGAATTGTCCCAGCCCAGAGCCAACTGTGCTACCATGTACACAGAAAAGAGGTAACTTGTGAACACTGGGTCAGTTATAGAATAGGAGCTGCAGTGAATTTGGCCAGAAAGTCCAGTGGAGAGTCGCAATTTCTTAAAAAGAGTCCCAATGTCCCAATAAGGTGCTTCTTCAGAAGAGTCATCCTTAGATGCATACCTGGAGGTTTGTCTTTCTGAGGGTGGTGTCATTTCTTCTTTGTCTAAGCTAAACTGTGCACCTCCTGCTGCCTGGTAAGTTGTTCTCTTAGAGCAGTGAGCTGCCCTGGAGATGTGAGGGCAAACCTTTTTGCTCTGAATTTTACCATCATTAACAAAATCCCACAGGTGCTTACCAAACACATGGCTCTCCATCACTGTGGCCACTAGAGAGAGATTTACTGGAGAGAGAGATTTTAAAAATATACTTACTACTCTATAATATTTCATAACAACATTAAAATATTGAAATAGAAAAAATTACTCACAATCCTGCTTTCCCAACACATTAAACTATTTATTTTTAAGTAAATTTTACTGATTATGCTATTACAGTTGTCATATTTTCTCTCCTCTTTATCATTCTCTGCCTGGCACTCCCACTCCTTCCAGTATTCCTTCCCTTCATAGTTCATGTCCATCAGTTGTACATATAATTTTTCTGGCTTCTACACTTCCTACACTATTCTTAACCTCCCCCTGTCTATTTTGTACCTACAAATTATGCTTTTTATTGCCTGCATTTTTCCCCCTATTCCACTGCTCCCCTTCCCTGCTGATAACCCTCCAAATGATCTCCACTTCTGTAATTCTATTCCTGTTCTAGTTGTTTGCTTACTATTTTGTTTTAGGTTAAGTTGCTGGTAGTTGTGAGTTTGTTGTCATTTTACTGTTCATAGTTTTGATCTTTTTTTAAGATAAGTCACTTTAACATTTCATATAATAAGGGCTTGGTGATGATGAACTCCTTTAACTTGACCTTATCTAGGAAGCATTTGATCTGCGCTTCCACTTTAAATTATAGCTTTACTGGATAGAGCAATCTTGGATGTAGGCCCTTGCCTTTCACGACTTTGAACATTTCTTTCCAGCCCCTTCTTGCCTGCAAGGTTTCTTTTGAGAAATTAGCTGATAGTCTTAATGGTACTCCTTTGTGGGGAACTCTCACCTTCTCTCTTGATGCTTTTAAGATTCTCTATCTTTAATTTTTGGCATCTTAATTATGATGTGTCTTGGTGTGTCCCTCTTTGGGTCCAAATATTTTGGGACTCATTGAGCTTCCAGAACATGGCTGTTTATTTCCTTCACCAGATTGGGGAAGTTTTCTTTCATTATTTTTTCAAATAAATTTTCAATTTTTTGCTTTTCCTTTTCTCCTTCTGGCATCCCTTTCATTCAAATGTTGGCACATTTAAAGTTATCCCTGAGGTTCCTAAGCCTCTCCTCATTAAAAAAAAATTTGTTTCTTCATTTTGTTCTAGTTGAATGTTCATTTCTTCCTTCATTCTAAGTCATTGGTTTGAGTTCACATTGCCTTCCCTTCACTGTTGGATCCTTGTATATTTTGCCTTATTTAACTTTGTATAGCCTCAGTTCTTCCTTTATTTTGTGGCCATACTCACTCATTTCTGTGAGCATCCTGATTACCAGTGATTTGAACTCTGCATCTGATAGGTTGGCTCTCTCTCAAACAGGTTTTTATAGCCAGAGGTTCTGAGGTTTTATTTTCCTGGTGCTGAAAACTTGGGTTGTGTGGTCTGTCTTGCTCTCCAGTTGTTCCTCCTGGTTTTTATTCACATGTGAATGTGCAACTGCCTGGTCCTCCAGCCACTTCATCTTCTCCCTGGTTTGCCACCTGACACCTCACTGTACATTGTCATTGTCCTAGCTACCCATCTCCACCCCTCTTACTGAACAAATGTGTCTTCTTTAACTCCTTGGTTGTTGGACTTCTATACAGTTCAATGTTCTGGCAGTTTTACTTGTTTTTAAATTGGTTGCTATCCTTCTTTTGGTTGTGCTAGAAAGTGAAGCATATTTACCTATGCTTCCATCTGGCCAGACTCCACATCTGCCAAAGTATTTATTTTGTTAAAAAGTATATTTTATAATACATAAGAAAAATCTTGAAGGACTTCAAGAAAGATATAGGCAGAAACACACATATAGTTGGGGATTTTAACATCCCACTGTAAAAAATGTATTGTATCTTCCAAATACAAAGATCTATTTGATCTTCCAAACAAAAAATCAACAACAATACTGTGGCACTGAATGACACTGATCAAATGAACTTAATTGATATATACAGAAACTTTCACCCCAAATAAGCAAAATTCACATTCTTTTCAAATGCACATGGAATATTTTAAAAGATAGGCCACATTATAGGACACAAATTCAAGAAGAAATTGAAATAATATCAGGCATTTTCTTGGGTGACAAGGACTTAAAACTAGAAATCAACCTCAAGAAAAAAGCTCGAAAATAGTCAAGTTCATGGAGACTGAATAACATGCTATTAAACAATTAATAGGTTAACAATGTTATCAAAGAAGAAATAAAAAAGTTTATGGAAACAATGAAAATGAACACACAACAGTCCAAAATCTATGGGAAACAGTGAAGGCAGTCCTGAGAAGGTAGTTAGGTAGCAATACAAGTCTACCTAAAAAAGATAGAAACATTTAAAATAGACAACCCAACCCTATATCTTCAAAAACTGGAAGAACAACAACAAACAAAGCCCAGAGTGAGTAGAAGGCAGGAAATAACCAAGACCAGAGCAGAATTAAGTGACATAGAGACTAAAAGAACAAGATCAAGTATTGGTAAATCCAGGAGCTGGTTCCTTGAAAAAATGTACAAAATTGACAAGCCTTTAACAAGACTCATCAAGAACAAAAGAGAGAGTACTCAAATAAATAAAATCAGAAAAAAAGAGGAGAAATTACAATTGATAACACATAAATACAAAAAATTATAAGAAATGATGGCAACAACTATATGCCAAGATATTTGAAAACCTGAGCAAAATGGGCAAATTTCTAGAAACATGTAACCTTCCAAAACTGAATCAAGAAGAAGCATAAACCTTGAACAGACAAGAGAAGCTAGGGAAATTAAAATAGCAATAAAAAAACTTCCAGCACACAAAAGCCCTGGACCAGATGGTTTCACAGGAGAATTTTACAAAACATTTAAGGAAGAGCTAATTTGTATTCTTTTCAAACTATTCCAGAAAATTCAAAAAAGGGAAGACCCTCAAACTTTTTTATGAGGACAGCATATCCTAATCCCCAAACCAGACAGACACAACAAAGAATGAAAATTATAGGCCAATATCACTGATTAACATAGATGCTAACATCCTCAACAAAATGTTGACAAACTGAATCCAGCAATAAATTAAAAAGATCATATACCATGATCAAGTGGTATTCATCTCAAGGAGGCAGGAATGGTATAACATTTGCAAATCAATAAGGGGAAAAGAGGATGGACTCACATGAACAAGTATAAAGGACACATGGACAATAACTAAGGTGGGGAATGGAAATGGGAGGGAGGCGGGGAGCACTGGGGGGACAGGGCTGGAAATATAAGACAGAAAACTGTACTTGAACAAGAACTAAATAAAAATTAAAATTAAAAAAGGAAAAAAAGCATCAAAAAAACAAAAGAAAGACAAAAATCACATGATCATATCAATAGATGCTGAAAAAGCATTTACTAAAAAGTATAGCACCCATTTATGATAAAAACAGCCTGGTGTGACTACAGGGAACATACCTCAACAAAATAAAAGCCATATGCAAGAAACCTACAGCCAACATAATACTCAATGGGCAAAAACTAAAAGTTTTCCCCCTAAGATCAGGACCAAAACAAGGGTGTCTGCTTTTACCACTTCTATTTAATATAGTATTGGAAGTTCTAGCATTGGCAATGAGGCAAGACAAAGAAATAAAAGGCATTTAAATTAGAAAGGAGAAGGTAAAACTGTCATTGTTTGCAGATGACATGATAGTGTGTATAGAAAACCCTATAGACTTCACCAAAAACCTACTTGACCTAATAAGTGAATTTTGCAAAATGGCAGGTTACAAAGTCAACATTCAGAAATTGAAGACATTTTTGTACACCAACAATGAAATATCTAAAACATAAATTAGGTAAAAAATAACATTTGAACTAGCAACAGGAAAAAAAGGTACCTAGGATAAACCCAACCAAGGAGGGAAAAGACCAGTGCTCAGAAAACTACACAATACTGACGAAATTAAGAAAGACACAGATAAATGGAAGGATATACCATGTTCATGAATTGGAAGAATTAACATAATTAAAATGTCCATACTACTCAAAGCAATATATAGATTCAACACAATCCCTATTAAAATACCAATGACATATTTCACTGGTGTAGACCAAATATTTCAAAAATTTATATGGAACCATAAGTGACCCTGAATAGCCTCAGCAATTCTGAGAAAGAACAAAGTAGGAGGGATCACAATACCTTATACCAAACTATATTACAAGGGCACTATAATCAAAACAGTCTGGTATTGGCATAAGAACAGATACATAGATCAATGAAACAGAAAAGCGAGCCCATAAAAAAATTTGTGTTTTATTGATTGTGCTGTTACTGCTGTCCCAATTTCCTCCCTTTTTCTTCTTCCCAGTATCCCCATTCCCTCCAGCAATCCCTCCCTATTATTTCATATCTATGGTTTGTGTACATAAGTTCTTTGGCTTCTCCATTTCCTATATTATTTTTAACATCCTCTTTTTATTTTGTATCTACCAATTTATGCTTCTTAATCCTTGCAACTTTCCCCCAATTCTCCTTCTTTTCCTTCCCAGCTGATAGCCCTCCAAGTGCTTTCCATATCGATGATTCTGTTCCTGTTCTGATTGTTTGCTTAGTTTGTTTTTAGATTCAACTGTTGATAGTTGTGAATTTGTTGCCGCTTCTTTGTTCACAGTTTCGACCTTCTTATTTTTTTTATTTCTTTACATTGTTTGTTCTTGTTCAAGTACCTTATTTCCATTTTACCTCCACTACTCCATGCCACCCCAGGTATCCCCACTTCCCACCCTCTATCCTATCCCCCTTTGGTGTTGTCCATGTGTCCTTTATACATGTTCCTGACAACCCGTCCCTAATCCTTCCCCTTTATCCCCTCCCACCTCCCCTGTGGTTTTTTTTCCAACCCTCTACTTTTAGTCTGTGTAGGTCTATTATTCTGAGGTGGATCTCTTGTAGGCAGCATATGTGTGGGTCATGCTTTCTTATCCATTCACCTATTCTATGTCTTTTGATTGGAGCATTTAATCCATTAATATTTAAGGTTATTAATGACAGGTGTTTATTCATTTTTCTCCCTTTTGTACCTGTGTTCCTCTCTTCCTCACTCTTTTCCTTCCTCTTCTTATAGTAGTCCCTTTAGCATATCTTGTGGTGCTGGTTTGGTGGAGATATATTCTTTCAGCCTTATTTTATCTGAGAAACTCCTTATTTCACCTTCTATTTTAATTTAGAGCCTCTCTGGGTTGTAAAGTCTTAATTATAGGCCTTTGTTTTTTATTACTTGTAATATTTTTTGCTATTCTTTCTTAAATTGGAGTGTTTCTGGTGAGATATCACATGCTAACCCTATTGAAGCCCCTTGTATGTTCCTTCTTGTTTCTGCCTTGATACTTTAAAGATTCTCTCTTTGTCTTTAAAACTTGACACTTTAATTATGATATATCTTGGAGTAGGCCTTTTTTGAGGTCATCTTGATTGGGGTTGTCTGTACCTCCTGTGCTTGTGTGGTTTTTTCCCTCTGGAGGTTTGGAAATTTTCTGCCACTATTTTTTAAACAAGGTTTCTATCCCTTTTGCCTTTTCTTCTCCTTCTGGTATTCCTATGATTTGAATGTTGTTGTGTTTCATGTTATCTTGGGGTTCCCTTAAGCTATCTTCATATTTTTTAGTCTTTTTGTGCAGCTGCTCTCCCAGGGTGTTTCTTTCCATGTTGTCTTCCAGCTTAATAATTTGGTCCTCTGGTTCATCCAGCCTGCTTGTAATTCCTTCCAATGTGTTTTTTATTTCAGAAATTGTATTTTTATTTCTTCCTGGTTGTTGTTTATAGGTTCTATTTCATTTTTGATACTGTTGTAGTTCTCACTCAGTTCCTTGTAGTTGTCTGTGAGTTCCTTGGGCACCCTTATAACCATTATTTTGAATTCCATATCTGATAGTTTGTTTACCTCCATTTCACTTAGCTGTTTTAGTGGGGAGTCTTCTATTCCTTTTTTCCCCCAGCCCTTTTGACTGAAGGTTCTTTTTTGTCTCCCCATTTAAGTTACTGTTTTTGTTTGTTTGTGTGATTCCTGATGTTTTACTTTGCTAGCTATTTTTGTAGGAACTTCTACGGCAGGAATTCTATGGGATTCAGTGGTGTGGTCTCTTTGATCTCCTTGTCTGGATGCTCTAGGTTTGCCTTTTCTTTTGTTTGTGTGGGCTCTCTTGTTGCACTTGAATATTTACCTGTCGGTGGTTCCTTTCTTGGTGTGTTCTCCCTTCCAGCAGGTATATTGGTGTTTACAGCTCTCACCTACTCTTGTATATGGTCAGCTGCCAGGGAAAAGCAAAATGGAGTAAGACAGCAGAAGAGAATTCTATGGGATTTGAAGTACCAACATGTAGAGAAGATATTGGAGATCCTTTGGATAAGTAGAGGGTTAACCATGATATTTTACCCAACTAGCCACTTTTTATAAAAGGTGAAAAAGAGATAAGACTCTCATTAGTGGGGGAGAAGGTTTGTGAGCAGAATCCAGAAAACAGAGTGCTTGTGGGGGGTCAGGTGTTGAGGTATAGTGCGAGTAAAGAATAGAAAGTAGGAATGGTGTGCAAGAGAATAGTTAACCACTACAGTAATAAAACTCTGGAAGATAGTGAAATGGGCTAAGATCAGAGAGGGGTGCTGTATAGTATTTACAATTATATGGAACAACAATTATTTACCGTAATACTGAAACAACAATAATATGACAAGAAATATGTTGATCTGAATAACAAGAATCAGAAGTACATGACCAAGAATAGCATGATATTGGAACATGAGTGAAATGAAGGATGGAAAATTAAAATGCTATATGAAAGAGAGAAAAGGAAAAACCAGTCAAACAATTAAACAAAGAAAACAAAGGAAACTAAACCGAAAGAAGAGAAATTAAAAAAACTAATGATATAAAAGAGGCAAAAATAATGAAAAAAATAATAATACAAATAAACAATAACATGCAAGTTTTTTAGAGTAGTAAAGTGAAATTTGTCCCAGTTTTCCAGGTGTTGGGGTTAACCTTGTGTTTCCTCTTTGGGTCTGTCTCTGGACCTTTCACAGCTCCAGGTTTTATTGTCTCACTTGCTGGGGGCTGGGTGGGAGAAAGCCTCCTGCTGACTTTAAACCTGCCGAGTGAGTTCTGCTGGTCTTCTTGGATGCTGCGGGCTGAGGGGGGTTGGGCTCCACTTTTCTCCCTTCTTATGGTTTTGTGACGATGGGGGTCAGTTGCCCAGCCTCCAGCCCAGGTCCACCATGCACTGCTGCATCCACACTGTCCATCTGTGCCCAGCCAGTGCCTTTAATCCACCAGTTGTGCTGTTTGTGAGGTGCACTAATTAGGGGCAATTCACACACCATCTTCTCCCTCTTTGCTGGCCTAGGTGCTGTGCACTCTCAAAGTCTCTTCAGGGTAGTTCAGCTTCCCCACTGAGTTACGTCTTTCTGGGGGCGGCTAACTCTCTGAGTCCTGCTGCCCTCTGAAGTGTCCATGTGGGGCGCCTCCTCCTTCCTCTTCTCAAGCCAGCTGTGGCAAGAGCTAGTTGTGGTGAGGGGCAGCCACAGTGAGAGCCAGCTGCTGCATGAGAGTTCCTTAAACAGAGACTGAGAGCCTTTTTTTTGAAAAAAATCTTCTGGTGTAAGCCCACCATTCTTAACAAGCACCGGAGTTTTCACAGACCCCAACTTTCTAATCAGACCGGAGACTACCCAGGTCAGGGTCTGTCACAGCTCAACTCTTCTCCCTTCTCCAGGTGTCACCTGACTCCCCAGTTTCTCTGGCTCCCACTTTGTCTTTATTCTCCCCAGTGACTTCAAGCATCTAGGTTCATCCTGGTGCTGCTCTGTCCTCCCTGTTTGGCAGAGGATGGAGCTGTTGATTTGGCTCTCCTCCAAGGATACTGTGGCAAGGCTCTGGGGGCCGCAGCAGCCTTGGTCCCCTCTCTGATCCCCTTACTGTCCCAATGCAGTCTCCTTACCATCTGTATTTCAATGTCCTCTACAATTTTGGCGTCCAAACTTCATATAAGCTTGGATTCCCTTGGCTGTTCACTGTGTTTCTCAGAAGATTGGCTAGGTGTGCAGGGGGGAGTGGGCTCTGCTCCCACCCACCTCACCACCATCTTATTTTTCTTAAATAAGTCCCTTTAACATTTCATATTATAATGGTTTAGTGTTGATGAACTCCTTTAGCTTTACCTTGTCTGGGAAGCATTTTATCTGCCCTTCCATTCTAAATGATAGCTTTGCTGGATAGAGTAATGTTGGTTGTAGGTCCTTGCTCTTCATCACTTTGAATACTTTTTGCCAGTTCCTTCTAGCCTACAGTTTCTTTTGAGAAATCAGCTGACAGTCTTATAGAAATTCCTTTGTAGATAACTCTCTTCTTTTCTCTTTATGCCTTTAAGATTCTCTCTTTATCTTTAACTTTTGGCACTTCAATTATGAAGTGTCTTTCTGTGGTCCTGTTTGGGTCCAACTTGTTTGGGGTTCTCTGTGCTTTCTGGGCTTGTATGTGTATTTCCTTCACCAAACTAAGTAAGTTTTCTTTCATTGTTTTTTCAAATAAGTTTTCAATTTCTTGTTCTGCCTCTTCTGGCTTCTGGCATTCTGTGATTTGGACTTTGGTATGTTTCGAGATGTCTCAGAGGCTCCTTAGACTATTTTCATTTTTTTTGAATTTTTTTCTTCTCACTGTTCTGATTCAGTGCTTTTTTTCCCCTTATGTTTCAAACCATTGTTTTGAATCTTGGCTTCACCCACTGCACTGTTGGTTCCCTGTAGATATTTATTTCACTTAATGTAACTTTCATTTCTGCCTGGGTCTTTTTTGCCATTACCATATTCAATGAGTTCTTTGAGCATCCTGATAACCAGTATTTTGAATTCTGTATCTGATAGGTTGATTATCTTCATCTCACTTAGTTATTTTTCTGGAGCTTTATTCCATTCTTTCATTTGGGCCATAGTTTTTTGCCTCCTCAACTTGACAGCCTCCTTGTGCTTGTTTCTGTGTTTTAGGTAGAGCTGCTTTGGCTCTTGTCTTAGTAGCTTGACCTCTTGTAGAAAAGGCACTTGTAAACTGTGTGGGGCAGAGCCTTCCATAATCACCAGGGTAGGGCAACCCATTTTACTGCTTTGTGGCTCTGTGTGTGAGGGGAATGGAAAAGGGATAGTGCTGCTGCTTTGCTTCTAGAGGTTTGCCTGGGAGGCACTCACCCCTTTTCCAGTCATTTCACTTTCTCTCGGTATGCTGCTGGTGCCCTTCCAGCTGTTGCCCTCATGCTGAATCGCAGTAGACGTGGGTCTGTGTAAGTCCTAAGTGCTTGTGGGTTCTTCAAGAGGAGTGTGCTGAAAATCCAGTGGTGTTTTTTGCCACCCCAACCCCCACTATTTATTACAGTAAAACGTTATGGGGATTTATCTTTCCAGTGCTAGAACCTTGTGCTGTGTTGTCTGACCTGTGGGTTGGATCCCTCCTTCCTGAGATATCCCACCTGATTTTTATCCTCCACACATGAATACGAGACCTCCCATTCCACTAACTCTCTGTACTGCACTAAGTCTCTGTGCTCTCCACCTATCTCTGTGTCCCTGCTGCTCCTACCTGTTTGGATGAATGTGGCTTCTTTGAATCCTTAGTTGTCGGACTTCCATACAACTAAATTTTTTTATTGTTCTGGGTGATTTTTTAATGGTCCAGTTGTAATTTTTTTCTATAGTTATGCAATGAGGCAAAGTGTGTTTATCTATTCCTCCATCTTGACCAGAAGTCTGAACTAAACTATTTTTTTGTCATAACAATCATAGGGATGGTACAGTTAGTGTAGAGATCTTCTTTTGCATATATGTGTGTGTTTGTGTGTGTGTGTGTGTGTGATGTTTTTGTTTCATTTTCCTTTACGGGCAATATGCTACAGATTTTGGAACAACTTGCCTTCACTGATTTCTGATTTTTAAAAGGCTAAGTAGTAAAAGTATAACTGAAATTATTTAGTTGTATACCTTTGTAAGATGATAGGAATAAATTCATACATTAAGAAGAAATTATTTGTTATGATGTTG
Source organism: Sturnira hondurensis (assembly GCF_014824575.4). Classification (NCBI taxonomy): domain Eukaryota; kingdom Metazoa; phylum Chordata; class Mammalia; order Chiroptera; family Phyllostomidae; genus Sturnira; species Sturnira hondurensis. The sequence continues at coordinate 4,099,699 of NW_028073705.1, forward strand.
TAATTTTTTATACATTTGAAAAACATTTGACATAGTCTTCACATATATATTGCAGTGATTCTCAGAGGGTGTGGGTGGTGGTGATTTTGCTCCACAGGGGACATTTGGTCAGGTCTGGAGACATTTTTGGTTGTCACAACTAGGACGATGCTATGGCATCTAGTGGGTAGAGGTGAGGGATGCCACTAAACATCCTACAGTGCACAGTATGGCCTCTGTCACAAAAAAATTATTTGGCCTGAAATGTCAACAGAGCTGAGGTTGAGAAACCTTGTTACAATGTAAAATGGTGATTTCATAGCTTTTGAGTGGATGCCTGTTTTACTTAAGCATCCCCTGCTCCCTTAGTTGTCTGTCGGTGTTTCAGTGTGGTAGTGAGCATCTTCAGGCATTGACCTTTGTCTTGTTTTGGGCTTGCAGTGAGTTATTCAAAGGAGCACGAAGGGAAGGTTCCAACTGTCACCTGGCTTCCCTGGGTTTGGAAATCATTGTTGGGACAGGTGGAAAGGCAGAAGTTTTCTGTAAATGCTGCAGGCTATTTGTAGTTATTGAACTTTATTAGTTGACCTTGGATGCAGGCAACAAGAATACAGTGAAGCAGGCATATACCTAAAAGAAAAGACAAAATCTTGGGACCAGTGGGACTCAGGGATCTTGGAAGTGAAATGGATTTACATTGAATCTGAAAGCAGTCTCTTAGGTTAGTCAATGTGGGCTTACCTATACCTGGCCCACCCAGCTAAAATTGCCACTCTTTCCTCTCTTTCTACCTAGCTTCTCTGCTTAATGTTTTTCTTTAGTATCTATTGCTGTCTTGTCTTCCATGAGGACAAGACAGCATACTTGTATATTGTCTTTGTATACTTTTATTTCTCAACAGCCAGAGCAGCTGGTGGCTCATTGTAGCTACTTGATGACTATTTGATGAGTGAATGAATTGACAATTCACAAACAAACAAGGTGGTTTTACTTTTAGTAGTATAGTGAACACACCCACTGCTCTCAGATCTAGTTTCTCTTTTCACTCTTTCTTTATTTCCCTTTGGGTTTCTTGCTAATGTTGGGGAAATGTGTTATTGGAGGGGAAAAAGGACAGAGAGAGATAGAGACAGAGACAGAGACAGAGACAGAGATAGAGATAGAGATAGAGATAGATAGATAAAAGGAACCCCCCTGTAGGGGACAAGAATAGTGGCTGCATGAGGGAGGTATGGACAAGGACTGCTATAGGTTGAGAATGAAGAACCACTACCAGAATTTCTGGACTGTGACTCTTCAGGGAGCTGGGCCCTGTGTCACATTGGCCACACTGGCTTTCTTGTCAGGTTGTCCTGAATGCTGTGAGGCTTTTCTTACAGACCTATCCTAAGATGACAGCCCCCCTGCCCAGCTGCCTCAGTGCCAGCCTTGGAGCTCCTCCCTGGGACTCACTGTGGGCTGGATTCCAGGGCATTCCAGACAACTGTGGTCTCAGACCAGGGTTAGGCTGCCAGTCTGGGGGCTCACAGTTACATTTGATTTAATGTTTATGAAATTATATATATTCTTAACTCAACCCCTACCCCCACAAACAACCTCTGAGCCTGTATACACATCTTTATTGAAATATCACTATCTCTAGCTAAACAGGGGTGGTGGGAGTGGGGATAGGGAGAGGTCGTCTGAAACTACTCAGGTGATCAGTGACAGCCCTCACTCAGGCCTCTGCAGCCACGCAGTTGGCAGCTTTGGAGGCCAGCATTATGTTTCATGTCACTCAGAGCCAGGTGAGCTGAAACCCATCTCTCTGGCTGCTAGTGCAGGTGCAACTCCAACCAGGGAGTTATGCCGCCTCAGCTTGGCAGCTTGGGTTCTTGAAAAGCAAGTGACAGGGGCAATAATCTGCACTTGGCAAGACAAACCCACACACACTCCAAAAGGCACAGCTGGGCCAGGCTCAGCAACTTTATTCATTAGGCAGTTAATCTTGAGGCTGTCAGCCAAGGCCACAAGGGCAGGCCTAGGCAGGGAAGCTGTGCTTTCAACAATTCAATACAAGCTTACACATATTGTTGAGCTTGCCCTATGCATGAAGCACTATGAATGACTGTAGAGGAAGACAAGGAAGGGACAGTTCCTGCCTCAAGAAGCTTACTTTCTAGCTTCTCTAAAACCCACAAAAGCATGGCAACAGAGAACAGCTGGGGTTCAGAGGTGGAAAGAGAATACCCCACTGAAAAATGACGACAAATGCCATAGAGGAATCCTGAAGTCTGGATATAATTTTTTTCTTCCTATCCTCTCCTTTCCCTATATAGACAGAATAATTACCACCCCCCTGCAAATGTTCATGCCTTAACCCCCATAACCTATGACTATATTACCTTATATGGCAAAAGAAATTTTGTAGATGTTATTAAGTGAAGGATCTTGAGATGGGGAGATTTAATAATTTAAATTTAATAATTTAATTTATATTAAATTATTGAGGTGAACCATAAATGTAAGCACTAACATCTTTATGTGAAAGAGGCTAGAAGTTCAGAGAGAGTGAAAGATTTGAAGATACTGTGCTGCTGGGTTTGAGGATGGAGGATGAGGCCATAAGCTGAGGAACGCTGGCACCTTCTGGAAAAGGCAAGGAAATGGATTCTTCCCCTTACAGCCTCTGGGAGGAAAGGAGTCTTGCTGGCACATTTGGACTTCTGATCTCTAGAACTATAAGGTAAATATATTTCTGTTAAGTCACTAAATTTGTAGTAATTTGCTACAGTGGCATGGGAAACACATACACTCCTTTTCCTTTCCCTTCCCCATTTTTCCTTCTCCCAATTCTTCCTTCTCCCAATTACAAAGATAGCACGTGCTCATTTTTTTTCATTCCATACAACATAGAAATGCATAAATTTTAAAAAGGAAAGTTCTTTCCATGATCCATCCTCCCATCTTATTGGTAGGAAGTGCAGCGGTTCAAAATGAAGGGCCTTGGTTCACATACTGGCTTTTTCACTTTTTCCCTGCATGATGTTTGGCAAGTTATTGGCCTTTATTTGAGTTTATTTATTTACTCCTTTTAAAAATGGGGAAAAGGTTACTCACTTCACAGGATTGTTAACTCAGTGCTTAGAAGAGTAAGTGCTTGTTGCGTGTCAGCTCTTATTTTCTTTCTACGTCTTGTTCTATTCCATACAAATACATACAGATCTATTTATACAAATAATGTAAAGGGATGCATTTTTACTATGGTGTCATTCATATTATTCTGCAATATGGAAAGGTTATTTTAGGCAGGGTTATGGGTGGAGAAGAGAATTCCAGGCACACTGGTGTATAAGCAAAAACAAAATGATGGGAAAGTATGGGGACTGTTCAAGAATTAGTAAATAGAACAAATAATTTGATGAGACAGAGAGAAGAGAGAGAAACTGAAATGAATGGTTAGGGCCAGACTGTAGAGGGCCTTGATTGACAACGAGTGAAAGAGATGCACTAAAGATTTCTGATAAAGGGCTAAAGAGTAAGAGGGAATGAGAGTTTTCCTCAGGGAAGGTCTGAGGCAATGGAGCAGGGTTGTGAGAGTGTGGAATGAAAGATAGGAAGGAAATAATGGCAGCTTGAGTTCGGAGGATGGCAGTGAGAAAGGAAAATATAGATGGATTTAGAGATGATTTGAAAGTGTGATTTCCTGAACTAGACTATTGGTTGAAAAGGGTGGGAGTCAGAAGAAGCCAACATGGCTGTGAGATTTTGAGCACTGGATACCTGGGAGGATGGTGATGTTAAAATCTTGGTTGTTATGTTTGGCTTCTTTCTGTCGCTGCCAACATTCAATCAAATAATATAATAATAATAATAATAATAATAATAATAATAAGTNTTTCCTGAACTAGACTATTGGTTGAAAAGGGTGGGAGTCAGAAGAAGCCAACATGGCTGTGAGATTTTGAGCACTGGATACCTGGGAGGATGGTGATGTTAAAATCTTGGTTGTTATGTTTGGCTTCTTTCTGTCGCTGCCAACATTCAATCAAATATAATAATAATAATAATAATAATAATAATAATAATAATAAGTTCTGCTACCCCAAGTTCTCAGAACTTCGTATACTCATCCCTTTGTACTTATTCTCTAGTACTCAGTTCAGGCATCCTTTCTTTCCAAAATGCTCCTAAATTCCCTCCTCCCCAGTCTGGGTTGGGTTTTTCTCTTAATTGCATGTCTTCAGTGCATTATCTTCTGTGCTTATCTTTCTGCATTTCCACATATCTTTCTGTTTTAAAATGACCTGATTATATGACTCTTTCTTCCACTAGATTAGGAAGGTCTTGAGGGAAAGGACTGGATTTTACTAATCTTTATATTTTCAGTGCTTAACACATTGCCTCATGGTTGCCATTTTGAATGTGTTTGGCTAGAATACCTAGATGGAAAGATAGTCTAGCTAAACAAATGCAGATAGAAATATAAATTTGGGGCTCTGGTCAGAGATGCAGAGACAGATCACAAGTCTTCTGCAAAGAGGTAAAGTAATGAACAGGGGGAGAGAAGAGAATGGAGGTTGACCTTGGGTGGGGTTCTCTCAGATTCAGGTAGTATGGGGGAGAAAACAGTGAAAAGCATAAAAAAATAAAAAGAGCAGTTAGAGCCTGGTGGGACACCCAAGATGGTAAAATAGCAGGAAAACCAAGAAAGTTTAAAGAAAGGGATTGTGGTCAACGGGGTCAGGTGTTGCATATTGATTGAGGGATGAGGAACAAGGAAAGATCTTTCCTATGGTATTTGGAAGATCATTCCTGATTCCTGTGAGATGAGCAAGGTGACCAGGTGATAAGCAATATAAGAGGACTGAGTGGTGAAGCAGTAGAAATGTGGATGCTTCTTTCAATATGCTTAGAAGGGAAGGAAAAAGAGGAATAAAAGGAGCACTTGAGAGAGAAGCAGGGTGATGAAGATTGTTGGAAGTTGCTGAATGGAAGGTGCTGGTAGGAAATGGAAAGTTGAACATGTAAGCAAGTGAGGGATAAAGGGAGAGCCTTTGCAAGAAAGAGCACTTCTCTTTGGCAGAGGCACAGAGAAGGAAAAAGAAGGAAGGGAGAGGTTTTGCAGCAGAAAGGAGTCAAATGGTCTCCTGATAATGTAGGAAACAAGCCCATGTTCAGGAAGTAAGGGTGTCGGGAGTGAGTTTGGGGAAGGGAGAGAGACAAGACATTTGTATCAACCACTTCAGGGATTTTAAGGAATAACATATACAGCATTTACTTCATAAATTTTGATGGGCTCTAGCAAGAATTTGCTTTTCTAGTCCCATTTAGCAGCAGGGGAGCAGGAGCAGGGAAAGGACAGGCACCAGGACTGAGAAGACTGTAGCAGAAGGTCAAGTGGGGGATAGGAGCAAGCTCATTGTAAAAATGGCTGAGCATAGATTCCATCAGAATGAGGATGAAATAGAAAACAAGAGTGGGCTGATCACTGCAGCTCATAACAGGTCATGGGAACAGAGCTTTATGACATTGGACTAATCTCCCTTCCTGCAATGCAGAGCAGTATCCAGCCATACCAATGCTATCTGATTCCTCTTGATTGGTTTGGAAGGAAAAACAATGCCTTGTGGAAAATATCTTTGGGCTCCCTTTTCCCAAAAGAACCTTACAACCTTTGCCCCCTGATAGCATCTGAGAGCTTTGTGTGGGTTGGCCCCAGCCTGTGTTTTCATGTCCTCACTCACGTTTGAGTCTGGAGGATTCTGAGTATGTGGGTTTCTCTCTATAGACTATGTTTTCCATGTCTACAGTTTTTCTCTCCTCCTTTCCTCTCCCCCACTGTTTGCTTCCACACCCTTGGGGTTGCCAGGTTTGGAAGCCTGCATCATGCAACACCAAGCTCTGAAAGAAGATGGCCATTGCCCATTGGTAATAGTCATCATGGGGAGCAGTTTCCTCTTTGGAGATTTTGTAGTAGGGCATGTAGGAGATCCTACAGGTGTCTGCCTCCAAGAGGGAAGTCTGGTTGGCTGATTGACAAGTATAGGTCAACCAAACATATAAATTTATATTTCCCCCATGGAGCAAGCTGGGTCATTGGCTTCAGGACATGAAAGCTGTGCATGGATGAACCATCTGGAACTAGGGAGGCCCGTGAATACCAAGAGACAGGCAGGCAGAAGCACACAGCATTTTACTGCCCGCCCTGTTCTTGGGCTCTGTAGCTTCTTCCCACTCTAATTTTTGTGTTTATATTTTTTCCTCTCATGCTTTTTAATTCCTTCTGGGCAGGAGTTAAGCTGTAAGCACCAAAGCCAGGTCATATTTATGGCAGCTTTTTCTCAGTAAGCCCCTTCTGGGAGGAAGTGGGAGGAGGATGGTCTGCTCAGTGGCCTGAGCAGCCTTTGTTCCCAGGACTCAGGGCCCAGCTGTCCATATGGGCCCTCCTTTCTTCTCTCACACAAGCTGTCTGTGCCCCAGTCCTGCTACTGAGGGATTGGAAACATAGCTCTAGTGTAAAAGTGTGCTGCATTCCCAGCATAGAGATGATTCAGATAAAGCTCATATCTTTAATTTTGCCTATTCTCTCCTTCCTATTGATTCCTTCCATTTCACTGAGGGGATTATTTGATTTGGAGGTAGATTCTGCAGTCACCTCACATATTACCAGAACAACACAGTGCGGGCAAAAGTGGGTTTTATTTTAAAAATCTGAATTATCTAGGTGATGCCATTCCTGAAGACTTAGCCTTGGAGAAGACAGGACCTGGGGAAGCCTGCAAGGAGACCCCAGTCCTAGGCCGCCATGTACAAGAGGACCCTGCCCTGGCATAAACCTGAAGATGAAAGCATGTGTTGCAGAACAAGAGCTTTGTGTCTCCTCCAGCCTCAGCCTGATTCATTTGCCATTTTGGATTATTTCCCTCACACCTGTGCAGGGAGGCAGCATCATCAATTGCAAGGATTCCCAGCATGCTCTATAGTGTCATGAAACACAAATAGCATTTCCTCTCAGCTCTGGCTTTTTCAGGGCCTACCCAAATGCATTTTTGTTGTCTCCAAACCTGGCACTTTAAAACAAATGAAAAGGCCCCTGAATGACAAACACAGTACACATAGTGGGAAGGCCATTTGTGGGGAAATGGTTGCAAGGAGAATCGGTACTTTATGAATATTCACTGATGTGTAAACCTGCACATTGCTTATATGCTTTTCTACATTCTAATTTGCCCATGAATGCAAATGAGTCCTGTTTAAAATAGAGAGAAGGAGCAGGCTTCTTGCAGAACATCTAATTGAAAGATGTTTGTACATCATGTCTGGTATTTAGTAAACAGAGAGACAAATCCAATCGTTTTCCAAATGAGACTTCAGAAACAATAAAAAATAATGATCACAAAATCCTGAAGAGTAGGAATGTGCAGAACTAAGTGCTTTCCTAAAAAGGGGACATAATTACTCCGTCTGAGGGTGCAATTAGTGTCCTAATTATATGAAGTTGGATTTTGCTTATCTCTTCAGTAAATAGTCTGTCAAGATTTAGTTGTCTTGAGGAGTCATACAACAGAGGGGCTGGGTCCTGCAGTAGGAGCCAGTGATGGGTGGTCCTGTGGGGAAAGGGGCCCAGACTGATGCTACTTTGGGAAGTACCTTCATCTTTCTTTTGGACTGACAGATGGTTTCAGTTTGGGTTGGACTCCCTGCTGCTGCTTTCAATGCAAGAGTGTTACCTTTTTGGACTCATGAAAGCCACTCAATCAAAGATAAAAAGGCAGGCCAGTGCGAGGAATCAATAAAATCTCTACTTTCAGCTGGAGTGCCTAATAGTAATTCTTCTCATGTCACTGCCTGGTTAAACAGTCGTAGTCCTGCTAAAAGCTCTATAAGACATAATAGATTCATGTGACTTTATTGTGTGCATTTGGTTTGAAAAAGGGGAGAGGGGCTCCTGCTTTTCTAAAACAAACCAGACACTGAAGCATTGTGCATCAAAATATACTCACCCACTGTGGATCATCTCATCAGAGCAGAGGAGGCTTCCTCTGTGCACCACTTATGTTTCCATGCCCCTGATATGTTCATTACAAACCCTCCTTTAAAGATGTTTTAGTACCCGTCCCAAGTCACCCTGCTTACATTTACACGTAGTCTTCAATGGGGTGGTTGTTCTTAGAAAAATCATAAAAAACAAGTACTTTTTAATTTCAAACCAAGCCATTTGTACACACTGAGATCTGCTGCTGAGAAATTGACAGCAAATGTCATACATGTCAGAGCTGACATGGCAAAGAGTCTCTGGTAGGGCCTTTGGCAATGGCTTCTTGTGCAATGAGTTTATGTTGGGTTGGGGGAGCAGGGTTTTCCTTAAGGTCCTTGAGCAGCAGCATGGTGGAAATCTATGAGCAATGCTGTCACTCTCCTCGCTGACACCCTCCCAGGCCGTGGAATGGCCCCAAAGCCACAGGCAGTGAATCATAGAGGTGTCCAGGCCTTTTCTTTGTAATCTTTCTTCCTCAGGTCTTATAGAGAAAAATGAAGTGTTTGTGTCTGAATTGTGCAGCATTAAATGGAAGTGGCTGGGTCACAACCCACACATTGATGTCCAGGGATTTTGAGTGAAAGAGAATCACAGAGCATGTTATTTTGCCATCTGGGGTGAAAAAGAAGTGATGAGACAAGTGGCACTTTGTTGGTCATTCCAAGCAGAGTCTTTGATCAGGAGTGGCCTTTGTGAAGGTTCTGCTGACCCCAGGCCACTGCCCACTCTTTGCTTCCCTTGGAGGGTTTCTCTGCTGCTGTTGGGCCTTGCCTGACCCATCTTTGGCATACCATGGCAGACTGCAGAAGACAGAAAAATAGTGAGTGTCTTTTCCTTTGTTGCCCCCTCATACCCCTCCACGGGAAACTTCCACAGATGTAGATAAGACTTTAATAGCTACATAAAGAGAAGTGCATGACAATCTCATTAGGAGAGCCAATATGGCCTGTTGGAGGATCTCAGAAAGGATGATATATCAACATCTACTTTGTTACAGCCTCCCTAATGATGGCAGTTTGCTCCTACCCATAATTGTCCGTCCATTCATTGCCCATTTGACCTAGTTCCCAATAATACTCTGCCCTCTCTTGCATCAGTCTCCCTTTGAGGCCTTCCACAATTACTGACACAACTCTTTCATGTGGGTAAATCAGAGCCAGTAAGTGACAATCATAAAAAAGCAGTTAGTGGGCCACCCCATGGCTTGCCTTGATATGGCACATTAAGGTTCATTCTTTTCTTTTCCCAGCAGCCCTCCGTTGCTCTCCATCCTGAGCCCAACATCTGCAGGAGGTCAAGGCACTGGGAGGCCTTAGTTTTCTAACCATCTGCTAAAGAAAAAGGAAATTGGTGCTGAAGGATGGAGGAGAAGAACCTAAATGATATTCTGAAGACCTTCTTAAAGTTATTTATTACGGGAGAAGACAGGAGAATCGTTATTAATGCTATCAGCCTATTGTCTTCCTTCTGTGCTTCAGAGGGCAGTGGACATAATTAAAGTCGTAGCTGAGTTCATTTTTCCCCTTGGAGGCTTAAATAGCCTGGAGTCATTTCCCATTCCTCCCTCCCCCTAGCACAGGTCCTCCCTAGCTGCTGAAAAATTCAGCATTCCTATAAACTACAGCACTTTGTAAAGGTCACGCGCCAGTTAATCTGAACCCAGCTCTGGTGCCTTGCTCACTGTTGCAGCAGCTTTGGCTGTCCTGGCCGGTGATGGGGGCAGCCTGTGGATGACAAGAGGGCCATGAGGCAGGCACGCAGAGCTCTTTAAATATTGCCAAGCAGTTCCTGGATCAGCATGATATTTAAAGATTTTTGTTCCACCTGCCTGAGAAATATAGAGTCCAGCCGAGAGGCAAGAAAATGAATATGGATTTCTTGCCCTTTCAGTGTATTCACTCCAGAAAATAGCCATTTCTTTCTCTTTTCTTTTTACCAAGCTGGGACTGCAGGCTTCAGGCAACCATGATTACAATCATGCATCATGAATGAAATGTGCCATTTGGAGAAAATCAGCCACTCATTCCATTTCAAACCCCCCTACAAATCGATAGTGCTAGAACAGTTTTGGGGCTGAGCTGGATGTTGTGCTTGAACTAAAGCACTTTCTCAACATACTTCTGACACTCAGAGTTGCCAGGGGCAGAGTCTGCCTGGGGCTTCAACAAGAGAATTATCAGCTTCCAAAAACTAGGTCTGGTTCAGCACATGACCAGGGAAGTGAGGCTTAGTTCTGATGGGTGGGATACTGAGCAAGGTCAGAAGATATGCTTCCTAGCTGGAGTGTTGCTGCCTGAGTCAGCTTTTTACAACTCCTTTCATTCATAAAACATGTCTGGAGTACTTCCTGTGTGCCAGGCACTGTGCATAACTCTGGGATGTAAGAGCAAACAAAATGGACACAAGTTCTGTCATCATGTGGCTTCCAAAGTTTAATAAGAAACAGAACAAATTACTGGGCAAGTATGATACAGTGTGATAAACCTTAACACGGTGGGAAAATTTTCATGTCTCTAGTTTTCTTTTTTTTAAAATAGGAAATATGCAGAAGTTTAAGAAGATAAACTCTCAAGATATTTTTCCCTTTCAGGATCCTAATCCATCAGTAAAGCAATTAGACAACCAAGCATTCAACCTTACCTTATTTCCAGGACTAGACAAGGCTCTTGTACTTTTGTTCTCAAGGTCACCACAGCCTGGTGCAGACACAAGACTCATGCAGATGAAATGTTAATTCACAGTTGAGGTACCAGATAAATGTTATGGACTTTGAGAAGTTTGTGGGAGTTCAGAGAGTTCCTTGGGATTTCAGAGGAGGGAGAGATGGCTAAGTGCCTTATCAGTGCCAGATATACTTTTCTCTGCACCTTCTTAACTACTCCCCTGGCTCCTATTACTTATATATGGAGAGGACTCCTAAATTCATGTCTCCAGCCCAGATATTTCCTATGAGCTGTTCCTTCCCCCTTGCCATTTCCTTGGCTAACTCCTACTCATTTACTATCTTCTCGCTAAAGCAGCATTGGCTCTAAGTGGTTTATTTATTCCTTTGAGCCAAGTTATGTTTCCTTGCATATTCCTGTGGCACCTTGGTCTTTACCATAGCACTTACCACATTTTAAAAAAAATAATCATTTAGTCAACTCTTTACAAGTCTGCAAGACCCTCAAGGGTAGAGGCCATGTCTATTCAGTCACTTTTGTTCCCCAAAGCCACTACAGAGCTTTGCATTTTGTTGGTGTTTGGTAAGTAATGTGCTTTATAAATGAATGGTTATCAAATTCTTTGAGAGAATAAACATACCTTTCTTTAAGGTATGATTCCAGACCATTTCCCCCTATTTGGATGGTCCACCCCAGAGTAAGAAAAAACCAAACTGGGTTTGTGCCAATATACTTCCAATAGAATGTGGTGTCTTAGGCAGAGTTTCCCTTGCCCCCCCCAAAAAAAAATCAGAGCCTGAGACAATTCTTAAATGCTAAGCATTCTTAAATGCTTAAATGCTAATGTGCGCACACACACACAAAACCACCACCACCACCACACCACCACAAACAAGCAAAATAATTACAGCCAGTTGTTTAGGAGGTACATATGCTCAGCCATGCACAATGTTTTTAGAGAGACCAGAAGGAAAAACCAAACCTTAGAGCAGTTTTTCGGAGAAAGAAAGCGATCTACCCTCCCACTTCTACTACCATTAGTCAAGGTTAAGTCCCATAGGAACTCTGTATTTGTGGTTTGTTTCTTCTGACCCTCTTAAAAGCCACCAAGGTAGTCAGAGCCCATGTTCTGTATGATGATATTTCTTCCAAGTCACATATATGCAGAACAGAGTAAATATAGCAAGCCCAAGACTACCATTTTTAAAAAGGCCTGCTTGGAATGATTGGCCCTTGGTTGGCATCTGGAACTTTAGATTTTAGGAGGGTTCCCATCACTGTGCCTAAACATTTTTGTGCAAGTGAGGATTTATGCTGACCACTTGTTTTCCTTCTGGGAATCTAGAGTTTTGATATGTGCTGACAGAGGATCCCTACATGGCCAGTCCCACACAACAACTCTGGGACACCAAATTTCTAATGAGCTTCCCGCTAGACAACATTGTCACATCCCATTGTGGGTTATTATCACAACCCATTGCTAGAGTAATTGAGTGAGTCTTGTGGGAATTCCCTTGGGGAGGAATTGTGGAAGTTTGGGCCTCGTCTCCCCGGGACTTCTTTCAATGTGATGTTTCCCTTTGCTGACTGTGCTTTGTATCCTTTTGCTGTCAGAACTCATAACCATGAAGACTTCTGGCTGAGATGGAGGTGTAGGTAGATACACTGTGCTTCCTCACACAACCAAAAGAAGGACAATAACAAATTTAAAAACAAAAAACCACCAGAACTGCCAGAAAATTGAACTGTATGGAAGTCTGACAACTAAGGAGTTAAAGAAACATTCACCCAGACCAGTAGGAGGGGCAGAGATGGGCAGCTGGGGTAGAGAGGACATGTGACAAGGTGGCAGCTGGACAACCTGAGTGGGCGAGGCAGCAGCTGGTGGACCAGGCAGTCCCACATTTGCATGTGGATAAACCAGGGAAACACTGGGGAGCAAGACAGACCGCACAACCCAGGGTTCCAGGGTGGGGAAATAAAGCCTCAAAACCTCTGACTGAAAAACCTGTGTTGGTTGTGGTGGAGTTCCCATAAGGTTATTGGCTGATTTCTCAAAAGAAACCTTATAGGCAAGAAGGGGCTGGAAAGAAGTATTCAAAGTCATGAAGGTCAAGAACCTACATCCAAGATTACTCTATCCAGCAAAGCTATCATTTAGAATGGAAGGGCAGATAAAATGCTTCCCAGATAAGGTCAAGTTAAAGGAGTTCATCATCACAAAGCCCTTATTATATGAAATGTTAAAGGGACTTATCTAAGAAAAAGCAGATCACCAAAGGTATGAACAATAAAAATGACAAGAAACTCACAACTATCAATAACCAAACCTAAAAAACAAAAACAAACAACTAGAACAGGAACAGAATCACAGAAACAGAGATCACATGGAGGGTTATCAGTGGGGAGCAGGGGAATGGGGGAAAAGGTACAAGCAATAAGAAGCACTAAGAAGGATAAATGATAGAGATATAAAATAGACAGGGGGAAGGTAACAATAGTATAAGAATTGTAGAAACCAAAGTACTTATATGTATGACCCATGGACATGAACTAAGGGAGGAGGGTGCAGGTGGGAGGGGGGGTACAGGGTAGAGGGAAATAAAGGAGGGAATGGAACAAATGTAATATCATAATCAATAAATATATTTAAAAAGAACTCATAACCGTGAATGCAACTATATGCCAGAGTCATGTGAGGTATCCTAGTGAATCACCAAACCTGTGGTCTTGGAAGACACCTGACATAGTGTACATGGCTGGAAGAATCAAGGAGGCTTTGGCAAACTGGGTGGCCAAGGCAGAGGCTGAGGTGAAATAAGAGGATGAAAGTCTGGGAGACAGGGGAGGCTAAGGAGGTACAAAGATGTGTTTGATACATGTAGCAAGAGGGCCCAGATAGACTTTGTCGGCCACCGGCTGTGCAAACTACTCAGTGGATTATTTCTTTGCCTTGGTTTTATTATGGATAAGATGGTTATAATTATATCTACCTTGCAGTATTGTACATATTGGTATACCATATGACTTTTTCAATCTTGTAGACTTTCAAGAAAGGGCATATTCACCCTTTATCTTTAGCAGCAGTATTTGGATGGAGTGTTGGGGGAGAGGGATGGAGAGAGTGAAGATGCAGCAATGGGTGAGGACTGCTGCTGTGTGTGGACAGGAAGTCACTATTTCCACCTCACCAATGTTGGAATGAAGTGTTTTGGACAAAATGGTACCTGGTTCTAGATGCTGTGGTGCTAGGTTTTTCTGACATAGAAGTGTTTCTAAGAGAGTTCTCTTTAGACAGCCCAGATAGCACTTTCCAAATAATGGTCATCTTCGGTTTGACCTGGGACCAGCCTAGGATTACACAGTACATTCTTAGGCCCCCATTTACTCTATTAGCAAGTAGTAGAATTATTTGGCTGCAGGCATAAGCAAAAATGCATTGTTGGAAGACTTCAGAGTAGGTTGCAAAAAGTATGAGCTGAACAAGTAGGCCTCAGGTGGGGTAAACACCAGGGCTTTTTGGTGCCTCAGTAGTTGGGCTAACACTCTACAGTTGTGATAGTTGGTGGCAACTTCTACCTCTTGACTTCCCTTTTTGTGAAAGTTTCAGAGTCCCCAGAGAGGGGCTATGATTGGCCTCCTTGGAGTAGTTGGCCACCTGGTAGTCAGGAGGAGGATTTCTGTGACTGTCATCTCTATCAGAATATATCATGAAAGAAAGAATTCCCCAAACAAAGGAGGATGCCATTATCAGAAGCAGCTGAGACACTGACATTGACTTACTTTTCTAACATGGCCTCTGCCCTATAAAACCCAAGTCACCGGGGTCACAGTTTTGCCTCTGAGACATTGGAAGCCGGGTGCTACCCTGGTATTCTGGGGCATTGTGAGATTTGGTCACTCTTGAGGGTTTTCCAAATATATTGGTTTCTCCATACCTTCCAAACATACCCAAAAACAATTTGGAAGGACCCCTATTTATGGTACTGATCTCTTCTTGCCACTTTAGAGTATACTTTTTTAGAGCCTTGATGGTTTTGTCAACCTGAGTGCTTTCACCTTCTATGCCTCTCCAAGCCTTTGAAGATGCTCTGTTGCCTGATGAGAGTGTGCCTATACTCCCTTGGCTACAAATGCCTACTCACCTTCAATTCCAATGTCATCCTTTCTGTGATCCTCATCCTCCCCAAAGTTATGCAGTTAGTGGCAGAGGCTAATGTAGACTTTAGATCCCTTGGCTTCCAGTTAGAGTCATTACAATAAAGTGGCTACTAATTAGGATTTGGGGGTCAAAAAAACCTTGAGTTTGAGTCCTAGTGCTGCATTTAGTATATCAGATAACCTTGAGAATGTAACTTACCATACTGGTGATTTGGTTTTCTTTCCTTTAAACAATAGTAGTACTCTCCTCATAGGTTCTTGTGAAAATTAAATCAGATAAGGCGTGTAGAGAGGTTTTCACAGTGCCTGGCACAGTGTAAGAGCTCAGTAAATGTTAGCTATTATTGTACTGTATTCCTGTCCCAGTGAGATTATGTTAACAAACTTAAGTATAGAGAGCTTTAAAATCTTGAGGGACAAGTAGAATAACCATAAAGTGCAAGACTTGGAAAGCTCCAGGGAAAAAGTCAGTATTGAAAAGACTGAAAGTATAAATTAATTTTAAAATACTAATTAGGCAACAGCATAATCCACTATTCTAAATAATGAAATATATATGGCATTGTTTGTTGTTCATGGTTCTAAATAATAAACTCTAAATTAGTCACTCAGAGCATTATTAATAACAAAGACTGTCTGCAATGCAGTTAAAGTTGTATTTTTGACCCTCATGAATTTGGTAATAAGAGAAAAATGTCAAAATCAGACTCTTTTGAGATTAACATGGATCACTAAGATAGTTTGTTTTGGTGGGAAGGTGATTAGATTTGGAATTGGAACACCTGAGTTTGAGATCTGGCTTATTTGATTTCCAGGTCTGTGATCTTGGGGAAGACTTGATCTTTCTGGGTATTTCCTCACATATAAAGTGAGAAAACACTGTCACAAAGCTGTGAGCTTAGGTGATAAGTAGTCTATATTAAAAGACCTTACATGGCTGGTGTAGCTCAGTGCACTGAGCGCGGGCCTGCAAAGCAGAGGATCGCAGTTTGATTCCCAGTCAGGACACATGCCTGGGTTGCAGCCCAGTTCCCAGCAGGGGCCAGTTCCCAGCAGAGGATGCATGAGAAGCAACCATACATTGATATTTCTCTCCCTTTCTCCTTCCCTTCTAAAGATAAGTAAATAAATAAAATCTTAAAAGAATAAAAGACCTTAAATATTGTAAAAATGCTTTTTAGACTATAAGTGCAATTTTACTCAAGAACATACTTACATAAACAAAACTTCATTAATTCATACACTCATTCATTCCTTTGTTCTTTCATTAATAGATCAGCACGTGTTATAAACCTACCATGGTATAAGTTTCAATTGGGGATAAAAATGTAGCAGAAATTGTAGTGTCAACTCTGAAGTAAACAGTAGGGTAGTTAATAAGACCATAGACACAGCACATAGCAAATGCATCCTTCTAAGCTGTTTCTTCATTTAAGTTCAGGTACGGTAGATACAAATTAACAGAAAGATCAGTATTAAATCAAGAAGAGCTGTCTCGAGGAAGGTTTTAAATTGTGTCCTGTACTACAGGTAGGGGTGGGGAGGACAATTACATGACTGGAACAGAATTAGTGGGACAACTGAGGAAATAATAAAAGCATGTTTGGTAATGGTCGGTCAACAACCATTTAATGGGCACATTTGTACTAGCTAGGGCATGATCCCAGTACTATCCTAGGTGCTGTGGGGGATTGAAAGAGAGAAGTGTCTTGACTGCCATCCCCTAGAAGTTGCAGTCTATAAAGTACTAGGAGAGGTGATAAAAAGTACTGGAAAAGCCCCTGAAGAAGAGATGGGGCATGAGTTAAGTGTTACATGTTTTTGAACTAAACTGTAGGGTTTGGCCATATCAAAAACCTGCCTGACATTTCTCTATAGAGGAAGACTATACCTTTAAGAAATACAGCTCAAGAATACATTTAAAGGAGAGAGAAGATGGTGGCTAGGTAAGAGGGAGCAGATTTCACTTCCCCCTACACATGGGAGAGAAACCTGGCCAATCTATGGAGGAACAGATCAGACAGGCAACAGTACCACAGCTTACATTAAAATAGGAGATAAAAATTGTAGCAGACATTAAAAAACCAGATGGTAAGGAGAGTTCTTCAGGACAATAAGGGATCAGCATGAGGACTAGGGAGGCTGCAGCCCCAGGCCAGCCACAGGGCTCTTGGGAGAGGGCTGGGTCTGTGCTCCCTTCCCAGCCAAGCAGGGTTTGTACAGCACTGGGAGAGAACTGGTTGCTTGAAGTTGCAGAGAGGGGAGTAAGGTCTGAGTGGCAAACACACGGGGCTGTGAGCATCCACGCATAGCCCTGGAAAGAGTGTGCACCCAAGCCCATGCGATGGGAGGAGGCCTGGCCTGGCATGAGCGCCACAACCTGGGGAGAGAGAGCTTTGTGGAACACCTTGGGACCACACCTGTGGACCTGGAAAGAGGGTGGACACCTCAGGAGATCCGGAGCCTGTAACGGGTGAACCCTCCCCTCAGCCTACTGCAGCCAGCAAGAACAGAAAAACTGGTTTGGCTAGTTTGAAACCAGCAAAAGGGAGGCGCTGTGTGTGTGTGTGTGTGTGTGTGTGTGTGTGTGTGTTGTTGTTGTTGTTGTTGTTTGTTTGATTTTTTAAAGTAATTTTTTATTTTTAAATTTTTATTATTTTTTATCTCTCAATTCCTTTTGCTTCTCCTTCCTTATTTCTTGTTTTATTCTTTCTTCATTTCTTTTTAATTTTATCTTTTCTAACTTCCATACCCACAAGTGAGACAAAAAAACGTGGAACTGTGAAGAGACCAGAGTTGGACCCAAAGAAGGGTCATCCCAACAGCTGAGACAGTGAGACAAATTTCACTTTGCAATTACAGAGAACCTGCAAGATATTGCATATTTGTATATTATTTTTACATTATTTTTATATCTTTTACTTGAATAATATTTTTGTATTCCTCTTCTTTCTGTTTAATCTTCTTTGCTTGGCTGGTTATATTATATCATTTGACAGGTTTCTCCTGTTCTCTCATTCATAGTGTATTGCTAATTTACTCTCCTTCACTTCACCTGTGTTCCATTAGCACACTACTGAAGGTCTGATACTCCCTAATCTTGGTATCTACATCTCATAGATTCTGTCATACGATTGTTGCTGTAATATTGTTGTAAGTAATAGCGATTCATTTCTATTGTAAATACTATACAACACCCCTCCCAGATCTTAGCCCATTTCACGGTTTCCTGAACTCTATTACTGTAGTGGTTAACTCTATTCTTTCACACACTACACCTATTTACTATCCTTTACTTTCACCTTACCTCAGAATCTGACCTCCCACAACCTAACTGCTTTCTAGATCCAACTCACAATCCTTCCCTTCCCAACAAGAGTCTTATCTTCTTTCCATCTTTTCTAAAAAGTGGCTAGATAGGTGTTCTATCATGGTTAACACTGTACATAGCCAGAGGATCTCCTATCTCTTCTTAACTGGTTGCTACTGTAAATAGCATAGAATACTCTCCTGCTATCTGAAACCATTTTGCCTTACCCCTCCAACTGATCACAAAAAAGAGTAAATGGAAGTGGTGAACACCAGGATACCCATAGGAGACTGCACCACTGAATTTCACAGGTATTCTACCACAGAAGCTCACACCATAAGCCCAGGGAGTCAGAACAGATCAATTTAAGGAGCTGAGGCTAACAAGAAGAGTCTCACAAACAATGGAAAGACAAAGAAACAATCCCCAAATGAAAGGAAAGGAGGGATCGTCAGAAAGAATGCTAAATGAAATAGAGGCAACTCAACTATCAGATATTGAGTTCAAAGCAATGATTATCAAGAAGATACATGAGCTCACAGCAAATTACCAGAAACTACAGGGAAACTACAATGAACTTGCTGCAAACTATATCAACATGGAAAAGAAAATAGAAACTATCAATAAGGGCCAAGAGAAAATGAAGAATATAATACCTGAACTGATGACCACAGAAGGAATCAAAAGCAGGATAGATGAAGCAGAAGATCAGATCAGCGAGCTGGAGGACAAAGTAGAAAAAAACTCACAGAAAGAGCAAGAAAAGGAAAAGAGGCTCATAAAGAATGAAGATGGATTAAGATAAATGCAAGACAATATGAAATGTAATGATATCCAAATAATAGGGATACCAGAAGAAGAAGAAAAAGACATAGAAAATCTATTTGAAAAAGTAATGATGGAAAAGTTCCCTAATTTGATGAGAGAAAAAGTCACACAAATCCAGGAATCACAGAGAGTCCCAACCAAGGGGAACCCAAAGAGGCCCACTTCAAGACACATCATAATAAAAATGGCAAAATTCCAAGACAAAGAGAGAATCTTAAAGGCAGCAAGGGAGAAAAAGGAAATAATATACAAGGTAGCCCTGATAAGGTTAGCAACTGAATTCTCAATGGAAAAACTGCAAGCCAGAAGAGAATGGCAAGAAATATTCCAAGTAATGAGAACCAGAGGCCTACAACCAAGACTACTGTACTCAGCAAGGCTCTTAATCAAGATAGAAGTCCAAATAAAGAGCTTTCCAGAAAAAAGAAGTCTAATAAAATACACCTCCACCAAACCAGCTCTGGAAGACATGTTAATGAGACTGCTTGAAGGAAAGAAAGGAAGAGAGAGAGAAACACAGGTAGGAAAATGGCAATGAATAAGTACCTATCAATAACAACCTTAAATGTAAATGGATTAAATGCTCCAATCAAAAGACATAGAATAGCTGAATGGATAAGAAAGCATGTCCCACACATATGCTGCCTATAAGAGACCCACCTCAGGACAAAAGACCTACACAGATTTAAAGAAAAGGAATGGAAACAAATTTTCCAAGCAAATGGACAGAAAAAAAAGCCAGAGTAGCAATACTCATACAAAACAAAATATACTTCAGTAAAAGGACCACAAAGAGAGACCCAGAAGGTCACTTCATAATACTCAAGGGAAGAATCCACCAGGAAGACATAAACATTGTGAATATATATGCACCCAAGGTAGGAGCACCCAAATACATAAAGAAAATCTTAGAGGACTTGAAGTAAGATATTGACAGCAACGCAATTAGAGTGGGGGATTTGACCACCCCACCCCACTGTCAAAAATGGACAGATCTTCCAAACAAAATATCAACAAAGATATTGTGGCATTGAACAAAGCCCTAGATGATGTATAGAGATGTATAGAGACTGATGTCTAGAGACCCTTCATCCCAAGAAGCTAAATACACATGCTTTTCAAATGCACATGGAACATTTTAAAAAATAGACCACATGATAGGGCACAAAACAAGCCTCAACAAATTCAAGAAAGTTGAAATCATACCAAGAATTTTCTTCAACCACAAGGGACTGAAACTGGAAACCAACCCCAAAGGAAAAAACTCCAAACACTCAAAATCATGGAGATTGAATGGCAGGCTACTAAACAATGAATGGGTCAAGAATGAAATTAGGGAAGAAATCAAAAAGTTTCTGGAAACAAATGAAAATGAACTCACAACTCAAAATTTATGAGACACAGTAAAGGCAGTCCTGAGAAGGAAATTCATAGCCATACAGGCCTACCTACAAAAGGTAGGATGATAAACAAATAACCTAACCCTATGCCTACAAGAACTCAAGGAACAACAACAGAGACAACCTGGATCTAGTAGAAGGAAGGAAATAACCAAGATCAGAGCAGAATTAAATGACATAGAAATGAAAAAGCACAATTCTAAGGATCAATAAATCCAGGAGCTTGGTGCTTTGAAAAGATAAACAAAATAGTCAACCTTTAGCAGGCTCAACAACAACAAAAAAAGAGATAGTACACAAATAAACACAATCAGAAATGAAAGAGGAGAGATTACAACTGACACCATAGAAATACAGAGGATTGTAAAAAAGTACTATGAAGAACTGTGTGCCAAGAAATTTGAAAACCTAGGTGAAATGGGCAAATTCCTAGAAAAATATAATTTTCCAAAACTGAATGAAGAAGCAGAAAACATGGACAGACCAATAACAGCAGAAGAAACTGAGGCAGTTATCAAAAAACTCCCAACATACAAAAGCCCTGGATCAGATGGTTTCACAGGAGAATTCTACAGAGCATTTAAGGAAGAGCTAACCCCTATCCTTCACAGACTATTGCAAAAAATCCAAAATGATGGTAGACTCCCAAACTCTTTTTATGAAGCCAGCATCATCCTAATCCCCAAACCAGATAAAGACACAACAAAGAAAGAAAACTTCAGGCCAATATCGCTGATGAACATAGACACTAAAATCCTCAACAAAATATTAGCAAACTGCATCCAACAATACATTAAAAAGATCATACACCATGACCAAGTGGGATTCATCTCAGAGATGCAAGGATGGTTCAACATTCGCAAATCAGTAAATGTAATACACCACATAAACTAAAGCAAAGACAAAAACCACATGACTATATCAATAGATGCGGAAAAAGCTTCTGATAAGGTAGAACACCCATTCATGATAAAAACACTCAGCAAAGTGGGAATAGAGGGAACATTCCTCAACATACTAAAGGCCATATATGAGAGACCTACAGCCAACATCATACTCAATGGGAAAAAACTAAAAGCTTTTCCACTAAGACCAAGTACAAGACAAAGTTATCTACTTTCACCACTTCTATTCAATATAGTATTAGAAGTCTTACCCACAGCAATCAGACAAGAAAAGGAAATAAAAGTCATCCAAATCAGAAAGGAGGAAACAAAACTGTCACTGTTTGCAAATAACATGAGAGTGTACATAGAAAATCCTATACACTCCACCTCAAAACTGTTCAACCTAATAAATGAATTTGGCAAGACAGCGGGATATAAAGTCAGTATCTAGAAATCAAAGGCATTTTTGTATACCAACAATGAAACAGCAGAAGCAGAAATCAAGAAGAAATAATCCCATTTAATATAGCAAAAAAAAAAATACCTAGGAGTAAACCTAACCAAAGAGGTAAAAGGCCTGTATGCAGAAAACTGCACAACACTGAAGACAGACACAAATAAATCAAAGAAGACACAAACAAATGGAAACATATATTGTGTTCATGGATCAGAGAATTAACATCATCAAAATGTCCATACTACTGAAAGCAATTTACAGATTCAATGCAATACCTATTAAAGTACCAATGGCATATTTCACAGACATAGAACAAACACTTCACAAATTTATATGGAACTATAAATAGCCCTGAATAGCAGCTGCAATTTTGAGAAAGAAGAGCAAAGTAGGAGGGATCACAATACCCAATACCAAAATGTATTACAAGGCCACTGTAGTCAAAACAGCCTGCTACTGGCATAAAAATAGACACACTGACCAATGGAACAGAACAGAGCTCAGAAATAAACCCATCTCTATGGTCAATTAATATTTGACAAAGGGGGCAGCAACATAAAATGGAGTAAAGATAGCCTCTTCAACAAATGGTGTTGGGAGAACTGGACAGCTACGTGCAAAAAAATAAAATTCGAGCACTAACTTACACTATACACAAAAATAAATTTAAGGTTGGTAAAGTCTTAAATATAAGCTGTGACACCATTAAAGTCCTAGAGGAGAACATAGGCAGGAAAATCTTAGATATTTCACGCAGCAACATTTTTACCAGTATGTCCCCTAGAGCAAGGGACATAAAGAAAAGAATAAACAAATGGGATCTCATCAAAATAAAAAACTTCTGCATGGCCAAAGAAAACAGTATTAAAATAAAAATGGGACCAACCATATGGGAAAATATATTTGCCAGTGATACCTCAGACAAGGGGTTAATCTCCAAAATATATAAAGAACTTAAATGACTCCACTCTAAGAAGACAAGCAACCAATTGAAAAATGGACAAAGGACTTGAACAGACACTTCTCCAAGGAGGACATACAGAGGATCCAGAGACACGTGAAAAGATGCTCAATATCTCTAGCTATCAGAGATGCAATCTAAAACCACACTGAGATACCACTTTACACTGGTCAGAATGTGTATCATAAACAAAGCAACAAACAACAAGTGTTGGAGAGGTCGTGGGGAAAAGGGAAACCTAGTGCACTGTTGGTCAGAATGAAGAATGGTACAACCACTGTGGAGAACAGTATGGAATTTTCTCAGAAAACCAAAAATGAATTTGCCTTTTGACCTGGCAATTTCACTGCTAGGATTATACCCTAAGAACCCTGAAACACCAATCCCAGAGAACCTATGCACCCCAATGTTTATACCAGCACAATTTGCAACAGGCACATGCTGGAAGCAATCCAGGTGCCCATCAGTAAATGAATGGATCAAAAAACTATGGTACATTTACATAATGGAATTCTATGCAGCAGAAAGAAAGAAGGAGCTCCTACCCCTTGCAACAGCATAGATGGAACTGGAAAGCTTTATGCTGAGTGAAATAAGCCAGGTTTTGAAAGACAAATACCATATGATCTCACCTTTAACAGAAACCTAAATGACAAAACAGACAAGAAGCAAAATATAACCAAAGACACTGAAATATGGAACAGGCTAACAGGAATGAGAGGGGAGAGGAGAGGGAATTTCAGGGGAAAAGGGGAAGGTTTTACAGAAACAAGTATTAAAGACACATGGACAAAAACTAGCAGGGATGGAAATGGGAGGGAGGGGGGAGGGCTGGGTGGATGGGTTGGGATGGGAGTAAAAGACAGAAAACTGTACTTGAACAACAATTAAAATAACAAATAAAAAATAAATAAAAAAGAAAACATTTCTGTTTGCCAAGTTTCTGCTAAGCCATCCTGGGAAAAAATATTCAACAGCTTTCACCAGCCAGAGGCCCCAATACCCAACCTCTGTCTCAAATGATAAATGACATTTGTCAGTTGACAAAGCAAATGGCCTGGACCATTTGAGGGCATGGTCCTGCTGTGCATAGCACTCCTGTTGAATCAGCCAAGAGCACCTTGAGGTGAGAAAAAGCCTCTTTTGTGCACAAGCCTGCTGAAGAAAGAACTAGGAAATGAGTAGCCTTTGATCTGAAGGCAGTTCCTCATTAGAAGCCAAAACCCTGGTTGAAAATAACTGTCTGGTCAGGAAGGAATTTCTCAGGGGCTGAATTAGCTGGGAATGGCCACCCTGGGGCCTTGCTGATGGCATGCACTTTGTGTTTCTGAGACGTCTTGGCTCTTTCCTCTAATATCCTCTGGATCCTAGTCTTAGAGCAGAAATCAATGTGATGAGCTGGAGACAAAAATCAAGGGATACAGCTCACATTGACATTAGTAGCATAGTTGAAGGTGGTGTGCATAGGTTCCGGGAGGGTACGTCATTTTGGTACTTTGGGCCATGGAACACTTCCTTTGTGTGGTTCTGTCTCAAACTGCAGGGTGTTTAACAATCCTGGCATTATTTACTTAATGATAGTATTGCTCCCCCAGTCACTGTGACTGTTAATACCTTCCAACACATTTCCACCTCTGCTTCCACGGTTTGTGGAGAACCCAAAGGCACATGGGATGATGCATGCCTGTGGGGACCATGCATTCCACTGAATGCCAGTCTGCTGTGCTGTTCTCAAGGAGACTGGGACAGGGCAGGGTCTCTGCCTTTCTCAAAACTGGCTCCTGGGGTGAGGGTGATGGACTACAGGTCAGATTTGGTGTGTTCCTCACTCTGGTTTATGAGCTAGGAGTTTACTCTGTGCTGAGCCCTCTGGAAGAACCCATCAGGTTTCCAGAATGAGGTGAGGGCATAGCACTGGGTGGAGCAGACCTGGGGAAGTTAGGTAAAGAGAGTTGGCTGATTAGATATAGGAGACATTGTGGTAGTCTCACTGCAAACAGCTCCTGGGTAGAAGGGCTTTCCAATTTTATCCAGTTCAGGTTGAGGGCCCTAAGGGCAAGTGGCCTAATCATCTGTTCCTGCATTTTCTAATGTATGGTCCATTGACAATTTGCATTAGTGTGACCTGGAGTGCCTATGGAAAATGCAGATTCATGGCCCTATGATGTTAGGTTCTCTGGATTTGGGCCTGGCAATCTGAATGTAAAAAATACCCTCTGATTCTTCTTTAAGCTAATGTTTTGAAGAATTAGATTCTAGCCAATGCTCAAGTTCTCTATATAAGAACCCTAAACATCTCCAGTGGAAGGGGTCTCACTCCCTCTGGAGTGAACCTACCACCTCCCTCAACCTCCCATAACTCTAATACTCCACAAACTTTTCCAAATGAGTAAAGTATGATCTCATTGATAGTGCAAGAACCTCAAGCTCATACTGTGGTGTGTGTGTGAGTATGTGTGTGCATGTGTGTGAATGACTATATTTCAAAAGGGCTTGAAAAGATACACATGAACTTAAATATGACTCTGTGGGAGGGGGAGTAAAGTATGGGTTTGTGGGGAAGTTAAAGGAGGACTTTTATATTCTCTACATATCTGTATTGCTTCAATTTTTCCTTGACAGTATACCTGTCTTATTCATGTAATTTAAACAAGAAAAGACAAAACAGCACCAACACTGACAACATTTATATTGAGCTAAATCTGCTTCACTCTCTATTTCCCCCTCTGGTTCTAGGGGAATCATTTGGGACTATGTGGGATGTCTAGTTTTTTCCCCTACCTGTATGAAGTGTTTGTATGCTTCTAGCTTGTCCCTTCTAGGCACCAGCTGTCTTTGCCAAATGGCCCTGGTTCCTTGACCCTCATGCTGTGATCTGGTATGTGAATCTTCCTGGAAATTGCCCCTCATTACCCACCTGCTGATGCTGTCAGCTTGACCATATTCTGTGAAAATTATGTTTCATGCTCTGTACCAAGAGCAGCATTCAGGTGTGCTGTGACCAGAACAGAGGGAGTCAGACAGTCATCTCTTTCTAACTAGGTCCTATCTTTCCATTAATACTGCTAAAGACTAGTTGGCAGCCATGTCACACTGAGGACTTTTGTTGAGTGGATAGTCAAGTAAAACTCCTAAATTCTTGTCACACTGGCTGCTACCAAGGCTCATCCCCACCACCCTGTATTGTATCAGCTGGCTTTCTGGACCCAAGTGGAGAACCTTAAACTAATTCCTATTATACTTTATCTTGTTAGGCTTGGCTCATTGATCCAGGAGGCTGAAGCCTCTTTTCTTTCTGGATCTTGATTTTGTTCCCAGCAGAAACCTTCCCCTGCAAAGTTTGCTTTTATTTGATTGCAGAAGAAAAAAAAACCCACACAAAACCCTCTTTATTTTGAACAGGAGACTCTCCTTGAAAATCAGCTCAAGGCTGGCATTTTCTAATACCCCCAACAAATGCAGAACTTGCTGTCAGTTTGATTGGACAAGGCTCCACTTCAGGGTCTGCTACCTGCAGGCTCCTAAGGCAGGTCTCATGACATATGCCACTGTGCTGGAAGGGAGCTCTGTAGACAGCAGGCCAACTCCCAGACAGATGGGTGTCTCTCCTCCTCTGAAAGATCCCCTGGGAAGGCTCGACTGGGAGCATCTTCCCAAAATAGGATGACTGTGTATTGTGAATGGCTTTATTGCTCAGAGCATCTGGATGTGTTGTGATAAACAGCATGATAGATGGGTTTAATGCCTCTAGAATGGGTTGCCCAGAGAGACAGAACAGAATGGGGAACATTTACTTCCCAGTTGCTTGGAACAGAGTAGGGTTGCTCGCAAAGGGTTGCTCACTCCACCTAAGTAGTTCTTCCTACTCATCTTGGTAGTAATTTTAGCACCAGGGACCTGAGGGGGAGCTTAGAAAAGGGAAGATTTGCTGAAGGTTTTGAGCTAGATGGACAGGGTGCTCACTTATATGTATAGCAGATATTCTGTGAGGGTTGATGCGGGTCACTGTGGTAGGCATTAGGGATAAATGGCAAGAAAACTAGATATGAGGCCTAGTCAAAGAGGCATATGTTAATAAAGTAATGACTCAAAAATAAGTATGCAGCAAAGAGAACATGTGATGATGAGAAGTCTAATTCTAGTCTGGAAGGTAAGGGAAGGATTCTCTGAAGAGGTGAAACTTCAGCTGAAATCTGAAAGTTGAGTGGGAGATAACTTGGCAATGAGGTAGAAGATGTGACAGGTATGTGCTAAATATGTGCTAAGGCTTGGTGGCAGATAGAGACATAGCATGGTCAAAGATAGTAAAGAAGGCCAGTATGTCTGGGTGAGGAGAGTAAGGAGGAAGAATGTGGAAGTGTAAAGTAGAAACATCAATAATAATAATATCGGTAATATTAATTGAAGTTTTTGCTTAAGGCTCACTGTGTTCCAGGTACCACTCTAAGGACTAGATATGTATTCATTCCTTGACTGTTTCATCAGGTATGTGCGTATAAGGCAAGTGCTCTTCTACTTCCATTGTACAGAAGAGGAAACTGAGACAGAGAGAAGTTAAGTAACATGTCCAAATTGGTAAGGGGCTATGCACTTCGGGGCCTGAGAAGTCCTTCTGGGGTTTTTGTCATTTATCTGAGGAACTAGGGGGTGATGTTACAGATGTTAAACAGGGCGGAGATATGGTAAGATTTGTGTTTTGAGACTCCTCTGGCTGCAGAGTGGGGAAGGGCTGGAGAGGAGCAAAAGGAGATGGGTGAGAGCCAAAGGAGGCAGCCAGCAGCTGCCACAGTGGTCTGGGTGTGAGGTGCCAAGAGTCCAGACTAGCACGGTGACTGTGGTGAGGAAAGAATGTCCCAATTGGAAAGGGAGTATATTTTTAAAGTAAATCACGACCTGGTAAGAGGTTGAACAGAGAGGGAGAAAGGAGATGTCAAGGACAACTGCTAGGTTTCTGTCAAACCCAGCTGGATGGATGAGAGGATTATGAATTCCACTTTTGGCACACTAAGTTTGATGAGCCTTTGAAAGAATCAAATAGGCAGTTGGATGAGAACTTGTAGTGATCAAAGGGGAGGGCTGGACTCTGACTCTTGGAGTCATTGATGAATAGGTTGTGAATGAAGTGGTAGTCTAGATGCAGTTGCCTGGGGAGAGAGGAGGGAATAAGAAACTTAAAGGATCTAGGACTAACTCAGACGCAATGAATGCCAGAGTGTAATGGCCAGATAGAGGTTTGCAAAGGTGATTGGGAAGGAAGTGGCCTGAGGATGGAAACCTGGAGACTGTAAGGGCACACTATCTAGGAGAGAATCTGTGCATAGAAGGTCAGGGTTCCTAGCATTGGATACTTTGGAGACATCAAATAATATGAGGAATGGAAATTGTCTATAGTATTCACCAATGTGGCTATTGCATTCATTTCCTGGGGCTGCCATAACAGATCACCACAGAAGGGGTGGCTTAAAACAACAGAAGTTTATTGTTTCACAGTTCTGGAGCTAGAAGTCTGAAATCAAGGTGTCAGCTGTGCCATACTCTCTCTGAAGGCTCTGTGGGGAGGATCCTTCCTTGCCTCTTCCTAGGTTCTGGTAATTGGCAGCAATCCTTAGTGTTCCCTGGCTTGTAGATATATCATTCTAATACCTGCCTCCTTCTCCACATAGCCTTCTCCCCTGTGTGCATGTTTCAGTGTCTAAATTTCCTTCTTTTTATAAGGACACTAGTCATATTAGGCCCACTTTAATTTAGTATGACCTCTTCTTAACTTGATCCCACCTGTAATGACTCTATTTTCAAATGAGGTCACATTCACTGGAAGTTAGGTCACTGGAGGTTAGAAGTTAAGCACATCTTCATGGGGGACACAATTCAACCTACAACAAAGGTCGCTGGTAATTTTGAGAGCTGTTCTTGTGGCAAGATAAAGAAAGATGACTAGAATGTGTTGAAAAGGAATTGAGAGGTGGGAAATTAGAGCAAGCTTAAAAAAGAAAGCCCTTTCAAGAAACATGGCTGACTGGGGTACTAGAGCACTAGACTGGGGTTAGAAAACCATCTGAGCTCCAGCTTCACCACAATCAGTGTGACCTTGGGTAAACTACTTCCTCCCAGAGCTCGGTTTTTCCTCTGGGGAATGATCATGCCCACATAATCCACCTTTACAGTGACTTGGAGCTCTCATGAGGCTCCAGGGAGGGAAGGCCCAGGAAAATTTTGTGCAGAGTCCAAAAGCCATTAGAGTTATAGGCAATTATGATTCTGTGGTTTGAGGGAAGACTCTTCCCGTGGTTGCATGTATGTGTCTATAGGCTAGCTTAAGGCAGGGGCCCCAAGAGGAGCATCAGGACTGTGGAACTTCTTTCCCTGAACCTGTTGTCCCACCCAGACAGCACGGAGACCCACCACGAGCCTTCCTCAGTGTACTCTGGGCACTTTGCCTGGAGGAAGGGTGTGGGCATAACTTTGTGGTGTGGTGTTCCTCTGTCTTTGTCTGTAGGAGGGGTCATGTCAGTCAGAGGTCTTACACATTCCATTCTGGAATCTCTGATGCTGGCAGAGAAGTTGGACCCCAGAGGCCTTGATTCTTGGGTGCCAGTTAGGGACTTGAGGATTTTACCTGCTGAAGTCTGTGCTCCTACACCTGTCACTGGAGCAGGCCTCTGGTGGCCAAGCAATAAGAACTTCTGTGGATTAGCAAGGAGGGACACACTGCCACAGGGGCTGGGGAAACTGGTCTAGGTGCAAAAGCTGGTTGTAGAGGTGGCAGCTGAGCAAGCCCAGGGAAGTTGAGATCCACAGCCCTAGAGTTCCCCCTGCAGTGTGGAGCTTGGTGATGGGGTATAGGCAGCACACAGCACTAGGGATTCAGACAAGCAGGCAGCCATGGCAAATTCAGTGAGGAAGGGCAGACTGTCCTCCCAAGAGAAGGAGTTGGTTGGCTACAGGGGCTTGGTTGCTAGCAATGATTAATTTACTTCTTGCTGGATCTGTCAGGTGTTAGGGCCCAGGCACTGGACTAGATGGCCGGCATGGTGCCAGGGCTGAGATGCTGCAGGAGGGGAGCTGGGGAGCAGGAATTCTGGGTAGGGCACCTGGCCTGGTTTGGATAGCAGGGTACCAAGCAGGGTGTCTTAACAGGAAGAAAACCTCCTAGCAGAGCAAATCTCCTGTGCATAGGAACCACCAAAGATCTCCTTAAAGTGCAGATTTGATGCAGTAGATCTGGGGTAGGGCAAGATGTTCTGCATGTCTAACAAGTTCCCAAGTGATGGTAAGCTATTGTTCCAGAGGCCACACTTGGGATAGTTGGATTAGGGGCAGGGTTTAACCGGCAGCATTCAGGGGAAACTCATGGCATTCAATAGCAGGGACTGCAGCTGAGGCTCTGAGTCTCTGGAGCTGGGAACCTGCCAGCTTTCAGCAGTGATGGCCTCTCTCTCTGGAGCTACATAATCTCTTGTCTGAACATCTGCTCTCTTCTCACTAGCATGGTTTCCTCTACAAGCCCTTGTAATCTGGCTCAGCCAGGGATGCCTTTACCACTGCAAGGATTCTGACCCCAGCTATGGCTCAGGCTCTAGTTTTTTTGGTCTTTTACTTCAGACTTTTCCTCTCTTAAGATTCTGATTGGCTCAACTGGTCAGGTGTCCACACTTGGTCCAAACCTGTGCTAAGGGGCCCATAAGCTGGGATGCTCTGGGACACCACCCAGTGGGCAGACTCAGTGAGCTGGACAAGAGAAACGCAGCTTTGATGAACTGTTTAAACAGATGTGATAAAAAAAAACCTCTTGGGGAAAAAACCCAATTAGAATTGTAGCATATATTTGGCCATTTTCCAAAATGCAAAATTATTTTGAATTATTTATAGAACTGAGTAAGTGGGCACCAAAATCTCTTTATCGTTTAAGACACTGGAAGGAGCAAGGGCTTGGCATGAGCCCCAAACATGCCTCAAAGAGAAATGACCAGGTAGAAGGTAGAGATGAAGGGAACAATCAGCCCAGGAACAATGACCCAGCCACCAGAACCCAGATGTAAGAGGATGACTGATTTCAGTGACAGTAGTTGGACTCGAATTAGGGAAGGGTCACGGCTCATGATATCTCTGCCTGTTCAACCTAGAAATGGACAGATAAGGAAGCCAGACACACAAAGACCTTGATCTGCTCAAGGTTAAACTCCCTGTTGGTGGCTGAGCCAGCCAATAAGGCCCATGTCCTGATACCCAGCCCTGAGCTTTTCAGAAAATGAGAGGACTCTTAAGAATACACAATACTTCCAAGCTTTTTTTCCCCACAGAAGCAAATTTGCAGAGCAGTGGTGGAGGACTCTCTGAAGAAAGGTGAACAGTCCCCTGAGGGGGAGGGGCTGTTTGCTGCCAGAGCTCAGTTGCCAGCAATTATTAATTCACTTTTGCTGGAGCTGTCTTGGGGACCTCCGTGCACAATAACATTAGGAGTGCTGGCAGCTGTCGGGGGAGAAGCCTGCTTCCTCTCAGAGGGAGGAAGGTGTGACTCCTCACAAGGTTGCTCTCCTTCTAGCTCTCACTCTGGGGAGAAACCGTCAGGGCTCATGCTCCTGGGTGCAGGCTGCTGAGGGCACAATGTTGCAGGGATGATGGCAGATCTTGGAGAAGGGACAGAGGCTGGGCCAAGAGACAGGAACTTATGCAAATCAGGCCTGAGGATGGTTCAAGGAGTGGGTAGCCCTGACTATGCCTCCCACCTCAGCATACCGGACCCAGACACCTCCAGAAGACAAAAGGAGAAATATTCTGGGGGAGGGGGACATAATCCCTTATTCCAATGCTAAGCTTGTTCAGGAGGGTGTGTGTATGTGTGTGTGTAAGGAAGTGAGCCCTCCTTCTCTTTTGAAACTTTTCTTGATAAAGTAGCCCACATTTCAAAATATCTGTGAGGGGGAGATGTTGAGCAGAAAGAAAACTTGGTGGTTCAGGAAGCAGGAAAATTGAGTTAATGGTTGCATTAATCCTAGGTGCAGCTGAGCATTTCTGCTGGGGTTTGAAGGTCTCTGGAACTTTTTGTTAAGGGTGACATCGCTTGGGGCTGCTGCACACTGTTGTGCAAGCTATGCACTCCACTGTCTTTGTGAAGGTGAAGTTCCTTCAGTGAACTTACTTTGCATAGGTTATTCAATTAGGGATGACCTTGGGCAAAACTGTGACATTTAGAGACCGTGGCTCCACCTGTCCCTCAGTTTAACACTTTCCCTTTTTCTCCCCTGTCAAGTTACCCTATTCACTTGGTTCCATGCACATAACTGACTGTCATAGAGGAAATCAA
Organism: Sturnira hondurensis; assembly: GCF_014824575.4. Lineage (NCBI taxonomy): Eukaryota > Metazoa > Chordata > Mammalia > Chiroptera > Phyllostomidae > Sturnira > Sturnira hondurensis. The sequence continues at coordinate 4,131,669 of NW_028073705.1, forward strand.
TATAACAAAAAATGTGCTAAGAAAATCATGGAATAATAGATTAAGAGAGCTGGGAGGGACCCAGGTCATCTAGGTCAGATTACAAACTTTGTGCCAAAAGAGTTTAGTTTTTTCCTTAAATTCAAATGTGAAGACCTTTAAATGAAGCATGTATTTTTCATTTCTCCCCAGCTCACCACCATGTATTATTTCACAACTGCCTGTTAACAATAGTTATGTCTACCCTAAGGTAGGTATGTCTGAGTTTAGCAGCCTCCCAGTAAGCCCCCCCACTTTAATGACTAGGAAACTGAGGATCAACAAAGGTGCCTGCTTTGCTGAACTTTATAACCATGCTTACTCTCCAAGGAATACTGGCTTTTTCAAAGGTGAGAACTGGAGAGGAAACCCTGAAGAACAAGTTTCAAATGCAGAGGAATTGCCCAGTGTCAGTTTGTTTGCCGGCTGGACTCCCTAAGACATTTGTCTTCCTTTCCCCAGCTGTAAAATGATGGTGCTGAACTACTTGTACTCACGTAGTCCCAGCTCCTTTATCTTCTGATTTCCTTGCTAGAGATGTTGGGAAGAGTCCACAAGCAGAGATTAATGGTCAGAATCTCTTAGAGGTTCATACCACAGCAAAGTGTATACACCACAAATAACTTGATTAAAGCACATTAGAATCAGTAGTCTGAGAAACTGAGTGGATGGCTGTATGATCCCTCTAACAGAGTTGAGATGAGCTAAAGAATTTTTTTTTAAATATAGTTTATTGATTATACCATTACAGTTGTTCTATTCCCCCCTTCATTCCCTTCCACCCGAACACTCCCTCCCCCACCCTTCTCCCCCCTTAGTTTATAACCATGTGTCTCAACTTCTTTAGATTCTATATTTCCCCCACTATTCTTGCCCTCCCCCCTATCTATTTTCTACCTACCATCTATGCTATTTTCTGTGCCTTCTCCCCCCTTCTCCCCCTCCCACTCCCCTGTTTCTAACCCTCCATGTGTTCTTCATTTCTATGGTTCCACTCCTGATCTAGCTGTCCTCTTGGTTTGCTTTTGTTTTAGGTGTGGTTGTTAATAACTGTGTGTTTGCTGTCCTTTCACTGTTCATATTTTTCATCTTCTTTTTCTTATATAAGTCCCTTTAGCATTTCATATAATAAGGGCTTGGTGATGATGAACTCCTTGAACTTGACCTTATCTGAGAAGCACTTTATCTGTCCTTCCATTCTAAATGAAAGTTTTGCTGGATAAAGCAATCTTGGCTGTAGGTCTTTGGATTTCATGACTTGGAATACTTCTTTCCAGCCCCTTCTTGCCTGTAAGGTCTCTTTTGAGAAATCCGCTGACAGTCTGATGGGTACTCCTTTGTAGGTGACTGTCCCCTTATCCCTTGCTGCTTCTAGGATTCTCTCCTTCATTTTAGTCTTGGCTAATGTAATTATGATGTGCCTTGGTGTGTTCCTTCTTGGGTCCAACTTCTTTGGCACTCTCTGAGCTTCCTGGATTTCCTGGAAGTCTATTTCCTTTGCCAGACTGGGGAAGTTCTCCTTTATTATTTGTTCAAATACATTTTCCACTCGTGGCTGTTTCTTTCCCCCTTCTGGTACCCCTATAATCCGGATGTTGGAACGTTTAAAGATGTCCTGGAGGTTCCTAAGCCTCTCCTCATTTTTTTGAATTCTTGTTTCTTTACTATTTTCTGGTTGGATGTTTCGTTCTTCCTTCTGGTCCACTCCCTTGATTTGAGTCCCATTTTCCTTTCCATCGCTATTGGTTTCCTGGACATCTCCCTTCATTTCAATTAGTTTAGCCTTCATATGTTCCTCTAATTTGTGACTAAGTTCCTCTAATTTGTGACTGTACTCTACCAATTCTGTGAGCATCCTGATAAATAGTGTTTTAAATTGGGCTTCTGAGAGGCTGGCAATCTGTTGGTCGCTTAGAGTTATTGGCTCTGGGACTTTGAGTTCTTCTTGGGCCATCTTTTGGGCTGTTTGTGCCTGTTACGTAGCAGGAGCAGGATCGAAGCCCTAGGTTTTCACCAGAGCAGGGCAACTCAGTAGCTGGATTGTGACGTTGTATGTGGGGGCGGGGTCAAAGAGGGACAATGGCTTCCCTCTGGCGCCCGCCTCCGTGACCCCCACCAGCACCGCAGCCACCACCGTCACCAGGGCCACGCGCCCCGCTCCTCGGCACGCAAGTGTGCCACTGCTGTCAGCCCTCCACCACTGGGTTCGCCCCCTGGGGCCTGCATGGTCCGGCTCACTGCGTGCGGATGTGCGACCTTGGTCAGTCTGCCCCGCACCCCGACTAGGTCCGGGCTGCCTGCGCTCCTAGGTCTGTCCTTCCCGACCCTGCTCCGCTGCTGGCTCTGCCTCTCTTACCGTCCCCGTTGAACGGTTCGTAGCTGTCGGACTTCCGTATAATTTGGTTTTCTGGTCTCTGGGTGTGTCTTAGTTCTCCAAAACTTTTGTTGTATCCAAACTTGGTTGTGGGAGAAGGCACAGTGTTTCCACCTATGCCTCCATCTTGGCGGAAGTCCTAAAGAATTTAATAGTCATCAAATTGAATCAATGGTGGGTTTTTATTTTGGCTCTGTTTTTAGCATGTGGTCACATGATTTATAGGGAGGTGTCTTTTGCCCACTAGTATGTATTATAATAAAAACTTTTGTGTAATAAAGAATTGGCTGTCCCTATGCCCAGTTTTGGGGAGGTAGTCTCCAAACCACTGGAATTTCCCAAGTAATAGGAGTGATTTTATTGCTCATAGTGGGCCCTTGGGCCACACTTGATAGTTTTTGGAAATGAGATAACTATAGTTGTAGGTTGCCATGCCAAAGGGCCCAACCATGTGATGAGAAGGTTGGAACTTTGAGCCAGTGATAACAGCTCAACTTCTAGGAAAAGGAGGAGAGCCGGAGATTGAGTTCAATCTTGTGGCAATAATTCAGTTAATCGATGCTTACCTAGCAAAACTCCAGTAAAAACTCTGCACATTGAAGCTTAGGTAAACTTCCCAGGTTGCCACATGTGTATGTACTGGGAAGGTGACAGTCCCTGAGGACGGTGATGAAGGTTCCACGTTTGGGATTCTCCCAGATCTCACACTATGGGTCCCTCCCTTTGCTTGGTTCTGCTTTGTGTCTTTTTGCTGTAATAAAATTGTAATCATGAGTGCCTCACTTTCCTGAGTTCTGTGAGTCATTCTAGCCAATCATCAAACCCAAGGGTATAGTGGGAATCCAGAAATTTGTAGCCCTCTGGTGAGAAGTGAGGACCCCAGAACTTGTGGCTGGTATCTTATGAAAAGGTGGAGGACTGCAGCTTTAACCGCTGAAATTTGGCCCAACTCCAGGTAGTGGGAAAAAGAAGAGATAAATGCATGAGATTATGTGGAGAAGGGCTGGTAGGTGGACAGATGAAATTCCAAGAAGGTGCCAAGAATTGCCCACATGTTTGTGTGTGTTTCTCTTTGCTCTCTCCACCTCCCTCCTGGATCCTAATTTTCAATTTTGGATGAAGCCACTGGCTTCTTCAGAGAGGTGCACTAGTGGTCTGATTAGCAGCCTTCAGGGTGAGCAAAATATTAATCTGGAGTGTGAGCTCTGGAGCAGACTGTGTCCTGGCATCACCATTAACTGGCTGTATAACTCTGGGCAAGGAAAATCACATAAGCTCTCTGCTTTTTTTCTATCTGTAGGATGGAGATATAACTACCTCATTAATTAAATGAGTAATTACACATAAATCACTTAAAAGTTGAACAGAATGTGGGAAGGCCTCCATTAATTAGTATTATTCTCTACTGAGCTCTACTGATAGAGAAATTGCAATGTGCTGTAAAGCACCGGGGCTCTGGAGACAGACGGACCTAGGTTTCAAGTCCTGTCTCTGCCACTACCCTGCTGCATAACTTTGAGCAAGATGCTTGGCTTTTCAATGCCTAATTTTCTCATGAACACAGTGGAGCCACTGAAATTTACAGCATTATCCCAAGGATAGAAATGATGTGTCTTAAGCTTCTGACTCACGGCAAGTGCTCAGTGAATGGTGGCTACGATCACTAGCCCTGCTGTTACGCATTTGTAACTGAAAAGCTGCCTGCCAATGGTGCATGGAATCTTAGGAGTGAGGAAGTCTTGTGGGGTGGGGGTGGGGTATTAGTGAGTGTGTTCTTGGAGCTCCTGAACCTTAAAGAAGTCAGGCTGGAGGGATAAATAAAATCAGCTAAAAGTGAAGATCATGAGCTAAACATTAGGTTAGATTGCTAAAAGATTCGAGCAAGGAAGGGAGAGTCCTGGTATATCTTCAAGAGATGCTTTGGCAGGGCAAATTAGGGGAAAAGTACCAAGCACCAGCAGTTCAGGGTTGTCACCAGGAAGGTGAAATACACCGCCATTCTCCACAATGGGCTTGGTTATTTGTATGTCACATTGTTTGTTAATTGAATAGGTATTTGACAGAAGTATACTCAGCAGAGCGCATGAGCAGGGATGGTGCTTTACCAGCAAATAAATTAGAATCATGGAGTTAGCTAAGGCATAACTAAGTACATGGCATAAATATGTCATTTGGCCATTATAAATTCATTCATGTATAGGGATCCTTAATGCATCTGTATCAAAGCTTTAAATGAAATGTTCCTTTTATATCAGGCTTATATTTTAATTACGGGCTACAATAATATCAGTGCATCCTCAAGGGGCTGTGGCAGTCCAGCTGGTGGCCAGTTCATGGCTCTCTGTGCAAGTCCCTGCAAGCCACAGAGCACATCCACCCCAGCCTGGCCCATGGTGAAGTGTCTGACCTCTCCTGTTCTTTCCTCCCTCAGGAGGCCCTGTTTCTTTCTCCTCCTGTTACTATGGAAGGTTGGAAGGAGTAGACAGGAAGTGCAAAACAGGGGAGGGGAGCTAGATAAGACCTCGGGGCTCAGGCCAAGGCACTTGAGGAGAATGAAGAGCTAGGATCAGTGGATCCCACTCCCCGTCCCCTCCCCAGGCCAAGGCAAACATTTCTGAAGTGCTCTTGACTGACACTTCAATCCCCCACTCCCTGCTGAGAAACCTTTCTGTGGCTTGCAATGGAGTGAACTGTTGCCCCCTCCCACTGCCCTTTGCCTATTTTAATCCTCTTGTGGGGAAGAAAGGAAGAAAAAGAGCCTAAGAAAGCAAAGAAAGAGACTGTCACTGCATTCATGCCTCAGATATCAGTCATTTGTGGGGGGTGCAGAGGTGAGTGGGGGAGAAACCAGAGGGGTGGAAGAAGGTCCTGAGCTGCTTGTTGAAATGAAAAGTTTTCATTTCTATTCAAATATCATTAATACGATGAGAAAGAGCTATTTCACAAACTTTCTTATGAATAATTTGCACCCTGAATGCAGCTTCATGTACTGTGTTCCTCTTCTCTTTCTCTCTAACCCCCACTTCTGCCACACACACACATCTTTCATTGTGTAATCTTGTCACCGGCAACCTCAGGAGCCTAGGATTATTATGTTTTTCTTTATCAATTTAAAGTGTGTGTAGGAGGTTCACAGGATATGCTGGGAACTTCAGAAATCTCAGCAGTAAATACCCCTTCTCTGATGTAGGTCTTCAAAGAATTTGCCTTAAAAGTTCCAGGGTGGGAGAGTCGACTTTGCTATTTTCATTAGATGTTCATGGGTTTTGTTACCCTCACCCCTTTTTTCACTTCTAAAATGTAAGAGAGTTTTAACTTTCCCAGAGGAAAAAAATCAGTTCCAATCAATTTCTATTACCCAATTCCTCTACCTGTGTGTATATGTGTATAAAACAGAAAGAAAGCCAAATATCTCAGTAATTGTCAGGGTATGCCTGGAAACCAGGGCTTGCAGGGTGAGGGGAGGCAGAGGATAGGGACAAAGGAAACTTCATCTTGATATCATCAAACCTATTCATTATGACATCATTTCCCATCACACAAAAGAGTGTGAGTTCTTTTCTCAGTGGAAAATGATTGTACTCATTTTGCTTTCAATGTTGGGTTGGCCAATATCCGTGGTTTTTCTTATCTTGTATTTACAAAGTACAGGTTGGTTACGTGATGTTTAAGAGTCCTTTTGGGTCATCAGTGAGATGCAAATTGAAACTACAATGAGAGATCACCTCACACCTGTCAGAATGTCTATCATCAATAAATCAACAAACAAGTGTTGGCAAGGATGTGAGGAAAGGGAAACCCTTGTGCTCTGTTGGTAGGAATGCAGATTGGTGCAGCCACTGTGGGAAGCAGTATGGAGTTTCCTCAAAAATTAAAAATGGCTCTGGCTGGTGAGTCTCAGTTGGTTGTAGCCGAAAGGTTGTGGGTTTGATTCCCAGTCCGGGTACATACCTAGGTTGCAATTTTGATCCCTGGTCCAAACTCATTTGATCCCCTGAGTGGGTGTGTACAGGAGGCAGCCAATTGATACTTTTCTCTCATGTCACTATTTCTCTCTCTTCTGTCCTCTCTCTGAAAGCAATGAAAAATATGTCCTCTGGTGAGTATAAAAATTTTTTTAATTAAAAAATGGAACTATCTTATGACCCATTAATTCCACTTCTGGGAATTTATTCAAAGAAACCAGAAATGCTAATTTGAAAGAGTATGTGCACACCCATGTTCATTGCAATATTATTTACAATTGCCAAGATCTGGAAGCAGCCTAAGTGTCTACTAGCAGAGAAGTGGATAAAACAGCTATGGTACATTTATACAGTGGAATACTACTTGGCCATAAAAAGGAAGACAATTTTACCCTTTGTGACAGCATGGATGGACCTGGAGAATATTATGCTGAGCAAAATAAACCAGTTAGAGAGAGTACAACACGAATACAACACGATTTTATTCATATGTGGAATCTAATGAATAAACCCAACTAACAAGCAAAATTGAGGCAGACTCATAGACAGCAGGCTGACAGCTCTGGACGGATAGGCCTAGGGGGTGGGGCTTGGGGGGGCAGAGTTTGAGCTAAAAAAGGAAAAAAAGAATCCTTTTGGATCATCACTGAGCAGGAAAGTTTTAGGATAAAATTTGACCTTAAAAATCTTGTTCACTTCAATTTTTAGAAGAGAAAATTGACTGCGGGAAGCAGTATCTTATATATGAATATGAACTGAGTAATTGGTGGGAAAAAGATTAAGCTCAACAAAGAACAGACACATGTCCAGTAGAGTGCTGTAAATATTAGGCAAGTGGCACTTACTGATTATCTCTCCATTCTGTTATTTTAATTCATGAGTAAATGCACTGTTAAGTAGCAGACCCTGGGGATATAGAGAACTATCTCTGGTGGGCATCAGGATGTATGTGCTCAGAGGAAAAATGACAGGTACTAGCATGTCACTTCCAGAAGAAAAAAAGAAAGATGAAAAAATATGGTGATTTTTTAATTATTCCTACTTTTGGGTAGAAAAACCAAGGGTCAAATTTCTTTTTTCAGACATTCTAGAGAGTGTGATATGGACTGTGGGCTTCCTATTAGGACCCGGTACTTCAGGCCAGCCTGCTGCACAAAGAAAAAGTCTTAGCAATGCACTGTGGTCTCCATTTTGTTCTCATAAATCTAGGATCATTTAGAAGCTAGGGCTCATCTGAGTGTCACAGTCCAATGGGGATGGGGAATAGGTAGTCTGGCATGAGGGAGAAGGTTTTATGGAGAGGAGAAGAAAGTGGTGGAGAAGGGTGGAGCGGACTGCACAGGTACGTTTGTGGTTATGGAGTCCTGTAGTGCATATAGGCCAAGGGAAAAGTTGGGGCTGAAATCTTGTTTGTGCAGTTTATGATGCCATGTACCTTGGTATGGGGGAAGACTGCCCAGGCTTGGTCTGAGGAAAGATATCCTTTCTATATACTTAAATATAAGTCCCTATGGGAACAACTTTGCCCACAAAGTCCCCCCATCTGCCATGGATGAAAGTGAAACTGCCAAGACATGATCTGCTTGGAGAGGAAAGGTGGCTGATCCTTCAAAGGAGAAGGACCAAGAGCCCTTTCCTCAATGGGCTTTTATTGGGTTGGTTTGCACAGGAATACAGGTAAGGACCAAACAATAGATAGTATTCAAAGAACTGTGAGGGCTTATTCTCAGTCAGGGTCAGATAGCTAAAGAGCCACAAAACTTTGAGGAACAAACTTCTTACTTGGACCCTTACCATTTAAATGAGAACATTCTAAACAAAGCAGGTTTCACAGGATTTTACATATTCTTTCTTAGGCCTGATCACCTCAGGTACCACTCTAGCTGGCAAAGGGGTGTACCACCTTCCCCATCACAGGTTTTTAGGCTTAAGTGGATTAGAACCAGGAAGCACTTCTCCCAGATGGAAATGGGGACTCGGGCTATGTCAGAACAGGCAGGGCACAAGGGTTCATCACTTCCTCTTTGTTGCAGCTCCCTGAGTCCTTCCTTGAGGGCCTCCCAAGTGATCGTGTCTGGCTTAGGTTGCCCTCCCTCTGAGGAGTCATACCTGTCTCTGACCAACTGAGCAAGCATTGGGGGCAGGGGACAAGCTTTGTCTCCTTAGTGGCTTGCATTCCAGAGGTTGCTCACTCAGCCTTAGCCATGGGAGGTGGTTACAACTCCTGAAACCAGGCAGAGGGGTTCCCAACAAGTCCTATATAGGCTAGAGGTAGCCCTGCTACTGTGCTTCTGAGTGATCCTAACACTTCAGGCTTGGGTTCAATTGCCTAAGCCTGCCCTAGGACTCTCTCAGACCTCTACGGTTTCACACTCTGGGGTTCAAAGGAGAGGGCTGAGGCATTTAAGACATTAACAGGGACTATTGCATTGTGTGTGTGCATGTGCATGTGTAGTGTGTGTGTGTATGTGTTGAATGACAGTTTCTGGCTTAAAGAGTTACAGTTGATTTGCAATTTATATTCCTGCCTGGGATTATGGGGAGTTTCATTTTGAGTACTGGGGGTGACTTAGATGAGCTCTAAGTCTCATTATAAGGCCATGGATCCAATTTTAGTGTAAATTATTGAGCCCAGGTTGGGGGGATCTCCTGATACCAGATTGATCCAGTGACCTCTGGGAGCATTGTGACTCGAGAGTGAGCCAGTCAGCAAGACTGGGACAAAAGTTGCCCATGGAGCTCCTGCTGATGGGGGACAGCGTGTGTGCACATCCTGGAGAAAGGGCAGGAGAGGAGAGCAGAGTGGAGCTGAAATCGTTTACAAGTTGCAGCACAGAACCTCTTAAATCATCATTGAAAAGTCATTAGAAATCTGGCAGAAGAGCAGGGTGCAGATTGCCAGGAGAGGACACAAAACCCCATTTTGTCTTCACAATACCTGTAATGAACTGGAAGGGCTGGGGTGGAGCTGAAAAACAGATTTCCAGCTATAACTAAAGTTTCTTTTCAGCCTGGTTTGCCACAGTTTTACAATGTGTTAGAATTTACATTCACATGTTTGTTAACCATTCTTTGGTTCACTGAAATGTTTTTATCCATCTGACCTTGACCTTTGCCATATGGTACTGCAAACTGTTGGGCTGAAATCAGATGCTGGGAGAGAGGCAGGGGACCGTGGGGGTGGGCAACACATTCAGATCAGGCTTCAATGGGACTCAGTGATGGGAGTCCAGTCCGACTCTAGGGAGGCCTTTCCCACAAATTCATTTAAAAGGGAAAAATGCCCTGTGTGAACCTGTGTCCTTTATAATTGCTAAGTCCCATGCCATGACTGGTACTAATTTTCGAATTTCCATTGGAAAAGTTAAAGGTATTTGTGGGTCACTTGCAGCAGATGTTAGGCCTGTAACTTTACCCATTTATGGGGACAGAGGTGTTGGCATGTGAGTTCCCAGAGGAGGGGGACTGCTGCTAACTTAGGGCTTAGGATAGTCCCTTCCACTTTCTGGGGTTTAGTATATATTAACTTTCTAAAACAATAAAAACAAACATTCCAAGGCAGGAGCCAGCTCTGCCTTTTTGAGAAGCAGGGAGAGAAATTGGGGCTCAGGCTCTCAGAAGTTAATCCAGGTTTATTGCCCTTGATAAAGGAGAAATACAGATATGGAAAATTAAATATTTCCTTGAGTGTGAACCACCCCCAAGGAAAGAGATAATAATTAATTATTTGTTTCAGTCCAGGGACGGAGTGGGTTTAGATGAGCTGTTAGTCCTATTGGTTCATTAGTACAAGGTCAAAGGACAAACGGGAGAGACTTTGGCTAATGCCAGTGTGGATGTCCAGTGAGAGACCCACCCAACAGAGCCTTAAAGTCACAGGCTATTATACATATTTCTGTCCTCCCCTGTCCCTTGCCTAGATAGGAGTACACTCAAAACTGTCACAGGCAGATGTTATTGTCATTCCAAAGATCTCCCACAAGAGACAGACATATAGATTCTTCATGAATCTTTTCATCTGAATTATCTTTCTCTGATGTTTGTTATCTTGATTTTGCTTATCTGTATGGCAATGTCACCACCCAGTTTATTGGTGTAACTGACCTTCAGTGTTGTAGGTCTGAGGATTGTAGGGCTCTGTGGCCACTCACTCATGAGCAAGTACTGATTGAATGCTAACTATGCAATAGGCACTGTTGAAAGCAATGATTGAAGTAGCTAAGAAGCTTTGATTCACATTCAGGTGATATACCTTGACTTCCTAGGGCTTGATCAAATTATGAACCACCCTTTTTTCTATAGCACAGGCTGTTTTGTGGTATTTGTGTCAATGTGCACATCTTTCCCTCTGTTTTAGTCTGCTCATTAGTCTATGCTGTATACTTCATGCACACATGGCCTCGTGATTTCCAAAGCATTTAGCTCTGTGGTTTACTCTGCTGGTGCCATAAAGACCAGATAACACACTCATTACCTTTTGCCCTCTGAGGACTGACATTGTTACCTGGACAGCAGGGCTCAGGGCCCACTGTGAGCTCATTCATCAGCTCCATAAACTAGTTAAGAAACCTGCTTGTTCGATTTTTCCCCAATATATTCCTTCACTCTGGCTTGACTGAAGGGAACACAGATCTCGTGGCTTCCAATTTGGAATCTAGCTTCTTACATGCCACTTCTATGAGCTCCTAGTAGGAACACTGACTGAAGCTTTTCAGTGCTTGGTTCTGCAGACCTCCTTTTCTCTTAATTGATCAATTTTCCTGTTCAGAAATAGACATAATCAGATGTAGTGCTTGGTAGCCACTCCGAGAAAGCATTAGCTTTGTCTGCTTAGATAAGCAATAGATTCAACACCCTCAGGGTTGCTTTTTCTTCTCGAGAAAAAATAAATGACTAAGTAAGAGAGTGTTAAAACAAAGTTATATTACTGCTTTGCATTTAATTGAGAGACTTGCTAATGTGTCCTTTGAACTCTTGGTTTCCTGTTCCCTGAGGAATTGCTGATACTTTGCTTTAATGGCAGCATAAAAATCTCAGTTTGACTCCGGGTGGCATTATTTGGGTTTTAAGAATGCAAATTGTTATTTTTACTGCATTCATTGGTCTAGTGATTCTGACAGCCAACATATCCAAGTAACTGACTTTTGAGAGAACGTTTCTCTTTTTTTAGAGTTTTGTTTTTTATTTTTATTTATTTATTTTATTTTTTAAATTTTATTTAATTATTGTTCAAGTACAGTTTTTCTAATTGGGAAGGCTTTTTAGCTCTTGGGATCTCTAGCACCCTCCTGGTGGCTGGTATTGACAACTCCCAGCATTTCCTGAGGCTGATCTGTAATGAAATCAATACTGTGAAAAAAATATGGCAGAGGGTGAAAACTGCTGTCTCTGAATAATGAGTCATGGTGGTGGGAATGGGTAGGCTTTGGAGCAAGGTGAACCTGGGTTTTACTCCACTCTTCCCCTTACTCAACCTTGTGGACTGACTCAGCAGCTCCCAGCCTGAGTTCCTGTATTTCCAACATGTGAGCAACAGCTAAAAACCTCAGTTCATAACTCAGTTGTACAAAAAGATATTTTTCAAAAATTTCCTAAAACAGCTTTATATCTATTATAAGACCCTGTTCTAGGCCCTGGCTGGTGTAGCTCAGTGGATTGAGTGCGGACCTGCGAACCAGACGATTGAGGTTCGATTCCCAGTCAGGGCACATGCCTGGGCTGCAGGCCAGTTCCCTGCAGGCCAACTCCCAGCAGGGGGCGCACGAAAGGCAACCATACATTGATGTTTCTCTCCCTCTCTCCTTCCCTTCCCCTCGAAAGATAAATAAATAAAATATTTAAAAATAAAAGACCCTGTTCTGTTGCTATGGCTGTAAGTTAATCACAGCCAAATTAGTGACCTTCTTTTCTTTTCCTTTTTTATTTCTTGTAAGGCGGGGAGAGTCCATTTGCCCTTGTTGTTATCTATCAACAAAAATCTAACACAGTACCCTTTGCCCCATCTGGGACATAGTTACTCATCAACCTCAGGTTGCCCCTGAGGGGGTCCTTGCTTCTCTCCACTTACACCTATCAGGTCCTGAGGTTCTCTTTTACTTTCATGGTATGGATGAGACCATTGCAATAGTTTTGCTGCTTCCCGTCAACAGTAAGTTATAAAAATCTTTGTTTTGCTGCTGAGGCGCTAATGCCTCAACTCATTATACACGGCTCTCTGGAGGCCTCACCTTCTCCCTGAGGCTCTGCTTGTCAATAGGTGCAGAACTTCCTCTCTGGGGCCTAATAAAATCCCCTGCCACCCTTACCTTTGTCTTCTCTCTCTCCAGCCACAAAGAAGCTTTTCTAGTTCACAGGAAAAGCTCTGCTCTTAAACTTCATTCCACTCAAACATTTAACCTATGCCCAAGGTCCTTTTGAGTCTTGTAAGAACACTGAATTTTTAGAAAAGGAATGCCAGAATTTTCTCTCTTTTCTCTCTTTTCTGCTTTCTACCCTGTATTACCTTACCCTTAACATGATTAATATTGACTGGTCTAGCTGCTTGAATTGGGAGTAGTGAAGAGGTGGGAAAAAGTGAACTACCCAGGGAAAAACAGAAAACCAATGAATAATTTCAATGATTATCCTGCCATACAAGGGACTGTAACATCCTGTAGCACTGTTATAGAGTTCAGATATGAATGTAGAATGTTCAATATTGACATTCTCAAAGAATAGGTAGGTACCACAACCCATGCCATCTCTGCTTCTCCTTGCCATTCTACTGGGTGAAGGGAGGAAGGCTGGGTGTATAGTGTCCCTTGTGCTAAACGTGTTTCTCCATTTGTTTTCTTTATTTCAGTGTTCATTCTTTACTCATTTGTTTGTGTGAGAATGGGCAATTATCTTTTTTATTGTAGTTCAAGTACATTTTCACCCCTCCACAGCCCCCTGCCCCACCCATCCCCACCTCCCATCCTCAAACCTACCCCCTTTGGCTTTGTCCATGTGTCCTTTATACATGTTCTTTGATGGACCTTTCTTTTTTTCCTTGTTATCCCTCTCCAACCTCCCCTCTGGTTACTGTCAGGGTGTTCTTTATTTCAATGTTTCTGGTTATATTTTGCTTGTTTGTTTTGTTGTTCAGGTTCCACTTATAGGTGAAATCATATGGTTTTTGTCTTTCAACACCTGGCTTATTTCATTTAGCAAAATGCTCTCCAGTGCCATCCATGCAGTCACTAAGGGTAGGAGCTCCTTCTTTTTGCTGCGTAGTATTCCATTGTGATGTACCATAGTTTTTTTTATCCACTCATTTACTGGTGAGCATTTAGGTTGCTTTCAGCACTTGGCTATTGTAAATTGTGCTGCTATCAACTTTGAGGTGCATAAGTTCTTTGGAATTGGTGTTTCAGGATTGTTAGGGTATAATCCCAGCAGTGGGACTGTTGGGTCAAAAGGCAGTTCCATTTTTAGTTTTCTGAGGAAATTCCATACTGTTTTCCACAGTAGCTGCCTCAGTCTGCATTCTGACCAACAGTGCACTAGGGTCCCCTTTTCTCCACAAGCTCTCCAACACTTGTTTGTTGATTTGTTTATGATGGCCATTCCGATGAGTGTGAAATGGTATCTCACTGTGATTTTAATTTGCATCTCTCTGATGACTGGTGATGCTGAGCATCCTTTCATATGTCTCTGGGCCCTTTGTATGTCTCCCTTGGACAAATGTCTGTTCAGGCACTTTGTCCATTTTTTAACTGGGTTGTTTGTCTTCCTGGAGTGGAGTTCTGTGAGTTCTTTATATATTTTGGAGATCAAACCCTTGTCTGAGATATCATTGGCAAATATATTTTCCCATGAAGTTGGTTCCCTTTTCATTTTGCTGATGTTTTCTTTAGCTGTGCAGAAGCTTTTTATTTTGATGAGATCCCATTTGTTTATTCTGTCTTTTATGACCCTTGTTCTAGGGAAGATATTAGTGAAAATGCTACTGGGTGAAATATCTGAGATTTTCCTGCCTGTGTTTTCCTCTAGGACTTTTATGGTGTCATGACTTATATTTAAGTCTTGTACTGATCTTGAGTTTATTTTTGTGTATGGTGTAAGTTGGTGATTGAGTTTCATTTTTTTTACATGAAGCTGTCCAGGTCTCTCGACACCATTTGTTGAAGAGGTTATTTTTATTTTATTTTATGCTTCTGCCTCCTTTGCTGAATACTAATTGACCATAGAGACTTGGGCTTATTTCTGGTATGTCTATTCTGTTCCATTGGTCTATGTGTCTGTTCTTATGCCAGTACCAGGATACTTTGATTAGAGTGGCCTTGTAATACATTTTGATATCAGATATTGTGATCCATCCAACTTTGCTCTTATTTCTCAAAATTACTGCTGCTATTTGGGGTCGTTTACAGTTCCATATGAAGTTTTGAAGTGTTTGTTCTACATTTGTGAATTATGTAATTAGTATTTTAATAGGGATTTCATTGAATCTATAAATTGCTTTGGGTAGTGTGGAAATTTTGATGATGTTAATTCTTCCAATCCATGAACATGGTATATGCTTCTATTTATTTGTGTCTTCCTTGATTTCTTTCTTCAGTGTTGTGTAGTTTTCTGTATACATGTCCATTACTTCTTTGGTAAGGTTTATTCCTAGGTATTTTATTTTTCTTGTTGCTATAGCAAATGGGATTCTTTTCCTGATTTCTGATTCAGGTATTTCACTGTTGGTGTATAAAAATGGTTTTGATTTCTGAATATTGAGTTTGAATTCTGCTGTTTTTGCCAAATTCACTTACTAGGTTGAGTAGTTTTTTGCTGGAGTTTATCCGGTTTTCTGTGTACACTATCATGTCATCTGCAAACAATGACAGTTTTACTTCCTCCTTTCAATTTGCATGCCTTTTAAGAGATGGCAATTATCTTGAACATCTCTCATTTGCCTTTTTTTCCCTAATCACTCCCCCAAATCCAATTAATTGCCAAGTTTAATTATTTTGTCTTCAGTTCTCTCTCTCTCCAGGTTTGTCCCATCTGTTTCCTGAACTATTATCCTAGTCTTCTCACTAATATATCCACATTCATTCTTGCTCATCTTTAATTCTTTCCCCACAAACAGACAGAGGGTGCTTAAATAACTACAAACCTCTCTCTTCCTTGGCTTCTCATGACCTGGTAAGAATGAAACATAAACTCACTGAGGTGGCCTTTAAGGTCCAGTGTGATCTGGCACTGGCTCCCCCAGGAACCTTGTTTTACTTTACTGTCTGGTACAGACCGATGAGTTCCAGAGCCAGTGTGCCCTTAGAGCTTCTTGGAGGTCCTCTCCCGGGTGAGCTCTCCCTTCTATTCTCTGCAGTTATGACCCCAGCTTTTACAGGCCACCACCAGCTCTTCATGCTGTCCTCTGACTTGCTCACTTTCTTGCAGATGACCTGACCTCAATCTTTGAGAAAACAGGGAGTGGTTTTTGAGATGGCTCTCTAAATTTACTTCATGTCCTCCTCCAAAATATGTTTCACTTTACGGGTCCTTTCTTCTATGTCAAAGCAGACATGGCCCACATCATTTCCCAGCTTGTCATTCTTCCTAGATGCCCGCCTGATCCTCTCCCAAACCTAGCATTAGCTAATAAAATATAGGGCACCCAATTAGAATTTTAGATAAACAGTGAGCCAACTTTTTAATACAAGTATGTCTGAAATATTGCAATGGGGCATACTTACACTAAAATATTATTTACTGTTTCTCTGAAATTTAAATTTTACTGAGTATTCATAAATTTATTAGCTAAATCTGGCAACCCTACCCTTCCTTCCCCTTCTCTGCATTCTCTTCCATTGGGTGCTCCCACTCAGCTTTAAAGTCTTCTTAAGCTACTTCCACCAAAAAACTTTTGAGGACAAACAAATCATTCCCTGAATTGTATTCTCTTTCAAGCTAGCGTCCCAATCCTATGGTGTACTTTCTCTTTCAACTTCCTTACTTACCTTTCATTCTTTAGGTCTTTGCATTCTTTAGATTCTTTATG
This sequence comes from Sturnira hondurensis, assembly GCF_014824575.4. Taxonomy (NCBI): domain Eukaryota; kingdom Metazoa; phylum Chordata; class Mammalia; order Chiroptera; family Phyllostomidae; genus Sturnira; species Sturnira hondurensis. Next base: position 4,148,038 of record NW_028073705.1, read on the forward strand.
ATCTTCAGCCTTGCCAGTCAACACTCTTCTTAAATATCACAAATGCTTTGCAAATTCCCTCTTTTGCAATCTTCATATCAAGTTAGGCTTTTCATCTGGGTGTCCCACAGATATTTCCCTCTCACATACTCTGTGCTCCTAAATGTTCAACAATTAACTTTTAATTGCCTCCTGAAATTTATCCCTCTTTGCTTTCTGATCATTGTGATTTGAGACAATCTACATAGATCTAGTTGCCTAGGCTGGAGTCCGTGGAGTCATAGTTCTCCTTATGTATCATTCCTGGCACAATTGGTCATCAGGTTTTACAGCTTCTGACTCTGGAATAAATCTTTCTCAGACTTCTCTTCTTTCCTTTACTACCTCCCCATTTCTACTTTAGATTGTTAGGCTTCTTTCATTTCTCACTGAGATAAGTAGCATTTTCAGGTCAAAATGGTTGCACCATTTTGTGTGTTTTACACTTATGTAAAATTAACCTCAAGGATTGTTCCAAGTTTAACTTCTGCCTAAACTGTTTATTGTGTTGAGAAAAGAACAATGCAATGGGTTAAAATACCATTTCAGTGTTTTCCTAAGAAAGCTGATTTTTTTTTTGCCTCCATATTCTTTGAAAAGTCAATGCTGGATCTAAGTCACTTGCTTAAAATCCTCCATTGCCAGTGGGATAAAATCTAAAATCCTTGGCATGACATTTAATGCTTTTTACTATCTGGTCCACAAATATTTTCCCAAATTTTATTTATTTAAAATTATGTTTCCCCCAAATACTGAATGAAAGAGAGTATAGAAGGAGGGGTTGGATGGTAGTTTCCTTGAGGCCAGCAGCTGTTTTCTCTCTCTCCCACCACAGTGATCTTAGCTCGAGCACATAGTAAGTGCCTAATGAGCAGGAGGGTGATGGGTGAGAATGAGGTAAGTGGACCTTACCTCATTTGTTGGAGAGAAGGGCAAGGAAGCATTAGGGCCAAGCAAGTAATAGCAATTGGTTGGTAGATGGTGTTTTGGAGATATTCAAGGATTTATGGCTCCAAAAATACCTTCTCTCCATAATAATCTGGAATAATTCACAAAAGTTGTAAGTCATTCACATAACTGTACATATTGATAATATCTTTACCAACATACCAAAAAAAGTAAGGAAATCATTGTCTTGAGGCAACACTAGTTGGCTACAACCCCCACCTGTACTTTCTGGGCTTCCATTTGCTGATTTTTCCCATCTTCCCCCAAAATGTCACTATTCCAGCACCGTGGCTCTGCACAGCCCCACTTGCTGGGTTGTCACCCTGAGCCTCCCCTCTTCCTACTGGTCCCAGGACTGCTCCCTTCGTATCACAGCACCACCAAGAGGGCAACGCCCAGATTGTCCCTGCTGCACCCTCTAGTGGCCATTAAGATACTGCATAACTGTCAGGGAACAGCTTTCCAGCATCCGAACAGGGCAACAAAGTGTGCGATTCTGTAATATAAAACATTAACTCTGTTCCGTCTAGTCTTCCCTGGGGCAAGGATCTTGTGCCCTGTATGATCTAGGTGGGGTCTGGGTCCATTGTGGAGGGGACTTGGAAAGAACTTGGGCATCAGACTGACAGTCTGAGCATGGACTGTGCTGCATCAAGGCTGGGAGTTTAGGGAAAGATTCTCAGTATTTCAGGGTTCCTTCTCCCCTCTTTGTCTTAGGGTACAGGGTCCCTTACAGATGCTGTAGTTCCAAAAAGATGCGTGAATTCAACTCTAATACAATTACTCGGAGTTCTATAGGTGGTTCATAATCTATGGTGAGGAGTCTACCAATTGGTTTTAATATATTAAACCATATATGCATTGTGGAACACATAGTTGTTAGAAATGGTGGGATTGCAGCTGGCAGTCCTGATTTATGAAAATAAAGATCAGCATGGAGATGTCTACCAGACAATAACCTTTCTATTCTGAGGCTGCTCCCATTTTTAGGCTGAATGACTGGCACAGTTCATATTCATTTTACTTAGGGAGGAATAAAAGCCACTCTGAGATACTGAGAATCTTTCCCTTAACTCCCAGTCTTGCTGCAGCACAGCCCATGCTCAAATTGTCAGTCTGATGCCCAAATTGTCATTTTCCTTCTGCTGCCTCTCTCCCCAGAGCCCGATGGAGTCTCCTTGAGGCAGCTGAAGGAGTGACAGATAGACACATCGTGCAGTAGGACCATTTGAGGCAGCCACGTGAGGTGTGGAAAATGTGATTTATAGGTGTTTTTTCCCCTGAGGGAAAACAGATTTCATTATTTTCCACCTCAGGTAAGGGGTAAATCTTTGGGCTTGACCTTGGAAGGCTGTGCGGCTCTATTAGTGCTGGCTAAAATGCTGATATAGAGTAAAACCTCATTAAATCAATACTGGTTATTCAAAATCATGCTTGATTGGAAGCAACTGCTTTCCCTCAGCTGCCTGATGCCCCACTGTTCCTTGAACAGAAATATTGCTACTCTAAAGTGGGTTAAGCTGGTGAAGTTTTTCCTGGTCCTTGGCTTTTCAAATTAATACGGTTTTTATTATTTTTCAAATAGAAGACAGTTGTGAAACACCAAGTCCAATAATGCTTATAATCTACTACTGTCACATGTAAGTTTATTAATAGGAAAATTCTGTCTGTTTCAGTAACAATGTGCATTTTCTCTTTCCGCTTACACAGGTATATAGTGTCTGTTTATTGGAATAGATAAGCTTATTGGTCCCTAGGCAAACAGAAGTTATGTAAATAAACAGCCATGGCTCATTATCCATGGCAACGGACAGCTGGAACACAGACAGATGAATTCAATCTAAAGGTTCTTTTCGCCAGTGTGAGACCAGGCTGAAAGGGCTGGGGGATGTGAGATTACAGGTGACCTTGGACAATTTTACCTTCCATCCGCACCCCATCAAACCAAACTAGTGGTAGCAGATGTTGCCACTGTCGTCTGGGTTTCTCATAAAGGGTATCAAAGTGCCTTAGAAGAGAATAGGTGGGTAGTCAGAGGTCTGGTTAATTTACAAATTCATAAGGACCAGTTGTGTGTTTATATTCATGATCACCACAGAAAGTTCCAGATTTATCATGCAGCCTGAAGCTCATCAGAATGCTGGGCCCTCCTAGGCCTTCAGAGGCATTGCTGTAGGTTTGTATATTTATCATCTATTGATTAAAGAGTGTTTGGGGTTTAAATAAGGCAGGCCATTGGATTAAATGCCTGCTTCCTATCACCCCTTCCTTCTTTCCTTTGGTCCTTCCCCTGGTCAAAGCCAGGGTAGTGTGCCTCTTATATATGTCTTTACTATGCCCCCCTCCTCCCAAATTTCCCCGAATTTCCAGATCTCCACTGTGGGGAATGGGAATGGATCCAGGTGGTATTACTGAGGCTTTGGCGAGGAGAGAAACCAGACCTGGATTTAGAGAAGCCTGAGAAATGGGCTTCAAGCTGGTCTGGGGTCTTGGCAAAGTTCCTTTTGTCTACTTTGGGAAGGTTGCTGACTTGCTCATGTGGACATGGCTTTAGAGGTGACCAGTTTAAGCCCATTTTGAGAAAATCTGATGCATGTAATATAGAATTTATAAAACTCAGAAATGAGGACATGATTATTGGTATAACAAAGGTATTCCTTCTAGGTTCTTGTAAACCATGAAGTTTCCTACACATACTCCAGTGCTGCTTAATTTACTCACAACATTTTTTAGGTGCCTCTCTATAGAGTGAGCAGGGAAACTCTCAAGGTAGCACAGAGGACATGTGGACAGGGAGAGTTTGGGGCCATTAATATGGCCAGGAAGCCTCCAATCCGGTGGCTGTGTTGCAAGAGTAGCTGAGGACATTCAGCAAATTGAAGATATTTTTCTTTTATTCATCCCTTGCCCTCATTAATTTTCCCTAATGCATTGTTTTCTCAGGACTGCGCTGAAATAAACCTTGCTTGTGATTTGTCTAGTCATAATTAGAGTGTTCCTTTCTCTTGTTAGACAGTAATGCCAATAATGACTGTAAACATTTTGTCTCCTTTTAGAAAGGCAAAGAGCCAAAGTCATTATATCTGTGAGTTGACGTCAGATTTATAATGCAACCGTGCAAGCTTCACATGCCACGTGTGTGCCAAATTCTCATTAAGCCTTTGGAAGTTTTAAACCATGCATTATGCAGAGATCCTGTTTTTCGGTTCCTGATGAATTTTTCTTCCTATTTATTTGTACTGTAAGTTAGAGGTTTCTGTTTTCTGTGACTTATTTTCTGGGGAGGTGAGTGGGAAGAAAGAGGAAGATGGAGGGAGGAGTGGTCATATAAGAAGTAAAGAAAGAGAAAAGGGGGGTTAGGGACCAGTTTGAGGGGGTTTGGAAGAGGAGGGGAGGGAGAGACTAAGGGAGAAAGGAGACTGGGGAAAAAGGACAAGGTGTGTGTGTGTGTGGGTGTGTGGGTGTGTGTGTAGTAGAAATAGACTGCTTAGAAAGAAGCCAACAAAACAGAGGGAAAATTTAACTTGATTGACTTAGCTTGGCTAGTTCTCTTCACCCAGGCTCACACCCAAACACACCGGGGAGGATAGTTTAAAAATATAAGGAATTTATCACAAGTGGCTGAGCAGACTGCTCCCAAGGGGATATTTTCCAGGGCCCAAATGAGAGGATCCCAACCACTTTGCACTGCAGAAGAGGTAATTTACTTCACACAAATGAACACTTGGCTCCTGGGGAGTATGTCTTCTTTTCTGCTCACAACAGAATAAGGTCCAATATTTCCAGCCTTGCTGGTGAGAATCACATACCAATAAAACAAGAAAAATGAGATAATTAATGGATTTTGATATTATTTGGAGGAAAGAAAGGTAGCGAATATTTCCAAGAGCCTTGATTTGGGCTCCCTATCTGTGTGGCAACCCAAGAATGTTTCAGGAATTGGTTCCTAACAGCAAGAGACAGGACACACATTTCCTTCCTTCCTTCCTTCCTTCCTTCCTTCCTTCCTTCCTTCCTTCCTTCCTTCCTCTCTCTTTCTCTCTCTCTCTCTCATTGGTGATGGTGATTGTATAAGGGTTTCCTCTCCCAGTATTCACTGAAAAGTGCAACTTTCTCAATTCACTCCTGAGGCACTGGGAAAATAGGTTTGGACTTTGATGAGCTGCCTGCTGCTGGCTCCTCTGTTTTCTGGTGTCAAGGCTTCTCAATAGTGGACTCAAGAGTTGCATTTTTCACCTATGAAAGAATTGCCATCAGAAAACCAGACAGCGGATAATTGTATTTTGTGAATTGACAGTAAAGTGACTCGGTTTCAGCCAAGGTCCAAAACCTAATAATGTTCAACCAGGAGAAGTGGCTTGTGTGGGCGAATTCATTTTTGGGTGCTCATTTGTACCGGAGGAAAGTCTGGCTTGGATTAAAAAAAATGTTCTCCAATGTGCAGCCAGAAGGTTTAGAATCATTAATAGCTCTGGCAACTCTGCTGTGTTAGTGTGAATGCAAGACTTCCAGTAAGACTGGAGGCTCTAGCTTCACTTAGAGATTTCATCTGTCTCCTCAGACCTACCAGAAAGAAAGTAAAAAATACATGCCCATAAGTATTCTCTGTGATGGGCAGCAGCAAATATGCTGGCACCCTACTATCTGGCTTGAGTGGACAAAGAAACATGAAGTTGCTGAGTGTCCCCTCTAAGCAGGCTTAGGGCTGCCCCTACCCCAGCCTGGAGCAGAAGTGCACCTGCTGCCCATGCGACTAAGGTCATCCATCCAAGGCTGTCAAAGAGCAACTTGCCTCTTTCGCTTCTCCCACTGGGCCCACCTGGATGACTCTGCAGTTTTATGAGACTCCTGTTCTGACCCTTTTTTCATTGGAACTTGAGTAAGATAGCAAGAACTCTCCTACTTGCTGTAGAAGAAACACATAAAGGGAGGGTGGGAATGAAGGCAAAGCCTGTGAGTCTGTTCCTTGTACACATTGGACCCATTCCTAACTCAGTGCATGCTGTTCAGCCCACTTGGAATGCTGTTCTCTCTCCCGTCAGCACCCATTTACCCAAATTTTATTTATTCTTCAAGACTCATTAATCCCATCTGCCTCACAAAGATTTTTCCATCTATGTATTCACTCCCTCCCCTGGTCTCCTACTGTACCTACAATCTGTCCTGGAATTTAATGCGAATTCAGACCATGCCTTGTGTTTCTTCTCTCTTTTTTCCTGTGTCCCTCATAGTGCTAGTCCACAGTAAGCTTAGAGAAATGTATGTTGGGAGACACACTGAAGGGATGAGGTGAACCTCATTCTCTTTCTCCAGTAGGAAACAGGGGCTGAGAGAATCATAGTGCGTGTCTCACATATAAGACAACTCCAACGAATTTCTAGGCCTGGATCCTCCCTAGCAGGGAATCTTAAGGACAAAAAAATTATCACCTGCTTCTACACCTTCTAGCTCTCTCCACTACAGTCATGCTTCACTTAGCGGCAGGGATACCTTCTGAGAGATGCATTGTTAGGCAATTTCATTGTTGTGTGATCATGGAGTGAAGTTACACCAACCTAGATGGCATAGTCCACTACACACCTAGGTTATATGGTATATCTTGTTCTTAGGCTACAAACCTGTATACCATATTCTCCACTGAATACTATAGGCAACTGTAACACAATGGTAATTATTTTTGTACCTAAACATAAAAAGTACAGTAAAATATGGTATGTAGCACTTATATATACTGCTAGTGCAGTGGGTTTGTTTGCACTAACATCACCACAAACACGTGAGTAGTGTGTTGCATTACCACATTATAGCAGCTACAATGTCACTAGGCAATGGGAATTTTTCAGCTCTATTAGAATCTTATGGAACCACCATTATGTATGCAGCCCATTCTGAGAGACTGAGAAACATAGTTATGCATTGCGTGACTGTATGATTTAGACCAGGTCAAGATAGAATGACTGACAGGGGAAGTGCAGACCCTCCAGGCTGCGGGAAAGCCACCAAATGGGAAGTTTCATACAAGCATGTAGGGTCCCACCTCTTGTGCTTCCTTTCAGTGGAGAGTGTGAATGTTATTGGGGGCATCAGTCTTTTCAGAGGTGAGTCTGCAGCCCCCCTCACAGTGTGATGATAATGAGAAGCTGAATTGAATAGCAGGTGGGCACAGGACAAAGAATAACCAACTCTGCTGTTAAGGTTGGTGATGGTGAATTGGTTGTGGAAGGTTTCACAGGGTGTAGACTTTTGAATTGTGTCTTGAGTCTCTGGTCAGAGTCCTAGTCCTTTAGCCTGGCCACAGTAGGCAAGAGACCCCAGACATCCCACAGATAGATGCCCTGATTGTAGCATGCTACATAGTGACGCACATGGATGCCCTCATTGGCTCTGTCAGGGCAGCGTTCTCTCCTGGGCTGTCAGGGACCCAGCAGCTCAGGGTGAGGCAGTGAAGTGTTCTGGTGATCCTGCCATCCTATTCCCCAACACACAGTGCTGCCTACATGAGTTTTCCAGTGGCTGGACAGCTGGGAACCAGGGGATGAGGATGGCCAGGCAACTTTCCAAGGCTCACAGTGAGCCTCACAGTGTTCTCTGATGGAGGGGAACAGGAAACTGCTTTTAAGATTGAATCCAAACTGCAAGTGATAGGGATAGAAGGCTCAACCCCAGAGCACTCTGCTGTCAGGGACATCCGTCAGACAGATGATCCAAGTGGGCTACTCCTTTCTTGGAGTCATCAATTCACTGCACATCAAGTTCCCAAGTAGGGACAACCTGGTGGCCAGTGGCAGCAGCAGCTGCGGCAGCTTGATAAGCCCTGTATACATCACCATTGATAATAAAAAACACACACATGCACAAAAGCAAAGCCTGCCCGCCCCAACCATGGCTCTTCATTCCAACGCTTGCCAGTCCTGATGATTTTTAATGCCACCTTCAGGATTTACTAAGAACCTGTTGAGTTTGGCAGCACTGGGCAGCAGTTTGGCCCCAGAAAGCTTTGTTTAAAATGAAAGGATTTGAAATGAAGCCAAAGGAGAGGTGCTTTGCTGCAATTCAGTCACAAACTGCTTTCGGTCTTGGCACACTGGTGAAAGGCGTGAGAAGAAGCCTCCATGTGGCCTAAGGTCTGGAGTTGCAATGTGTGAGCTGTGGTGCCCATGGAGGACCCAGGAACGGCGAGTGTGTGTGAGGTGCTGGGAGAATCATTGCAGAACTTTCCTCTGTGGTATGCTGTTCTGACCAGTATGGAGGTTATTAGTTATCCATCCATCCAGTCATTTGAAAGTATTTATTAAACTTTTCTGATGTGTGATGCTTGTGCTAGGTGTGGGACATACAAGGTCACTAGTCTGTGCACTCCTTGGGGCTCATAGTCCAGTGATAACAATTGATGGCTGAACAATGAATTGCATGAGTAGAGTGAGTACCATCTGGTCCAAGACAAAGACCAAAATAATTAGTCTACCAGTTTGGTCATTTATTTTGTCATTCTTTTATTTGTTTGATTCAACTGACACTCATTAATTTCTAGACACCAGGAACTGTGCTTACTATTGCTGGAGGAGCTAGCACTTCACAGTGGTGGCGATGACAATGAAAAGACATACTGAGTGTGGAAGACACAGAGCAAACAAACAGATGTTAGTGTTGGTGATGGGGGCTGGGTGGATGTGGCTCTACAAGGGCTGGGAACATTCAAATTGGAGGAGGATTTTGAGGAAATGAAGAACGGGAATGACAGCTAGAGGGAAGGTGATTTAGGCAGAGATGCATGCATGGTCACAGGCTTGGAAAAGAGGGCTGGTGGAGAAATGGAGGCCAGCCTTCTTTTTCTTACCCTTTCTTTTCTTTTCCTTTCTTTTTTAAATAAAATTTTCTTTTATATTTTTCTCTAAAATGCTTTTTAAAATTGTTTATTCTATTATATTTAGCCCAATTTCTTTTTTAAATATATTTTATTGATTATGCTATTGCAGTTTTCCCATTTTTTCTCCCCTTTATTCCCCTCAGCCATGTACACGGCCTCCCACCAGCGTTTCCCCACCTTAGTTCATATCCATGGGTCATACATATAAGTTTTTTTTAGTTCTCTGTTTCCCATACTAGTCTTAACCCCGCTCCCCATCTATTTCCTACCTACCATTTATGCTTCTTATTCCCTGTATCTTTTCCCTGATCCTTACCTCTCCCACTCCCCGCTGATAACCCTCCAGTGTGATCTCCATTTCTGTGATTCTGTTCCTGTTCTAGTTGTTTGCTTAGTTTTTTGTTTTGTTTTGTTTTAGGTTTAGTTGTTGAAATTCGTGAGTTTGTTGTCATTTTACTGTTCATAGTTTTGATCATCTTTTTTTTCTTAGATAAGTCCCTTTAACATTCCATATAATAAGGGCTTGGTGATGATTGAACTCCTTGAGTATGACCTTATCTGGGAAGCACTTTATTTGCCCTTCTATTCTAAATGATAGCTTTGCTGGATACAGTAATCTTGGGTGTAGGTCCTTGCCTTTCATGACTTCAAATACTTTTTCCCAGTCCCCTTTGCCTGTAAGATTTCTTTTGAGAAATCAGATGATAGTCTTATGGGCACTCCTTTGTAAGTAACTGTCTCCTTTCCTCTTGCTACTTTTAAGAGTCTCTCTTTAGCTTTCATCTTGAGTAATGTAATTATGATGTGCCTTGGTGTGTCCTTCCTTGAGTCCAATTTCTTTGGGGCTCTCTGAGCTTCCTGAACTTCCTGAACGTCTATTTCCTTTGACAGATTAGGGAAGTCCTCCTTCATTATGCTTTCAATTTCTTGCTCTTTCTCTTCTCCTTGATTTAGATGTTCGAACATTTAAAGATGTCCTAGAAGTTCCTAAGCCTCTCCTCATTTTTTTGGATTCTTGTTTCTTCATTTTGTTCTGGTCGAATGTTTATTTCTTCCTTCTGCTCCATCATTGATTTGAGTTCTGGTTTCCTCCCCTTTATTGTTGGTTCTCTGTATATTTTTCTTCATTTCTTTTTGCATAGCCTTCACGTTTTCCTCTATTTTGTGACCATACTCAATTATTTCTGTGAATATCCTGATTACCAGTGTTTTGAATCTGCATCTGATAGGTTGTCTATCTCTTCCTTGTTTAGTTCTATTTTTGGAGTTTTGATCTGTTCTTTCATTTGGGCCATATTTCTCTTTGTCTCAGCACACCTGTTACATTGTAAGTGGTGGAGCCTTAGGTATTCACTAGGGTGGGGCAATCCACATTGCTGCATTGTGGAGCTGCGTGTGTGGGAGAGGTTAGAGAGGGAACAATGCCTCTTGCAGGGTCTGGCCAGCTTTCAGTCACTTCCCCTGCTACCCACAAACAATTTGGGCCCTCCCGTGGCTGTTGGGTTCGTGTACATTCTAGGACCCTGTGGGTCTCTCCAATGAACTCTCCTATGAGGCTGGGAGTTTCTCCTGCCACCACAACCCCCCAGAGATTTTTCTAGCCAGAGGTGTTGAGGCTTTGTTTTCCCATGCTGGAACTGTGGGTTGTGTGTTCTGCCTTGCTCCCCAGTTGTTCCTCCTGGTTTATCCACACACACATATGGGACCATCTAGTCCACCAGCTGCCACCTTGCTGTGCCTCCTCTCCACTCTGGTTGCACATGTCTGCTGCCCCCCACCCCTTTACCAGTCTGAATAAATGTTTCTTCTTTAATGTGTTTGTTTTGGGATTTCCATACAGTTCAATTTTCTGGCAGTTCTGGTTATTTTTTGTTTCTAAATATGTTGTTGTCCTTCTTTTGATTGTACAAGGAGGCAAAGTACATCTACCTACACCTCCATCTTGGCCAGAAGTGTGCTATGCTTTTTGATTGGAACATTTAATATATTTACATTTAAGGTTATTGTTGATAGGTACTTGTTCATTGACATTATTTTTCCCTTAGTACCTGTGTTCCTTTGTCTCTCTTTCTCTTTTTGTCTTCTTAAAGTAGTCCTTTTAGCATCTCTTGCAGTTCTGGCTTAGTGGAAATGTACTCTTTCAGTCTTCTTTTGTCTGGGGAGCTCTTTATTTTGCCTTCCATTTTAAATGAGAGCCTTGCTGGAATAGTGTTGGTTTTAGGTCCTTGCTTTTCATTACTTGGAATATTTCATGCCATTTCCTTCCGGCTTGTAGTGCTGCTGTTGAGAAATTAGCTAATAGCTTTATTGGAGTTCCCTTGTATGTTACTAGCTGTTTCTCCCTTGTTGCATTTAAGCTTCTCTCTTTGTTTTTAATTTTTGCCATTTTAATTATGAGGTGTCTTGGAGCGAGCCTCTTTGGGTTCACCTTGACTGGAATCCTCTGTGCTCCTGAACTTAAGTGACTTTTTACCTCACCAAGTTAGGGAAGTTTTCTGTCATTATTTTTTTAAACAGGTTTTCTATCCCTTGCCCCCTTTTTTCTCCTTCTGGTATTCCTATGATACAAATATTGTTATGTTTCATGTTGTCCTGGAGCTCCCTTAAAGTGCCCTCTGCTGCAGTCCGGCCGCAGCAGGGTCCAGGGGTCCCTTGAGGTGAGGATAGGCGTCTGCAATGGGTAACAGGCAACTACACAGCTCAAAGGCAGGTGAAGCACTGTTCCGTTTATTGCAAGTACAAGCAGGTTTTTTATATTTTCATTTCTGGTAATGATTAACATTTACAGGTGCATAGTATAATCAGTTAAACAGAAAAAATCAATACAAAGGTAATTAGGAAAAATACGAAAGTTCCCACAGTTTCAATTATATTAAACAAAAGTTATTTTGACCATAAATATATATCCCTGTTCAAGGTAAAGGAAGGACTGTTATTCTAATAACTTTAGACATTCAGGGGCTATTTCATTAGAGGGGATTTGCCACGGGACTTACTTAAGGGGGCTGCCTTGGGTATTCAAGGCCCTCTACTAGCTGATATCATCATATCCTACAGCTGCTTAATCAGGTCAAGGAAGGAGGTGTTATTTTGGGGAAAGGCCAAGGTGATATTGTTCTCAGCCTGACTTAGTTGCTGTTCAGCTCTGAGAATTGTCAGCATTTCTAGGAGATTCCAAATTATCAGAAAAGTAGAGGTTAGAACACCAAGAAACAGCAAGATTAAGATCAACACCACATATCCATTCATGCCGCGTCCACCAGGCCGGAACATGCTTCTTTGAAGTCATCCTCCCTATGCTCGGACTTTGTCAGACAGCATGGTTGGTGCTGGGACTGGACGTGGTACCCCTCATTCTTTTTGAGTCTTTTTTTTTTTTTGGTTTGTGGCTCTGACTGGGTGTTTTTTTTTCTACTTTGTCTTCCAGCTCACTGATTTGGTCCTCTACTTTATCTAACCTGTTTTTAATTACTTCTAGTGTATTCTTTATTTCAGATATTGCATTCTTTATTTCTTCCCTTTTTCATAATTGTATGCCCTTTTTCATGCTACTGCAGTTCCTGCTAAGTTCCTTATAGTTCCCATAAATTTCCTTGTAGTTCTCATTGAGTTCCTTGAGCATCCTTATATCCATTATTTTGCACTCTATGTCTGATAGGTTGCTACCCTCAATTTTATTTAGCTCTTTTCCTTGGGTTTCCTCCTTTCCTTTTGATTGGGGGCTGTTTCTCTTTCTTCCCATTTTAGGTGACTCTTTTTGTTTGTGCGTCTCAGATTGCTCTGCTTTGACTGCCTGTCTTTGTGGAGTAGACTTTTGTGGTAACAGTTCTGTGTAATCTCTTTGATCTCCTGGTCTGGATGACCTAGGGATGCCCTTTATTTAATTTATATGGGCTCTCTTATTGCTTTGGCTTTGATTATTGGTGGTTCATTCATTGGTGGATTCTCCCCTCTGGATGGCTGACTGAGAGTCACAACTCCCACCACATCTTGTAGGTTGTTGTATGAGTGCTACAGAACACCCCCAAAAAACAAACCCCACCAGCAAAAATACCCCCTACACCACATCAGCAATATTAAAAGCAAATGAACAAAGATTAATAAAGGTGGAAAGAGATTAAGAATATTATAAGGTAGGAAAAAAGAATATGAACTGACTAAAGGAGAGAAAAATGATTTTGAGAGGGAGAGGGAGGAGAAATAAGAAGAGTAGGAATAGAAACAAGGTGAAGAAAAAGGGAAAATAATATTTAAAATGTAAATTAAAAAGGAAAGGGTGATCGCAAATGGGCTAAGAGAAGGGAAGAGTATAATGTGAGGTTTGAAATATAATAAGAAAACTAGTGTACCAATAGGAACAAAATTTAAAAAACCACAAAGGTATCAATAATAACGACAGATGAGCAAAGATTAATAAACATGGAAAGAGAATAAGAACATTATAAGAAAGAGAAAAGAGAATATGATATTTCCACAGTAAATAAAAATGATTTTGGGAGAATACAGGGAGAAAATAATAAGAGTAAGGAATAGAACCCAGGCTAAGAAAGGGAAAAAGTAAAATTCCAAACTCAAATAAGTGAGGGCAAGAGGAAGGCAAAATGGAGTAAGACAGGATAGTAACATATGTGATTTGAATTAAAAAATAGTGAACAAATAGGAATAAAATGGAAGAAAAACAGCAATAACTACTATACTCAAGCCAAACAAGGAATTATTAATAAAGGTAGAAAGAGAATATGAATATTATAAGGAAGGGTAAAAGAATGTGAACTGATTAAAGGAAAGAAAAATTATTTTGAGAAGATAGACGAAGGACAAATACTAAGAGTAAGGAATAGGAACAGGGTGTAGGAATGGGGGAAATAAGATTTAAAACAAAAATTAAAAAGGTCAGGAAGAAGGCAAAATGAAGTAAGACAAGGGAAGGGTACAATGAGAGATCTGAAATAGAAATAAAATAAAAAATATAAAAATAAATAAAAAGAATAAAACATAAAAGATGAAAATAGTGAATTAGTTGGAATACAATACAAGAAAAAGAAGAAATGTTGAAAGGCTATGCAAGAAAAATATCATGCAAATTCTGAAGAAGAGCAAGGTGAAATTCATCTCAGCAGAGTTTGGTATTTGCCTTCTGTCTTCTTTTGGCTCCACCTCTGGCTTTTTTATCAGCTCAAGATCCAGGGTGGGTCAGCCAACTTCTGTCAGCACTGCATGTACTGACTTTACTTGCCACTAGAGGGAGCTTCTATTGCGGGCGGCAGGATGGGACCTCTGGATCTCTCCTGGGAGGTGCTGTTCAGTCTTTTGGGAAAATTGTGGTTGTTTTCTTCTGCCCCTGCGCCACCTGTCTTGGTCTGTCCCAGCTTATTTCCAATAATATATAGATTCTGATGAACTAGCTGTTCATTTCAAGGGAGGGGCCAATCCATGTAAGAGGGTCAGCTCTTGTCTGCTTGATGCTGAAGGCAGCTCTGTGTGCAAGCTGAGGCTGGGAGGCGTCCTGACTCTCCTCCGCTCTACTGGATTTCTGATCTCCTTGTCTTGCTGGTCTCGGTGGAATGGAGCCCTAGGAACCGGTGTATTCTGTCTCCCTGAAAGAAGTACAAAATGGGCCCTTTTGGCATTTCTCTACCAGTCTTTTTCCTGTAGGTACACGATTCTTGAGCATGTTCTGCCTGTTCCGCGGAGCTTCCCTGTTGGATGCTGTGCTTCCAATCTTGCAGGAGGTGGGGGTTGGGTATATCTTTCCCTTACCAGAGGTTTGAAATCTGCTGCAGAAGAGGGTTCTGCCTGGCTGTATATAATCTCAGGTGCTCAACTCTTGCCTGTCTGTTGCCAGCCCTGCCTTCACAGTAGACACAGCCCTGAACTCTGTTTTGTGTAGCCCTTGGTTTCCTGGCCATGCTGGGCTGGGGCCCAGAAGTCCCTTTGCTGTGAAACTTTCTGATCTCCCTGTCCAGCGGTATTCAGTGGGAGCAAACTGTGCCTTCAGTCTTGTTCCTTTATTGGCAGGGCAGCTGTGCATGGAGTAGGGTTGCTGCTCAGAACACTTCAGCTCCCATTTTTAAAAGTCTCCCTGTGGCATGCCCACTGCAGTACCAAGTCACTGTCTGATTTTTCACACATACCACCTTTCCAAAAATCCGAAAGTCCCTCACGGTCACTGCTGGCCGTAGCCTGCTACCCCCCAACCTAGGTACAGCCCCTGATCCTTTTGGGAGGTAGAGTCCCTCTCTCAGTCTGGCACTCTCTGGTGTTTGGCACTGCAGCTATGGACATGCTGCTTACTGTGTGTGTAGCCTTGATCTTCCCAACTTTGTGTATATTTCCAAGTCACTTCCAATCTGGGTCTGGAAAATCCGTGCCCTGGGAGGGGAGGGAGCCACAAAGCTGTGATTGCTAACTAGTCTCTCCATAGCTGCAGGTGCTAGGCATGGGGTGTTTCCCCTTCAACTTATAAAATCTCCTTACCACTCATTGTGAAGCATCTTCTGTACTCCTTGGCTTCCAAACTTCATATCAGCTAAGATTCTGTTAATTGTTTAGATTATTTGTTGGAAGATCAGCTAAGAATCAAAGTTGGAGGCCAGAGCCAGTGAACTCAGCTTCCACCTATTTAGCCAACATCTTCTCCCTCTCTCTTCTCTTCTCTCCTCTTCTCTCCTCTTCTCTCCTCTTCTCTTCTCTTCTCTTCTCTTCTCTTCTCTTCTCTTCTCTTCTCTTCTCTTCTCTTCTCTTCTCTTTTATCTCTCCCCTCCCCTCTTCTTCCCTCCCACCCCCCTCCTCTTCTCTCTCTCTTTCTCTCTCTGTCTCTGCACTCTGCCTGTAAATGTTGAATTCATATGTTACTAAGATGCAATCTTAGAAGACTTAAAATTCTATAGTCTGACTTTGAATGGGAGCAGAAAATGTGGGCATGACAACTAAGACTTCAAAATGCAAACCTGCCTTCATATTTTGAACTAGAGGCCTAGGTTAATGTTGTTTGTTTTTCTAAATCCTCCACTTGTTATTGAGAAAAGTCTTCAGATTTCCTGGAGAGGTAATCACGGTAAGAATGCCATGAATATAGTTTAAAACTGCTTTACTCTTCAGTTCTGATGATTAAAGCAGTTTGCCTGTATGCTGAGTCTGGGGCAAAGGCAGTGTTTGCATTGGCTGGGTCCCTAGGGCTGTGAATTTCCGCACTGGAAGAGGAGTTTTCATGAGAGCTATTGCTCCTCTAGATTTTTACGAGGTAACGTTTAGGTGGCAATCTGTACATTTTAACAAATTATGCTATTATAGACAAAGTGGAAATTAATTCTAATCATTTTACAAGGGAGATTTAAAAACTTGCAGGCACTTTTGCTATTTTGTTAGTTTGGGAAGGATCCATTTAAACTTTACAGCTATATTAATTTTTAATTTAAATTTAATGAAATTAATTCAAATTAAGGAGGTGACCACTATCAATTTTCTTTTCTATTAGTTCCTTAATGCTTTGGCAAATTGCATTCTAAACTTCTCCTTCAACAAGCTGGATACATATTCATGGGTCTCCTAAGAAAAGATGAATTTGATCTCGATATGCTAATCCACAGCCATGGCAGCAATCAAGGAGCAGCTGGGGAGAGAAGTGCATTCTGCTATTAATTATGAATCACGCATTAAGAACTGGTAAATAATTAAAGCTTCATGTGTCACAACACAAGTTAAGAATCAGTGTGTTTTTTCATTTCCAAATGCATCTTGGGGGCTATTTCTAGTCTTTTTTTGATACTGGTTGAACATAAACTGGGGTGCAGATGGGTAACTCTCATCCATAGTAAATTCACAGCACAAAATTTTGACTTTATTGAACTGCTGATGTAGGAATATATTCAATTTCAGAAGCTGAGACCCTGAGTTTCTAGGAGATTTGGAGTCATCACCTATCTTCCCCCAAAGTTTGTCACTTCTTGGGGGTCTGTGCAGAGAAATCATGTATTGGGCAGGAGGCTGGGAGCAATGTCCTCACAAATCTGGATGTTTAAAGTGTGTATGGTTCATAAGTCAGCAGCATCCGCATCACCCCAAAATACAAGGTCTCAGGCCCACCCCAATGTCCCTGGATGATTTGTTTGTATAATGAGTTTGTGCTAAGGTGTCTTTCAGCTTGAGGAACTTGCGATTCTCCATTTTCCTTGGCTTGCGTCACTCCTCTGCAGTGGAAGGAAGACCAGGTTCCACATTGTCCCTCCCAGTGTTCTAAGTCACCAGCCTCCCTTCCACCCCTTCTTACCCTGAGCCTGCGGATACAGCCAAGGTCCATCTGAAGGCATTTAGGGTAACAGAAGTGGTGGTCTTGGGTTTGAAGCCTGGTTCTACTCCTTCCTAGCTGTAATCCCAAACAAGTTTTAACTTCATGGGACTGTGTGAGAAGTGAATGAAGCAATGTCTGCAGGAAATAATGCCTCCTTTCCCAGCACTCTACAAACAGTAGTTGTGATAATGATGATGAGGTGATGATGTGACTGCATTGAGAAAAAAAGTACCTTATACAGGGACGAGGTAATTAAGTCAGTGGACAATGAAAGGATGGTTAGAGATTTTTAAAAAATAACCATGCATTATGATCATCTTTGCCTGACCCCCTTAAATGGAGGTTTAAAGGAGAAGTTTTCTTGGCATGGGAGAAGAGGAATAGTATTTTCAGAGGGTGCAGCTTGCCCCAAAAAAGAGAGGAGAGGAGAATGTTTCATGTGAAATCCCAGTGCTATCTCCGTTTGGACCTCTTCACATTCTGACTTTTCCCTGTATCAAATTGCTATTGTAATTCCACCAAGCAAACATTTGTTGCTTCATGAGGACATCATCATTTTCTCTGGAGGAGAGAATAAGTATCCCTTTTGTATCTACTGAAGTTTAAGTTAAAAAGGGAAGAAAAACAAATGTTTCAAATCCTGAAGTATAAAACCTCAATTTAAAAATTTCTATTTTATGAAGGTACTTGGAGTAATTGTTTTCAGAGACCTCTGTTCCGCACCTCAAACACAATGATTGCCCATAATGGAATTCGGCCTCTCTTATTTTTCCACACTATAGAACTTCCTTTCATCAGGCCCTTTAGTCAGTCATTCCTGCTCCAAAAGTATGAAAATGATCTCTGTTACAATAGTAAATCTTGACCTCTTCAAAGATAGAATGAGCTGTTAGAAGGATGGGGTTAAAGAGACCAGATGCCCAGGAATGTTTTCCTTGTCCTTTTAAAATGCGGGGGAGCCTGCTGAACTACAAGAGAATGGTTTGGCATTTCCCATTAGCAGCTGCAGGTCACAAAGGTCAGGAGCTCTGCCCCTCAGGAATGTATGAATACCGAATACTAAGGGCTCCTTCTTCCTTATTCCCTAGAAGGTACACTGTGGAATTACCCATTATGGCCATGAATTGCCACTTTATTTTCAAAGTGATGAAAGACAAGAAAAGCCAAACGTGAAAAAAAACCCTCAACTTAAACCTCTTCAAATTTTAAGCCCATAAATATATGGGTCAGGACAAGAGGCCCTTCTTTTAAAATTATTTTATGTCAGGTTATACCATATGTAACATTTAGCAAGAATTTTCTCTCACTTGTGATGTACGGGATGTTTACATTTCATTCACAAAGCAATTTATAGCCAAGTGCTGAAATATATCAGAATTAGAACCTCAACTTCCCATATAATTTTTGGGCACTGCAATTGATGGGTGCCGATGGGTTCTGAAACCTTGAACTTGGTTCCAAAATTGGTTGCTTGCAGAATCTAAAGAGTGAGGGTGTTGGTGATTGGGCAGTGAGGGGAAGGCCGCTAAAGTCTGACCTTAGAAATTACCCCAGCTGGGACGACTTTCTCCCCCTGTCCTCCTGAGCACTGTGTGCCTTGCTTTAGGCCCATGGTGGGTGTGACTTATACTGTGTAGTGTGCTCATTTGGGGACCTGAGAGACTTGGATTTAGAAACGAACTGCCTGACCTTTGATCTTGTATGTGCCACTTACTAGCTATAGGAGCTTAGGCAAATGTTTGGTGCTTCAGTTCCCTTATCTGAAAAGTGCAGATTATGGTAGCACCTACCTTATCAGGTCATAGTGAGAATTAAATGAGTTACTATATGGGATGCATTTAAAATAGCGCTTAGCATATAATAATCAGTATATATTTGCTTGCTCTTTCTCATTCTGGCTCCCTGACCCCAAGCCCAGAGACAGAATTCATCTTTATATTTTTTCACAGTGCCACATACAGCACCATTCAGCAGTACACATGCATTCATGCCACTAATATTTATTGTGTACCTGTGATGGGCCAGGCCCCGACTGAGATGTGTGATCACTGCCCTTCTGGTATGTATGGTCTCTCTAGAGAGATTGGCAAGTATTGCAATACTTCTAGTTGGGGAAATTTGGGATGCTATCGAGCAGAAGTCAGTGGTGCTTCCCTTTAACCTGTGGGTGGCAGGCTAGGTGTTCGGACGGGAAGTGGTGCTTTACAGGGTCTGCAGGACAAGCAGGAAGAGAACAGAGAAGCACCTGTAAGAAGGTATCCCTTGCATAACAGTGGAGTGAAAAGATACTTTTGCCAGTTCTTGAGAAGGTGAGGAAATATTACCATATTTTTAAATTGTTTTAGCTGAAACAGGGACACCTACATTCTTCTGCTGATCGTACCTTAATTCCCTAACTAATAATGAGCCGTGGAAGAAGGCACGCTGAGAAGAGTCCCCTCTGCCTGGAAGGCCTCCCTGTGCTAAGGGCTCTGTTTGAAGCCATGCCCCCGTGCATCCACGTGATTTACGAAACATTTCAGGCCCTTCATTTCTTTCTTTTTTATAAAGATTTTATTTATTTATCTTTAGAGGGGAAGGGAAGGAGAGAAATATCAATGTATGGTTGCTTCTCGTGAGTCCCCTTCTGGGAACTGGCCTGCAACCCAGGCATGTGCCCTGACTGGGAATCGAACCACGATCATGTGGTTTGTAGGCCTGTGCTCAATCCACTGAGCTACACCAGTCAGGGCCCTTCATTTCTTTTTTATACATATATTTTATTGCCCTCTCCCTCTAAATCCTGTGATGTCTCTAATAGCTTAACTTGATAATATGGCTAAGCATTCTGACAATAAAGGAACAAAGAAAACATAGGTCAAGCTTCCTTCCCTGCTTTGTCCAACCTGGCATGTTAAAACTCTGCCATCTTTGAACGGGGTTTTGTCACCACCTAGATGGCTCCGGGCTACCTCCCCTCTACTCCCAAGGAGATTTACCTTTATAGCCTCTTCTGTTTTCCTCAATAGGTCTCCATAAAATCAAGTCAACTTTTGAACTGGAAGACAGTGGGGTTAAATAAAAAAATTGATTGGATAGTCTTTTAAAAGCTACAGAGAGCAACAGGTAAATCTCTTAAACTCTTATTAGGTCCCTTAATAGGGGAGCTTTGGCACTGGACAGAGGTGAGCCAGTCACGGCCTACCTTTGCCTTGAAAGCGGTGGAAACAGCCCTTGTCAATATGCAGCACCTTTATCTGAAGATTTTTATTTAGTTGGAAGCTTGGCTGCTTTTCCTGCTCCTGATATCAGAGTCCCTTTGACTTCCAGTAACCTTTTCAATATTTCACTCAACATGATCAATAGCTTTCCATTAACACCTCAGGGCCTGGAGGAAACAGAATAGATTAGAGAAGGTGAATGGGGTGATAGATACTTTAGAGTCACCCAAATGTAAACGGTTATTTCTTTCACATATAGAATCCAGGAAGGAGATTCACTCCAGCTGTACACATTTCCCTCAGATAAGTGAATGACTGCATTGGTCTCTGGAGGGTGTGAGGTGGTGGCTGTCAACATTTTGAGAATTAGTTTATTTTTGCCTTTCTTTCCATGAAGAAGAAAATGGCCTTTGAACAAATCTCTCCCAAGAGAACTTTCTAGAACAACTGAACATGTGCAATGACTTTCTCCAAAAAGCTACATTTTTCTTTTTATGGTGAGTTTATCATTCTGCAAAATGTGGGAGCTAAAACTGCAATATGTAGTGATTTCTCGTGAGGAAACAAGCAACAAGATTAGATAAGTGGCAGGTTTCACACACCAGCCTCTCAGCCATGGCCACTCATGTGTTTTACATTTGGAAAAACGCCATTAGAGTTGTCTAGGAAATGTGCAGGGTGGGCAAACAATTATAACAATGCAGCAGAGCAGCCGTGCCAAGAACCTTGGGCTGCACAAGACAGGAAAGAAATGGGACAGGGGAATAACATGGCTCCCATTAAAAAATGGAAATGACTGCATCATATTTCTGTTATTTGGGATCCACTTGGGCTGGGTCTGTAACAGCCTGGTATGGACCCATGCTTCTTCCCTTCAGTTCCCTATTGTATCTCCCTTGTAAAGCCATGTTCATCTTTTATTATTTACTTATTGATTTATATGTGGTACCATCTAATATTATATAGATTTTGCTTCACAATAGTTTCTTTTAGAAATAGCAGCCATTTAAAAATGATCACAGTAATTTGTGGACATAAAAAAAAAACTAGAATGCGAAGGGGCTTATAATGAGAAGCATAGGAAGTTTTTCCACTCACAAGCATCTAACGCCCCAGCTCAGAGACCAACCACTTTGAACATTTTAAGCTTTCTTTGCATAGCTATTGTTATTTACTAGTTTATCAACTTTAGACACTGTTCTTTTTCTGCTATAATCATTTAACTCTTATAATTTACTCCCTTTCCTCCTTCTATACTTCAAATTGAGTTTTGTTTTTAGAGAAACAGTGTTTGCATTATAATAAGTATTTGAATATATTACTCTTCAGAGCCAAGTACAGTAGCATGATATTATATATATATATATATATATAATTGGATTATAGTTGGATTATATATTGGATAATCCAATATATATTGGATTATAACTGGATCATAATTGGATTATATATATAATTGGATTATATATATTATATATATTAGTTAACAGCTTTGATTTTTCCCTCATGTTTCCAACTGAGGGAAAAATCTGGCTTCCAACTGGCTTCTTTTTTTCTGTATATTGCCTGCTTTTACATCCTTACTATTCTAGATCTTTTTTTTAAATATATTTTATTGATTATACCATTACAGTAGTTCTATTTCCCCCTTCAATCCCCTCCACCCACACACTCCCTCCTCCACCATTCTCCCCCCTTAGTTTATAACCACTTGTCTCAAGTTCTTTGGATTCTATATTTCCCCCACTATTCTCGCCCTCCCCCCTATCTATTTTCTACCTACCATCTATGCTATTTTCTGTGCCTTCTCCCCCCTTCTCCCCCTCCCACCCCCCTGTTTCTAACCCTCCATGTGTTCTTCATTTCTATGGTTCCACTCCTGATCTAGCTGTCCTCTTGGTTTGCTTTTGTTTTAGGTGTGGTTGTTAATAGCTGTGTGTTTGCTGTCCTTTCACTGTTCATATTTTTCATCTTCTTTTTCTTATATAAGTCCCTTTAGCATTTCATATAATAAGGGCTTGGTGATGATGAACTCCTTGAACTTGACCTTATCTGAGAAGCACTTTATCTGTCCTTCCATTCTAAATGAAAGCTTTGCTGGATAAAGCAATCTTGGCTGTAGGTCTTTGGATTTCATGACTTGGAATACTTCTTTCCAGCCCCTTCTTGCCTG